>NW_028145413.1:2079660-2759547 GCF_050370095.1 Fusarium phalaenopsidis | reverse complement strand
GCTCTTGGGGGCGGCGGTCGCGGGGCGGAAGCGGAATACGTAGGAGAAGATGACTTGTGTGTCTTTGCGGGACTCGAACGGTAGGCGGAACAGGTTGACGGCGAGCAGGTGGAGGAGGTCTTCGTCGATGAGGCCGGTCACGAGCTGGTAGATTTGCTCCGGAGAACTATCGGCTTCTGAATATCATGTTAGGCACTTGATCATATCAAAGGGGCCGATCGAGAGGTATGGACGTACCATGGGTGCCCTGAAGGATCACCTTCATCTGGCTCAAAACACGAGCAAGTTCTTCGGCCTGGAAAGGTCAGTGACCCTTCTGGGGTTCGAAGTCAAAGGGCTACCACCTTGGAGGCTCCATTGGGCCCCTCGAGCTTTGAGATGTGCTCGCGGGCTTGCTTTGGGAGGTCGGCGACAGTCCGTGTCCGGGCTCTTCCAAATAGGAACGACATGGCGGGAGGTTGTGCAGCAGCTCCGGATAGCTACTGGTAGGAAGCTAGGCTCTTCTGACAAGACGGTACACTGGCGACAGTCTGAACGAGACTTGATTAAAGTTGCTAGATGGTGTATCTGACGAGGAGCAGGAGCTTGTGATGGAAGCTAGGCTTGTTATCGATAGCGTTTGGCGGCGGGCTTCTGGGTTTACGGGGGCTGCTCCTGAAACTCTGGAGGTAGGAGCTTAGAGGCGGAAAAAGTCAAGACGAAGAAGACGGAATCAGAGAACGAAAAGGCCAGACCAGGTCAGGTCATTAGTGGGTTGACAGCAAGCAAGTAATAACAAGCATCCGTCGAGCAAGCCAGCATTGGAGCCCGCTTTGCTTTGTTGTTTGGCAAGGTACGGCTACGGTTACGGCGGGCAGCAACCACGCGCGCACGCACCACAGCACAGGAGAGCGACCTAACGTTAGCCTGCCCCGGTTGATTTAGCGCAAGAGCATCTGGAGCTTCAGCAGGTGCCATTTGGAGCCTGACGAACGGGGATTCATTCGTTGTAACGAGACGAGGAAGCCATTTTCTCTTGGAAAAACACCGCCACCATGCCCAATGCAGTAAGATCTGGCACCATTACTCGCATTGGACGCTGAGATGGCACTGGAGATGGGATATAAATCTGCCAAGACAAGTGTATCGAGACCAGCAGATGGTTCAGCTGAATCGTGCTTGAGCGGTGAGTTGGAATGTTTCAGGGGAAGATGGAGTGGTACGGTCTCGAGGACAAGGACGTTGTACTCGATGATTGCGGAATTCGAGTTGGTTGTTCTTGATAACGTAGGACTAATGATTTGTAATTTGTACGAAGCACGGCGAACGTTTTGTAAACTCTAAGGACGAGTGATTCAATAATCTTGCGCCATCGGCATTGCCTCCATTGTAAATCATTCGAGGTGTTGAACTTGAGTAGAATGGCAAGGCGTGTTATCGGGCTGAAGATCGGAGCCATGGAGGGGCGGATAATGGAGGCTGATGAGGGCATCATGTACCGAATACTTCTAGAAAATAGTAGACCAGTGAGAAACACACCGAAAGCTAATCGCCTCAGTGGTCTTCACTACTGGAACCTACCCGCCAGCCCCTGGCAGCGCGGGGCACACATCTTCCCCCACCTCCGGTCGTCTGGCTTGAGTCACCCACCATCGCGAGGTGCCTTTTTCTGAAATCTGCCCCTCCATCCAACGACTTGTCGCTGGCGAATCTGTTTTTGAGGTCATCATTGTGCTGACCCGACTGTCAGGCGAGACGTATTGTACGGTGAGTCACTCTACAAGAACGAATATCATAATAACCTGCCTTCTTCGACTTGTCGCTCCTCATCCTCCTTCCTCCATAACTTTGTAGAGAGTCTTGACTGACCCCTCCCTCGTTGCTTCAGCAGCCAAACCGTCAGTCATCATGTCTATCGACTTCCCCAAGGAAGAAGAGGCCATCATCCAAAGATGGCGCGATATCAACGCGTTCCTTCGACAGGTTTGTTCGCCTTTTTTGTCTTCTCGCCCGCTACCCTCACCCCACCATTGCGCGAGGACGTTTCCTCTCGATCAGCATTTCTAACATCTCTCTCTTTCTCCAGGTTGAACTGTCTGAAGGTCGCCCGCGCTACACTTTCTACGATGGTCCTCCTTTCGCTACCGGTCTTCCTCATTACGGCCATCTTCTCGCCTCTACCATCAAGGATGTCATCCCCCGTTACTGGTCCATGAAGGGTTTCCACGTCGAGCGCCGTTTCGGCTGGGATACCCACGGTCTCCCAATTGAGCACGAGATTGACAAGAAGCTGGGAATCTCTGGCAAGGCTGCAGTCATGGAGCTCGGTATTGCCAAGTACAACGAGGAGTGCCGCTCCATCGTCATGCGATATGCTACCGAATGGCGACACACCATTGAGCGCCTGGGCCGATGGATCGACTTCGACAATGACTACAAGGTAAATACGATCGGTTCGAAACTCTTGCTACTGGATGCTGACTGCAAATTCCAAAGACCATGGACCCTCGCTTCATGGAATCCGAGTGGTGGGTGTTCAAGCAGCTGTTCGACAAGGGCCAGGTCTACCAGGGCTACCGAGTCATGCCCTACTCTACGGTTCTCACCACCGCTTTGAGCAATTTCGAAGCCAACCAGAACTACCAAGATGTTACCGATCCTGCCGTTGTTGTCTCATTCCCCCTCGTTGACAACCCGGAGGTCAGCCTGCTCGCATGGACAACCACCCCTTGGACCCTTCCCTCGCATCTGGGTCTGGCAGCCAACCCCGATTTCGAGTACATTAAGATCCTCGACGAGAAGAGCGGCAAGACCTACATTCTGCTTGAGAAGCTCCTTGGAACCCTCTACAAGGATCCCAAGAAGGCCAAGTTCAAGATCCTCGAAAGAATTCGCGGAAAGGATATGGAGGGGTGGAAGTATCTGCCTCCCTTCGACTACTACTACGAGGACTTCAAGGACATTGCCTTCAAGGTCTTGAACGCTGCCTATGTCACCGACGACAGCGGTGTGGGTATTGTCCACCAGGCTCCCGCCTTTGGTGAGGACGATTACAACGTTGCCCTGGCTGCAGGTATCATCACTGAGAATCGCCCACCCCCTGACCCTGTCAACGACACTGGTCACTTCACCGACCGCATCACCCACTTCAAGGGCATGCATGTCAAGGAAGCCGACAAGCACATCATCAAGCACCTTAAGAACGCTGGCCGCATTGCCAACGAGTCCCAGATTAGGCACTCGTACCCTATGTGCCCTCGTTCCGATACGCCTCTGATCTACAAGGCAGTTCCCTCATGGTTTATCCGCATCCCTAGCATCATCCCCGACATGCTCAAGAACATCGAAGGCTCCCACTGGACTCCCTCATTCGTCAAGGAGAAGCGTTTTGCTAGCTGGATCGCCAATGCTCGCGACTGGAACGTCAGCAGAAACCGCTATTGGGGTACTCCTATCCCTCTCTGGGTCAGTGACGATCTGGAGGAGAGAGTGTGCATTGGCAGTGTCGAGGAGCTGCGTGAGCTGAGTGGATATGAGGGCGACCTTACCGATCTGCACCGTGACAAGGTCGACCACATCACTATTCCCAGCAAGATGGGCAAGGGCCAGCTGAAGCGTGTTGAGGAGGTTTTCGACTGCTGGTTCGAATCTGGAAGCATGCCTTATGCCAGCCAGCACTATCCCTTCGAGAACGTTGACAAGTTTAAGGAGTCCTTCCCTGGAGACTTCATTGCTGAAGGTCTCGACCAGACCCGTGGATGGTTCTATACTCTCCTCGTTCTCGGAACCCACTTGTTTGGTTGCTCGCCCTTCCAGAACTGTGTCGTCAACGGTATTGTGCTTGCCGAAGACGGCAAGAAGATGTCGAAGCGGCTCAAGAACTACCCTGATCCCTCTATCGTCATGTCCAAGTACGGCTCAGACGCCCTCCGTCTTTACCTCATCAACTCTCCCGTCGTCCGAGCCGAGCCCCTTAGATTCAAGGAGTCCGGTGTCAAGGAGGTCGTCCAAAAGGTTCTCCTGCCGCTGTGGAACAGTTACAAGTTCTTCGAGGGTCAGGTGGCTCTCCTGAAGAAGGTCGAGAATGTCGATTACGCTTGGGATCCCAGCATGGAGTCGAGCAACACCAATGTCATGGATCGATGGATCTTGGCCAGTTGCCAGAGTCTGCTGCAGTTTGTTAACCAGGAGATGAAGGGTAGGGATCCCCTATAACCATTCGACAGGACATACTAACGAACCCACCATAGGTTACCGACTCTACACTGTTGTCCCGCGACTCCTGGGTCTCATCGACAACACCACAAACTGGTACATTCGATTCAACCGAAAGCGACTCAAGGGCGAGAACGGCTTGAACGACACTCTCCATGCCCTGAACTCCCTCTTCGAAGTCTTGTTCACCCTGTGCCGTGGACTGGCACCCTTCACACCCTTCCTTACCGAAACCATCTATCTCAAGCTCCTTCCTCACATCCCCGAGAACCTCCGTGGTGAGGACTCTCGAAGTGTGCACTTCCTGCCATTCCCTGATGTCCGACAAGAGCTGTTTGATGAGGAGGTTGAGCGACGGGTTGGACGCATGCAGCGTGTCATTGAACTTGCTCGTGTGTCTCGTGAGCGCCGTACCATCGGACTTAAGCAGCCTCTTAAGACCTTGGTGGTGATCCACCCTGACCCCCAGTATCTTGAGGATGTCAAGTCCCTGGAGGGATACATCACTGAGGAGCTGAACGTCCGCGACCTGGTTCTCTCTAATGACGAGGCCAAGTACAACGTCCAGTACAGCGTCACTGCCGACTGGCCTGTCCTCGGAAAGAAGCTCAAGAAGGACATGGCTCGTGTCAAGAAGGGTCTCCCCTCCCTCACCAGCGAGCAAGTGCAAGGCTATGTGCGAGATGGACACGTCTTTGTCGATGGTATTCGTCTAGAGGCGGGTGACCTGGTTGTGCGCAGAGGAGTCAAGGAGGATGAGGCCTCTAAGAACTTCGAGACCAATACCGACAGCGAGGTGCTCACTATCCTGGATACGGAGATTCACCCCGAGTTGGCCCAGGAGGGTCTTGGCCGTGAAATCATCAACCGTGTGCAACGGCTCCGAAAGAAGGCCGGTCTCGTCCCAACCGACGACATTAGAATGGAGTACCGAGTGCTTTCTGACCCCGAAGCCGTGGGCCTTTCAGATGCTTTCCAGTCGCAGACAGCTGCTTTTGAGAGGGCATTGCGTCGGCCTCTTGACAAGGTGGCGGCCGAGGCGGGGGCTGAAGGTCTCATTGCAGAGGAGGAACAAGAAGTACAACAGGCAACATTCCTGCTTCGACTACTTAAATTGTAGACTGTCTAGTTTTAGACCATGTAGAGAAGATAAAAATGACAGATGACGACAATGTTGAACTTTCTTTATATTTCCTCTAATTACTTTTTTGATGCCGCCTAGATAAACGGTGTTAGGACTTGCGTGTGGCATAAGAGGGCGATTTTGCGAGAATGGGAACAAACCAGATAGCAATCCTTGAGCTTGATGAATTCCTTAGCACACTTGTCTTTGTGCACAGAGTTGTAGTCGGCAACGATACACTTGCCGTAAGCCGCGGCCTATGACAACCAAGAGTCAGTCGGTTGGTGGTGGACATGTTTGAGCAGACCACGCGATTGCGCACCTCTACTGAGCATTGAGAAACTGCTTTGGCAAGCTTCTGAATAGGGCGAGTGGTTTTTTGGTTCATATCGGCGAGGCTGAGGGTTTGACGTAGCGTGAGAGGGATGAACTTCGAAGGGGACCCGTTCAAGACTCTTGCAAAAGTGATGCTCATACAGTGTCGAATGGAACAGAAATAACACTGTACTGAGATCGATCTTGGATCTCCACCACAGTTGAGGCTTGCATTGAGCACCAGCCACCCACTTAACGCGCCCAAGCTCTCCGACAACCATCGCGACCGCGCAAGTTCGCGTTTTCTAGAATCTCACATTGCGCTTTGTTTTGCTTTGAGCCCCCTTTGGATACGACTGTACGATACCTTTGACGGCGCCATCGTCAAGCCGCTCCTCCGATTCTCTGTATATCCTCTTTTCGCAACTTCCATTTACCACGCGCTGCGCCCGACGACATTGTACGCCGACTTTCGCCAACTCTTTGTCAAGCTCCCCCGACTTCCATTGTCGCGATCGGCTTGGATAAACATACCCACGCTAGACTGTACACCGACTTCTTGACTATGGACCAATGACGGAGGGGGGCAGCTCGCCGACAATTCACTGTCCATGTCTATCGACCGCTCACCCCAAGCCCCAAATGCGATTTCACCAGTGGCACCTATGTCGCCCTCCGCGCAACGAGCGGCATCGCCATCCGACGATGGTCGCTCAAGCAATGCCAGTCGGGCGCCTTCGAGCCAGGATCCCTACTACTCCAACGAAGGTCTGTATCCTTTTGGAAGCGCAGCCTTGATCTTGTACTGACCAATTCAGACATTGCTGCATTGCACTCTGTTGTCGTTAGGGCGCAGGAGTTGCTCGACACGGCCCCCGAACCGAAACCGCTCCCCGCTGCTGCGCTCTTCAAGGCCTACGACCAAGTTCTCCCTACCTATGGCATTGACCCCGATACAGATCATCACCTATCGACCTTCGTGTTCCGAGTAGGCGGCGAGAGAGGCGGCGGTACTTTGCTCGACAAGTTTCAGTCTATTCTGGGTCGTATGGGAATTGTTCTTGAGTTTGGCGACAATACCACCGCGTCATCTCGTACTTCACCATCTGCGTCTCCCGCATATTCATCGACGAGTCGCCAAAGCCACGGTCTTGTGCGGGAGAAGAATGGCAACCTTACATCTGAAGGAGTGGCCGTGTCCCGACCGTCGGTCGTGCCCTTGGTCCAATCATCCGCTTCACCAGAATCGCAACCTCCACAGCAAAATCATGTGGACTTTTCCGATACAGACGAGGAGGATGGTGAATACGAGGAGATGCGGAGGGCTGTTCTCTCTTCAGCCATGAATCGCTGGCGTTCTCTGGTCGCGAACCGTCGGACACAACAGGCGCAACGAATCCCCTCTTTTCCGAGCATTCCTGAGGAAGCTTCTGCCGATGTGAGGAACTTTGAGGACCGCCCCTTTCAAGATCGACCAGCCATCACGGTTTCGGAGGCTTCGACCATCCCACGTATCAATGGTGTCAAATCAGGCGGACAGGTATCGGACAAGGGAACAACGGATGTGAATGTGCACCCGATTTCACCACTGTCCCCAGTCAAACCCCGTCCTGCTATCATCGATGCCATCCGGCCATCGACAGCTTCCACACAACAGAGTCAGAATGATGCGGTTGTTGCGCATCATGAGGACGACGCCCCCTCTTCACCCAAAGAACAACCCACTACGCAGCCGCAGGAAGTTGAAGAAGAGCCTTCCAAGCATTCTATCGCTCCCTCTGTACCGGAAGTTCACGTTCCACCAGTACCCGAAGTACGCATTGCGCCAACAGTGACCCAACTGGATGTCACGCAGCGCGATGAGAAGACGAGGAGCCGGCCTTCAACACTTCCGGAGCCCACGGACAATACGACATTAAAGCAGCACTCCGTGCAGGAATCTGAAAGAGGGCCTTCGACACCACCTGTTCAACAACCCGATCCAGAAAAGGAGTATCAACGACTTCTGAGACGTGCCGGTCGGGCTCGTGAGATATACCTTGCGAGCAAGGTCTTCAACCATTGGGCTGATCGCACTGCCCGCCGGCTCGAACGAGATGCCGTTGCTAGACGGCATATGATCAGATTTCGTTACTTCCGATCTTGGTGCCAGGCTCCTGTCGTCCGGGAGCCCACAGTTGATCACATGAGGGCAGCTGTTGTGGTAAGGAAGTGGCAGCGGATTGTGGTACAAGAGAAAACCCTTGAGGCTATGGCGAAGGCAGCGGCCCGGGCCTATCAATTGAAGAAGATGCACCAAGCCCTGGATCGTTGGTCTTGTTTTCGCTTGGAGCATGTTGGCCGTCAAATCACGGCCTCGCACAGCAGAACAAAAGCCCTCTCAAGGTGGATGTTGCAGGCTTCTAATGGTGTGGCCCTGGATGAGGCCATCAAGTCCCAAGTAGGACTGCAACAGCAACTGAACGCCATCCACAAGTGGCAAGGTTATGCTGAAAGGGAAACCATACTTGCCGACAGCGCTAGGCGTATGGGCAATGTCCACCAGTCCTTTACATATCTGAAGGAGTGGTGGGATCAAGCCGAGATTGGTCGACGAGCGACCACGTATCGTCAGCATCTGTTGATGAAGAAAGTGGATTTTGCTTTTGATCAGTGGAACCTACAGGCAAGGGCCCAGGCCTTCATATGGAGGCGCGAATATCTCCAAGTTACTCGAGTATTTGACCGATGGTGTCAAAGAGCTGAGCAGGATGGCGACATGTCGCGGAGAGCGGAGAGCTACTATGAAACTCAGGCTAAATCAAGAGTTCTTGGGTGTTTCCGCCGCTTCGACCAGGAATCATCACACATGACGCGCTTGGAGGACCGCGCACGCCTTTACCTTCGAGCAACCTCTTTGTTGAGAGTGTTTGACAGGACGGTGAAGCGCCGTCAGGATCGGGACAAGCAATATGTGAAACGGTACCTGATGGCAAGGTATACGCAGGTGTCATCGGCAAAGAAGAAACGCAACTTCTTTGCTGCCCTTGACCGATGGAGAGCATTGGCTGCCGAGGATCGAGAGCAGAGAGAAATGGCTCTGGAGCTTCACAACCGACAACAAAACCACCGGCGAATGCTGGTCGCTGAAGAATGGGCGAAACAAGCGGCTATCGATCAAAAGCGTTTGCAAGACGCCCGACTGGAGCATGCCCAGGGATGGCTCGACGCATGGAAGGAACATGCTGAGGATCTCGAGCAACGAGACGTGGAAGCCTGGCAGCTTTGGGCGGCAGACAAGCAAAGGCAATCTCTGAAGTCGTGGTCAATCGCGTCACTACAACAGAGCGGACAGGCTCATACGGCACTGGAAGTCCGTAAGAAGCACGAACGAGAGAGACGCAATCGCATCCTGCAACACTGGAGGCAACGTGATGACAGGTTGGAGAATATACCTCCAGGATTCAACTCCCAGCCTAACTCGGTCGTTCGCTCATTGAACTGGTCGCGTGGAAGCTGGAGGGGGTTCTCGGGAAGGAGGTCAACACTTAACCGGAATGATCGAGCGTACGATTACTCCAATACACCGCTGGAGACACCAACACGGTGGACGGGACATCCCCTTTCCATGTCGACTATTCTGCCCCTAGGGTCAATGGCGCCACTGAGGGAAGCGGACGAGAATGATGCTGTATCCTCGTTTGCCGGCGACGATGACGATCTCGATCCCGCGTCACCTTCTCTGCGGCCCGCCTCACGGGGGCAATTCTCAACTATGCCATCAACAACGCCGATGGCACCAGTGCCATCACATCTGGTCGAACGTGGCCTTCGGGATGAATTCGAAGAGCCCAAACAAAACAGTATTAACAAGAATACAAAGGCCAATTCTCAAATACCCAAGTTCAAATCTCCTCAGCCTAGGCCGGAGGACTCACAACCAGCTGGCATGTCCGAATCTACAAACACTGGTCGAGTCGGACCTCCACAACGATCGCTGGCTGCAACGAGGTCATTCGGGTTCAGGCAGCCGAACAGACGGACCGTCGGGCCTCGGCCTGCCTCACCAGAGGCCACCATGCAGGCAATTGCAAGCAAATCTGTCGGTGCAAGGCCAACTGGATTACGATTTGGCGCGACACAGAATGCGGGGATTACACCATCTGCAAGATCTGTTCGTATCCAGTCACCGAGAGCATTCTCGGTCACAACACCTCGACCTGGGGGGGCGTCAAGGAGAGTCAGGCTGCGAAGCGGCACCGCCATGAACCAATAACTTTTATCAATGTGGGCGGGCTCTCCTGAATATGGAGACAGAAACGTGTGGAGGATGTCAATGCATCGGAAGAGTAGGAAATGGGTGGTTGGCTTGTATGTGCTTCATGGATGTTGGATGGCTCAGTTCATTAAAGGATACCCCTTTTTGTTTAACGTTAGTATTATATTGGATGTGGATGCATGACGGCCACCAGCCGCTGGCGTTGCGGCGGCTGAAAGTCAATGAATGAGTTGCTTCATGAGAAGCGAAAACCTTTTGTAAATGACGAGATGTTCTATTGCAAGTTTGAGTCATTATGAGGAACCTGGTGAAAGAAATCATGTATATCTGCTCTTGGATTGAGAACCGGATCTCAGTGTTCACTAAGTCAAGATAAGTCTAGGCGGGCGCCTACACCTTTTTACTGAATGCAGCTGGATTTGTTTCGGCTCTGACTAGATCACACAAATATACTGGCGGTGTTCTTCTACGCTTTCTCACGCCTTGCGAATGATTTTATTGAATCCATCAGGGGTTCAAGAATCGTGTCCCATCTGTCATGGCCTTTCTGATGGAGTTGATGGTGGGGGCTGAAGAGCTGGGGGTCACGTCACCTCCATCAGCTGCCCGGGGTAGGTCCCCGTCCGTATTCCCGTTTATTGCATTGACTCTGATGATCTCAAGCTGCGCCAAAGCTACCTAGGCATTAACAACTCTCCCTCGCGCCCAAGATCGCACAGCCAGAGTGCTCCCCTCTTCTCCCGGAGATGCGCGCGCCTCGTGCTTTTTAATAGCATGAAGGCCGTCCTGCCGGGTAACCCGCGCTCGAGGCTCCAAGGGTTGGCCTCGGGATATTGGGACTCCCGACACATCAACGTGAGTGCCGATGCTCCTAAGCTCGGGTGACTGCTGACGAGAGGGATTAACTACAGGTATACATCACCGGCGGCGCTTTTACTATCCTCGAGGGATCCAGTGGGATTCTACAAACAGTTTACGATGATGGCGAAGAGCCTCTCGAGGCCATCGCCTTTGACGAGGCCACAGGCAAGATCGCTACATGCACATCGGCCGAAGTCCGAGTCTACAAGCCATTTGGGTCGCGCGAGGATGCCCTGAAGGTTCCAATCCCCAACAGCTAGATGGATCGCATGGATGGATGAGCTCACAGCTTGGTAGTGGGCCCTGGAGTCGACCTTTGACATTCCGAATCCGAACGCCGATGACGCCCCATGCACTCTGTCCTGGGGCAGCTCTGAGGAGCTCCTAGTGGCCACGAGCTCCCTCTCCCTATACGCCGCGAAAAGCGAGCCGAAATGCCTATGGCAGAAGAAGCTACCGAGCCCTGTCAAGTACGCGTTGCTGTCATACGACTCTGCATACATTGCCTCGACCGGCTACCACGATCACTTGGTCAAGATCTGCCGCAGACTGAACTACGGCGCCGACGAAGTACGCTTCGACCTTACGTACCTGCGACACCCAAATATTGTCACCTCTGTGAGGTGGCGCAAGCCGTTCCACCTGGAGCAGGCTGTGGACAATGTCCTCTACACTATCTGCCTCGACAAATGCATTCGGATATGGACACCAACCGAGACACCGGATGGGAAGCATTGGCAGCTTTGGGGTCAGGTTGACCTTTGTGCGCCGTCGCGAGAGGACCCGTACCCCCTGGACATGCGCTTTGCCATGATTCTTGATGGGCGGGACTTCACGGCGTCGGTTGAGCAAGCTGTACAAGCCCGCATGTCCGACGACTCGACCACCGATGACCCTGTCGCTCTCGATCACCTGGTCGCGATCGCTAACAAGAACCCCGAGATTTGTATAGCTCTTGATGGAAGAGGGACCATGTCAGCGTGGGCGCTTGAAAATGTTGGCAGCAACACTGCAAACGCCCCAACTCTATTCAAGGTTGCTCAGGTCAAGGACTCAGATTTTGAGCTCTTTGGCAAGTTTCTGCCGTCTCACGACGCACCCCATACCGAGATCCAGACATACTGCGACAAGAGGACCGGCAAGGTTCACTTCCTATTACATGCATTTGATGGGAGGATCGGCGTCTTTACAGGAAATGTCGCAGACCTGCTGGATCCAACTACCAATGACCGGCGCCTCTCGCTACACTCGATCTGGGCTGGCCACTCGACCTCTATCACCAAGATTGTCCGAAATTTCAGCGGAAGGGCTGTCGTCTCACGGACACGAGAGAGTGAAAGCATAGTGTGGAAACATCTTCTCAACCGAGTTGAGAACCCAGGCCTGAGCTTGACCCGAGGTAGCGTCATCCCGGAAAAGGGGCACATCCACCGCATATGTGTTCTAAGAAAGGGTCGCTTCGTCGTATTCCTCGGTCATCAAACGGTTGCGCTCTGGGATTGCAGAGCTAGCCGTGCCGTTTCACTTGCGCAATGCCCCTATGAGGTATCCGGAAAGCCGCTCTGTCTCATTATTCTTCCTCGGTCAGATGTGAAGCAGTACACTGTTGCGCACATTGCGACAGTGGCATCTAAAGGGCAGGGTATTGTGTGGGAAGTCCATCTCCCGTCATATTTTGAAGACCCCAAAACCAAGGCCGGCGCTAGTATCGAAGAGTTTTGCCGCTTCGAGCTGGGTGATGTGGAGGATTTGTCATACGTCCTCCCAGTAGATCCCGCAGGCTCATCGCCCATTGTCTCGGGCTTTCTCGATATCTTCGCTCGAGATGTCGCTATCTCATATACTCGCACCGGCCGGGTTGACTTCTGGACAGCACGGATCGACCCTGAAAAGCGCAGTGTCGGATGGCTGTCCACCTGCACTACCGAGACTGGTGTGTCTGAACCTGCCCTAGTCAGTGGAAGTACCTTGAAGAAGGCATCTCTTGTGAACAAGGCGAGGTCTCAACTTACAATTTGGGATATCGGTAGTTCTCGTCTGGAATATGAGAACAATTTCGAAGAGCATCAGGTCATTCAAGATCTGGACTGGACATCAACACCCGACGCCCAGTCCATCTTGGCCGTTGGGTTCCCCTATCGAGTTATTCTCATGTCCCAGATGCGATTCGACTACCTTAACAAGGGTCCAGCTTGGGCGCAGATCCGGGAGATTAGCATCCGCGAACTCACTCCACACCCGATTGGCGACTCAACTTGGCTGGGCGACGGCTTCTTGGTCATTGGTGCTGGAAACCAGATGTTTGTACAGGATAGGCGTGTTGGTGTCTCTGAGTCTCTCAGGTCTGACCTTCGTTTGCCACCACGCAAGGATGGCACATTGGATCTGTTCCAAGTGGTTCAACGATTCAATGGTCCACTGCCAGTATTCCACCCCCAGTTCCTCAGTCAATGCATCCTGTCTGGCAAAACCACACTTGTGCGGCGCATCCTGGTGGCCATGCACAAGATTCTGAAGTATTACCTTCACGGAGAGACACTGGATGACTACCTGGGCATGGATCTGAGCGAGTTCTACACACCCGAGGTTCGTAATATGGTCGTGAAAAGTGATGATCTGAAGGACTGACATTGGTAATTAGCAAACTCATACCCAGGCTGTCGATAAGTCTGCAGGCGCGTATCTAAATGGGAATAATGGTGACGAAGACAACGACGGTGATATTTTCACTGAGCAGACGGCAGTGGCAATCAACGAGAAGCTGGTTAAGATTGGTGTTCCACAACTCTCTGGCCACGAACAAATCCAGCTTGCCGACATCATCGAGTGTGTTGCCCTTGTCGAGAGGCATCGTCGCTCGATGGACGAGAATGGCGCCCGTTTCATGCTCTTCTTCCGTCAACATGCACTGCGAAAAGGACGGACCAACGAGATGCACCTTTCCTGGCGAGAGATCAACTGGGCTTTCCATTCAAACAGTCAGGATATTCTGGCCGACTTTGTTTCGAGACAGAGTCATGGCAGCATGCTTTGGGAGCATGCTCGTGAGAGCGGTCTCTTCATGTGGCTGTGTGATCCTATCGCCTTGGTACTTGATTTCGCCCCAATTTTGAATCATCATTGATTACTAACTCATACTAGAAAGCTCAGTTCGAGTTGATTGCTCGGAATGAATACACGAAGAACGAAGTGAAGAACCCGATCGACTGTAGTCTGTACTACCTCGCCCTTCGCAAGAAGACGGTGCTTCAGGGCCTGTGGCGAATGGCAAGCTGGAACAAGGAACAGGCGGCGACTCAGAAATTGTTGTCGAACAACTTTGAAGACCCCAAGTGGAGGACAACAGCTCTGAAGAACGCGTATGCGTTGCTCAGTAGACGGCGCTTCGGTAAGTTAGAAAAATGTGTATTGATACAGATGCTAACTATCAGCAGCATATGCTGCGGCATTCTTCCTACTGGCTGACCACCTTCATGATGCTGTGGAAGTGTGCTTGAATCAGCTCAAAGATATGCAACTGGCTATTGCCATAGCGCGTGTGTATGAGGGCGATGACGGCCCAGTCTTGCGGCGACTGCTTCAAGATGTTGTGCTTCCCTTGGCAGCCCAGGAGGGTAACCGCTGGCTGGCATCTTGGGCATTCTGGATGCTTGGCCGTAAGGACATGGCTGTACGAGCGCTCATCGTATGTTTCTCCTGAATACTCACATGGCAGAGGTTCCGAAAACTGACACTGTTGATAGACACCTGTCTACACCCTTCTGGAAACACCTTGTTCGCCCGACATCAAATCGAGGTTATTCCTTACCGACGACCCTGCGCTAGTAGTGCTCTACTCGCACTTGCGACACCAGACGTTGCAGACATTGAGGGGAGCCTCCAAGGTCACCCCCAAAGTCGAGTGGGAGTTTGTGTTGCATAGCGCCAAGCTGTATGATCGAATGGGATGTGATCTCCTTGGATTGGATCTAGGTAGGTTTAGTACTGGAGGATTACTTGGACGGATAATACTGACGGTGATATAGTACGAAACTGGGAGTTCCAACAATCGCCTCCTGCTGCTGGCCTCGGCGGAGAGGTCAACCCGCTCAAGTTGCTGCGCCGGAGGAGTTCGCTTGTTGTCGCCGACCTGCCATCCCCTACTCTTCACTTTGAGGGAAAGAAGGCCGTCAAGCCGCCACCGACAACGTTCGAGGAGCCGGATGTAAACTCTCTGTTGGATAACTTTGGGTTCTGATGCCCGGGGCTGAAGGGCCGTGTAATGAGAGGTAATGGTGGGTTGGTCGCACGACTTTGTTCAGTGAGGAGAGGATGTTACTAGCTTTATACGTGGATAGGAGGACTTGGCTGAATGGAGTTTGGGATGGTGAGACCATTGCTTCGCGCATTCTCGTGGTGTATTCGTAGTATGCATATCTATCTGGAGGGTTGTGATACACTAGCTAGGTCGTAATATCAAGGCTATCGCTGAAGGATTGCTCTCAAAGACTGTTCCTTTATGGACTTATGGGACCACACATTACTCTTAAGCCTCAACTTGGTTGTTTTACCTGATAATTTTTATTTATCCCGCTCTTGATGACTCTGACTACCCGGCAGCTCTGAACTCTCGGGCCGGAGGTGGAGGGTGATCTCCCCCAGAAATGACGGAATGTGGGGTGTTGCCTAGTTCGGAATACAAGCCGGTTGGACAATTTGCTTCGTAATCAACCGCCCATGTCTTATAATCGCGAACTTGTCTCCTAAGCGTCACCGACGGCATCGGCATCTGCCTCCTACATCGCTTCGAGATACCGTGAAAATGGCGACGCGGACGGTTCCCGGGCGCAGCTTCACGGTGCGAGGCGTCGTTGTCGGACTCCTCGTCGGCACCGTCATCTGCTTCTCCAACATGTATTTCGGCCTGCAGACGGGATGGGTGTCCATCATGTCCATGCCCGCGAGTCTCATGGGGTTCGGCATCTTTAAGCTGCTCGCTCCGCACCTGCGGTTTCCCTTTTCTCCAGTTGAGAATGTCTTGCTGCAGAGTGTCGCGTGCGGTATGGCTATTATGCCTCTTGGATGCGGTCTCGTTGGAGTTGTACGTCACGCAGTTTGGCTTGTCACAAGAGCGCGCTTCTAATGTTGATGACAGGTTCCGGCGTTCAACTATCTTTTGGAAAAAGATGAGCAGGGTCCCATTAATCTGAGCACTTGGCAACTTATCATTTGGTCCCTGGGGCTTTGTTACTTTGGTGTGGTTTTCGCTGTTCCTCTGTAAGTCATTCACATTACTAATATGCTGCCGGGTTGCTGATCAAATGTCAGACGCGTCCAAGTCATCATTAGAGAAAAGCTCAAGTTCCCTAGCGGTTTCAGTACCGCTGTGCTGATCTCGGTTCTCCACGGCCAGGGACGCCAATCCAGCAAGGATGAGCTCGATACTGCTGCCAAAGGCACCTTTGCTAGCCTCGTACCTCGCGATGAACCGTTCCAACCAGCTGAAATTGGTCCGGCCGCTACAGACCAGGAGCATCAGCATGAGATCGAGGATGAGGATGAGGATGACAAAGGGGACTGGGCGGCAAACATCCGACTGTTGCTCCTGTGCTTTGGCGCCTCTGGCCTGTTTACGTTGGCTACTTACTTCTTCCCTGTCCTGCGGAACCTCCCCATCTTTGGGTCTGTCGCGGCTAACACTTGGCTATGGACGTTCAACCCGAGTCTTGCGTACGTCGGACAGGGTATCATCATGGGTACAGAGACCACTCTACACATGCTGCTCGGCGCTGTGGTGGGCTGGGGAATCCTCAGTCCCATAGCCAAGTCGCGAGGATGGGCTCCTGGTGATGTTGACGACTGGGAGCACGGTAGCAAGGGCTGGATCATCTGGATCTCCCTGGCTATCATGCTGGTGGATGCCATTGTCAGTCTCGCATACGTTACCCTTCGTGCCGTCTGGACAAACGATCAAACCGCGAGTATCATAACATCCCTGCGACATCGAGTTCAGGAGCATGGCGTTTCTGGCTTGTGGAAGCCACAGTCCCATGACTACTCGTTGCTCAACAATGAGGATGCCGAGCCTCACCCCCAGCACGACGAAGATGCCGGGGATGAGGCTGAAGTTGACGAAGAGGAAGAGGATGCCCCTCCACATCAGCGAATCGGTGGCCGGCTTGTCTCGGTTGGACTTCTCGCCTCGATTGCACTCTGCGTTTTGACGATTCACCTGGTTTTTGGCGACCTTGTACCGCTCTATGCTACCATCATCGCGGTCTTAATGGCCTTGGTCCTTAGTATCATGGGTGTGAGGGCGCTGGGCGAGACTGACCTGAACCCTGTATCTGGCATTAGCAAGCTTGCCCAGTTGTTCTTTGCCCTGATTATTCCTCAGTCTCACAAGTCTAGTGTTCTCATCAACCTGATCGCAGGTGCTGTTGTATGTGTCCCCAACCCCCTTGCTTATGACAATTGCTGACGAGATCTTTACTGTAGTCTGAAGCTGTAAGTCCCAGACCGTACTCCCGGACCTAATCCCGAACCAATACTGACAGTTACAACCAGGGTGCTCTGCAAGCTGGTGATCTTATGCAGGACCTCAAGACTGGTCACCTACTGGGAGCTGCTCCCAAGGCTCAGTTTTGGGGCCAGGTCATTGGAGCTACTGCTGGCGCTATCCTCAGTGCCTTTATCTATCGCATCTATACTACGTACGTGCTTTTGGGATTGATCATGAGTTGCGAGGAGGCTTGTTAACATGGCTTGACTTGCAGTGTCTACGAAATCCCTGGTGATCTCTTCCAGGTACCCACTGCCTATGTTTGGATCTTCACAGCAAGACTTGTCACAGGCTCTGGGTTGCCTTACAGGGCAAAGGAATGGGCCATCGGAGCTGCCGTTCTATTCGTGGGCACAACCATCACTAGAACTCTGGCTGTCGGGAAGAGATGGCGGCCTCTCATCCCAGGCGGCATTGCTGTTGCCGTCGGTGAGTCAACAGTGCGCGACGAGGAACAAAGAAAAGTGCAGCTGACAGAAAACAAGGCATGTATAACGTCCCATCGTTCACCCTCGCCCGAGCTGTGGGAGGCTTGTTCGCATGGTATTGGGTCCATCTCGCTCAACGAGCGCAGACACCCCTCATTATCCTCGCATCTGTATGTATCCGTCCCAGCTCCCTACAAGGCTATTCTAACCTTGACCCAGGGCTTCATTCTCGGCGAGGGCTTCCTGAGCATTGTGAATCTCTTCCTGCAGGGTCTCGGAGTACCCCATCTCTGATTCTGCTGTCAATCATAACTCGCTGCAAGTTCCCCTCTTGGACAACCATGCGATGGGCGTTCACAAGCTGACCAGAACATGCCTACTTCAGCTGCCACGAATGCTGCCTTGATTCACCTTCAGCATCCGTCCATGAGGTCTTCAAAGTCAACGCTCTGGCATTGTCTTCGGCCGCCAGGAAGGTGATTTCACCAGACAGACTGGTGGGGGACTTTGCAGAGGGTTTCTCCTCAGGGGGGGCGAGGAGAAGTCCTTGCTTCCAGTGGGTGACGGTGCCGGAGGGGCCAGTTGTGAAAGCGACACCACCCTGCTTCGTCTTGTCCCAGGTCTCGGGTGTGGTCTCTGGTGGAGGGACTGGGTCGTTTCGCGCAGTGGTGAAGAAGTTGTCGAACCAGATCAGGAAGCCATCCACACGCTCAACCTCGCGGGTGAGCTTCGACGACCATTTGGCTGTGAATTGGAGATCCTCCGCCTTGACGGTGTGGAGATCGAGCACCTTGAATGGGTATGGCTCGCCGCAGACAGCGCTCTGCGGCATGGCCTCAACCCTGGCCTCTTCATAGATACCCTCTTGCATTGTCTTCATATCGAATCCATAGACGTCTCTCCAGAAGGAAATGTTGTCAGAGATATACTCTGGGTCGGCGATAGGAGCAATCCAGATGGTCGCTGAGCTGGGGGCAAGGATACCATCCGGCTTAAGGTACTTGTCTCGGGCATACAGGACGCTAGGGAGCATGGCCTCGTAGAGAAGGAAGTAGCCCATCCACTCGCTGACAATGATGTCGACCTCGTCCACGGGCAGCTTGACATCCTCGATAGCGCCCTTCAGGCATGTAATAACGTTGGCCAAGCCGTTGTGGAAGATGTTTTCCCTAGCCTTGACGATGATGTCTGACTTGTCAACAGCAATGACTTGCTTAGCGCCCGCCTTTGCACAGAACATGCTGAGAATGCCTAATGGAATGTGATTAATGTTTAACTCTAGGGTTAACAGCGCGACTTGGTTGCTTACCAGTGCCACATCCAATGTCCAGAACGACCTTGTCCTTGAAGATGTGCTTGTTTCCGTAGATGAAGTCACGGTAGGCGTCTGTTCGCACCGCATCCTTCAACATGGTCTCATGAATTTCTTGTCTATTGTTAGCATGGTGCCGAATACACTTTAGGTGGGCAGGAAAACGCACCATGAGCGGCATATGACTCGAAGTAGTAGGCAGAATCGTCCTTCTTCTCCTCAGTCTTGGCTGGCTCAGTGTCGTCACCCCATCGGCGGTCCAGCGTCTCCTCAACAGTCAGACGATAGCTGGCGAACTGGCTCTTGACTCTCTCAAGCTCCTCCTCAAGGTCCTTGTTGCGGGCCACCAGGTCACTGTCCTTGGCTCCCTCTGAGCTCTCACTGGTGATGTTCTCCAGCACCTCGTCGAGCGAGAAGATGAGAGCGTCGTTCTCCAGCACTGGTCGGAGGTACTTTTCATCCTCGAGGTCCTTTTCAGAAATCTCCTTGGGGACTGGCGATCCATTCTTGACATGGTCACGGACAAAGTTGACGAGCTTGACAGCGCCGTGGAAGTCGAGCTTTAGCTTCTGCACATGAGCGACAAAATCGAATGCGTGGTTCTGCTTGCTATCCTCGAGCATGGCAGCGACATTGGGGAAAGTCTTGGGGCCAAAGAAAGATGTGATAGAGATGGCCTCCTCGTCGGACTCGAGGTCGAGCCACTCGCCCTCATCGGAAGCGGAGTCGTTGATTGACATTTTCACCAAAGTCGAAAAAAATACGGAGCGCAGCCGACAGAGAGAAAAGTAAATCAAGTATGGGAAGGGAAAAAATAAAAAAAGAATACCCAGAGGACAAATAGAACGAACCCGACTTGCCAAAGAAAGGTTGTTGAATGTGTTTTGTGGGATCACAGTATCTGGAGGAGGCTATGCCCTCTTGGGCTTTTTTTCTGGGTCAAGCTTTTCAGCCAAATGCAATCTGGCGAGGCACCTGCTATAATATTTTTGTAAGGGGTATATATCGCACATCGTCGTGATTGAGACTGCGTCACTTGGCCTTTTTAACGTCTTTTTCATCCTCTTCGTCGTCCTCCTCATCTTCATCGTCGTCATCGTCATCGTCTTCATCGTCTTCATCATCATCATCGTCGTCACCCTCCGAGACGGGTTCATTGAGTTCAACAAGACGAGCCTGGCGGTTTAGTTAGCAGTTGACATGGAGAGTATCCCTGGAGGGAACCTTGATGGCCTTTACGCACCTTGTATTTGGCGACCTTCTCCTCAAGATCGCCAAAGACCATAAGAAGATCATCAAGCTCCGATTGGGTTGTTTCCCTGGCCTTCTTCGACTCCAATAATTCCGACTCAGCCTGTTGGAGGAATTAGCAACACGCAATTGAGTCGACCGATAACGGGGATAGGGGTTCACCTTTTTGATCTTGGCTTGCAAGTCCTTGGCTTTGCTGCCACCCTCGCTGAGCTGCTTCTCCAAGGTCTGGTATTTAGCCGTTGCTTCACGAGCCTCCTTCAGAGCGGCGTCACGCTCCTCCCCAAGCTTCTTCAATGCCGCCTCATTGCTTTCGCGTTGAGACCGCAATTCGCTTTCATATTTGTCTTTCTGCTCTGTTAGACTGGCCGCATTTCGTGCTTGGAGTTCCTTGAACTCCTGTGTCTTTGCCTTTTGTGCCTGCATTGATTGCAAAATTAGCCATTCTCGTCCTGTAGATGATGCAGCCAGGAAGCTAAGAGTCAATACCTTCATGATGTCAACCTCGAGACGGCTGATGGTTGCTTTCAGGTCTGCGATCTCAGCATCCGTGCGACGCTGAATCCTTTCCGCATCTGCCTCGGCCGCTTTGCGAGCTTGGGCGAGCTGCTTCTGGTGCTCGTTCTCCAAGGCTGTTTGCTGTGCCTTCAGGTGAGCGAGTTGTTTCTGGTGATCGCCATCTCGAGCTGCTTGTTGAGTTTGCACTTGGGCAAGTTGTTTTCGGTGATCGTTCTCCTTAGCCGCCATCTGACCTTGAAGTTTGCGAAGTTCTTCGCCATGATGCTTTTGTAGACCTTCATTGACCGTTTTCACCCGCGACATCTCGAGAGCAGCCGTTTCCTTAGTGCGTCGATGGTCCGCTTGTTCTTGGCCAAGTTGTCCCTCTAGAGTTGTCAATGCTGCTTGAGCTTCCTTCAGCGCACGCTCCTTCTCCTCGACCTGACCCCTGAGTGAATCCACCAGCTCCCTGGAGATGCCCTTTTGAACGCCGTTGGCGACCACAGATATCTCCATTCCAGGTTCCCTATCGATAGCACGTGCTATGCGGCTGTAGTTATCCTTGAAGAACTCGATGAAGATGCGGTCAAAGAAGACGTCAGGGAGGCGGCCGAGGGACGAAGCATCGAGCTTTTGGGGAGTGACCTCGAAATCGCGTACAAATGGGTGACTGCGAAGCTTCACTAACCGATCTAGATATTGATCACGGTCGATTCGCGACGTCAAGATAGAGTGTAATGTCGCGCGCGGAACCGGCGAATCCTTCGTCGAGAACTCGTAAGCGACGCCTAGCAGCATGGCGCACAAACCCTGAACAAGTTCACCGCCGCTCACGGCGGGTGGTTGTGATACAGCCTGAATCAAGCTCTGTACGTTGCTTCCTTCGGCGAGGAAGTCGTTGACCGCATCAAGGTCCTCAAAAAGCCAACCAAGAAGGAGCATGAGGTACCCAACCAGAACGCGTCCATCATCCCCACGTCGTAGGCCCGACGTGACATGGGCCGTGATAGTCTGGATGCCTGTGACAACCTCTTCGCCATCGGAGGAATCGCCTTCTGTGAGGCTCATGGCCTTGGCCTTGGCCGCAGGGTTCTCAAACAAGAGATGGAACGTAATAACGGCAGCGAACCACTGACGGTACGGATCGGATACGTCGGTTGGGGGTTGAAGCAAAACGGTCAGGACATTGGAAGACTCGTCGACACCAGCCTGGTGTCCCTCGATAGCTCGCCCCAAGAAGTGAAGCCTAACTTCAGCATGGTTCGCAAAGTAAGCCTGCAAACATTCGCACGCCGCAAACCGAAGATCGAATTCTTGCGGATCTTGTAGACATAATGTCAGGTCCAACAGTCCGTCGATAACATAGACCTTAACGCGCCCATTGGCTTGTTCTGCAGTCGGATCGGCTCCGGCCAGGGGTGATGGGACCATTAGTTGAGCAAAACTCTCCTGCAGAGGGGCATTCTGCCGTATCACATTGCCGCATGTGGTCAAAGCCTAGACAACCTGTCAACGACGAACTTGGACAATTACGATTACTTGGTCGCACCTCAGCCTTGATTTGAGTCTGCGCCTCGTGGCTGAAGGCGAGCTGAAGAACATGATATGCAAGGCCATGCCTCCAGATCGCTGTCTGATTCAATGTCGTCCCTGCTGATCCTCTAACAATAAACAGCCGGATCACAGCCAAGAAGGCATAGATATTCCGGTTCTTCTGCGCTTGTGCCCATGTCGCAATTTCGGGACCCTCGCTCTGGGGCTTCAAGACTCGACCGAGCAAATCTGCAAGGCGATTGATACATCCCGACTCGCGGAAGAGGGACTGATTTGATGTGTTCGATCGAAGCAGATTGGCAAGAAGAATTAAACAATCCTCAACAGTCCTTCCGCCCTCAGACAAGGCACCATCTGCTTCGATGATGTTGAACAACCTCTCGAAAGCGTTCTCGAATGCCACCAATTTTTGGATCTCGATCGAGGTTGGAGTAAGGTAGGTCAGGAGGATAATGCCTTCGTTTCGTATAGCATCCCGCTGGTCATCGAGGACAGAAACAAGACGAGAGATGCCTAGGGGAGCGGTAAAAATGCATTCCTCAGTCCTTTCGGTGCGTGCAGACAAGATGGCAGCGAGCAACTGAAGAGAGTAGAGACGAGAGTAAAAGTCGTTCGTATCGAGGAAGTCGAGAAGTAAGGTGATATTTTCCTGACGTTGCGTAAACTCGTCGGCCAGCCATAGCGCGATCTCTTCTGAAGCTTCGGGACTATCTTCATTCGGACTGAAGAGCATCAACAAGGTTTCGAGAACCACCTTAACTGTGTCCACATCTTCGCCATCTTTGCTGAGGCTGCCTATTAGACTTCGAAGGGCCCCAGAGGCTACAGAGGCCGGGTAATCTTTTGAAAAGCTTCGAAGACCTAGGATGGCAGCTCGTCGATCCTCGAGGAGAGTTGCCGAACTGAGGCGGCCGCTGAGCACGGTGATGGTCTCGCTAACTGATTGTTTCGCGGGCGCGCTGGAAAGGGAAAACATGGTCGCGGCGCCTCAATGCCATTGGACTCGGGAAGGTTCGAAGGTTCTCATGGAGCCGTTGCCGGCGATCTTATAGACTATTCGCCTCGTCGGTGAAGACCACAGGCAGGGGATGCTATCCTCGTTAATTCATAACCAGCTCTCATGGCATTCTGGACAGCTTGTCAGGACATGGTGACCCGATAGCTGCATAACAGTTGGAGCCGCAGGACCCACCCCTGCGCCACACCAAGGCGATAAGCCCTGCGATAAGCTTGGGCAGGGTCTGCAGGGGCTGATTCTCAAATGCTCTTCGCGACAGGCAGCATCACATTCTCTCTCCTGCATAACCTTTGTCGCTAGAAACGCGATTCACTGCAATCGCTTTCATCTCCCTTGATCGCGCCGCCTTCGTTCCGAGAACGCCCATGCGACCGATCCGATAAACGGAATCACTTCCTTTACCTGCAGGCTTTTGCGCCTGCATTCTTGTCCATCCCTCGATTCGCGCGAGTAGCCTGCGACTGGCTTTCAGCCAGACAACAAACGCGCAACCGACAAGATGGGTATTCCGGCGGCTTTCCGATGGCTGTCTAACAAGTACCCCAAGATCATCTCGCCAGTCATTGAGGATCAGCCCATCACCCTCGAAGATGGATCTACGATTCCCGTCGATACAACCCGGCCAAACCCAAATGGCGAAGAGCTTGATAACCTTTACCTCGACATGAACGGTATCGTTCATCCTTGCTCTCATCCCGAGGACAGACCCGCACCCAAGGATGAGGAGGAGATGATGCTCGAGGTATTCCGGTACACCGATCGTGTTGTCAATATGGTGCGACCGCGAAAGATCCTGATGATTGCAGTTGGTACGTTCTTTTCCCCATTGACTTTTGAGTGTGTTACGTGACATTTCAGGCCTGAATACTAACTTGTAATCTTTCGCAGATGGTGTTGCGCCTCGAGCCAAGATGAACCAACAGCGATCCAGACGTTTCCGCTCCGCTCAGGACGCCAAGGAGAAGGAAGAGGACAAACAAGAGCTCATTAAGCTCTTGAAGCAGCAGAATGGGGGTAGCCTATCGGCCGAGAGCTTGGAGAGCGTGACCAAGAAAGCATTCGACTCGAACTCCATCACGCCTGGAACTCCGTTCATGGACATCCTCGCGCTCAGCTTGAGATACTGGTGCCAATACAAGCTTAATACGGATCCTGGTTGGGCTAAGCTTAAAGTCATCATTTCTGATGCCACTGTTCCTGGAGAAGGAGAGCACAAGATTATGTCCTTCGTCCGATCTCAACGCGCCTCTCCTGACCACGACCCAAACACTCGCCATGTCATCTACGGCCTTGACGCAGATCTTATCATGCTGGGCCTCGCCACTCATGAACCCCATTTCCGAGTTCTACGTGAAGATGTTTTCTTTCAGGAGCAGAAGGCCCGCCTCTGCAAGTTGTGTGGACAAAAGGGACACGATGCTCAGAACTGTCGCGGCGAGGAGAAGAAGAAGGACGGTGAACACGACGAGAAGGACAAGGGTGTCACCCTGAAGCCCTTCATCTGGCTTCACGTTTCCGTGCTACGGGAGTATTTGGAGGTCGAGCTGAGTGTATCGAATTTGCCCTTCCGGTTTGACTTGGAGCGTGCCATTGATGATTGGATCTTCATGTGTTGTTTCGTCGGTAACGACTTTTTGCCTCATCTTCCGGCCTTAGAGATCCGAGAGCATGGCATCGACACGCTGACAAAGCTCTGGAAGGATAACTTGCCCGTCATGGGCGGTTATGTCACGAAGGATGGACATATCGACTTGAAAAGAGCGCAGGTTATTTTGGACGGGCTTGCGAAGCTAGAAGATGGCATCTTCAAGCGAAGAAAGGAGCAGGAGGACCGTCGAGAAGCCAACAACAAAAGAAGGAGACTCCAGAACGAGAACAATGGTCGAGGTGGGCGTCAGAGTGGGCAGTCGACTCCTCGAATCAACGGTCACATGAACCCATCTCAGGGTATGGCGCTGCACCCCATCGCATCCTACCCGAAACCTGAGAAGCCCCTGACCCATGACATGATTGTCAACCGAAGCACCGCCCCGGACGCGAATGTGGCGAACAAGAGCGCTGCCAGTGTTCTCAAAGCCCAGCTGCAGTCGCAGAAGTCGCTGTCTACTGCAAAGCCGGAGGATGCTACTCAGGAGTCCCCCTCAGCTCTTGGAAAGCGGAAAGCTTCTGAAATTGAAGAGGATGGCAGCTCGACTACCGGAACCCCGGGGACCACGACGCCAGCACCAGCTACCGAAGAAGGCCCAGTTGATGAGGTTCGCCTTTGGGAAGATGGCTATGCCGACCGCTACTACGAGAAGAAGTTCCACAAGGACCCGAAAGACATTGAGTTCCGTCATTCGGTCGCGCGGGCGTATGTGGAGGGACTCGCTTGGGTTTTGCTGTACTATTTCCAGGGATGTCCTTCCTGGGAATGGTACTACCCCTATCACTATGCCCCGTTCGCAGCCGACTTCAAGGACTTGGCCAAGATGAACATCACCTTCGAAAAGGGCAGGACATCGAGGCCCTTCGAACAGCTGATGAGCGTCTTGCCTGCCGCGTCTCGTCATGCATTGCCTGAGGTGTTCCACGATCTCATGCTCAACCCAGAGAGCCCCATCATTGACTTTTACCCTGAAGATTTCAAGGTTGATCTCAACGGAAAGAAGATGGCTTGGCAAGGAATTGCCCTGCTTCCTTTCATTGAGATGCCCCGACTTCTGGCAGCGGTGCAGGGCAAATATCCGGAGCTGAGTCCTGAGGATTCGGCCAGGAATGAAAGGGGCCGAGATGTGCTCATTTTCTCCGAAGGCCATGAGAGCCTGTATGATGAGGTGTTGACCAAGTTCTACTCGAAACGTCAGGGAGACTCCAAGTTCAAGCTGGACCCTAAAAAGAGTGACGGACTATCTGGCAAGGTCGAGAAGAAAGATGGCTATGTTCCTCACGGCGAGCTGAAGTATCCCCTCGAGCGGAAAGCCATGCCGGACCTTGACTACGACCGTTCTGTGACGTGAGTTCCCCCCTCCTCCCCAGGTCCTGTTGAATTCATTTGGCTAATAATAATCCAGGGTCTATTACGACTTCCCACAGACATCCCACACCCACAAGTCGATGCTTTTGCGTGGGGTCAAGATGCCTAAGCCTGCACTTACACCCAGCGACGTTGAGATCATTCGAAGCAAGGCCAACAGGGGGGGCAGGGGCGGCTATGGGCGAGGAGGCTATGATCGGGGTGGTTACAATGGGCCTGGAATGTCGCGAGGAAACCAGTATGGACGACCACAAAACGGATATGGCAGATCGGATGGGCACTATCAATCACGCGGACCTCCGCCGATGCCTCCACCACCGGGCGCGCCCGGATTCGGCATTGGAGTCCCGCCGCCACCTCCTCCGCCGAATTACTACAACAACCGGCCCCACGACAACTACCGTGGTGGTGGTTATTCAGGCTACAATCAGCCTAGAGGTCCTCCACCCATCCAAACACCTCCCGGGTATCAAGGGTATGGTGGCCAGGGTGGACATGGTGGACATGGTGGCCAGTCTTATGGCAGAGGTAGGGGTTCCGGGGGTTATAGGGATGGACGGTCTTATAGGTAGTGGGGGAAATCTAAAAGCACCGGCGGAAACAAGCAAAATGGGAATCACCGGGTATCTTGATCAAGCTCGTATCTCTAAGCAATAGTTGCGATGGTAACGCTCCTTCGTAGAGCTGACGAGCTCGCTGATTCACATGTCGGCTCCTCTTAGGATGGATTTTGCAAGCCTTTGTCGAGCTGGGAAAAGTGGCGTGGTGTCTGGAATGTGTACAAATGTCTGTGTGTTTCTGCGAGATGTCTCCTGTTTCCTTTGCTCGTGTAGGCTACCCCCTAGTCAATGATGAAGTATACTAGTTAAACTGCAAAGAGGCAACAAATGAAGATTTACTCCCGTTTCTCCAATTCTGGCATTGGTCTCTGGGCAATTATCAAGGAGGTGAGCTCCCCCACGCGTGCGACCCTGTGGGGACCGTTCGCGGGGTTTGGGACAACACCAGCGACCCTGGCTGGCTCACAGTGAATGGACGTCCGACTCCCACTCCCGACTTGATTCCTCCTTCAACGTGCGCTCCATGCTGTTGCGACCATGAACGGCGACGCAAGCCTGGTCGGCTGTCTGGTCGACAGGCTCGCTACTAGAGTAAGCTGAGCGCTGCCATCCGCTGGCTAGCTGTACTGGATCCCTTGAGCATGGGTAGACTGACATTGGGCACCCAACAGCTCCCCCATCGAGCTGGCACCAGCGGCCAGAGCCTGCAACAAGACGACATCGTTCACGTTACGAGAGCCACCTTGGTCGAGCTCGGAAACACGTCCATATCCATCGTCGTCGAAGCCCTCCTAGCCCTCCTCGAAGACCTTGCGCGCCCATACAGTGGTGTCGCTGAGCACCCTAGCCATGTCCTGGCCTCCGAGCTCTACATTGTCGCCGTGATCGCGGATTGCTGCTCCGCGCATTGGGCCTCGCTGGTTCAAGATACCGATTCCAACGCGAGCCCGACTCCACCCCCTCTGGACAAGGTCATCGTGAGCCGCCTGCTGGACGCGTTTAAGCATCTACTCGAACCCATCCCCGAGAACTACGTCCTCCCCGCCCAGACCCTTTTGGACCGAGTTTCGATACAAAATGTCGCGATTCCCCGCCCTGAAAGCTCTTCTATCCTGTCCGATGTCGAGAGTATTGCTCCCCCAAGCGACGAGAAGTTTGGGGCCCATCTGGCCGAGATGGATACCCACGTCAAGACGGTAACGGAATACGTCACGGCCTCCAGCTGGACTGCTGCCTTTGAGTACTTCAGAAGTGTTATTTACACCATTCGAACTACTGCCGTTTCTCAGCCGGGCACCACCACCGCAGGATCCTTTCAGGATGCCGAGAGGGCAGCTCTTGTAGTTCTGCGACTGCTCTCTTTCTTCTGGGTTGATGGCAGCAAGCTTGGTCTAATTATACAGGAACTCTGTTCTAGTTTCCTCCATTTCCGAAAGCCCTACCAAAATACCATCGCAGTAGTCACTCCTCTTCTGGTTATGAGATGGCTGGACCGATTCCCGCGCGAGTTTGTTCAGCTGCACCAGCTTCACAAGCGTCTCGATGGCGGCGCCGACACTCTTTTCGACATGGCGCAAGCCGCGACTGAGAATGGTAGACGCAAGGGCTTCTTTTACCCGTTGCAGACATCGCTGCTGTTTCTCTTACCGGACGTCTTTGAGGTTGCGAGCAATCTGCGGGAAGCAAAGAGCAGCAGCATGGTGAAGAAGGTGTCGTTCCTCGACGGACTACGGAAAGCTTTGAGAAATCGCAATGAGCAGGCGGGTTACTGTCTCGTGTCCTTGCTCCGCGCTGCTCGGCACTTTGACGTTGAGACCGACTCGGCCCTCGTGAGCTATGCTCTGGATGTTCAGGATGAAGTTCGAGACGCTGTATTTCGCCGCCTCACGTCGCCCGTTGACTCTGCGCTCTTTGAACAAGACATGATGACTGCGGCCTTTGTGAGCCTGACTCACCTTAATCTTGATACTAGTGTTAGTGGTTTTGTCGAATCCTGTATAGCACCCAATGCGCCCAACAGCTTCAAGCTCGCAGCGGTCCAAGGCTGCTCGTATTTTGCGCAACAACCGTACGCTCTGAGGTACCACGAGTTATTTGACACGGCAGTTCCCTTTATGAGAACACAGCTTGAGGTGAGATGCAGTCGGCCCGTGTGGTGGGGATTAGAGCTGATAGAATAGGCTGAAAACGCCAAGGCGACCGGCATATCGAGCCAGAGGAGCGGCGAAGGGATTGGGATGGTGTGCAGCATCCTCCAGTTCCTGGATGCATCTCCCGCTCGCCTACTGGATGACCTATCTGCGGATGGATCTGACAGCGGTTTCTTCAAATCTTTCCTGCTTTGTGTCCTGTCCGAGGAGCCGTCTGTGCGGAGGCTTGCGACCGGCGTCGCAGACCGACTCTTCAAGGGCCACCTTGAGGCGTATCGCAAGTTCGATACCGGTCGCCACTTTGGAACAAAAGAGCTCCGAGGCGAACTTTGGAGTCGAAGGTCAGTTGCGCGATTCGTTTTCTCTACCTCATCATTGACAAGAGATGCAGCTCCAAGGTTTTGCTCAATTTGTGCGAGTCAATCACATTCCAGAAGGATGAGCAGGGCCTGCTCGAGCTTCAAGAATATCTGGAAGCACGCCTTCTCCTGCTCAAGCACATTCCGGTACGTCGCATCGCAATGCTATCGACTGCTTTGCCGTCGCAAATCAGCGCTGACATGAAGTAGGAATTGGCTGAAGTTCCCGCAGACGCGTCGGATGTTGTCAGCGCCTCGTCAAAGCTCGAGACCACCCTCCTCATTTCCCTCTGCTCCGCCAGTATCACGACTTGCCAACTCGTCACCTCCTGCATCGGCTTGTTCCTTCAAGAGTGCACAGTCGTCGATAAGCATGCAGCGTCGGCCAAATCGTCTGCCTCCGTCCTCCGAAATGGCGAGGTCTTTAGCGAGATCTCGTCACGCGCATTCCGGTTCACTGGACTTGTTGCGTTTCAAAAGAGAGTTCGGGGCTTGTTACGCCGCATGGTCTTTCCGACAACTGGAATTCTGAATGCCTGGGAGACCGCATTTGACCGTTGGATTCATCTCGCGAAGGATGTGTCGACGTCAGCTATAGAGGCCGTGGACGAAAAAGCTTTGGCCGAATGGCGCAACTACTCAGGTTTCCTGGCATCTCTTGGTGGTATCTGCACAGCCGACCAAGCCATCATCCTGGAAGAACCTGCTCTTGGCGGTCTAAGGTGGATTGATCGTGTGTCCTCGGAGCACTACGAAGAGCCTCTTCTCACACGATATCTGAGGTTGAGTATCCAACTCTTGGCTTGTGCCAATGTGAGAGTGCGCGAGGCAATGCGTGACGTGCTCGCAAGCGAGGTATCTCCCGCTCTCTACCATCCTCTGTTCAGAGCCTTGGAGTCCGAGCTGGAGGTCCTATTCACTGGCGCACTCGCTCCTGTTGACAAAGCTCAAGACAGTGAGGTAGTGTTTGCTGAGCAAGCTGCATCTCTGTTGCGGGCTTTGGTAGAGCGACTTGAGAGTCCCTCGGACTTGGGAGCCGCTTCCTCAGTTCACCTGGGCGCCCTCACGCTGAACTTTGCAAAGTTCCTGGATGGCGTTTCTGATACGCCAAACACCCTGAGGGTCAAGATCCGCGTCTGTCACTTGTGCGAGGTTGTCACCAAACGAAAGGAACACCTGAATCTGCGAGATGACGTTCGGATACGAAACCAGCTACTCGAATACATCTTTGGTTGGATAGCGCGCCCTCGCTCACCACAGCATGGGCCTGGCTCTAGACAAGATGACATGGCTCGGGTTCAAAAGGACCTGGACAAGGCATGCCTCAAGTCGCTGGCCGACTTGACGTTCCGACTGCCATTGCAACCATCTGACAGCCATACTGATGCCGGGATGAGTGAGATGAAGTCCCAGATGTTCCACACATATTTCAATCGCTTCCTTTCCTTGTTGAATCACGAGCCATCCGAACTCACCAGATCCGACACTGGTATGAGTGTCGCGGTTCGCGAAGAGGCCGCATCCAACTCCGAGTTGGCTATCACAATTCTCTCGAATCTGCTTAGTGCCAACATCGATGTCGGACTGAAGCATTCCCTGAACATTGGCTATCACGACAATGTTGAGATCCGCACAGCATTCGTGAAAGTTCTCTACAACATTCTCATCCAGGGCACTGAATTTAGCAACCTGACAGACTCTGCAGTTAGCGAAAAGTATGAAGAGCTTCTCGAGGTATGGCGGCCTTTAATATTCCCGACCCCTCGCTCTGTTGCTAATTAAAGTAGTTGTTGACAAGTGACATGTCACTTGCTATCTCTATGGCCGTCGCTTGTCCAAGCACTGATGTTGACGAGCTCTCTATCTGCCTGCTGACCGTGTTCGAGCAACGGGGGCTTATCTTTGAGTTGCTTGAGGCCCTCATCAAGCAAGAAATCGAGGACACTGGTACGAGATACTTGCCAATTCCCGAATAAAATCTTCAGCTCGGGTGACTGATAACTGTTCTAGAAAATGAGGCCGAGATCCTACGACGAGGTTGTGTAGCAACTAAAATGCTTTCTGTCTACGCCAAATGGAAGGGAGCTTCCTACATTCGAGCCACCCTCCAAAAGGTTTTGGAGCGTCTCATGCTCACCTCCAAGGACCTTGATCTGGAACTAGACCCGGCAAGAGTGAGCACGACAGACGAACTGCAGAAGAACGCCTTGCAGCTGCGGATTGTCGCCAAGGTCTTCATCGATGACATCTGTGCTTCATCGTCAAACATCCCACCAGCATTCCGAAAGATTTGCCATATTGTAGGTTTTACCTAAGTCCCTGAAAAGTCATTCCTGACCATTTTAGATATCCAACGCTGTTGTTCCAAGGTTCCCCGACGCCAAGTATACCGCCGTTGGTGCTTTCATCTTCCTCCGTTTCTTTTGCCCTGCCATCGTTGCCCCGGAGGCCGAGGGCCTTGTATCCACTGCACCTTCAAAGGAGATGCGACGTGGACTGCTCCTTATTGCCAAGGTTATTCAAAACCTCGCCAACAATGTTCTCTTTGGAGCTAAAGAGCCATATATGTTTCCCCTTAACGACTTCTTGACTCAAAACATCTACCACGTCACGACCTTTCTCCGGGAAATCTCGGTGCCTCCTCACCAATTGGAGGTCCAAGGCAGCACAGAATCCTTTGATTTTGGATCCTGCGTGGCACTCCATCGATTCCTCTACGACCACTGGGATCATGTCCGGCAGACACTTCTTGCGCGGGAACGGAAGGAGTTTGTGAGGGCGTCTGGAGATGTTGCTCGAGGCCGCTCCCCAGTCTTGGAGCCGCTGAGAAATCTCATTGCGAATCTTGGACCACCACCTCTGGCTGTTTCGTGGAACAGACCCCAAGTTTCCTCGAACAGCCCGCCGCTGTACTCACGGTTTCAGAACTTCATGCTTCGAAACGCCTTTCGAAGCACTGAGTCCTTCCTCACGGCCCGGGCTGTGTATGATGGAGGTGAGAGCAAAGACGGTTTGTCCATCATCTGCATCATCCTTCGTCACATCGAAACCGAGAGTATCGACTATGATACCCTGCTTTACTGTTATCTCAAGATCGCCAGTAGGCTATGGCATCGCCCATTCGGCCTTCTGATTGACGCAACATGTTACAATGGCCGAAACGAGCCCCAAGATGACTTGTTCAAGAAACTGGAGCTTCTCACGCCTACAGAGCTTTCACAGAACTTGACCCGAATTTACGTCTATAACATGAATAGTGCCTTCAAACGGTGCTTCCGGCGGCTGTTGAGAGTGTGCACCAAAAACGAGAATGGCGTTTTCAATCCGAAGAATGTTGAATATCACTTGATTGGCAGTCTTCAAGATCTGCAAGCACACTTCCACCTCAGCCAGCTCCACCTACCAAAAGAGACAATAAGCGTTGTTACGGATACGCGATACGTCTTTCAACCCATCACTCGCCTGTCCAAGTCAAAGGGCAAGATCGAAGTTATCATCAAGGTCGGAAGTCAATTTGTGCAAGTCACAACGACCAAGAAGCAAGAGATCTTTGCTGGGTTCCGCTTAGGCACCACTGTGAATGATATTTTCCGCCTTGGTGAGGTTGACGAGGCCCCGACATCAATCCAGACTGAAGACGACTCTGCGTTCGGACTGCGAGCAGACAACGGAAAGATCGTGATGTACTTCACGAGCCCTAAAAAGGCGGATGTTCTGCAAACTATCCGGGGCGCCAAGGCGAAGTATGGAAAAGACAACAGGACACACAAGTCGGTTGAACGTCTCATCCGACCACAGGACGTACCAGGAACACTCCTGAATCTCTCGCTTGCCAATTTGTCAAGCCACGATCACATATTGAGGTTGTCATCATACAACTTGCTTGGCGCGCTCTGCAGGGCCTTCAAGTTCAGCTCTTCTTCCAGGATAGTTTGCACCAAAGGTTAGCCCCTACCCTCATCGATCTTTTGGTTACAGATTCTCACCATGGCTGTTTAGATGTTTCTGTTCCCCTTGACCCGACTCGCTTTGTCGTAGATATCAGCAAGGAATTAGCACTGACTGAACCCCAACTGACGTCAGATTTCTTGACTGAATTTTTCGTGGGCTGGGAGAGTTTCCCTGATGAGCAAAAACCCTTGAGCCTTGCCTACATGGCCCCTTGGCTGCCCGGCCTACGGACAAACATACTGGCCAACGAGTTAGATGGGGATAAGGGAAGGGAGAAGGTCGCCATTCTGTTCCGCAAACTGATCGACGTCACTGTCCAAGATCATGCTCTCATCTACGCGCTCGAGCAGTCTGTGTGGCCAAGGATTACTCAGGATGAGATCTTACTCGAGATATTCCTCGATGAACTCTTGAAGACCGCTATGAGCTATGGCTCGCATGACGACCCCTTGGAAGTTATCTCTTCTATCGTGGTTGGTATCGGCACGGTAACACTGCGTGGCAAGATTCTTTCGAGGCTTCGCAAAGCGCTAAATCGATCGTCGCTGCGGCCGACGAAGTATCTCCCGGACAACGCAGTCTGGGCCGAGATCTGCATCCTCCTGCGGTTTTGCTTGGCCTTGTCATTCGACAATGGTGTGCAATCCCAGCTCTTCCTGCCGGAAATTTTCCACATTGTGACGATGCTCGCCAACACTGGTACCCAAGACATTCGACTCCTTGTTTATCGATTGTTGGTGAACTCGGTTCATGCGGTGTGCACGTCGTTCAACTTGGAAGACCCCAAGGCCAGCAAGCTTCGGGCATGCCTGGATTTCCTCTGCGATCCTCGCAGTGACATCTTCACAGCCCCTCCGGCTTGGCCCCGCGATGGTGCGTCAGTTTCCACATCCCAGGAAGCCGGCCCGGCACTTTCAGCAACCGAGAACCTTGCGTCAGCCCTGTTTGAAATCTGCTCTGTCGCTGCACCCACTGTGGACTTGGCAAATACTTGGCGGTCAAGGTGGATGAGTCTTGTGGCAAGTACGGCATTCCAGAACAATCCTGCCATCCAGCCTCGGGCCTTTGCTGTGATGGGTTGCTTGGCTCGAGAAGAGGTGGACGATGATCTACTATATCAAGTTCTTGTGGCTCTGCGCAACAGCATCAGCCGGTTTGGCGAGGACCACAACAGCGAAATGCTGGTCTCCATTGTGACCTCCTTGTCGAAAATGATGGCGAAGCTTCCATCTGCTTCACGCTACGGCCTGCAACTCTTTTGGTTGGCCATGTCACTCGTGCGGCTTGTGCCTGCAACCCTGTTCAATTGTACTGCCCAGTTCCTTGAGGCTGTCCTCGCGAACATTAGCACTGGAGAAGATTTTCGTGGCAGCAACATGGCACCCCTCCTACTGCAAGGACGAAATCCGCTTGATGAGGCGGCCTTGCCACTTGAAGAGGTGTATGGCATTCACTTCGACTTGGAGAACTTCCACTTTGCTGTTTGTGCTTGCCTGGCGAGGGGCCTCACTGATACGATGACGCGTCAAACAACGATGCGCGTTCTTTCATCCTTCTTGGAGATGACGTCTGCAGGAGATGATGACGAGGAAGATACTGCAGAACTTGCGCAGGAATCTCCATACCTCAACCTCTTGTTGGCACGTGCCGTGGGACACGAGGAACTGAAGGATAGCATGTGGGCTGCCGGTATTAACGCTGACGAGATTGGCCGAACAGTGGGCTCGCGCGGCCTGCATGACATTGGCACCATGCCTGACAACAAGCTGTTGCTCATCACAGCCATCGAGCTTGTCGACTTTCAGTACCTGGAGGACACTGTTCAGTCAAGAAGTCTCAGTTGGCTCAATGAGCTGGCCACTGCCCGGCCTGGTGTGATTGTGAACCTGTAAGTTACTCCCAGATGCATATTTTCTGAAACATGATGCTAAAGCAACGAACAGGTGCGGAGCTATAAGGTCCTTGCTAGACGACACTTTGCTGCATAGCCAGAACTCAACAACCCTTGGAAATGCGCACACCTTGCTACGAACCCTCTCGTCCAACCCAAAGTTCTCACGGGCCTCTCGCACAATGTCAGTTCTGACTGAGACATTGGATAAAATGGGCTTTGGCGGCTTGTGGCGATCTTGTTCACTTGGGTCGATGGAAGAGATCAATCGTGATTATCTTGACTTAACCGAAAAGCTTATAGAGGTATGCGAGTCTGATTGATGACCTAGGCATCTCTGCTAACCAATGCCGCAGTTGATCATTATCTAGAGCACTTGGCATGCCGAGTTGATGACTTTTTCTGCGTTTTACATTTCTCCATATCCTATATCGGGAAGGGCAGTTCTCATACCTGGCGTTTAGATGGAGGGGGAGGGAGAGAAAGGAGGCTCTGGTGTTCAATACAAAACGTTCGCTGACTAGACATGTTGCTTTCCTAGAGTATTTTCAAGACAAGATTCAAAAGCGGAGGCTCCTACAACACGGATGCACACCCCGCAATAAGCCTGAATAGCCTAACGACGTTGGATAAAACTCGTGTTGTGACTATGACATGGGTAACCACATGTTTTGAAACGAGCATCGGTCACACGATTCTGTGGCAAAGAAACCCATGGCGAAGCCGTCCGTGCCTGGCTTCTGCTGACCGAAAGAGGAATCGGTACTTGATGGACTCGGTAATACAAGGCCGGGGCACCGTCCCGGGGGATCCGCGGCTACAGCGCACAGTTCTTCTGTCGGTGAGGCAGGGTCAAAACGGTGCGTGGGCTCAATATTGGGTCTTGTGTGAGGCTTTTCTGACTGAGTCTTCTGATAAGCTCTGTTGACAAGGTGGAAAATAACGCATCACCCGACTGGCTTTGACCTGCCAGCTGTGACGTCGCTGTCGAGACCTACCGAAGTCCGGGGCGGCGGCAAATGACATGAACGGGGTCTATCCTGGGGAATGAAGCACTTGCGCGTGGCGTGTTGGCCCTTAGCCACAACAGATCCTCAGCGCTTGCCGGCGATATCATATCCGACGACACACTGCTGCAACAGCCTCGAATACGCGACAACTGGTGGCGGGAACTTGACACTCTTTCAACCTTGGCTGAGAGGGCAAAGACGGGGTTGGCATCCAGTACGTACATTCTTGTGTCTGGGCATTTCTCGGTCTTTCCTGGCGCCAAGTCCGGTACACCCTGAAAGCCCGTAAGCTGGCGGGATACGGTGCTACAACAGGTCACTCGACGAGTCTTGGGCTTCTTGGGAGGACCTCTTGGCCGCACGACGGATCCACATGCCCAGAGGCCGAGCATCTTGGCTGGCTGACGAATAGCGCCACCCCACGCCTGAAGCACCTGTAAATTTAAGCATAATAAGACAACCGCGTAGACGCCAAGTAGCGCCAAGCGCCAAGCGCCAAGCACTACGCTTCCTCAACCTCAAGCCAAGAAATTCCGCCCCTAATGCCATTTCCTGGCGGCGACTTGGCCGTCATACCACTGTAGTTATTGGATATGGCGGTTCCACGGCCCAGAGTTGCTGTAACAAGCCAAGAAGTCTTGGTCACTTGGCTTCTCTTGGGTGTTGGAAAATCAGTGGGCTATACGGGCGGGCAGAGATTGCGAAAGGCTGGCGGCTGTGGTCTTTTTGCCTGGGTTACCCGTCGTCTGTACGCTTCATTCTGTCTCCTGTCGATCAATTTGTGTCCCTTACTTGGCCGGTTTCTCTTCAATCTCCTACGTTGTGAGCTTCACGAACCGCGGTGCTACTACAAGGGGCTATGGAAAGACTCGGGCTTCTTCATCCCGTTAGAGGTAATAAAGCCTTCTTTGAAACCGGGAAGAGTCTCGCGTGAATGGAGAAAGGGTTCGGGTGAGTAGGAGCCGGGAGCAAGTGTCCGGATTGCCAGTACCTTCTACGAGGTGTTGAGAAAGACCGCAGCTTCCTCCTTGGGCTGTCTTTGTCGCCGAGGACCTCCAGTTTGATGCCAGTGTGGTGTGCATATTCCTCTACGGGGCTTACAGATGTGCAGTCTCTCCACATGGACATATGTTTGTTGTCTTGGCCGACATGCATGCGCGGGCGGGCTCGGCTGACAACTTGCTGCTATTCCTGTTTCCGCCAAAGCCACGGCTTGCGCAACTGCTTGAATCATCCATGTAGATCTTCTGTCTTGGGAGTGTCTCTCGTCATCTCCCCTGCCCTGATCGCTCGCTGTGAACACGCTACCTGGGCTTGGCTCACCATTCAAGGCAGCCAAAGGCTCCATCCCTGAACCACCGCCTTTGAGACCCTTTCTGCCACATCCCACGGCCTTTTGAGACTGAGCATTTCATTCTTCTCCTCTCCCTTTCACCCGCCTATCACTTTGGCATCCTCTTTTTACCCCTCACGCTGTACAAAAACCCCCCAAGCGCCCAAGCCATTTATGGGCTTTGGAAAAAGAGATATTTAGTAGCCCTGACTCACGACGCCTCTTTGAGCCTTCATTCCACACTTACCGTTCTTTGCTACTCTACTTTCTTCTCCCCTCTCGCATTATCATAGTATCATCGTTGAGCCCCAAGACTATTGCCATTGACTCCACTCATGTCCCAGGCGTGAGAAGGGAAGGCCTGCCTGTGAGAAGATCCTTGCGTCGACACTACGTCTTAAGACCTTCTTGCTCTTGCCCTACCGCGCCTACTTCTTTGCTCTATCAAGTCACACAGATTTAAGAGCACACCGTCTTCATACCCTTAGCCACCCTCAAGTGACTCGCTATCCTTTCTCCTTGGCCGATATTTTTCAAGGATAGCCACAATGCCGACCCTCAACCTGAGCGAATTGAACATTGTGCTGGGAGTTCTAGGTTCGTCATGATCCCTTCCGTGCATTTCTTGGAAGCTTCGTGCCCAGTCTTGCCCAGTCTTGGCGTGTAACCTTGGCATGCTGACACGACACAGGTGCTTTCATGGTCCTTTATGGTGTGATATCTGTAAAGATCAAGCAAGCATGGTACCTAGGTGAAGCATGTAAGTTGCACCACATCTGGTCTTGCCCTCCTACTGGATGACTGTGGCTAACCTTGTTCGCTACCAGTGCCCGCTATGGTCATTGGCATCATACTAGGACCAATATCAGCAAAGTTCCTGGACAGTGAAAGATGGGGCACGGCGCAGGAGGGACAGTCGGAGGCCATCGCTCTGGTAGGCTTCTCTTGCCAGGCTGTTCGGACTGTGTGACTAACCAAGTAATATTACAGGGTCTCATGCGTGTCGTGATCGGAATTCAGCTTGTAATTGCTGGCTATCAGCTTCCAGCAAAGTACAACGTGATCCGCTGGAAGGAGTTGACTATGTGTCTGATCCCTGTCATGACTCTTATGTGGCTTTGCACCACTGGCTGCATTCTGGCCACCGTTCCCAAAGTCAGCCTGCTCGCCGCGATGGTGCTCGCTTCATGCGTGACCTGCACCGACCCAGTCCTCTCACAGGCTGTTGCCAAGGGACCCTTTGCAGACAAGTTTGTCCCCCGATACCTCCGAGAAATCATTTCTTCCGAGGCTGGAGCAAATGACGGTTTTGGGTTTCCCTTCCTCATGCTGGCTACCTACCTTATGCGCCACGCATTCGGTAAGGCTGACCACGGCGAGAGCACTGCCGATGTAACGCACATGCTTTTCGCTCGAGCTGGCGATGTCGGTCGTCTGGGTGGTGGTGTGGGCGAAGCTTTCAAGAACTGGTTCTTGGAGACTTGGCTTTACTACGTCATCATGGGCATTGCCTATGGCGCTGTGGTGGGATACTCTTCTTGCCGAGCGGTCAAGTTTGCCCTCAGGAGGTAAGGATACAGCGAAACCCTGACACCCTGAGAAAGGCTGAAGCTAACCAAACATCTATAGGGGATGGATTGATGAAGAATCTTACTTGCTCTTCCCGACTGCCCTGGGTCTTTTCCTCATTGGCACCTGTGGTGCCATTGGAACCAACGACCTCATCGCTTGCACCGTTGCTGGAAACACCCTGAACTGGGACGGAGACTTCCTTGAGGAAACCAACCGCCGACACGACGAAGTCAACTCGTGTGTGGATGTGCTTCTCAACTTTGGCGGGTTCATGTACATCGGCATCGTCATTCCTTGGGCGGACTTTAACGACCCTGACGGTACCGGCGTAACCTACCCACGACTGATTGCGCTCGGTGTCATGGTCCTCCTCTTCCGACGCATTCCGGCAATCCTTGCGCTGTATAAGCTTATGCCCGCGGTCGTCAAAAACTACAAAGATGCTCTATTCATGGGCTACTTTGGCCCCATTGGAGTCGGCGCGGTCTTCTACCTGGAGCACGTCCGTCACCTGTTCCCGCATGTCGGAGAAGGCGACGAGGAAGAGACGAACCTTATCAACGCTCTGGGACCTGTCATTTACTGGCTGGTGTTCTTTTCAATCGTTGTCCACGGCCTGTCTATTCCTGCACTCAATCTCATCTACAAACGTCTCGGTGTCAAGCCGATCCAGGAAGATGCTGTCGAGATCCGACGTAAGTCGCTGTTGGTGGCTACGCCTGCCAACGCTATCACCGGCGATTCGGACACCTTCATTGCCTACAACCGCTTCAGCCGACCGGTGTTTGACCTTCCTGTTCTGCCTGGGATCCAGGACACGCAGCCGGCAAACGTCAATGCGGGAGGTGAATATCCCGACTGCTCTGACGATGAGTTGGAGAAGGAAAAGAAGAAGAAGCCTCATCGACGAACTATTCGCTACATGGTATAGGAGTAACGTTAGCATGGAATAGGGGAATTCATTCAAGGAGTTAGCATTCACGCTGAGGGTTGGCCCCTCGCCTTTGGGCTGGGTTTGGGTCTGGGTTTGGGACAGGGTAACAATCATTACCTCAAGCGTTTCGATCTTTTTGTCATAGTCATAGATGACCATAGAATCTCAACTGGTATTTCATATGCACTCTTTTTCACATGCTGAGTTGGCTCAAGCTCTGGTGCCATTTCCATGTGCACTAGCCCTACCAGCGACGTTGTAGCTTGGGCCTGGACTCACTTTACTCGTTAGAACTTGATCTCGTGTACTCATAGAAGAACAAAAGTCTAGTGATGGCAATTTGTCTTGTACAAGTCTGATGGGCGGTAGGATCAAGCCGACTTGACCATGCTGGGTACTCTGGGTGGAAGCATCATTGCAAGGAAGAGCTTAGACATGGCCATGTTAGACATGTGACTCGCACATCCCCATTAAAAGCCATACCCAAGTCACATGCTAAGAAACTCGTGGCATGTGAAGCGATATGCCGTGTCTCAGCGCAAGCCAGCTTCGGAAAAGGTAGCAGTTGGGTGAAGCTCAGCATTCGGGGTGGAGTAACTCGTCTTGGAAGCAACAAAGTGTTGAAAGGGAACCGAGTCCAAGTCAGGAATGAGTTCAGGATAAGTTGTAAGAGTAGCTAGTGAATGTACATACTGCTAGACTAGAGTCTGAGCTCGAGGTGAGGGGCTCTGATAAGGGCAACACATCAAAGGACATTCACAGTTTCGCGTGCTGCCTCCATGGGCAAAAGGACTGGGATATCAGCACAATCAATGTTTGTTGTTGTTAGACTTTTACAAACTATTCACAAATTTGAGTCCTTTTCTTCGTCAAAACCAGCCGCATGATGAAACGAGGGGCCCTCGTAATGCGTGGTAGCATAAGTAAACCACCAAAGCGATGTGATAAACATTACACCGCAAAGGATCACAGAATTGTAATTCATCGTTGTAGCATCGAATGGCAGAGCAGCGGCTGTGAAATTGTTAGCAACTGACATGTCTAAAGGAAAGGGATACTGACGGAAGCAAAAGAGCACATCGAAGAGTGTGATAAAGAGAACAGCAAGTCCATTAACCACATACCCCAGTCCTTTGAGATGGAATGGTCCTGGACTAAATCGCTTACGGCCGCTGAAAATATTTGAAGCGATGGGGATGGCATAAGAAACAGTGCTGATAATGATGAAGGATCCAGTGAGGTTATTGAAGCCTACTGGGCTCCCCAGTGGAATAGCGCCGATTCCAGAGGCAATCACGGCGACAAACAGAGTTGCCTGGACCGGAGCGCTTAAGCTCTCATTGACTCTGCCAAAGTACTTTGAGAATGGTACGGCGTTGTCTCGAGCCAAGGCCCAATAGGTTCGAGAATTGGTCAAGACAGTCCCAATTACACAGCATAGAGAAGACATGAGGATGATGAACAAGAGGGCAAACGTGGCAGCGGGACTTCCAGTGGCCTGATGGTAGATCCCGGCCAGGGGAAATGTGTTGAACCCGCTCTGCAAGACGGAAAGGTCGGAGATTGCGTAACCGAGTACGATCGCAAAGGCAAAGGCATACAGCCCACCAATGGCAATCTGGAGGAAGATTGCTCTGGGAAGATCCCTCTTTGGATTGGTGACTTCCTCGGCCATATGTGTGATGGCATCTGGTGTACCAATGGTGAAGGCCCCGTTGAGGACGCCGATCATGAAAGCGATGCCATCATCCCAACCTGTCAGGTTGTTCTGGTGAAAAGAGTTCCAAACAAAGCGATTTGAAGCGTGTCGGGCTGGCATCGCTGCAACAACAATGATGGTAACCAGGCCGCCGATAATGACCAAGAAGAGACCGATCTTTTGGGTATAGGGAACCAGACGGTTTGCGAAGATGACGGTCAAGGTACTGACCCATAGCACAAGCATATAAGCAACATACACGTGCCATGCAGCAGAGGTATAGTTGGATGCAAGTGTAGCATAAAGTGCCACGCCGGCGTTGGCTGCAACCTGGACGAGTGATGCCAGGCCAAACATCCAGCCGTAGAAGTTGATCCATCCAGCGAAGAAGCCAGTAATTCGTCCCCATTTCGGTCCGGCTGCGAGTGTCGCCCAATGATACACACCAGCTGAGGTTGGAAAGGAAGATGCGAGCTACCAAACCGTCAACGTTAGCATGTTCCCGCAACCCCCAGATTAAGCGTACCTCTGCCAGACTTAGACCGATGAATGTGTAGTAAAACACTGCTACTATAAGACCATAGAGTACACCTGAAGGCCCACCATTTACTAGTGCGCCCAGATTTGTTAGTTATGTTTGTTTAATGACGTTTTGAAATCCAAGGGAAGAAAACATACGTAGTGACACAGAGATCGATGACCCAAGAACCACCCATGCATTGTTGACCGTAACAGCAATGCCTGTGAGGCCAACAAGCCCATATTGACGAGTGAGCTGATCAGTGTGACCCGACGCATTGACGGTAATACGGTGCTCTGCAATGGTGGCGGCATCGTCGTCTTTGATCACTCCTTTCTCAAGCACACCATCTCCAACCTTTTCGTTTCCAACGTCAAACCCCATGATGCCGTTGGCTTGTAAGAGATGGAATGAATTGGTGTTATTCCAGTATAGGAGACTGGTTGAGAAAAGCAAGCGCCACGAAGGCTAATCATACAAGAGAAATTGCTTCAAATCTGAGACTGAGAACTGCTTGACCAGTTCCAGCCATCATAGCAGGATTAGAGGTAAGGTTATATATACATATTTCAGAGTAAGGGAATGGTATTGTTCCATGTTTAAGAAAGCTGAAAGATAACGCTTGTTCAGGGAGTCTACATGGCCTCTCATCAGCCGAATGGTGCCCTGACCGATTGCGGCTAGAGCCATGGTCTGGGGGTAGCCAACGCGCGACGTACTGCCCTTGCCACTGTTCTTATCTCTACTACCGGATTGGCCGGGTAGTTCATCCCGCGAGGGCTCAGCGGTGGCCCCTGTCCGCATTATCTATCACAAACTACTTAGCGCCCCCAGCTTATCTCAACGTGGGAATGGTTGCATTGACGATGATGTCTGGCCACAACCAGCCATCCATAACTTGTTCTTGCGAAGAAAGGAGAAAACTCAGTTTTAGAGGCAACCTTTAGGAAAATAGCGCAAATTCAAGATGCGAAAGGAGGCATCTCCTCCCATCACTTAGATAACAACTGTGGGAGGCGAGATGCCAAAAAGAGAAAGAAAAAAAAAAGTGTAGAATTCAACGTAAAGTTTAGTTGGTATTCTACACTGTGACTTACACGCCTTCATCAGTAGAATCGTCCGCCATATCATCACCTTCTAACCTATCTGATGCCTTCTGAACCTCGGCATCCCAGTTGCTTACACCAATGATCATCCACTCTAGAATACCGACGAGAAATAGTGCTACGCATTGCCCAATCCACAAACCAGAGAGTCCCCATCCATGGAAAGCAAGATAGATTCCTGCTGGCAACGCACCACCGTAGTAGCTGATGCAGTTGACGAGGGCCCCAACCCATTGTCGCCCCATGCCTCTGAGAGCTCCGCCACAACTTCCGTTCAAGCCGTCCGCGATCTGAAATAATGCTACATAGGGCATGATATGAGCGACGAGGTCAATGACGCGCTCGTCGTCATTGAATAGGCGGCCAATGCTATTTCTGCATGCCATGAGAACAGTGAGAACCAAGGCACCAAAGATCATGGACAGTGTAGCTGCAGCGTGTGCTGAGCGTCGGGCGTGCACAGCATCTCCAAGCCCCAGCAAGTTGCCAAGACGAGTTGACTCTGCTACTCCCAGTCCGAATGGAATGGTGTTGATGATCTGGTCTGCGGTCATGACAACCGACTGCGCAGCAAGAGGAATGGTGCCAAGGCGGCCTGCAGCCAGAGCCACAACCTCAAAAGCCCACCACTCTGTGCCAACATGGATAACACCTAGGAAGGCAAGTTTGGCAAAGGGTCTGAGGTTGGTGAGGGCTCGGCCAGGGTCGAAACCACTCCAGCACTCACTTCCTTCGACAAAGGCTGTGTAAGCAACCAAAATGAAGAAGGAGAGCCAGTAGGATATGCCTGTTGCCAGAGGTGCACCATATAGACCAAAGCCAAGAGGGTAGATGAAGAGATAGTTGAGCAGTGCGTTGAGGGGAGCAGTGACGAGGAGAGCATAGGTGCCTGGACGATATATCCCTTGCGCCTGCAAGAACTTTTTCATCGCCTCGAACCAGACATACCCAAGTCCTCCCGGGATCAACAGTTGAAGAAACTTGGGGCTCTGAACACAGATGAATTCTTTTTGGCCGAGTGCCCGGAACAAGCTTCCAGAAAAGCACCAAATGACAGCAACTACCGCGTAGAAGGCTGTCAAGACAAAGAGTCCCCTCTGGAGCAGGATCCCTAGGCTTCCCTTGTCCTTTGATCTTGTATAACTACTCGAAGCGAGCGTATCGAGAGCGGTGGTTCCGCCGAGAGCGATGAGCCAGGCCGTTGCCATCGCAAACATGTAAGAGAAGGCAGCAGTAGCCAACGCTTCAGGTGAGAGGCGACCGACGACGAGGATCGAGACGGTTTGTAAACTGTTTTGCAGCATATAGGCAAGGATGATTGGAATGGAGGCTTTGACGAGGAACCAGGTCTCTGCGAGCCATTTGGATCGATCATCATGTAGGGTAGAAGGTTTTCGTGGAGGACTCGTAGGACGAGGAATTAGGAAAGTCGTCTCATCTGGAAACGACTCCATTGTGAAACGGTATGTCTGAAAAAAGAGTTGAATTGGTTCGTAATGCTCAAAGATGTTTGATTGTGTGTACAACGTGTTTCGAGCTGGGAAGGGCTGATGAAGAGAAATGTTCGTAGTTTGAATTACTAGTGAGTTTGGTGATACAATCAAACCAAGGATGCACATTCAATAGCTGATTCTTCAAAATTTCCTGTGTGACTAATGCGATATCTAAATTTGATCTTTATCAGAAGAGTTTTCGTCAATGGCCGAAGTGCCGATATCATGATCGGACGAATGGTGCAGCCGACTTGCTGCAGGATGTTCCGAGTCTGTGACACCTTCCCCAGATACCAACCAACTTAGAGGCAATACTTCGATCAACGGTGGCTCATGCAACTACAGAACCGGAAGTCGTTGATTCGCTTATCGAAACGAAAGGTATAGAAGGAAAGTTGCGCCCTTTGCCAACGGCTTATCAGTCAACTCAAGTCTCAGTGCTCCTACATTGCCTATTTGGGCAACGTAGCCACGATAAGATAACGAGACTGATATCGGTTGAAGACCCACCTGCAAGCCCCGCTCGCTTCTAACCGTTTTGCATCGATTGCCCGCGCTAACCCATTCTGGCAACTTACGCGCCTCCACGATCTGGGGAGGCATCGAGTGACAGAATCGTGAACAGTTTTGTGAGAGATGCTACAATGATAATGAGGGGAAGTGGGAAATGGCTAATGGCTGGTCTGGGTTACGTATGAGCTCTGCGAGCAGTCGGAGATGGTCCTGCCATGTGGATGAAGAACATAAATACTTGCTTCACGGGCCTCACAACGTCCATGGACAGAACATCCTCAGCCCTTAAGTCTATTGAACATTGACTTACATCCTCAAGAAATATGTTTATCAACGCTCTGCTCTCCCTGGGCTATGCCTCAGTGGTCATGGCCCACGCAGGGCATGAACAGGAGCCCATCTCTGGACCTCATCAGTCTCTGTGGTACAGCACTTTGCCTGGAGATGGCGGCACCCAGGTTGGTATCCGGACGATCAGAGATTCAACAGGATAGCTGCTAACTAGTTCCAGGCGGATTCAGTCTTTTCTGGTATCACAACGTTTGGACGCTTGCCGTATCAGCCATGCCTGAGTCACAGCAGTATCAAATACGACATTGCATTTATTGGTGAGTGATGGTAGTGGATGCCACATAGTACAAAATCTCATTATCTTGCAGGTGCCCCATTTGACACTGGAACATCTTACCGGCCCGGCGCCCGGTTTGGACCTTCGGGCATTCGACAAGGATCTCGACGCCTGAACCTCTAGTATGATTCCTTCCCCAACAAGCACAACTCTCCCTAACTCAGATTTAGTGGCGGCTACAACGTCCCACTAGCCACCAATCCTTTCAACAGCTGGGCGACAGTCCTTGATTGTGGCGATATCCCCGTTACTTCGTAAGACTTCTGCAGCTACCTACAGGCAGGGGTATTAACAGACACATAGGTATGACAACACGTTTGCTCTTCAGCAAATTGAAGAGGGACATTACAGCATCCTCTCTCGCCCCCCAGTGACTGATGCAGACAAGTCTGGGCCGGCAAAGAAAGGAAGGACCTTGCCCCGGGTCATCACCCTTGGAGGAGACCATACCATTACTCTTCCCCTGCTTCGATCTATCAACCGTGCTTATGGCCCCGTTTCCGTGATCCATTTCGACAGCCACCTGGACACCTGTAGGTCCACTACCGTTCAAATTGCACGAGCAACACTAACATCAAACAATAGGGAAGCCCAAGGTGTTCGGTGGTTCTCCATCCGATGTCGCCAGCATTAACCACGGAACCTACTTCTACCACGCGGCGATGGAAGGCTTGCTCGCCAACGACACTAACATCCATGCCGGTATCCGAACCACCCTTAGTGGGCCCAGTGACTATGACAACGACGGCTACTGCGGCTTTGAGATTGTGGAGGCACGGGAAATCGACACCATCGGCACTGATGGAATCATTGAGCGTATTCTCAAGCGTGTGGGCACGGAACGACCGGTCTATCTCTCTATTGATATCGACACGCTGGATCCCGCCTTTGCGCCTGCAACTGGAACGCCTGAGACTGGTGGATGGTCAACCCGGGAGCTGAGGACGATCCTCCGGGGACTGGAGAGCCTCAACCTTATCGCCGCAGATATCGTTGAAGTTGCTGTGAGTAGCACTCCCATCCGTATCAGTGTCAGTCAGACTAACTTGATATAAAAAGCCTGCATACGACACAAACGCAGAGCACACTACCATGGCAGCAGCGGACGTGCTCTACGAGGTTATGAGCATCATGGTCAAGAAGGGACCTCTGAGCAGAATGATTCAGGGGAAGGAGCAGAGTGACCTGTGAAATTGATGGGAGTGAGAAAGGGCTACCTAGATCTCGAATGTCCATAACCTAGCTATCGTATAGACTGGGTTGAATTATGTCTCGTCTTACCCATGCTTCACCATCACCATATTGACTTCATGAGCCTTGCCTTGAGTGGTATGCAAGTAACACCTGGCTCCTGAATTTGATCAGTAGTTTTTTGATACATGAAAGTCATTGGGATAGTATGGCTTTATCGACCCGGATACCTTAGATAGAGTGCTTGCTTGAGTACCTAGGGTCAGGAGAGGAGGATTTAACTTATCAACAATGCCATTTACTTGTGAAGTTAATCTACATGCGGTGCCAACCATTCCAGGTCTCAGCTTCATAAACGAATGGCTCGGATACTTCTCGAGGAGCCTAGGTGTAAACGCTTAAAAGACTCTAGAATAAGATTATGTTATACTGTAACTTTTCTGCCATTCATGTATATTAGCATCAAAACTTGGACAGAGCATGTGCTCAACGAATACACTTACCAAGAAGCTGACTTGCACATATATTTCCCTCAAAGTCTTGATGATCCGTCCTGATTTTCCAAACGTCTTTGAGTGCACGTTTGATCGTGTGGACGTGAAGTGAACCAATGCAAACCTCTAGCTTCTGAACCTTATCTAGGATGAAGTCCTTCTGATCGTCATCGAAGGCCTCGCAGCCAACGGTAAACAGGGGCATTGCCATTGCGACCCAAGTGTTGCAAGGCTGACCCTGTGTCATGTTTTGTATCATTCCATTGATGGCCCGAACAGCAGACTGTATGGGCTGTGAAGCCGAAGGCATCGTGTAGAGTTGTCGATATAGTTGAATCAGCGTGGCTTGTTGAAAAATCTGGTGACAGAGCAAAAAGTCACGGCTATATTGAGGCGAAAGTGTTGATGATATTGAGACCTCGGGCGGGGTTTTGGCATCTCGATTGATCATACCGTTGATTTTTCCCAGGAGGATATCGGCTTCCGCATTCAGACTAAATGGATGGCTGGAATTATTTCTAGTCGCAGAGTTGATATGCTGTAAAAGGTCGAGAAGTTCTTCGCTATAGCCCAAGAATCCATCTATCTTCGGGCTTCTTGTTAGGGCTGAGCTGGAGTCGAAGAAGAGGGTCTGGCCCAAGTCCACAGAAGGACCGGAAGGCTCAATAGTCTGTAAGTAAGGCAGTGTTTGAAGAGAGCGATATAGAAGAAAGAGATGCCTCATGGCTGACTCCATGGCGGTATCACCGGTACCAAGCTGGTCATCTGGTTGGTGACCATCGAGCAAGGCTTTGATGCCTTGAAGGTGAATGCGCCACGACGGCACTCCTTGTATCCCAGCAAAGACGTCTGCTAGACACCAGATCAGACAAGTTGCCACCATGACCTCGTCCTTTCGCTGCTCTGTCAGAGCTTTCCGCAATAGCGACAAGCCGGACGATTGCAAGTGCTCTAATACGTAGGAAATACTGGTGCCTTCAACCTCTGATAAACCCCTGGATAAAAGGCCGGCAGCAGAGAGGGCAAGGCTCGCAGAAAGAAGATGGGGCGAATATAGCATCTTCGGGATGAGACCCCGACAAAGATCTTGATGGATGGACGGATGGCTCGACAAAGATGCTAAGACGCCCTCAGAGAAGTACTCCAGGAGCTTCTTGTATCTCCGTGGAAGGACCACCCCATTTGGAAGACTGTCAGGTATCAGGGCTGGAGATTGTCCAACCGAGTCGAGAGGTGGCGGTTGAACCAGTCTGCGGTGAGTCGTGCCTGATATGGGAAGTCAGCGATGGTAATCTGCAAATTCAAGACCGAATCGAATATTATCACGTCCTAGTGGAGATCAATACGTACGAAGCCCTCGGTGTTGGACCTTTCGGTCGCTCCAAACCAGCCTCAATTCATACCTACAACTTCGATTTGCGGCATTGCAATGCCCACATGTGGGCTTTAGTTCATCACACTTCCGCCGTCTTCTGCGACACTCCTCACAGCCCCTTCTTGACCGATGGTTTGTCATAAGCTACGGGGTAATAAGGCAAAAGCAGGTATGATATATAAGAGGAATGAAGAAGAGAAGAATAAGGGAGCGAAGAGAGCGAGATAAGACGAGAGATAAGAGAGATAAGAGTGCGGGGCAATTAGAGATATAAATTAGTTTACTTTAAATATAATATACTAGGAAAGCTATTAAGAATAACTTATTATTAAAGATTAATAAAGCTAATTTAATACTTAAAATATATATTTAAGAGATTAATAATTTAAAATAAGATTTTTTAAAATTAAAGTTTTTAAAAGTTTTTTTAAAAATATTAATAAAAAACTTTTTATTTATAATATATATAATAAGCATATATATTAGATAAGGGTATGCACTACTTAGATTTTATATTATAAATTTAAGTTTTAAAAGAATTCTTAAAAATTTAAATTTAGCTTTAAATTAATAAAAACTTATAATTAATATATATAATAAGCGAGTGTTATAGTTAAGCGAGCGTCGCACTATATTATATAGTAATAAATAGCTAATTTCTATTTTTTTAAAACGCGCTATAAAATATATAAAAATCTAAAAAAAATATATATTATTATTTAATTAATAAAGAAACTATATTATATTTTCTATAAAATTTTAAAAAAATTCCTTTATATATAAATCACTAATTATATAATATAAATAAGTTTTTTAAAAACTAACTTATTAAGAAGGTTTTAAAAAATATAAGAAAATTTTAAATAATAGCTAATTATATTATTAACTAAAACTTTAAATTATAGCTAACATACATAATAAGCATGCGACGCATCCAAGTATGCGACGCACTTTTCCCTCCTACACCTAACCTTCCACTTGGTCAATTGATTCCATAACCACCAACCATGTCAGACCCAAATACAGAGGCTAGAACCCTTATTGCCCTTCAGGCCCTTCAAAATGACCCAAAGCTAAGCGTCTGACGCGCTGCAAAGATCTATAAGGTCTCTGAGCCAAGGCTACGTCGTCGCAGACAAGGCATTCAATCGCGATGCGATTGGATCCCAAAGTCACGCCGACTATCTGATCTAGAGGAACAGATTATTATTTAGTTCATTCTCGACCTAGATTCGCGAGGATTTCCCCCGCGACAGCGTTTTATTGAAGAAATAGCTAACCGACTACTCGCCGACCGCGACGCGCCACCCGTCGGTAAGCGCTAGGCTTATAACTTCGTTACGCGACACTACGAGCTTAAGACGCGTTTTTTTTATAAATACGACTACCAGAGAGCTAAATGCGAAGATCTAACTATTATCCGCGATTAGTTTTAGCTTATAGCGAATATAATCGCGAAGTATAGCATCTAATTAGATAATATCTAGAACTTTAATAAGACTAGCTTTCTTATAGGTATAATTACAGCCGGAATGGTTATCATAGGCTTAGAAAGGCGTTTAAAGCCAAAATCAGTGCAGCCTAGAAACTGGGAATGGATTATAGTTATTTAAGCGATCAATGCGGAAGGCTAGGCGATCTAGCCGTTTATTATCAGTGCGGGCTAATATTACCTCGCCAATTAGTACTAAGAAAGCAACCTCCCGGGTGATTGGGCTATTGCAACGAGCCAAAATAGTTAGACCGATAACGACATCGGTCTCGAGTGGCTTAAGCACTTTAACCGGTATATAAGCAACCGATTAGTTGGTTCCTATTATCTTTTGATCCTCGACGGCTATGAAAGTTACTACTCCGTCGACTTTGAGAGATATTATAAGGAAAAGAAGATTATTACGCTTTATATACCGCCTTATTTGTCTTATCTACTTTAGCCTCTTAATATTAGGTACTTTAACCTACTTAAGCAGGCTTATAGTTAAGAAATAAAGCATTTAATTAAATACTTTATAACCTATATTTCTAAGACTAAGTTCTTTCTAGCCTTCTACGCTGCATATTAGGCTATTATAATAGAAAGAAATATCAGGTTAGCCTTTAGAGGAGCTAGGCTTATTCCTCTTAACCCAGAAAGTGTGGTCTTAAAGCTTAATATGTAGCTACGGACTCCAATGCCTACCGAGGAGGTAATTAGCCCTATGACCCCTTGGGTCTCAAAGACCCTAAAGACTATGCTTAAGGCTGGGTCTTAGTCTAAATACCTCGAAAGATAAATCAAGAGGCATTATAATAGCTCTCCTGAGTTAATTATTAAGGCTATAAAGTCTCTTAAGAAAGAGACAAAGGTAGTTATGCATAAGGTTGCCTTATTAGTTACTAAAAACCAAGACCTTCGGCAGGTAAATAAGATACTAAGCCAGAACCATAGGGTAAAAAAGACCTGACTATAGAAAGGAGGGATAATAATAGTAGATCAAGCAAGGCAAGTAATTAATTAGATAGATGTGGATGCGCAGGTAGTGGCTGAATTATTGAGAAGTAGTAGTTAAGGAAGGTTAGTTAGACTAGGTGTTTAGCGCTATAGTATATGCGGTAAGCCTAGGTATAATTTAAGGACTTATTAGGTAGTAGTTAAGATATCTAGGGAAAAGTATAATAAGTAGTTTAAATTAATTAAATAATTTATAATATTTTTATTATAATCTCTAATAAAAAGGTTAAGATTTTTAAGATACTTACTTATTTAAGATATTTATTTATTAAGTATATTAATTAATTTATTATATTTTTATTATAATTTAAATATTATAAAGTAGTAAAAAGTATATTATATACTTAGATATATTATATACTTATTATATATATTATTTTAAAATTAAATTAATTTTTAAGAATTTTTTAAAATAATATATTTAATAAGTATATAAATTAAATAAGTATATAAATTAAAAATCTTAACTTTTAAGATATAAATTATAATAAAAATATAATAAATTATTTAATTAATTAAAACTACTTATTATATTCTTCCTTAAATATCTTAATTATTACTTAATATATTCTTATATTATAACTAGGCTTATTATATATATTATAATACTAAACCCTTAGTTATATTAACCTTCCTTAATTATTATTTTTTAATAATTTAGCTACTACCTATGCATTAATATTTATTTAATTAATTACTTATCTTTCTTTATTTAGAGTTATTTTCTCTCTTTTCTATAGGTAGGTCCTTTTTGCCCTTTACTATTAACTTAATGCCTTATTTACTTATTAAAGGTCTTAGATCTTAGCCCTTATTAATACTATCTTATATATAACTGCCTTTATTCCCTTAGAAAGAGACTTTAATACTTTTAAAATTAATTTAAGAGAGCTACTTTTATACCTTTTAATTCTTCTTTTAAGGTATTTAGACTAAGATTAGGCCTTAAGGATAGTCTTTAAGGTCTTTAAGACCTAAGGGTTAGAGGGGCTATATAACGGTCTAGCTGAGTATATTAACAACTAGCTAAATAACTCTAATGAGTATCCTAAAGCTAAGGAAGAAAGGAAAAGAAAGTAAAAAAAGAAAAAGTGAAAAGAGCCCCTTTTAGCTATTAAGCTTATATGGGTCTTAGTCGAGAGTGCAAGCCGAGACCCCCACGGGCTCAGCCCGTTATAATACCCCCCTCCTCTCCTCTTCTAGGGGGAGGTTTAGATCCTATCTTACTATGCTAAGCCTCATAGCGTGCTAAGGCTATTATATTAACTGTCTAATTAAGTAGTTCTTATATTAGCTTTATATAGCCTATCTATTTTACTAGGGCTTTCTATTACTTATATACCTTCTTAACTTATAAGATCTCCTTAACTTTATATTTCTTACTATTATTTATTAATATAATAGATAGCTAATAATTATTAGATTACTAGGAAGATAATAAGTTATTTATAGCTAGCTATAAGAGGGAAATATAAAATATATTATAGGTCCCTAGGGGGGTATTAAGGCAGTAAGTATATAATTTAATAGTCTTAAGGATAGTATACTTAGCTAAGAGCTAATTAAACTTCCTAGAGGGTTAGTTTAAATATATATAATAGAGTTATAGCTATATTTTATCTCTTAGTTTAAATTAATTAAATAATTACTATTAGGTATTTATATTTTTTTTTATTACTTTTACGCTAAGGCTATTATAGCCTATGCCTATTTAATAGCTTCTTTTAGTCTTTAGATAATAGACTTAGCCTAAGCTACTAGTAACTTCCTATCTAGTTAGAGCTATTTATTAATCTTAATAAGTTCTAGGTTATAGCTATATATAAGGAAAAATAGACTTAGTCCTATAGATATTACTAGATAGTTATTAATAGCTATTACTACTATAGGCAGGAGTTTATCCTAGTTATCCTATGCATAGGTAGCAAAGATATAAATATATCTCTTAACCTCCTAATTAGCCCTCTTTATAGCTTTATTAATCTCAGGGTACTAGGCTATTAATAGCCTCTATTAGATATAAAGTAGCTTATATAGCCTCTTTTATATTTAGCTTATAAATTAAGTCCTTTTATTTATTATAATTCCCCTAGGGATATTATAGTATTAAATAAAGTATTATAATAAGGTCTTAGTAATAGTATTAATTATAATCTCCTTTATAGGTTTAAGGATAATACTCTTTAAGAGATAATCTATAATAACTATAAGGTTTATAGAATTATTTAATTAAGTAAGTAAGAGGTTTATAATAAAGTTAATAGATATCTCTAATTAGATTTAATCTAGGATTAAGAGTAGCTTTAAGAGGCTATAGTATTTCTCTCTCTAGATAATACTTTAGCTATAAGTATTATAATTTTATATAAATTACTATATATCTAAGTTAAGTCTTAGCTAATAAAACTATTTATTAATAAAGAACTTTAATATATCTTATCCTAGGTAATTAATAAGCGCTAAATTATATATATCTTAGATAATTCTTATATAAAGTGGCTTATAGCTTAGGACTTATATTTACTTATATTAATAAAGTTATTTTCCCTTATTAATTAAGCATTTAGATAATATAATAAAGAGTTCTTATTATAAAGATAGCTGCCTTTTGTCTTATTATATAGCCTTATAAATTAATTAATATTAATTATATTATTATAATCCTTAGTCTTATAATTATTATAATTAATTATTAGTAAAAGAGTTCTTAATTTATTTATTTTAATTTACTTTTTAATCTCTAGGTTAATTTATATTACTCTTTAAAATATAGCTTATTTTTCCCCTTATAATTAGATACTTCTTATCTTTTCTTTTACTTAGCTATATGTAAAAGACTGAAAAATAGAGGAAATATAGTCTTCAAAGACTATAGGGTAGGTAATAGAGATAGGAGGTGAATAGGCAGTGGAATTAGTCCTTATATAAAGCTAATTGGCTAGGTAAGGAATCATAGAGTAATAAGAGTGGGGCAAATAGAAGATAGGGTTAAAATAGAGAAGACTAGCTTCTAATTAGTGTTCTTATTGTCTGAATTGATTGAAGATCTTAGGAGCTATTTCTAAGAGAGGGTTTATAGCTTATATAGTAAATGGCTCGGAATCTATTAGCCCGATTCGGATAGAAGTTATACCGTCGGATAGCCCTAATTCCGGGCTTTAAAACCCTATTAGTTTTGCTAGTAACAGATGACTAGAAGCCGAGTTATAGCATAATAGAAGTTAAAACCTATCGGGTTTTAAACTAGGATATTTAAAACCGGATAGGAAATACCCTATAGAAGGAGACGGGTTTAACGGCGTTATCGGGCTTATAATAAAGCCCTAAGTCCGAGATTATATGACCTTCCTAAAAGGGTAATAAAATCCTAGGCTTATATCCTATAAGCTTATTTTTCTAGAATTTTATTTATAAAAGACCTTCTTATAAATAAGGTATTTTACACTATAAGAGCTATAAGTACTAGCCTTTAATCTAATTATCCTTATAATCTTTTAATATATCTTATTCTTATCATAAGAGGGTATCTAAGATAATAGCCTCTTTATTAAGTTAGAATTAAATTATAAAGTTAAACCGCGATAATATCTCTACTTAATAGACCTATCTTTTACTAAGCTATTACTTCTTTATAAAATATTAAAGGTTAAAGTAATTTATAAAGATTAAAAAGGAGGCTATACTTTTTAATTTTATATCTTAATATTTTAAATAATAAATAATTATAAATAGCTTTTTATTATAAATTAAATAATTATATTTAATAAGTAGGTTTTTTTTTAAAAAAAGCTATTAATTAGAGGATTTTATTTTTTTATTTATAAAAGAATATTCTTAGTAATATATTTAAAAAGTTAATTTTAAGAATTATTTTTAATTAAGGTCTTATTAGGCTAATATAAATATATTAATAAGAAGTACTTTAAGCTTTTTAAAGGCTATTTAGTAATTATTTAATTAAATAAATATAGCCTCTTTTTTTATTAAGGCTATAAGAAGTAATATAATAAAGAAAAACCTTAGGATAAACTATTAATAATAGTTTATAAAGCCTAAAAACCTTTTAACTTCCTTAATTAAATAAAGCTACTCTTATAATTAAATTACTTTTATTTTCTCTAGGTTAATTTAAATTCCTTACTTAGCTTTAATAATAAATCTAAGGTATTTAATACTTATAGTCTTAAATTTATATTTATTAATATTAATTTATAGGCCTACCTCTTATAACCTTTAGAGGACTAGCTTTATCTTTTTTTTATAATTAGCTAAGGACCTATCTAAGTAAATAAGAATATTATTAATATAAGCTAAGTAAAACTTATCTAAGTAGTCTTATAATATATAATTAATATATTATTAAAAGGTTACTAAGGCGCCTATAAGGCTAAATAATATAACTAATTATTTATAAAAGCTATATTAGGTATAAAATGCTATTTTTTATTTATTTCTCTTTTATATCTATACCTTATAAAAGGCAGTAATTATATCTAACTTAATTAATTACTTTACCTTAAATAAAGACCTTAAAGTCTCTTTAATAAGTAGTAATAGGTATTAATTCTTCTTAATAATTATATTAAGACCTTAGTAATTTATATAAAACTATAAACTACCCCCTAGCTTTTATATAAAAAGGATAAGAGCTAAGGCAAAAAAGTTATTAATATATATAAATCCCTTATTAAGTAATTCTATTAGGGTTTTTTTAAAAATAATTAATTCCTTGCGAGATATTTTATATAAGGGGCCCTAAGAGGGCTTTTTCTCCCTTTTATTAAGCCCTTATTTTAATAAGATCTTATAATTAATACTAAGTTAATATAATAATAATTAATTAATAAGCTTTTAATTAAATACTCTTAAGAACTTATAATAATACTTAGAGAGCTTTTCTCTTAGATTTAATTTCTTTTTTAATATAAAAGCTTTTTTAATATCTAAAAGGCTTATAAAAAATACTTTTAAGCTATTATATTTTCCCTTTTATTTCTTAATATATTAAATTAGACCTATAAAGATTATATTAATTAGGCCTAATAAATTAAGTTATTAAAAGCTCTTAAGGTCTCGCTTATTTACCTAGTAGTTATATAAGCTTATATATAATTATTCTCTTATAAGTTAAATAATAATATCCTCTTTATTTATCTAGGTTTATCTAAAAATAACTTTATCTTCTTAGCTTATTATAATATAAAAAAACTTATTTCTTATAATAACTATTAATATTTATATTTATATATATTATATATTTAATAATACCTAGCGAGGATATATTTATTTACTTAAATATTTATAAAATAATAAAAATATATAATAAGTATAGCTTATAGGTAAAGGTATTAATAATTATTTTATAATATAAATATTTATTATTAATAAAGGCTATTAAGTAATATTCTTAATTAATTTTTATATTAATATAAAAAGGTTAATTATTTATTTAATCCTCTAGCTCCTCTTACTTAGCTTAAGCCTATTAATACTCTTAATAATAATTTTAATTAAGAGCTACTTATTTTTTAATTCCTTTACTAAGGCTACCTTACTTAGACTACTAGCTTTATCTTTATTACTTAAGTCTTAGTCCCTCTTCTTCCTTAGCTTACTCCTTATAGCCCTGGTTTTACGCTTAGGCTTCCTTACCTCTTTTAAGTCTTATTAGCTTCTTTAGTATTAAGTATAATAAGCGATAATATAACTAACCTCGCCGTATTAGTAGTATTTCCGCCTATCTAAGAGCTTTAATTTATATCTCTTAACCTTTATAGGTTTTTAATTTATATAATTAAATACCTTCTTTAATAGCAGTGACCTCTATCTAGGTTATTCCTAGTTAGGACTTAGGCCTCGTCGCTACTTCTATTAGTTACTTAGCTTTTAGTTATAAAAGTAGAGCTCTTTTAAGTTAGCCCTAAGGCTCTATAGCGTATTAATAAAAGAGGGATATATCTTTAGTAAACTAAGCTAGCTTATAAGGTAGGAATAAAGCTCTTAGTTAATTATATACTTAAGGGTATTAATTTATACTAAGTCTACCTAGTTAGCTCTTCTATTATCTATAAGCTCTCTCTTAAACTTAGAGAGGAAAGATATAAAGCTCTTTTTATCTTTTTATCTTATTATTTCTAGCTAGCTAAGAGCTTATTACTTAATATTTAAGTCCTTATAATAGCTAGCTAAGTATATTATAAATTTACTTAGCTTAAATTATTAATTTAAGCCTCTTTTTTTAAAGAAAGCTATTACTAATACTTATAGCATTTTAATTAATCTAAAATAAATATAAATAAATTAATTTAATAATTTACTAAGGGTAAGGTTATTAATATATAATTTATTTTATATTTTAAGTTATTAAGCTTAAAACTTTTATTAAGTTTTATTAAATTATAGAGAATCTAAGAAAATTAATTTCTTCTTTATTAATAATTATTCCGGCGAGGAGCTTTATTAAGGTTTAGGTCTAGCTATATTTAGGGGCTCTAGCGGTTGCGGCATTAGAGCCGGTATTATAATCGCTAACTAGATAGCGCGAATCTGATTCTTTATCTCCTCGCGGTTGGTTTCTCGTTCGGCGCGTAGGGCTTGTAGTTCCTCTGATATTTGTGTTATCATTTGCATTATCATCTGGGAGGCTTGGCTGGGGGAGCCCCCGTCTTGGTTGAGAGCTTCTATCGTGGAAGCTGCTTATATTGATTGTTCGTATTAGTTTATCTCGTTAGGCAGGGTCGATTGATTAAATGCTTATCCCTTTGGGGGATCTTCTACTAATCGCTCCGGTAGCGAGGTCTTAGGGGGGGGAACTTCTGCTACTCGTGATTTATACGAGGTCTTCGCAGGGATATACTTAGCTCGACCGCCACATAGGCAAGAGCCTTTTGCTCTTCCGGGCTTGATTATATAAAAAGCCGAGTAGGGACTAGATTAATTAACTTAATTAATTAGTCTTCTTATTAAAGGATAGAGCTTTAAGATAATATAATAGTCTAGCTGAGTATATTAATAACTAGCTAAATAACTCTAATAAGTATCTTAAAGCTAAGGAAGAAAGGGAAAAAAAGTAAAAAAAGGAGAAGCGAAAAGAGCCCCTTTTAGCTATTAAGCTTATATAGGTCTTGGTCGAGAGTGCAAGCCGAGACCCCCACGGGCTCAGCCCGTTACAGGCTAGCCTCCTCCTCGGCAGGCATTAAAGTCCGTAGCTATATATTAAGCTTTAAGACCACACTTTCTAGGTTAAAAGAAACAAGCCTAGCCCCTTTAAAGACTACCTTAATAATTTTCTTTATTATAATAGCTTAAAATATAATATAAAAGGCTAGGAAGAATTTAATCTTTAAAATATAAGTTATAAAGTATCTAATTAGATACTTTATTTCTTAACTATAAGCTTTCTTAAGTAGCCTAAAGTAATTAATATTAAGGGGCTAAAGTAAATAAAATAAATAAGGCGGTATATAAAGTATAATAATATTATTCTCCTCATAATATATCTTAAAGTTAGCTAAGTAGTAACTTTTATAGCTATTAAGAATTAAAAGATAATAAGGACTAGTTAATTAGTTAGTTATATGCTAATTAAAGTGCTTTAGCTACTCGAGACCTATCTCGTTATTAATCTAGCTATTTTAAGATATCGCAATAGCTTAATCGCCCGGGAGGTTGCTTTCTTAGTACTAATTAGCGAGGTAATATTAGCCTATAACTATGATAAATAGCTGGATAGCCTGGCCTTCCGCATTGATCGCCTAAATGACTATAACCCATTCCCGGTCTCTAGGCTATACTAATTTCGGTCTTCTATGCCTTTCTACGCCTATAATAACTATCCCGCTTTAAATTAGGCCTATTATAAAGCCAGTCTTATTAAAGTTATAGATATCTTTTAATTAAATGCTATACTTCATGATTATATTCTTAATAAGCCTAAACTAATTATAAATAATAATTAAATCTTTATATTTAGCCCTTTAATAGTTATATTTATAAAAAAAATATATCTTAAGCTCTAAGTATTACTTAATAAAGTTTCTAGCTTAGCGCTTATTAATAGGTAGCGCATTGCGGTTAATAAGTAATTAATTAGCTATTTCTTTAATACTATATAGTTATAAAGGAAATCTTTATAAATCTAGATTAAAAATAAATTAGATAATAATTTATTTTTTTAGATTAGATAATTTATATAATATAAGGATTTAATTATAATATATAGATATATTATATTATTAGTAATAAAGAGTAATATAAGAGATTTTATAGACTTTTATAGCATATTAGAGACTTAATTTTAGGTTATTTTAATAGGCCTAGAGCGCAAAAAGGATATTAGCCTCTCTATTTAACTATAGCATATTAGGTAGTTAAGAATTAATTAATTAAATAAAAATATTATAAGATAAGAGATTTTTAATTTATATACTTATTTAATTTACATGCTTATTAAGTATATTAATATATAAAGTATAATAATATTATTTTCCTTATAATATATCTTAAAGTTAGCTAAGTAGTAACTCTTATAGCTATTAAGGATTAAAAAATAATAGGGACTAGTTAATTAGTTAGTTATATGCTAATTAAAGTGCTTTAGCCACTCGAGACTTATCTCGTTATCGGTTTAGCCATTTTGAGACGTCGCAATAGCCTAATCGGCCGGGAGGTTGCTTTCTTAGTACTAATTAGCGAGGTGATATTAGCCCGTAACCACGATTAACGGCTGGATAGCCCGGCCTTTTGCATTGATTGCCTAAATGACTATAACCTATTCCCGGTCTCTAGGCTGCATTAATTTCAATCTTTTACGCCTTTCTGCGCCTATGATAACTATCCCGCTTTGAATTAGGCCTATTATAAAGCTAGTCTTATTAAAGTTATAAATATCTTCTAATTAGATATTATATTTTATAATTATATTCTTAATAAGCCTAAACTAATTATAAATAATAATTAAAGCTTTATATTTAGCCCTCTAATAGTTATATTTATAAAAAAAACGTATCTTAAGCTCTAGGTATTACTTAATAAAGTTTCTAGCCTAATGCTTGCTAATAGGTAACTGTCACGGCCTAGACAAGCTCGCACCCACGTGATAAAAGAAGTTAACCCACCGCACCAACTAATCACTATAGGATCACGACGGATTATGCTAAGATACTATAATCCATCTATGATCCGAGGAAGGATTACGACGGATTATAGCCTGCGGCCTATAATCTATTATAATCTATCCGCAAGGACCTTAGTATATAGATATACTTATTTATACCTTCTTATATATTAGCTACCTTAGCTATTAATATAACTTAATTATACTTAATACCTTTAAGTATATTACTAGATATAACTTATAACCTATTACTTAGACTATGCTTAGCACTTTTTACTAATATAAACTTAGCACGACTAGTTTATCCCTTAGGAAATATATAATTATTATATATTAATAGCTCTTATTTAGTAGTATATTATATACTCTAAGTAATACTATTACTATAGCACTTAATACTAGATCTCTTTTTACCCCTCGCAGTAAGCTACCTATTACCCCTTAATAGGGATAGCCTATAACTAAGCTAGAGAAACCTAATATCCTAATAGATATAAATAATAATAGTAAAGAATTATTATCCCGGCCTTATATAAGGATAAAATCTATAAGCTTAGAAATAAGTATAATTACCTAAGTATCTAATATAATAACCTCTTAGATAATAACATACTTAATAAGCATATAGATTAGATAAGCATATAAATTAAAAATCCCTTATCTTATAATATTTCTATTTAATTAATTAATTCTTAACTACCTAATATGCTATAGTCAAATAAAGAGGCTAATATCCTTCTTGCGCTCTAGGCCTATTAAAATAACCTAAAATTAAGTCTCTAATGCGCCATAAAGGTCTATGAAATCTCTTATATTACTCTCTATCGCTAATAATATAGCATATCTACGCGTTGTGATTAGATCCCTAAATTATATAAATTATCTAATCTAGAGGAATAGATTATTATCTAATTTATTCTTAACCTAGATTTATAAGGATTTCCCCCTCGACTATATAGTATTAAAGAAATAGCTAACTAATTGCTTACTAACTGCAACGCGCTACCTATTAATAAGCGCTAAGCTAGAAACTTTATTAAGTAATACTTAGAGCTTAAGATATGTTTTTTTCATAAATATAATTATTAGAGGGCTAAATATAAAGATCTAATTATTATTTATAATTAGTTTAGGCTTATTAAGAATATAATCGCGAAATATAGCATTTAATTAAAAGATATCTATAACTTTAATAAGACTAGCTTTATAATAAGCCTAATTTAGAGCGGGATAGTTATTATAGGCATAGAAAGGTATAGAAGACTAAAATTAATATAGCCTAGAGACTAGGAATGGGTTATAATTATTTAGGCGATTAATGTGAAAGGCCGGGCTATTTAGCTATTTATTATAGTTACGGGCTAATATTACCTTGCTAATTAGTACTAAGAAAGTAACCTCCCGGGCGATTAGGTTATTATAATGTCTTAAAATAGCTAGACTAATAATAAGATAGGTCTTAAGTGGCTAAAGCACTTTAATTAGCATATAACTAATTAATTAATTAGTCCTTATTATCTTTTAATTCTTAATAGCTATAAAAGTTACTACTTAGCTAACTTTAAGATATATTATAAGGAGAATAATATTATTATACTTTATATACCGCCTTATTTATCTTATTTACTTTAGCCCCTTAATATTAGTTACTTTAGGCTACTTAAAAAGGCTTATAATTAAGAAATAAAATATCTAATTAGATGCTCTATAACTTATATTTTAAAGATTAAATTCTTCTTAGCCTTTTATATTATATTTTAAGCTATTATAATAAAGAAAAATATTAAGGTAGTCTTTAAAGGGGCTAGGCTTATTTCTTTTGACTTAGAAAGTATAGTCTCGAAGCTTAATATATAGCTATAGACTCTAATGCCTACCGAGGAGGAGGCTAGCCCTTCTAACCCTTAGGTCTTAAAGACCCTAAAGACTATCCTTAAGGCCTAATCTTAATCTAAATACCTTAAAAGAAGAATTAAAAGGCATAAAAGTAGCTCTCTTAAATTAATTCTAGAAGTATTAAAGTCTCTTTCTAAGGGAATAAAGGCAATTATATATAAGATAGCATTAATAAGAGCTAAGATCTAAGACCTTTAATAAGTAAATAAGGCATTAAGTTAGCAGCGGAGAGTAAAAAGGACCTACTTATAGAAAAGAGGGAAGATAACTCTAGATAAAGAAAGGTAAGTAATTAATTAGATAGATATTAGTGCGTAGGTAGTGGCTAAATCGTCGAGAAGTAGTAGTTAAGAAAGGTTAGTATGACTAAGGGTTTAGCGCTATGGTATATATAGTAAGCCCGGTTATAATATAAGAATATATTAGGTAATAATTAAGATATCTAGGGAAGAATATAATAAGTAGTTTTAATTAATTAAATAGTTTATTATATTTTTATTATAATTTATATCTTAGAGGTTAAGATTTTTAATTTATATACTTATTTAATTTATATATTTATTAAGTATATTATATATAATAATATTAAAATTACTTAGAAATAATTAATTAATATAGAGGTATTTATAAATAATATATAAAAATATTTTTATTAAGTTATAAAATAATAATAATAATAATATTAATAAATAATTAATAAATAATAAAACTAAATTAATTAACTTATTATACTTTAAGCTTAGTAAAATAACTTAATATAATAATAGGTTTATAATCTTAGTAATTTAATATTTAAATATATTATTATTAATATTATTTATAAAGATATTAATAAGATTATTAAACCTAAGGACTTAGAGTTATTTAATAAATAAGCTACTTATATTAAGATATTCCTTATATCCCTTAGAGCATATTAATAATACTTTCTTACTAAGATAATTAGTATTAAAAATAAAGTCTTATATATTAATAAATGCCTTATAAGTAATATACTTACTTAATTTAAACCTAAGCTATATAACTTTCTTAAAAATAAACCTATTAAGGAAATATAACTCCTTTTTACTAAGTATAAAAACTTTAAAGAGGTAATTAAATATAACTTTAAAATTATTAATAAAGAATAATAGGCTATATAGAAACTTAAAAACTTATAATAAATAAAGGCTGCCTTAACCTATATAGCTAAGTTTATATAAATTACCTTATTCCTTAATTAAGGAATAAATACCCTTTAGATTACTTTTTATAAAAGACTTAAAGATAAAATTAAAAATAAACTTTATAAAATAAAAAAACCTAATAACCTCTAGGACTATATTAATATAATTATTAAGATTAATAACTAATAATTTAAATAATATATAAAAAAATCTAATAAAAAGTAAATTTAAGGCAATAAAAATAATATTAATTAATCTTAAAGATAAAAATAAACTAAGGATAACGTACTTGATAAGCATGTGTCTCAGATAAGCATGTGTCTCAAGTATACTATGCACTAAAAGTACAGATTTCTAAGCTTAATAAAAATAGCTTTAAGATAGCTATAAACTTAAAAAAAGCTATTTTAGGTATTTAACTATTATATTAATTATATATAATTTTAATAGACTTTTAGAAAAGCTTCTTTATAGAGAAATAGCTTATTACACAGTATAAATAGACTTTTTAAATACTAGCTTACTAAGATTTTTCTAAAAATATATAAAAATTATTATAAGTAGCTTATTATATAAAATAACTAAAGTTTTAATTCTAGCTATTTTAGGCTTAGCTTGGTTTTATAAGAGCTTTTTTAAAATTGCGATTTAAGGTGTAAATATTAATGGGACATATGCTTGTCTGGGACATAAGCTTATTATGCATGTTATATAATAAAGAGTTTATAATTAATTCCTAAGTATCTTATAAGGCTTTGCTAGAATTTTAAGGCAAATAATAGTTCTTAATTAGTAATAATTTTAAGTAGTAATCTATATATTTTAGTAATATAGGAATATAAGAGGTAAGTAAATTCTTTAGCTATTATTAATTCTCTATAGGGTATAAAATAAGAAAATTTTATAAGTTTATTTATAATAATAAGAATACTATTATAAAAGTTTCTAGTAGCTAGTTCTTTTAATAGGGGTAGTTTAGTAATAAAATCTATAGTAATTAAGTCTTATAGTTATTATATAACTAGGAGTAGTTATAGTTTCCCGTATAGTTTATAGTATTATGCCTTAGTTTTTATATAAAGGTTATATTAATTAGTAATAATTAAAATAATTCTCTTTATATTAAGAAAAGTAAATATTATCTTAACTTATTCTAGGGTTTTATTAATTCCTTAGTATTTATATAATAGGTATTTATATATTTTATATATAAGGTTATATTATAATTCCTATAATACTTATTATTTATTTATTTTTTTATTATCTAAGAGGTATTTATTATATTTTAAGATTTCTATAAATAATAAATTACCTTATTTTATTATATAAGTTATTATAATAATTTATTATATAAGGTATCTTTTTTATATAAACTATAAGAGTTATTTCTTTATCTTAGTTCTCCTTATATCTAGGTCAAGGCATTAGCTAATAATATTAGCTTTATTATTCTTTATTTCTTTAATATAAATAATAATATAATTAAATTCTAAGAGGTATTTAGCATATTAGAGTTATTATCCGCTAAGTTCTTATATTTTTGCGAAGTAGGTAATATTCTTATAGTCTATATATACCTTAATCTAATATTAGCTTCCTAGGAAATAATATCTAAATTCTTTAAAGGTATTAATAATTATAAGGAATTCTTTATTATAGATAGGGTAGTTTAGTTTTATTCTATATAGTTTATAAGAGTAAAATGCGATTAGGTATAGGAGTCCTTTATTATCCTATTATCTAATTTATATGCCTAGGGCAAAGTTTAAGGCGTTAATTTTAAGTTTAATTAATTAAAATAAGTTAAATATCTTAAATATTAGTTTACTTAGGATAAATTCCTTAATTTTATTAAAGGTATTCTTAGCTTTATTTCTAAATATAAAGGCTTTATTTTTCTTTATAAGTTTTATTAATAGTATAGCTATTTATTTAAAAGCTTTTAAGAAATTTATAATAATAATTAATAAATCTAAAAAAGGCTTATACTTCTTTAATATTAATTAATTCTTTTTAGTTTTTAATTATTAAAACCTTCTTAGGGTTTATTTATATCTTATTATAAGAGATAATATATCTAAGGAATTCTACTTCTAAGGCATAAAATTTACTTTTCTTAGGTTTTATTAGTAACTTAGCGTTTTATAGTATTTATAATACCTTATAGATATATTCTATATATTCTTCTTTTATTTTAAAGAAAATAAAAATATTATCTAAGTAATATATAATAAATATATCTAGATATTCTTATAATATATTATTAATTATTTATTAAAATATAATAGGTATATTAGTAAGTCTAAAAGGCATAATAAGGTACTTAAATAATTTATACTTAATATAAAAAGCGGTTTTCTATTTATATCCTTTCTTAATCTAAATAAGGTTATAGGCTCCTTTAAGGTTAAGTGCTATGAAATACTTTATGCTAAAAAGCTAATCCTTTAACTCGCTAATAAGAGATAGTAGTATATAATCCTTAATTATAATAGCATTAAGTATCTTAAAGTTAATATAAAATTAAAGCTTTTTATTTTTCTTTAAAATAAATATAATAAGGTATCTAATAGATAACTTACTTTTCTTAATATATCTTTTTTATATTATATCTTTAATATATTCCTTTAATACTAATAGTTATACTTTATTAAGTAAATAAAGTTTAGTAAAGCTAGGTTATTTTTTATTAATAAACTTAATTTCTAGGTCATAGTATATATACTTAGGTAGGCCTATTTTAAGTTCTTCTATAAAGAGTTTCTTATAGATATAATATTACTATAATATATTCTTAAGTTGCTTTTTTTTTTCTTTTAGGTTATTTTATAGTTTCTTTTATAAAGCTAGATCCTTCTTAAGTTCATAAAATTATTATATAACTTATATAATTATTTTTTATTATTATTACTTTTATTTTTTTTAATATTTATATTTTATCCCTATAAGTAAAGAGGTATCTTATATTTATCTTTGCTTAACTTCTTTAGTCCTTTTAGTAAAAGTTTAAGATCTTATATTATATTCTAAGTTATTATTTATTATAAAAGGTATCTTATTATTAAAAGAGAGTACTTAGCTAATCTTCTAGTTAAAATATAGGTTAAATTATTATAATTATAGGTACCTAAGTATAAGGTTATATTACTTATTTAATATAATATTAAATAAAATACCTTAATTTTTTCTTTTAATAAAAACTTTAAGGTAATTAATCCTATTATTAATAATATTATTATTATAATTAAAAGGGTTTCTTCTAGGTTAATAACTAAGTAAGGTATTTATTTATACCTTTATAGTAGCTTAAGTTTATTTACTATTATTAGGTTAAAGTAATTTTATTTTACTTTGCTATTTACTAAAGCGTTTAATTATTTTCTTCTAACTTATACTTTTAGTTCTAGGTATTATTACTTATATACTTTAATAATAAAGTAAAGGGCCTTCTAGGGTAATATATTCCCTTATTTATTTATTTATTACCTTATATTAAATAAGGTATTTAGTTTTTAATATTATTAAAGCATAGCTAATATAATTAAACTTATACTTATTATTTATATAAGTATTATAATTATATATATTATCTTAGCTATATAGCTAGTCTTAGTATTATTATTTTTATTTAGCTCTTAGGTTTTCTTTATTTTTTTAGTTAATTATTTTTTATTAATCTTTAATCTTATAAGTAATTTATTTCTTCTCCTAAGTAGTATAATAGAGTTTTAAAGAATATTATATATTTATAATACTAATAAATTTATATTAATATATTACCTTATATCCTTTTATTTTATATTATAAATAGGGTTTATTATTTAGTTAATATAATAATAAGATAGGGAAGTAATCTTATTTTTATTTTTTCTCTTAATAGGTTTTATATTAATAGTATTAATATAATATCTAAGAGATATTAATATACTCTTAGTATATTAGGTATATCCTTATATTATCTTATAAATTAAAAGGTATTTCTAGATATTAAGGGTTTTTAATTAATTCCTAGTAATAATAGGCTTAAATATAAATTTCTTATTTATTTATTATTTTTATATATTCTTATATAATCTAGATATACCTTTCCCTTAGGCTATTTTAATACTTATTATTATTTTTATTATATAGTTAGGGGTAATTTTTTTTTTCTTATAGTTTTTTATTGCTCTTTTAGGGCTTCTTAGAGCGCTCTTAGCATAGTTCCCTTTATAGTTTTTAAGCCTTATGCTTAAACTTAGTTTAATTAATATTATTATTACTTATTTTAATAATCTAATTATTATATAATAATTTACTATATTAATTTATTTTTTATTATTTATAGGTTTTATTATATTCTTATAATACCTTAATTTAATATTAAGGGCATAGGGTATAGTTATACCGCGCGGGGTCTTCTTATTAGTAGTCCCTTTAGTGGATTATAGCGGGCACTAGAAGTTATTTCTTTTTTTTATATCTTATAATTTATTTCTTATAGTTAAATCTTTTTATAGCGGCCTCTTAGAAATTAGCTTATTTATTTAAGGGTTATTATATTAAAGGGGATATTATAGGTTTTTTAGTTTTAGGTTTAGTATATCTAGTTATAATAATAATACGCTATAGCATTAAGTTGCCTAGTTATTATCCTCTCTTATTAAGCTCTAAGAGTGGTTTTTATCTTATATATTTTATAATATATAAATAATTAGTTTTTTAAGGTTTAATTAGTTTATAAAGTTATTTCTTTATAATATTATTAATTATATAATTACTTTTTACTTATTTTTCTAAGAGGTATACTTAGCTATATAATATATCTAGCTTATCTAGTTAAATACTAGTTTTATTATATCCTTATTAAGTTATTTTAAGTATTTTAATAGTATAAATAGCTATCTAAGGTTTAATATCTACCTAGGTAGATCTTACTTATTTCTTACCTTCTAGGAGGGGCTATTATAGCTTTAATTAATAGCGCCCTTTTTTTATATCTCGCTACTTTTTTTAGCATTTATTAGCCTTATAGCCCTTTTTATAGTAATAGTAATATTTAATATTCTTATTATTTTTCTAGGCTACTCTAAGTTCTATAAGTCCTATATAGGTTTTATAAGAGGTATTAACGTGCATGATAAGCTTATGTCCCAGACAAGCATATGTCCCATTAATATTTACACCTTAAATCGCAATTTTAAAAAAGCTCTTATAAAACCAAGCTAAGCCTAAAATAGCTAGAATTAAAACTTTAGTTATTTTATATAATAAGCTACTTATAATAATTTTTATACATTTTTAGAAAAATCTTAGTAAGCTAGTATTTAAAAAGTCTATTTATACTATGTAATAAGCTATTTCTCTATAAAGAAGCTTTTCTAAAAGTCTATTAAGATTATATATAATTAATATAATAGTTAAATACCTAAAACAGCTTTTTTTAAGTTTATAGCTATCTTAAAGCTATTTTTATTAAGCTTAGAAATCTGTACTTTTAGTGCATAGTATACTTGAGACACATGCTTATCTGAGACACATGCTTATCAAGTACGTTACTATAAGAAGATAAATAAATAAATAAAATATATAAATTAAATACTAAAATAATACCTCTAATACTATATTAATTATAAATAAATTAACTAAGTTACAAAGCTACTAGCCGCATAGCTAGCCTATAATATAGCTATAAATAAGAGCATAAAGATTATATTAGCTTATATTAATTTTAGATTTATACTAAATATATATTAATAAATACGAGATATTATTATTAACCCTAAAGTAATTCTTATTAGTGACTAGCTATAAAACCTATATAAAGAAATATATATAAAACTTAAATTTATTAGAAATAAAATAATAAGCTATACTAATAAAAAATAAATTAAGGGACTAATTTTCTTAGAGGGAGATATAATTTATTTTATAATAAAAAATATTAAAATAAAATAATAAAATAAAAAACTTAATTATAAATATATTAGATTATATAAGATTAAAAAAAAATCTTAAAATATAATTATAAATTAAACTTATTACCTAAGGTTAAGTTTTATTTAATCTTTTATATTTTATTACTTAAATTAATATAAGGCATTATCTAAGTAAAAATAAATAAAGAATTAAATATAAAAATTAATAAATTAAAAAAATATATTATTAAAGCTATCTTTAATATAAATAAAATTAATAATAAAATAATATATTTTATTAAATAAAAATATTACTTAGACTTAGAAAATATATAAGAACCCCTAAAATACCTTATTAATATATAATGCCTTTTAAAGGATTTCTATTAATAATATTAAAAGGAAAAATAAATTCTAAATTAATAGCATTTTAATTAATAATATTTATAGCACTTATAAACTATATAGTAATTATAACCTCTAACTCTACCCTCTTAGCCTCCTCTAACTTATCTAGAGACTAGAGACCACGAGAAACTATCTCTATACCCTTGGTACACAATTAACGCTTTTAGCGATAAAGACGGGTTAGATAAGCTAAAACCTTATTTACCCTCGCTTAAGCTTCCTAAGCCTCCTACTATAATTAAAGGAAATCCTTCTTAGTACGCTTTTCCTCGAAATCTAAATAATCTAACTCCTTGCCGATATAGGTCACTAAAATAATTAGTAAAGAAACCCCGCAATATAAATAAGACTATATATGAGTACCTAATATATTCTTCGACGCATTATAAGAATAGCCCCGATGGGCATACTCGCCGTAGCGATTAGATTTCTTAGGCAAAGCCATATAGCATAGACCTTAGGAATAATAAAAAGAGCATAGTATAATTTAAAAACCGAAGCGGTTAATAGTATTACCTAACTTAATAGCAGCTAGATACTTCCTCGAAAGGAATAGGCGACTAGATATATTAGCAGGAAATTTTTATAGGTCTAAGTTAGGAATATACTAATAATAAGTGCAAGGTCGCAGATATAGCCTTAAGGATAAGACTAATAGAGGGGAGATATTATATCACGGCCTAGACAAGCTCGCACCCACGTGATAAAAGAAGTTAACCCACCGCACTAACTAATCACTATGGGATCACGACAGATCATGCCAAGATACCATAATCTATCTATAATCTGAGGAAGGATCACGACGGATTATAGCCTGCGGCCTATAATCCATTATGATCTATCCGCAAGGACCTTAGTATATAGACACACTTACTTATACCTTTTTATATATTAGCTACCTTAGCTATTAATACAACTTAGTTACACTCAATACCTTTGAGCACATTACCAGACGTGACTTACAACCTATTGCTTAGACTACGCCTAGCACTCTCTGCCAACATAAACCTAGCACGACCGGTTTATCCCTTGGGAAACATACGATCGTCACAGTAACGCGTTGCGGTCAGCGAGTAATTAGTTAGCTATTTCTTTAATACTATATAGTCGCGGGGGAAATCCTTATGAATCTAGGTCGAGAATAAATTAGATAATAATCTATTTCTCTAGATTAAATAGTTTGCGTGATTTAGGGATCTAATCGCAATGCGTAGATATGCTATGCTATTAGTGATAGAGAGTAGTATAAGAGATTTTATAGACCTTTGCGGCGTATTAGAGATTTAATTTTAGGTTATTTTAATAGGCCTAGAGCATAAGAAGGATATTAGCCTCTTTATTTGACTATAGCATATTAGGTAGTTAAGAATTAATTAATTAAATAGAAATATTATAAAATAAGAGATTTTTAATTTATATACTTATTTAATCTATATACTTATTTAATCTATATACTTATTAAGTATATTATATATATAGCTTATATAATAAATAAGTATATATAATATAAGTATTTATATCTTATAAAAAGAAATTAAAAAGCTCTTAAAATTTAAAATAAAGCTTAAAATAAATAAAGTTTTAATATTAAACTTATTATATAATATATTATTTTTTATATTTTTTAAAAAATCTTATAATACTTTATATAAAGTAGTATAAAAAAGTATATTTATATTATATATTTAATTATTTCTCTATAAAGGGCTTTTTAAAAATTTAAAAAAATTATTATAAGGTTTTTTAAAAGGTTAAATTTATAAAAATACTTTTTTAAGTTTTTAATTATTTTATAAAAAAGTTAAGAAGTCTAAGGTAAGTAGGATTTTAGTAATATAATATATTATTATATATACTTATTTATTACGCAAGTTATATATATATATTATTTAATTAATTAAAATTACTTACTATACTCTTCTATAGATATCTTAATTATTACCTAATATATTCTTATATTATAACTAGGCTTATTATAGATATTATAGCGCTAAACCCCTGGTCATACTAACCTTCCTTAATTATTACTTCTTAATAATTTAGCTACTACCTACGCACTAATATTTATCTAATTAATTACTTACCTTCCTTTATCTTAAGTTATCTTTCCTCTTTTCTATAAGTGGGTCCTTTTTGCCCTCTAGCGCCGGCTTAATATCTTATTTGCCTATTATAAAATACCTTATCTTTAAGAAGGTCTTCTATAAAATAAAGTTTTAAAAATATAAGCTTATAAGATATAAGCCTAGGATTTTATTGTCCTATATAATAGCCTATGCGCTTCCTTATGAAATGCTTACCTAAGCGGTATCTGCTTAGATAAGCAAGATATAAGGGAGTATTAATACTGCCCCTTCTAGGCTTATTTCCCTTTTAGGAAGGTCACGTGACTTCGGACTTAGAGCTTTATCATAAACCTGATAACTCTATTAAAGATATTTCCTTCTAAAGAGTATTTCCTATCTGGTTTTAAATATCTTAGTTTAAAACCCTATAGGTTTTAACTTCTATTATGCTATAACTCGGCTTTGAGTTGTTCGCAATTAGCAAGACTAATTGGGTTTTAAAGCCCGGAATTAGAGCTATTTAAAGGTATAACTTTTATTTAAATCGGGCTAATAAATTCCGAGCAATTAGATATATAAGCTATAGATTCTCTCTTTAAGATAACTCCTTAGATCTTTAACTAATTTAGGTAATAAGAATACTAATAAGAAGCTGGTCTTTTTTATTTTAACCCTAAAATCTATTTAATTTACTTTTATTACTTTATAATTTCTTACCTAGTTAATTAGCTTTTTATAAGGATTAATTCCACTACTTATTTACCTCCTATCTCTATTACCTACCCGGGTTAAGAGAAATAAGCCTAGCTTTTTTAAAACCTCTCTTAATATTTCTTATTATTATAATAGCTTAATATATAATATAAAAAGCTAAAAAGAACTTAGTTTTTAAAATATAAGTTATAAAATATCTAATTAAATACTTTATTTTATAACTATAAGTCTTTTTTAATAGCCTAAAATACCTAATATTAAGAGGCTAAAGTAAATAAGATAAATAAGGTAGTATATAAAGTATAATAATATTATTCTCCTCGTAATATATCTTAAAGTTAGCTAAGTAGTGACTTTTATGCCTATTAAGGATTAAAAGATAATAGGTATTATTTAATTAATTAGTTATATATTAATTAAAGTGCTTTAGCTACTTAAGGCCTATTTTATTATTAATCTAGTTATTTTAAGTCATAGTAATAGCTTAATTACCTAGGAGGTTACTATCTTAGTATTAATTAATAAGATAATATTAGCTTATAACTATAATAAATAGCTAAATTACTTAGTCTTTTATATTAATTGCCTAGATAATTATAACTTATTCTTAGCTTTTAGACTATATTAATTTTAGTCTTTTATGCTATTTTATGCCTATAATAATTATTTTACTTATAATTATACCTATTATAAAGCTAGTCTTATTAAAATTATAAATATCTTTTAATTAAATATTATACTTTATAATTATATTCTCTATAAGCTTAAATTAATTATAAATAATAATTAGATCTTTATATTTAGCTCTTTAGTAATTATATTTATAAAAGAAATATATTTTAAGCTCTATATATTACTTAATAAAGTTCTTAGCTTAGCGCTTATTAATTAATAATGCATCGCGGTTAGTAAGTAATTAATTAGCTATTTCTTTAATACTATGCAATCGCGGAGGAAATCCTCGCGAGTCTAGGTTAAGAATAAACTAGATAATAATCTATTCCTTTAGATTAGATAGTTTATATAAATTAAGGATAGTATTAGCTCGGGCTTATATATTATTTTATCGGTAGAAGAGAGTGCTATAGTTAACTTAATAGACCTTTGCGGCGTATTAGAGACTTAGTTTTAGGTTATTTTAATAGGCCCAAAGTATAAGAAGAACTCTAGCCTCTCTATTTAATTATAATATATTAAGTGGTTAAGAATTAATTAATTAAATAGAGAGGATATAGGTTAAGGGATTTTTAATTAACTTACTTATCTAATTAACTCGCTTATTAAGTATATTATTTATTATTAATATAATCTTTTATTTAAATTTCTTTATATTTTTATTAATAATTCTCTAAGAAGATATTATTTAAATTTAAAAATACTAGGCCTAGGCTTTTTATATTTATCTCTCTAATATTAGGTATATTACTTAGATAGCTATATAGGCTACCTTTTATCGCGATATTAAGGTTATTATCTACCTTAATAGTAATATTAGCTCGCGCTAGATATTATTAACTATGCTGCCTAAGTAAAAGTAAGGCCTTACTAACCCTTATAAATCCCAAGTTACTAGCTATATAATATAATTTTCTTAGTATTTAAGAGTTTAATTTAATAAGTTAATTTAATTTAGAAATACTTATAATAATAATTAATTATTTTTATTATTAATTTTCTTAATATATTTTTTTTTATATTTATCTTATATTTTTATTTTATTTTTATTTTATTTTTTATCTTAGTTTTATATTATTTATCATATATAGCTTTTTATCTATATTTTATATTATTTAAATTAGATAAAAATCATTACTTAGATATATTAAATTATTTAAGATCCTTAAGAAGATTAATAAATAAACTTATTACCTCGCCTTATTAAATAAATACTTTTAACTTTATAATATCTTTTATATTAGCTTCTTTAAACCCTAGGTATGATACTAAGGATAAAACAAAAAAAAGTTTATTAATACTTAACCTTAATAAAAATAAGGAAAAATATAAAATTAAAAGAGTTAAGTTAGAAAAAATTTAAAAGCTAAATATATTACTTAGCTAGATAAAAAGGATAGCTAATAAAATATAATTAATAGGTTAATGTATGATTTATAGTAAATAATACTATAAGGCCTCTTTACTTAAAATATATAAGTTTCTAATAAGAATTATAATATTTTGCCCTTTTTTTAATAGCTCTTTATCGTATTTATTAAAATTCCTTCCTAAGTTCTTATAAGTATATTTATTATACTTTAACTTTTAATACTTCGTACTTTAATGAATTACTATTAAGGGCTAGCTAAAAGTCTAACTTATAGCTTATAAATATATTATTTAAGTAGATAATAATTATCTTATTAAGGGTTATATTATCTATAAATTATATTATTAGTAACAGCTTAAGCTACCTTTTCTAATAATTTAATATAAAATGTTATAGATAATATTTTATTATTTAATCTAAGATATATAATATAACTCTACCTTTATATAAAAGAGCTCTGTAAGGTTTAGCATATATGTTTAGTAAGTTGGCCACCTAAAGCGAGTTGGCTAGTTGTATTTTTACGTAAAATATAAAAATAAAAACAGCATTTAAAATTTTAAGTATAAGTTAAAATAAAAAGAGTTTAAATATGGTATTTATAGTATAATATATAACCTTATATTAGTGTCTAAAAAAATATAAAGAAAATTCCTTATAAGGTAGTTTAGAAAAAATGCTATTCGCACTATATATTTTATATTTTCTTTATAAAGGGCTTTTTGTTAAAAATGTATAAAATTTATTTCTATGCTCCCTAGAGAGTTAGATTTATAAAAGTATTCTTTTTACATTTCTACCTTTTTTATTAAAGAACTTAGATAGTCTAGGGCAAGTGATTTCAAATGGTACAGTGCGGTGGCTAACTTACTTATATGGCTAACTTACTATATTAATATATTATTGTATTCTTATTATATTAATGAAGAGAAATATAATATAATTTATATATTTATTTATAATAATTAGAATTATATTAACTTTTTAGTCTTTATATATAATAAAAGATAGTCTTATAATAAAGTTTATAAAGAGTTGTATTATAATTTAATATAAAATTAATAAGCTTTCTAGCTTATTATATAAGTAACACCTTTTAATAATTATCTCTTAGTAAATGAATATACTTAATAAGCATACTAGTTAAATAAGTATACTAATTAAATATATTAACCTCTAAGATATGAATTATAATAGAAATATAATTAATTATTTAATTAATTAAAACTACTTATTATACTCTTCCCTAGATATCTTAATAACTACCTAATATATTCTTATATTATATCTAGGCTTTTTATATATTCTATAGCGCCTTTCCTTTAATAATATTAACTTTCTTTAGCTACTACTTCTTAATAATTTAGCTACTATTTATACACTAATATCTATCTAATTAATTACTTACCTTCCTTTATTTATAGTTATTTTCCCTCTATTTTATAAATAAGTCCTTTTTGCTCTCTAGCGCTAGCTTAGTATCTTATTTACCTATTAAAGGTCTTAGATCTTAGACCTTATTAATATTATCTTATATATAATAGCCTTTATTATGTTAAAAAAAGATTTTAATACTTTAAGAATTAATACTAAAGAGCTACTTTAATACCATTTTATATATCTTTTAAGGTATTTAAATTAAAATTCGGCCTTAATAATAGTCTATAAGGTCTTTAAGACCTAAGGGGTAAAGGGGTTAGCTTCCTCCTCGGTAGGCATTAGAGTTTATAGCTATATATTGAGCTTTAAGAGTATATTTTCTAAGTAAAGAGGAATAATTTTAGCTTCTTTAAAACCTCTTTAGATATTTATTTTTATTATAATTACTTGATATATAATATAAAAGGCTAGAAAAAACTTAATTTTTAAAATATATATTATAAAATATTTAAATATTTTATTTTTAAATAATAAGCCTTTTTAAGTAGCTTAAGGCACTTAATATTAAGGGGCTAGAGTAAATAAGATAAATAAGGTAGTATATAGAGCATAATAATATTATTTTCCTTATAATATATCTTAAAGCTAGCTAAGTAGTGACTTTTATAGCTATTAAGGATTAAAAGATAATAGGCATTAGTTAATTACTTAATTGTATACTGATTTAAGTGCTTTAGCTACCTACTTAAGACTTATCTCGTTATTAATCCAGCTATTTTAAGTCATAGTAATAGCCTAATCGCCCGGGAGGTTACTTTCTTGGTACTAGTTAGCATAGTAATATTAACCTATAGCTAAAATAAATGGCTAGATTACTTAGCCTTCTGTATTAATCAATGCAACCCGTTGGAATTCTACTTATAATATGATATATATAGCTCTTATTTTAAAAGAGCCTATTAATTATATTATTAAAGTAAAGTCTAATAAAGAATTAAAAGCTATTGCTTTTAATGACTTAGATTGGGCTGCTTTAAAAGACTTAGAATCTATTTTTCAAGTCTTTTTAAGAGCTTCAATTAAGTTACAAGGGCAATTTTATTTAACTATGCCTAAAGGGTTATTATATATTTATGAATTATGTAATAACCTTGAAAAATTAAGAGAAGACTTTATACAAAAGTCAAAATTGCCTAACAAGGTAAGTATTTTATTATATATATTTGTATATACATATTACTAATTTATTTATAGGGTTATTGCGCTAGTTATTCTAATGCTATCTCAAAAGGCATAGAAAAGCTAGAAAAATACTACCCTGGAAAGCTTACTTTTATTTATCTACGAAAATATAAGTAAGTAATTCTTTTATCATATATTACAAAATATGTATATTAATTTTAAATAAATAGGGCTTTTATCCTTGCAACCCTATTAAACCCTAAGTTTAATTAGTATAAGTTAAGGCTTCTGGGAAATTATATTATTATTCTAATATAGATAATAATATAATTGCTCTTTTTAAGCAATAATACGAAAAGTAAGTAAAATTTATATTTAAAATACCTTGAAAAAAATTTAGTTTCCTTATCTAATATATATATACTAATTGAAATATAGATAATGGGGTTAAAGCTGAAAAGGGCTATTTAGAGCCTAGTCAGTCTATTGATGAATTGAATGCCGATTTTAGTTATAAAAGTCCTTCTTTTTCAGGGCATATAGAAGCAGACTCTAATGAGGAGCTATATGCTAATGATTTAGATAAGACTGAGGAATATGATATATATTTAACTGAAAATAGGATAAAAAGAGGGGTATTTATAGCCCTATCCCTAACCCTAACCCTTATATATTAATTATAACTAGGATAATATTCCATTATGGTGGAAAATAAATGCTAGTAGGTTTCCTATTTTATCTATTTTAGCTAGGCGTTATTTACCTATTCTTGCTACTTCTGCTGCTAAAGAAAGGGTTTTTTCTATTTCTAGTAATATTATTACTAAAAATAGAAATCGAATTTCTTCTAAATTAGTTAGGCAGCTAATTTTATTAAAAAGCTGGGAAATTTGGGATATAGATAGCTTAGTTAATGAATTAGGTGATAAAGATACTGATCATAAAGAGGGTTGGAAGGAGCCAAAAGGGAAGGAAAGGGCTAATATTGCTGAAGAGGAGCCTATTGAGATTGAAGATGATATTAGTGATAATGAATATTCGGATTAAAGAGGGGGAAAAAATGGCTACCCTATAGTGCTTATATAATATATATTCATTTATATTGGTAGTATATATGTATCTTTTTCTCATTATTATACCTATTATTTTAGGCTAATTATAGCTTTTCTTATCTTAGTACTCTTTTAAGAGTCAAATTCAAGCTTTTAAGATATATAGGTTTTAATTAAATTACATAGCGCTAATTGAGCATTAAACCCTAAGGTTACAATTTTTTAATATTAGGAAAAAGTTAGACCATTTTATACTTATATTTATTTTTGCTTACTAAGATCTTAAAAATTTTTAAAATTCAAAAGAGTATTTTTCCTTAGTATTATTACTCTAATAATATTTATTCTAGCAAAAAAGTTTAATTGTTATTATATAAATTTAAAAAGCTATTTAGGGTTAAGGTTATTATATTTTATTTATTATTTATATCTTAAATTATCTTAAACTTTTTTTAATATACGAAAAGGGGTCTTTTTAGTTTAGTTCTAGTATTTTTTATCTTAAGGATCTTTTAAGAGTCGAATTAGAGGTTTTAAAAGATATAAGTTTTAATTAAATTATATAGCGCTAATTAAGCTATATGAAATTAAGAAAAATCTTTATTAGAATATAAAATATATATACTTTATAAGAGTACTACTGATATAAGCTTAATAAGCTTATTAACTTAATTATATATCATATCAGTGATTTTTCTTTCTTAACTAAAGATATGACTTTTAGTCTGACTAAAAATTTTTAGTCGTAAATAGCTATTGACTTTAGTCTAACTGAAATCCTTAGGCATAAATTTAAGGTGAATTTAGTCACACTAAGACTAAAAAATCACCAACTTTTTAGTATGACTAATCTTAGTCAATTAATCAGCGAATTAATCACTAACTAAATCACAACCCTAAATATATATAATAAGCAAAATAATTAGATAAATTAAATAATTACGTTTTTCTTAATCTTTCTTCTTTCTATTTAATTAATTATTTCTTAATTACCTAATATACTATAATTAATTAACAAGGTAAATATTATTCCTATACTTTAAGTCTATTAAAATAATCCTAAATTAAGTCTTTAATGCGCTATACAGATCTATAAAGCCTAATATAATACTCTCCTTAATTAATATAATAATATTCTGATTTAATATAATATAACGCTTAATTTATATAAATTATTTAATCTAGAGAAATAAACTCTTATTTAGTTTATTATTAACTTAGATTTATAAGGATTTTCCCTTAATTATATAATATAAAAAAGATAATTAATTAATTACTTATTAATTATAATATATTATTAATTAAAATATATTAAGCTTTAAACTCTATTAAGTAATACTTAAAGCATAAGATATATATTTTTATAAATATAATTTCTAAAGAGCTAAATATAAAGACCTAAATATTACTTATAAGTAATTTTAACTTCTAATAAATATAATTATAAAATATAATATTTAATTAAATAATATTTATAATATTAATAAGATTAACATAGTTAATAAGCATGCCAATCAAACAAGTATGCTGATTACTAATACTATGTAGCAAAAAGTAGCAATATTAGATTTTCTAAAACTATCTATATAATAAATAAAATTCTTAAGAAATTAATTCTAAGCTTCTTAGGACATGGATTATAAGATAATATTTTTTATAGATTCTTGCCTAATTTATTAAGATTATTATATTTGAAGTTCTAAAAATATATAATGCAAATAGGCTTTAAATTAATAATTATATAAATAAAAATTAATAAAATATAGCAAAATTCCTTTATATAATATCCTACTTAACTAACCAAATCTTAGACTTTTAGCTTTTTTAGGCTTAATTTCAATTTTTAATAATTTTATTAAATTAGCGATATAAGGTATAAAACTAAGTGATCCGTATAATTGTCTAATCGGCATGCTTATCAACCAGGTTATAAAAAAAGCTATTAAAAATTAAAAAAAACCTTTTTAGCTAATAATAGCTCTAAGCTATATAAAATTAGCTTAGTAGCCCTTTATAATTATTAAATATTTAATTTTAAATTATTATATAAAAAGAGATAAAAATAAGTTATATTAGTATAAGGTAGACTAATACATAATCCAATTATATAATCTAAAAAATAGCTCCTAAGTATACATCTTAGGTTATTTAATATATAGCTAGCTTAATACTAAAAAAAAAGATATTAAACTTAAAATAAGAGGTAGAGAGGGATAAATTTAATATTAGAAAAAATCATATTTTTATTATATAATTTTAAAACTTTAATATAGGTTAAAAGTATTATATAATATACATTTTTTATATTTTAAATTATATTATACTTTTTTTATCTCTAAAAAGGAGCTTTTTAACTTAATTATAATATTTTCTATATAAGTGCTCTTTTAAGAGTTAAATCAGAGCTTTAAAGAGATATAAGTTTTAACTACAATATTTAGCGCTAATTAAGTATAATAACCTTAAGGTAATAATTTTTATATATTAAAAGAAAGTATAGCTATTTTATATTTATATTTATATTTACTTATTAAGCTTTAAAAAATTATTAAAATTTATAAAAGTATTTCTTCTTACTATTAGTATTATTAGAAGACTTATTATACTAAAAATTTCTTAATATTATTATATACTTTTAAAGTCTAAATTAGCATTAAAGTTATTATATAATATAAAGCTTTTATATTTTAAATTATATTATACTTTTATTTATTTATAATATAAAGTGTTTTTAATTTAATTATAACATACATATATAGCGAGCCAGATAGCAAGCAAACCAAATAGCAATGCTATGCACTTAAAAATAGCTAACATAAAATTTCTAAAAGCTGTTATAAATAGCTAAGAGATTAGAAGAAGTGTTTTCCTAAATTTAATTAAAAGAGTTATAAGTTTATAATTCTTTTATATCTTTAAAAAAATTTCTTCAATTTTAAAAAAATAAAAAACTAATAAACACAATACGAATAAGAAATTCCTAAATAACTTAATTATTAATGCTTTTAAAACTCTAAAAAAAAATTACTAATAAGTTTTAGATTTTATTTTAAAATTTTCCCTAAGTTTGCCAGCTTATAAAGCCTAAAATGGGATTTTTAAGCATTTTTTAAGCATTTTTATAATTTAGTGAGATTTATACTATAGAGTAAAAGTCTCCGGTTCGCTTGTTATCCGCCTCGCTATACATGTACGTCAGTATCTTCTGTCTTAATACTTTTTTAAAATCTAAATTAGAGCTTTTAAGATATATAATTTTTACTTAAATTATATAGCGCTTATAAAGTTAAATAAAATTAAAAAAAAATTCTTTACTGTTATAATATAAAACATATATATTATATAATAATTATATTAATATAAGCTTAATAAGCTCATTTATATAATTATATTTAATATATATACTTTTTCTCTATTAATTAAAGATATAAATTTTTATTTAACTAAAACATCCTTACTCTTAGTCTTAATCTTTATTAAATAATAATAGCCTAAAAAGTTACTAACTTTTTAGTCATAACTAAGCTTAGTCATTTAGTTAGTGAATTAATCACTAACTATATCACAACCCTGCTTATTAAATATTATTAAAATATAATAAAATAATAAAATAAATATAAAAATAATACTAATAATAAGTTATAATAAAAAAATATAATAAGAACCAAATAATACCTTATTAAACCTTTATTAAATAAATATTAATATATTATTATAAAGACATAATAACTTAAAAGATAACATTTATAAATATACTTAAATATTATTAATATAAAAGTATTAATTATTTATTATAGGCTTACTTACAGTTATAGAAAATTAAAAAACTAGTATTAATAAAAAAAAATAATTAGCATCACGGCCTAGGTATTAATTAGCATGAGAAAAGGAAATTAAGGCCAAAATAGGCCTTAAGATAATACTTATAGTATATAGCTAAAAAAAACCTATTAAAACCATAATATATCTAAGTATAATAATACCATTAAATTATATTAACAAAGAATTATACTTAAAGATAAGGACTTTCAAAGCCTAATAAGGTAAAGAGCTCTTATTAAATAATAGAAGAGACAAAGCTAAAAACTTGATATAAATGAAATATATCAATTATAATAATAAATTCTTAGAGGTATATATAGTATTTTAAATATATTCATATTAATATTAAAAAGTAATAAACCTATAAGGAATTAATATCTTATTTTCATATTTATAATAATAAATATTTTAATTATAAGTAATAATAAGACATAATTCTAATAATTTTTAAAAAAATTAAATAATATTAAAATCTTATTAGCTTAAAAGTTTTATAAAAAAGTAAAAAATATTAATTAGATAATTTTATCTTACCTTATAAGAAATCTTATTTATTACTTAATAAAGACTTAATAGGACCCTTAGGGAGTCTTATTTTTTTTACTTAAGTTATAAAATAAGGTAAGTATTTTTAATTATAAAATAATTAATAAATTACCTTAATATAAGGGGATTAATTATAGTATATGGCTTATCAAGGGTAAAGATCTTCTATTTAGACTAATTTATTTTCTTTTTTATATAAATTAATAAAATTATAAAAATATATTATTAATACTATATTAAAGAGGCATAATATATATGCCACCCGAGCGCCCCAGACAGCCGAGCGCCGCACCTAAACTGTGCACTAAAATTAGAAAGTCTTAAGTTTAATAAAAACCGCATTATAATAGCTAAAAATCTAAAAGGTGGGTTTTTAGCTATTTAACTTATAAATAAATCATGTATGATTTTTCTAGATTTTTAAAAAATGCCCTTCATAGAGATATAGCTAACTATACGGTGCGAATATACTTTTTTCTTACTTATCTAATAAGCAATTTTTTAAAAAATCCATAAAAATCAAAGTATATTATAATATAGGGATATAGCCTAACTTTAAAACTATAGCTAGTTTGGGCTTAATTTAAATTTCCTAGAACTTTTAAAGTAATTTTCTACTTTAGCAGGATTTATACTATAGGGTAAAAGTGCGACGCTCAGTTGAATGCGGCGCTCAGGTGACATATACGTTATAAGACTATGTAAAAGTCTTATAATGGCTCTTATTTTTTAAAGCTTAAAAAAAATAAAAGGGTTTATTTTTATATTAACTATAAAGGCTTTAATATTAATACTATTAAGTATTAATACTTTTTCCCCCTAATTATAGAGATTATTAATAGAATATAAGGTATTAAGTACCTCTCTAAGATTAATATAAAAGATATAATATACTTAATAAGCGAGTTAATTAGACAAGCGAGTTAATTAGACAAGCGAGTTAATTAAAAATCCCTTAACTTATATCCTCTCTATTTAATTAATTAATTCTTAATAACCTAATATATCATAGTTAAATAAAGAGGCTAGAATTCTTTTTGCACTTCGGGCCTATTAAAATAACCTAAAACTAAGTCTCTAATGCGCCGCAAAGGTATATTAAGTTAACTATAGCACTCTCTTCTACTAATATAGTGGCATATAAGCCTAAGCTAATATTATCCCTAATTTATATAAACTATCTAATCTAGAGGAATAAATTATTATCTAATTTATTCTCGACTTAGACTCGCGAGGATTTCTCTTATAATTATATAATATTAAAAAATTAACTAACTAATTACTTACTAACTATGATGCATTACTAGTTAATAAGCGCTAAACTAAGAACTTTATTAAGTAATATATAGAGATTAAGATGTATTTCTTTTATAAATATAATTACTAAAGAGCTAAGTATAAAGATTTAATTATTATTTATAATTAGTTTAGGCTTATAGAAAATATAATCACGAAGTATAATATTTAATTAAAAGATATCTATAACTTTAATAAGATTAGCTTTATAATAGGTATAATTATAAGCGGAATAGTTATTATAAGCGTAGAATAGCATAGAAGACTAAAATCAATATAGCCTAGAAGCTAGGAATAAGTTATAGTTATCTAGGCAATTAATGCAAAAGGCTAGGTAATTTAGCTATTTACTATAGTTATAAGCTAATATTATCTCGCTAATTAATACTAAGATAGTAACCTCTTAGGTAATTAAGCTATTACTATAACTTTAAATAATTAGACTAATAATAAGATAGGCCTTAAGTAGCTAAAGTACTTTAATTAATATATAACTAATTAATTAAATAATACTTATTATTTTTTAATTATTAATAGGTATAAAAGTTATTACTTAGCTAACTTTAAGATATATTATAAAAAAATAATATTATTATACTTTATATATTACCTTATTTATCTTATTTATTTTAGCCTCTTAATATTAAGTATCTTAGGTTATTAAAAAAGGCTTATAATTAAGGAATAAAGTAATATATATATATAGCTTATATAATAAATAAGCATATATAACATAGGTATTTATACCTTATAAAAAGAAATTAAAAAGCTCTTAAAATTTAAGATAAAGCTTAAAAAAAATAAAGTTTTAATATTAAACTTATTATATAATATATTATTTTTTATATTTTCCTAAAAAATCTTATAATACTTTATATAAAGTAGTATAAAAAAAGTATATTTATATTATATATTTAAGTATTTCTTTATAAAAGCTTTTTAAAAAGTCTAAAAGAATTATTATAAGGTTTCTTAAAAGGTTAAGTTTATAAAAATACTTTTTTTAAGTTTCTAATTATTTTATAAAAAAAGTTAAAAAGTCTAGGATAAGTAAGATTTTAATAATATAATATAATATATATAATAAGTAAGCGCCGCAAATAAGTAAGCGCTATACTTTTCCCTCCTATACCTAACTTTTTATTTAATTAATTAATTATTAACTACTAAATATATTAGACTTAAATACTAAGGCTAGAATACTTCTTATACTTTAAGCCCTTTAAAATAACCTAAAACTAAGCATCTAAAGCGCTGCAGGGATATATAAGATTAATAAGCGGCGGCTATGTCGCCGCTAGCAGGGCATTTAATCCCGACGCGATATTATCTTAAATTTACGCTAATTATCTAATCTAGAGGAATAGATTATAATTTAATTCATTCTTGACCTAGATACGCGAGGTTTTCCCCCGCGACTATATACTATTAAAGCAATAGCTAATTAACTACTTGCTAACCGTGATGCGCTACCTATCAGTAAGTGCTAGGCTTCTAACTTTATTAGGTGATAAAAAAAGCTAAAGATATGTTTTTTTCGTAAATATAACTACTAGAGGGCTAAGTGCAAAGATCTAAATAAAATCTAGAAGTAGTTTTAGCTTATAGTAAATATAATCGCGAAGTATAGTATCTAATTAAATAATATCTAGAACTTTAATAAGACTAGCTTTCTTATAGGTATAATTATAAGCGGAATAGTTATTATTAGTATAAAAAGGCGTAATTAATTAAAATTAATATAGCCTAGAAGCTAAGAATAAATTATAGTAATTTAGGTAATTAATATAAAGGGCTAAGCGATTTAGTTATTTATTATAGGTATAAGCTAATATTACCTTATTAACTAATATAGAGAAAGTAACCTCCCGGGCGATTAGATTATTATAACCTCTTAAAATAGCTAGATTAATAATAAGACTAGTCTTAAGTAGCTAAAGTACTTTAATTAATATATAATTAAGTAATTAAATAATTACTATTATCTTTTAGTCCTTAATAGCTATAAAAATTATTATTTTATTAACTTTAAGAGATATTATAAGGAAAATAAAATTATTATATTTTATATATTATCTTATTTATTTTATTTACTTTAGTCTCTTAATATTAAGTATTTTAGCCTACTTAAAAAGACTTATAATTAAGAAATAAAATATCTAATTAAATGCTTTATTACTTATATTTCTAAGACTAAATTCTTCTTAGCCTTCTATATTACTTATTAAGCTATTATAATAAAATAAAATATTAGGTTTACTTTTAGAGAGGCTAGACTTATCCCTCTTAACCTAGAAAGTATAGTCTTAAAGCTTAATATATAGCTATAGACTCTAATACTAGTTAAGGAGGAGGCTAGGCCTTTAACCCCTTAGGCTTTAAAGACCCTAAGGATAATACTTAAGGCTAAATCTTAGTCTAAATACCTTAAAAGATAAATTAGAAGATATTAAAGTAGCTCCCTAGAGTTAATTCTTAAGGCATTAAAGTATCTTTCTAAGGGAATAAAGGCAATTATATATAAGATAGCATTATTAAGGGCTAAGGTATAAGATCTTTAATAAGTAAATAAGATACTAAGCTAGCGCTAAAGGGCAAAAAGAACCTAGTTATAAAAGAGAGGGGTAATAATAATAAAGGAAGAAAGGTAAGTAATTAATTAGATAAATATTAATATATAAGTAATAGCTAAATTATTAAGAAGTAATAGTTAAGGAAGGTTAGCGTGACTAGGAGTTTAGCACTATAGAGTATATAATAAGCCTAGTTATAATATTAAAATATATTAAGTAGTAATTAAGACCTCTAGGGAAGAGTATAATAAGTAGTTTTAATTAATTAATTAATTTATTATGTTTTTATTATAATTTTATTAAAAAGAGTTAAAAAAAGTATAATACTTGCTTATTTATAGTGCTTGCTTATTATATATATTATTATTATATATATTTATTTATTATATAAGCTATATATATATATTATTTAATTAAATACTTTATAATTTATATTTTAAAAACTAAGTTTTTTTTAGCTTTTTATATTATATATTATATTATTATAATAATAAGAAATATTAAGAGAGGTTTTTAAAAAACTAAGTATATTTCTCTTAACCTAGAAAGTATAGTCTTAAAGCTTAATATATAGCTATAAACTTTAATACTTACTAAAGAAGAGGCTAGCCTTTTTAACCCTTAGGTCTTAAAGACCTTAAAGATTATCTTTAATACCTAATCTTAGTTTAAATACCTTAAAAGAAAAATTAAAAGGTATAAAAGTAGCTCTTTTAAATTAATTCTAAAAGTATTAAAGTTTTTTTCTAAGGGAATAAAAGTAATTATATATAAGATAATATTAATAAGAGCTAAGATTTAAGACTTTTAATAAGTAAATAAGATATTAAGCTAGCGCTAAAGAGTAAAAAGGACTTATTTATAAAAAAAAAGAAAGATAACTTTAGATAAAAGAAGATAAGTAATTAATTAGATAGATATTAATATATAAGTAGTAGCTTAATTATTAAGAAGTAATAATTAAGGAAGAATAGTATAACTAGGTATTTAGCGCTATAGTATTTATAGTAAGCCTAGTTATAATATAAGAATATATTAAGTAATAATTAAGATATTTAAGAAAGAATATAATAAGTAGTTTTAATTAATTTAATAATTTATTATATTTTTATTATAATTTATATCTTAGAGGTTAAGATTTTTAATTTATATACTTATTTAATTTATATACTTATTAAATATATTAAGTAATTAAAAGCTTAACTTTTTAATTTAATTAAAAAGTCTTAGTCTTAGTCTTAGTTTAACTAAGATTAAAAATAGCTTAATTAAATTATAGGCCTAATTAGACTAAAGTAAATTAATTATAGGCCTAATTAGACTAAAGTAAATAAATTAGAGCCTTAACTAAGACTAAAGTAACTAAATTATAACCCTGCCTATTAAAAAAAACTAAGCTTCTAACTTTATTAAGTAATACTAAGAGCTTAAGATATATTTTAATTATAAGTATAACTATTAAAGAGCTAAATGCAAAGATCTAAACTATATTCACGAATAACTTATACTCATAAAGAATATAATTACGAAATATAATATTACCTTAGCTAATATTTATAACTTTAATAAGACTAGCTTTATAATAGGCATAATTATAAGCAAAATAGTTATCATAGGCGCAGAAAGGCATAGAAGACCGAAATTAGTCTAGCCTGGAAACCAGGAATAGGTTATAGTTATCTAATAGATTAATGCGGAGGGGTAGTTAATCTCGCCGTTTATCGTGGCTATAGGATAATATTACCTCTCTAGCTAGTACTAAGAAAGTAACCTCCCGGGCGATTAGGCTATCGCTATGACTAAAAATAGCTAGATTAATAACGAAATGGGTCTCGAGTGGATTAAGCACTTCGATTAATACACAAAGACCCGATTAAATAGTCGCTTTCGTCTTCTAATCCTCGATAGGCATGAAAGCCACCACTGTATTGACTTCGGGATATATTGCGAGGATAATAATATTATCACGCTTTGTATGCTACCTTATTCGTCTCACCTACTCTAGCCTCTTAACATTGAGTGCTTTAGACCGCTTAAAAAGGCCTACGGTTAGGAAATAGAGCATTTAATTAAACGCTCTATAACCTATATTTCTAAGACTAAGTTCTTTCTGGCTATTTACGCTGCCCACTAAGCCGCTATTATAAAAATTACTATTTAGGGAGGTTTTAGAGGAGCCGGGCTTATTCCTTTAGACCTAGAAAGTATTATATCAAAGCTTAATATGTAGCTACGGACTCCAATACTATTTAAGGAGGAGGCAAGCCTCCCTAACCCTTAGGTCTTAAAGACGCCAAAGACTATCCTTAAGGCTAGCTCTTAGTTTAAATACCTTGAAAGATAAATTAAATGGCATTAAAGCAGCTCGCCGGCATCTATTCTTAAGGCATATAAGTTATTTTCTAAAGGAACAAAGGCAATAATATATTAGATAGTATTATTAAAGTCTAAGAATTAGATCCTTTGATAATTAAATAAGGCCCTTGGTATGCAGCGCAGAGCAAAAAGAACCTACCTTTAGAATAGAGGGAAAATAACTATAGATAAGGGTAGGGAAGTAATTACTTAGGTGGCTATTAATACGCTGGGAGTAGCTAAATCGTCGAGAAGTAATAGTTAAGGAAGGTTAGCGCGAATAAAGGAAAGGCATTATGGAATATATAGTAAGATAGGTTATAATATAAAAATATATTAGAGAGTTATTTTAATATCTAGGGAAGAGTATAATAATTAATTTTAATTAATATATATAATAAGCGAGTATTATAGTTAAGCGAGTATTATATTATATTATATAGTAATAAATAGCTAATTTTTATTTTTTAAAATATATTATAAAATATATAAAAATCTAAAAAAAATATATATTATTATTTAATTAGTAAGGAAAGTATATTATATTTTTATAGAATTTTAATAAAATTCCTTTATATATAAATTACTAATTATATAATATAAATAAGTTTTTAAAAACTAACTTATTAAGAAGTTTTTAAAAAATATAAGAAAACTTTAAATAATAACTAATTATATTAATAATTAAACTTTTAAATTATAGTTATTTTAAGACTAAATTAATTTTTTAAGATATTTTTAAAATATACTTTATAAGTTAAAATCTAAGTATAATACTTACTTATTTATAATGCCCACTTATTATATATATTAATTAGATACTTTATTATATTTTTATTTAATTTTTTAAATTAATAGTTATAATTTTTAATCGCTTTACTTATAGGGTTAGCTCGCTTATAGAGTATATTATATAGTTTATACTTAAATATTTAAATACCTAAATAAACTAAATAGCTATTTATATATTTATAAAGACTACTTATAATACTTAGTTAATAGAATTTTCTCCTAATTAAGTCTAAGGTTTTCTAAGATCTTATATATCTTACTCTTAGGTTATTATAATATCTCTAGAGGATCTCTTATTATAATATGCCTTATTTTAATAGTATTAATTATTCTTTAAATTATAATAATTACAAATTATTAATTTAATAGCCTTTATAGTTTTTAACTACTTTATATACTTTTTTTAGCTCTTAATAGTATTAATTTTAGCTTTATAATTACTTAATTAATATCTTAAGTCTTTATAAAAATAAAAAAAAAATATTATTTTATTTATTATAAAAAGTCTTATAATTAGATATAAGATATATTACTTTAAAATAATAACCCTAGCTATAAATTAGTTTTTAAATACTTTATAAAAGCTTTTTCCCTCTTAAGTTATTTATTAAATATTAATTTTAATCTTTTTTACTCTTAAGCGCTAAGTCATAATTATAAATACTAAGTAATAAGTAATAATCTTATTTATTAACTTATTAAAAAGGTTACTTTATTATAATTTATATAATATATCTTAGCTATTAATTTCTTATTTTTAATTTAATAATATCTTTTTAAATCTTAAATAAAAGCTTAGATATAAAAATAAGCTTCTTAACTAAGATTAAAATTAATATACTCTATAAGTAAGTATCTTATATAAGTAAGTATCTTAAAAATCTTAGTCTTTAAGACTAAATTGAAAATTAAAATATAATAAAGCATTTAATTAATTAACCTTAATTACTATTCTCTTCCCCAGATATATAAATAATAATTTAATATATTCTTCTATTATAACCAGCCTTGCCGCATATTCCACAGCGGCTTTCCTTTAGTCACGCCGACCCGCCTCGATCGCCACTTCTCAATAATTTAGTGACTCCCTATATATTAACATCCATTTAATTAATAGCTTCTTTACCCTCATCTATAGTCATTTTCCCTCTATTACATAGGCGGGTCTTTTTTGCTCTGCGCCGCTTACTAAGGGTCTTATTTAACTATCAAAGGATTTAGTTCTTAGACCTTAATAATGCTATTTAATGCATTATTATATTTATTCCCTTAGAAAATGACTTAAGTGCCTCTAGAATAGAGGCTGGAGAGCTGCTCTGATGCCTTTTGATTTGTCTCTCAAGGTATTTAGTCTAAGAAGTGGCCTCGAGGATAGTCTTTGGGGTCTTAGAGACCCAAGGCCCAGGCAGGCTAACCTCTTCCTTAACCGGCGTTGGAGTCTGTAGCTACATATCGAGTTTTAATATGACACTTTCCGGGTCTAAAGGAACAAGCCCGGCTCCTCTGAAACCTCCCTTGATATTGCTTGTCGTTATGGTAGCTTAGTAGGCGGCGTAAAAGGCCGGGAAGAACTCAGTCTTCGAAATGTGGGTAATAGAGCATCTGATCAAATGCTCAACCTCTCGACCGTATGCCTTTTTTAGCGGCCCAAAGCACCCAATATCAAGAGGCTGAAGCAGATAAGACGAATGAGGTGGCATACAAAGCGTGATGATCTTGTTTTCCTCGCAATATTTCTCGAAGTCGACTGAATGGTGACTTTCATGCCCGTCGAGGATCAAAAGACGATACCGACCATTTGATCGGATGCTTATATGCCGATTGAAATGCTTTAGCCACTCAAGACCCGTCTCGTTATCAGTCCAGCCATTATGAGTCGTGGTAATAGCCCAATCGCCTGGGAGGTTGCTCTCCTGGTACCAGTTGGCGAGGTGATATTGGCCTGCAACCACGATGAATGGCTGGATCGCCTAGCCTTCCGCATTGATCGCCTGATTGACCGTAACCTATTCTTGGTTTCCGGGCTAGACTGATTTCAGTCTTCCACGTCTATCTGTGCCTGTGACAACCATTCCGCTTGCGATTATACCCATCATAAAGCCGGTCTCGTCAAAGTTATAGATATCGGCGAGGGTGATACTATACTTTGCGATTGTGTTTGCTACGAGCGCGAACTAAGCGCGAATAATAGTCGGGTCTTCATATTTAGCCCTCTGATAGTTATACTTGCGAAAGAAACGTGTCTTAAGCTCTGTATGCCGCTTAACGAAGTTTGAAGCCTAGTTTTTGCCAACGGGTAATGCATTGCGGTCAGTAAGCAGTCGATTAGCCATTTCTTCAACACCACGCAGTCGTGGGGGGAAACCCTCGCGAATCTAGGTCAAGGATGAATTGAATGATGATCCGTTCCTCTAGATCAGATAGCTTGCGTGATTTGGGATAGTATCGCGTTGAGACTGTATGCCTTTCTGCCGGCGACCTAGCTTCTTAGGACAGACTTGATAGATTGATGCGGCGCGTCGGACGTGTAATTTTGGGTCATTTTGAAGGGCACGAAGTGCAAGAAGAATATTTGCCTCACTATTTGATTGGGACATCTTTGGTGGTTGAGAATCAATTGATCAATTGAAAAGAAGAGAGGTTGAGGGATTTTTGGGACACTCGCTTGTATGGGACACTCGCTTGTGGAGCACGTTATATCTTCCTAAAATATTTCTCTTTTTATATAATTTAGTTTTCTCAAAAGGCTATTTATTCAACTTTCTATATTTAGCTAATATTAATTAAATAAACATAAAACTATATAACTTATATACTTATTTAATTCACTTTCTTTTAAGCTTTTTTAATAAATTACTTATAATACTTATAAGACCTTAATAATTTATTAAAATAAAATACTTTTTTTAATAACTTACTAAAATAATAACTTTAATATTCTAAGCTATTAATAATAACAAAAAGCTCTTATTATTTTATTATTTTATATTATTTTATATCTTATAGCTTTTATAATTAATAAGTATTTAACCTCTATTCTAAGTCTATAACCTAAGTTACAATACTTAAGATAGTCTTAATTAATAGATATATTTTTATTTTAATTAATTTAAGTAAATCTTAATATTAGAGAATAACTATAAAAAATATTTATTTTAAATAGTAAAAAGCTTTAATAGCTTTTTTACTTTCTTAAAGTTATTTCTTATCTTATTTTAATTACTTTTAATTATTATTATTAATGGCCTTATTATTACTAAGTAATAAGCTATAAACTTCTTATAAACATTATAATATCTTATAAAGACTTATTTATCTTTAAAGGAGATAAGTATTAATTATTTTTTAATAAATTTAACCCTTAAGGGCTTTATTTATATACCTTTTTATATAATAATCATCTAAGGTATTTTATATTTTATTAATAAAAATTAAGTTTAGATAACTTTTTATAGAGCTATATCTTAATAAGCCTTTAAAGTATTTATTATTAATATATTATATATTCCATTTAGGTCTAAGAGTAAACTAAGGTATTATATATATATAAGATATAATGCATCTTTCAGAGACAAGGTGGTGATTTAGTCACAATTTTAGTCAGCTTTAGTCAGGGCACCTCTGATTTTAGTCAGGCTATTAAGATTTAGGCGTATGAGCTAAAAATGGAAAAAGCCTTTTTTAAATATCGAAATAGCGTTAAAATCTAGGAAAAATAAGTGTAGTTACTAAGCTATTTTATATAGGTCCGTATGATTTCTTAAAGTCATTTTAGTCACGTTTTTAGTCGCTTTCAGATTTAAAAATGACTAAAATAATTAAATGCTCGTTCATAAGAGGCTATATAAAATTGCAGAGTCAGCTAGGGCAGTCTTTTCTGTTACTAAAATAGCTATACTATCTATAAAACATAGGCTCTTACTTTTAGCCCTAAAACCTGATTTTTAACAAGGCTTTGAATTATGACTAAAGAAGTGACTAAATGACTAAAGTAATGACGAAATCACCAGCCTATTAAGAGGTTAATGAGAGACTTATATATAAATGCTTAAAATACAATTGATATATAAATTAGCTTCAAAGGCATGATTATATATTTAAAGCAATTATATTTAATATAAACAGCTTTTTTTTATTAATTAGCCTTAATAATCTTAATTTATTAATAAATATCTTAGATATTAATCTTAGAGATTTTACTTATATTACTTAGCTTATTGAATAAATAATTAAAAAGATATAATAAGTAATAATTCTTAATATTAACCTTATTTAGGCCTTTATAATTTATATAAAATCCTAAGTTTTTATTTTTCTTTAGTATAAAAAAAAATAATAACTTAGCTTAGTTTATAAAGTATTATATCTAGCTATTAGCTATATTCTTAATAATTTATTTCTATAAGGCTTAATATTATATTTTGTTTATAAGGTATATTAAATTATATAAGGGCTATTTATTTTTTTTTATTACGTTAAACTTATAAGTTACCTCTAAGAAAACTAATAGTATTTTTATTAATTATTTATTAAAAAATCTTTTAAAAGCTTTATAAAGAGTTTATTTAAAGTCTTTTATATATATTTTTTCTAATCTTATATCTTATGAAGTTATTTCTTATATAGGTAAAAATATTATACTATATAATATCTACTTTTTTATATTATTAATAAGCTCTTAAAGAGATCAAGGCTTATAGTAATTATTATAATATAATATTATTTATTAATATTATAAGTTATAATAATACCTTTTTACTTTATTAAGTAGTTAATTATAATTATATTATACTTCTTATATCTTATTTTTAATCTTATAAGTATTTAGTAGATAGTATAAGGCCTCTTATAATAATAAATTAAGAAAACATTAAGCTAATAACATACATAATAAGCATGCGACGCATCTAAGTATGCGACGCATTTTACCCTATAGTGGGATTTATACCAAATTTTAAAATAGCCTTAAAAATTCTAAGAAATTTAGCTTAAGGTTTAACTAGCTAATAACTTAGAATTAGACTAATTAAGCTATAAAAAACCTATTATAATTTTTTAAAACTTTTTAAAAAAATCCCTTATAAGATAATTTAAAAAAAAATTATTTGCATTATATAAGTAGCTTTTTTTTCTATTAAGAGCCTTTTTTGGAAATTTTAAAAAATTATTTATAGTTTATTTAAGAGTTAAGTTTATTAAAATACTTTTTTAAGCCTATAGCTATTTTATTGCGGCTTTTATTAAGCTTAAGAATGTTAAGATTTAGTGCATAGTATAGGTGCGTCGCATACTTGGATGCGTCGCATGCTTATTATATATGTTATATACTTTCTTTATAGCTTTAATTATTTTTAAAGGACTTAGGGCTAAGAATTATATAAGTTATAATAGGCTTAAGTCTTAGCTTTGTTATAAGTTTTATATTTATTATATTAATCTCTATATTTATATTTATAAGGACTAAGATTTTATTTTATAAGCCCTCTAAGAATTAAAATATATATTAAAGCTACTTTGCTTACTAATATTTATTAATATTACTAAGAGGTTAAAGATTGAAATTTAAATTTAAAATTTATTAGCTTTCTAACTAATCTCATTTTTTAATTTTAAATCGCATAATCGCTTAGCCTCCCGCATTAATCGCCTAGATAATAGTAATCCATTCTTAGTTTCTAGGCTAGACTAATTTAGGCCTTTTATGCCTTTTTATAGCTATAATAACTATTCTATTTCTAATAATACCTATTATAAAGCTAACCTTATTAAAGTTATAAATAATAGCTAGGTTAATATTATACTTAGTAATTATATTTTTTATAAGCTAAAATTAATTATAAATAATTATTAGATCTTTATATTTAGCTCTTTAATAATTATATTTCTAAAAAAAATATATTTAAAGTTAGAAGCTTAGCGCTTATTAATAAGTAGTGCGTTATAGTTAATAAGTAATTAATTAGTTATTTCTTTAATACTATATAGTCGCGGGGGAAATCCCCGTGAACCTAGGTCGAGAATAAACTAAATTATAATTTATTCCTCTAGATTAGATAGCTTATGTGATTTAAGGATAATATCGCGTTGAGACTATATACCTTTAAGGCGGCGATATAGCTTCTTATGATATACTTTATATATTAATGCGGCGCATTAGATATATAATTTTAGATTATTTTAAAGGGCATAAAGAGTAAGAATAATATTTGCCTTATTATTTAATTAAGATATCTTTAGTAGTTAAGAATTAATTAATTAATTAAAGAGAGGAGAGGCTAAGGGATTTTTAAGATACTTACTTATTTAGGATACTTACTTATTATATATATTATAAATAGTTATATATTATACTTTATAATCTTATTTATATAGCTAGTTATATATATATAAGGACTTATTATTTTATAATTATTATTTAATTTTAATTAATATATATAATAAGCGAGCGCCGCAGACAAGCGAGCGCCGCACTTTTCCCTCTTATACCTAACTTTTCATTTAATTAATTAATTATTAACCACCAAATATGTTAGACCTAAATACTAAGGCTAGAACGCTTCTTGCCCTTTAAGCCCTTTAAAATAACCTAAAACTAAGCATCCAAAGCGCTGCAGGGATATATAAGATTAATGAGCGGCGGCTACGTCGCCGCCAGCAGGGCATTCAATCCCGACGCGATATTATCCCAAATTCACGCTGACTATCTGATCTAGAGGAACAGATCATAGTTTAATTCATTCTCGACCTAGATGCGCGAGGTTTTCCCCCGTGACTACGTGCTATTAAAGCAATGGCTAATTAACTGCTTGCCGACCGCGACGCGCTACCCGTCGGCAAGCGCTAGGCTTCTAACTTCATTAGGTAATAAGAAAAGCTAAAGATATATTTTTTTTATAAATATAATTACTAGAGGGCTAAGTATAAAGATCTAGAGGAAATCTAGAAGTGGTTTTAGCTCGTGGCGAATATAATCGCGAAGTATAGCATCTAATTAAATAATATCTAGAACTTTAATGAGATTAGCTTCCTTATAGGTATAATTATAAGCGGAATAGTTATTATTAGCGCAGAAAGGCATAGTTGATTAAAATTAATATAGCCTAGAAGCCGGGAATGGATTATAGTGATTTAGGCGATTAATGCAGAGGGCTAAGTGATTTAGCTATTTATTATAGGTGCGGGCTAATATCACCTCGCTAACTAGTATAGAGAAAGCAACCTCCCGGGCGATTAGACTATTATAACCTCCTAAAATGGCTAGACTGATAATGAGACTAATCTCAAGTGGCTAAAGCACTTTGACCGGTATATAATTAAGCGATTAAATAGTCGCTATTATTTTCTAGTCCTTAATAGCTATAAAAGTTACTACTCTATTAATTTTAAGAGATATTATAAGGAGAATAAGATTATTATACTTTATATATCGCCTTATTTATCTTATTTATTTTAGCCTCTTAATATTAAGTATTTTAGCTTACTTAAAAAGGCTTATAATTAAGAAATAAAATATCTAATTAAATACTTTATTATTTATATTTCTAAGACTAAGTTCTTCCTAGCCTTTTATATTACTTATTAAGCTATTATAATAGAATAAAATATTAGGTCTACTTTTAAAGGGGCTAGATTTATCCCTCTTAACCCGGAAAGTATAGTCTTAAAGCTTAATATATAGCTATAGACTTTAATACTAGTTAAAGAGGAGGCTAAGCCTTTAACCCCTTGGGCTTTAAAGACCCTAAAGATAATACTTAAGGCTAAATCTTAGTCTAAATACCTTAAAAGATAAATTAAAAGATATTAAAGTAGCTCCCTAGAGTTAATTCTTAAGGCATTAAAGTATCTTTCTAAGGGAATAAAGGTAGTTATATATAAGATAATATTATTAAGGGCTAAGGTATAAGATCTTTAATAAGCAAATAAAATACTAAGCTAGCGCCGGAGGGTAAAAAGAACCTAGCTATAAAAGAGAGGGGTAATAATAATAAAAAAAGGAAGGTAAGTAATTAATTAGATAGATATTAATATATAGATAGTAACTAAATTATTAAGAAGTAGTAATTAAGGAAGGTCGGCGCGACTAAGAGTTTAGCACTATAGAGTATATAGTAAGCCTAGTTATAATATTAGAATATATTAAGTAGTAATTAAAACCTCTAAGAAAGAGTATAGCGAGTAGTTTTAATTAATTAATTAATTTATTATATTTTTATTATAATCTTACTAAAAAGGGTTAAGAAAAGTGCGGCGCTTACTTATTTATAGCGCTTGCTTATTATATATATTAGTTATTTTAATTATTTATTTTATTAAGAAAATAAAAGTAAAGTTCTTATATAGCTATTAAGGTTTAAATAGTTATAATTATATAATTAAGAAATTATAATAAAAAGTTTTATAATAGCTATTAATTAAAATAAAAGTTTTTTTATAATTTTAACTAATTTATATAGCTTAATATATATAATAAATAAAATACTTAATAAGTATATTAATTATATAAGTATACTATTTAGAAATCCCTAAACTTATAACTATTTTATTTAATTAATTAATTCTTAACTATATAAGATACTATACTTAAATAGAGAGACTTATATCCTTCTTACACTTTAAGGCTATTAAAAGGACTTAAAATTAAGTCCCTAACTCGCTATAAAGGTCTATTAAATTAAGTATAATACGCTCTATACTTAATATAATAATATATTAATGCGTTATAATTAAATCCCTAAATTACGCAAACTATTAGATCTAGAGAAATAAGTTATTATTTAGTTTATTCTTAACTTAGATTTATAAGGATTTCCTCCGCAATTATATAATACTAAAAGAATAATTAATTAATTACTTATTAATTATAATATATTACTAGTTAATAAGTATAAGGCTAGAAACTTTATTAAGTAATATAAAGAGCTTAAGATATAGTTTTTTTATAAATATAATTATTAAAGAGCTAAATATAAAGATTTAATAATTATTTATAATTAGTTTTAACTCCTTAAAAATATAATTATAAAATATAATATCTAATTAAATAATATATATAACTTTAATAAGATTAGCTTTATAATAGGTATAATTATAGGTAAAATAGTAATTATAGGTATAAAAAAGCATATATAATTAAAATTAATTTAGCCTAGAAACTAAGAATAAGCTATAGTTATTTAAGCGATTAATGCAGAAGGCTAGGCGATCTAGCTATTAATTATAGCTATAGGTTTATATTACCTCGCTAATTAATACTAAGAAAATAACCTCCCGAGCGATTAAGCTATTACTATGACTTAAAATATCTAGACTAATAATAAGATAGGTCTTAAGTAGCTAAAGCACTTTAATTAGCATATAATTAAGCAATTAAATAATACCTATTATCTTTTAATCCTTAATAGCGATAAAAGTTACTACTTAGCTAACTTTAAGATATACTATGAGGAGAATATTATTATTACGCTCTTTATGCCGCCTTATTTATCTTATCTACTTTAGCCCCTTAATATTAAGTGCTTTAGGCTACTTTTTTAAAGACTAAGTCCTTTCTAGCCTTTTATGCCGCATATTAAGTAACTATGATAAAAGTAAATATCTAGGGAGGTTTAAGAGGAGCTAGAATTATTCCTCTTAACCTAGAAAATATACTCTTAAAGCTTAATATATAGCTATAGACTTTAATGCCTATCGAGGAAGAAGCTAGCTCTCTTATCCTTTAGGTCTTAAAGACCCTAAAGAGTATTATTAAGGCTAAATCTTAATCTAAATACCTTAAAAAATAAATAAAAAGGCATTAAAGTAATTCCCTAGAGTTAATTCTTAAAGTATTAAAGTCTCTTTCTAAGGGAATAAAGGTAATTATATATACAGAGGAAGCTTTTAAAAGTTCTCGGCCGCGCTAAATACGCCACTATCCTAAAAAAGGAAAAAAAGCAAGGAGAAGTATACATACATATAAATTACTATGAGACTATTCCCGGCCTTCCTTATATTCATTCCCTCCTTCAAGCTCAATGATTTTCTTCACATGCGTAGGGATTCTCTCTATCCAGGCTTGGATCTTCTCTTGCGGAAGTTCCTTCCAAGCTGCCTGCCAAGCCCGAATAGCTTCCCGCCGGCTCTTAGGGGCGCCTTTCTTCGTAGTTATTCTCTTTAAATAAGGCCAGGCTGGCTCAATCGCGTTCAAATCAGGCGAATTTCCACACCAAAGAAGCCGCCGTATGTTATGAAGGTCATAAACGCGTTGTTGAGCGTGGTGGTTATGTGCCGGCGCCTTATCTTCTTGAACGATCGTGCCGGGCCTCTCTTTCTGACATTCCTTTGCAAAAGGAAGCATCTTTGGAAGAAGAATCGTCTGTTGATAGCGCCACTAGTCAATACCTTTCCCTGATCCCCTCGTCAGCTTGCCATTTGCCTTCTTCCACTTCCACTGAGGCTTCTTGCCCGGCAGGGCTCGTAGCCCTAGCCTTCGCACACCCGTTGTGAGCTCCCACTCTTCCTTCATAATCGGCTCGAGCTCCTGATTGATCTCCTTAAGCCGTAGGTCTGACTCCTTCCTCTCTTTTGCAGTCTCTGGGCCCCAGTAATGACAAGGACCCTTCTTATCATAGGAAAAGGCGGCCCAGAATATAAACTCGCTGGCCCCCTTCCATCTCTCTCGAATACAGCTACGAAGGAAGCGTTCATCAGCCCGTCTCCACACACGATAGCCTCCTCGGCGATGGAGCAAGATAATAGAGGTTTCATCTGACCAGATGACATTCTTCCAATCTTCAAGGGTCCAATCTTGATGGGCAATACACCATTTATAACGTTCTTGCCTCATCTTCTTCGTCAACCCAGGCTTCCTCGTCGGCTTGGTCTTCTGGAAGCCGGCAGCCTTGAGGATCCTCCAGACTGTAATAGCTGAGAGGTTGTGGCCTTCTAAGCTAAGGTCCCCAGCAATATCAGCGCAGGTTTTTTCCCGGCCGTATCGATCGCGGCGTACCTTCGCGATAACTGCTTTCTTTGCTTCTTCTGTCTGCTTCGTCGGGCGGCCGGGCCGGGGGGCATCTTCAAGGAAGGAATTCCGAATAATAAGAGGTCGATGATTTGGGTCAAACCCTCGGGCAATCGCTCGGGCGTAGATATCGTTGATTGTGCTCTTTGAGAGCCCTGTGATCTCGATCACTTCGGCAGTAGTCTTCCCCCCGCAGGGGGACTTGAGGGAAACCACCAAGGCCCGGGTCGCGATATCTGTATTCGGGGCCATTGATAGGAAGGTCAGAAATTGAAAAGAAGCTCAAGAAACCCCTCTCTAGGTAATTTGTATGTGCGGGGTGTCAAACCTGCTTTCCTTGCTTTTTTGTGGCTGCTGCTAGCGCCTTGGCGGCCGAGAACTTTTGAAAGCTGCCTCCGTAAGATAATATTAATAAGGTCTAAGCTCTAAGACCTTTAATAGGCAAGTAAGATATTAAGCTAGCGCTAAAGGGCAAAAAGGACCTACCTATAAAAAAAGAGGGAAAATAATTATAGAGAATGTATTTAATAAGCGAGTTAAATAGATATGCGAATTAAATACTTAAAGTTTATACTAGTTTATACTAAATAGAAAAGAATTCTTTAAAAATTTAAATTAAGGTAAAAATAAGTTAAACTTTTAGGTTAAGTAAATTAAGTGAAATCCTATAAAGTAAAATTTTCTTAGTTTTTAAAAAAAATATTTATTTATTATTAAAAAAAACCTATTTATATTATCTTTTTTTTAGTTTTTTTAAGATTTAATAGCTTAATAGAATTTATTAAAATTTAAAAAAAAGCTTATCTTATAACTTTTTTAACTAGGGTTTAAGAATTAACATATATGTATAGCGAGCCGGACAGTAAGTAAACTAGATAAAAAATCCCTTAACCTATATTATCTCTATTTGATTAATTGATTCTTAACCACCCAGCATGTCATAGTCTAATAAAGAGGCTAGAATCCTTCTTGCACTTTAAGCCCATTAAAATATACTAAAACTAAGTCTTAGAGGTGCCGCAAAGCTCTACTAAGTCAAGCATTCAACACTATTTGACTGATATAATGGCATCCAAGCCCGAGTTAATACTATTCCTAATTCACGCCGACTATCTGATCTAGAGGAACAGATCCTTATTCACTTTATTCTCGACCTAGATTCGCGAGGATTTCCCCCCCGGCTTCGTGGTGTGAAGGAAATAGCTAATTAATTACTTACCGACCGCGACGCGCTACTAGTTGGCGTGTATTAGGCTTTAAACTTCGTTAGGCGATACCTAGACCTTAAGATGCGTTTTTTTTAGAAGTATAACTACTAGAGAGCTAAGTGCGAAGATTTAGCTATTATCTATAATTAGTTTATGCTTATAGTAAATATAATTATAAAGTATAATATCTAATTAGATAATTTTTATAATATTAATAAGATTAGCTTTATAATAGGCATAATTTAGAGCGAAATAGTTATTATAAGTATAGATAGGCATAGAAAGCTAAAATTAATATAGCCTGGAAACTAGAAATAGATTATAGTTATTTAGGTAATTAATATAAATAGCTAAGTAATCATACTATTTATTATTAGTGCTAGCTAATATTACCTCGCTAATTAGTACTAGGATAGTAACCTCCCGGGTAATTAAGCTATTATAATAACCTAAAATAGCTAGATTAATAATAAGACTAGTCTTAAGTAGCTTAAGTACTTTAACTAATATATAACTAAGTAATTAAATAATTATTATTATTTTTTAATTCTTAATAGTTATAAAAGTTATTATTTAATTAAATTTAAGAAATATTATAAAAAGAAAAAAATTATTAGGCTTTATATATTACTTTATTTATCTTATATATTTTAGCCTCTTAATATTAGGTGCTTTAATATACTTAAGAATACTTATAGCTAAGAAATAAAGTATTTAATTAAATACTTTATAACTTATATTTTAAAGACTAAGTTCTTTTTAGCTTTTTATATTATATTTTAGGTTATTATAATAGAAAAGAATATTAAGTTAGCCTTTAGAGGAGCTAGGCTTATTCCTCTTAACCCGGAAAGTATAGTCTCAAAGCTTAATATATAGCTATAGACTCTAATGCCGCCTAAGGAAGTAGCTAAACCGTTGACCCCTTAGGTCTTAAAGACCCTAAAGACTATGCTTAAGGCTTAATCTTAGTTAGATTACCTTGAGAGATAAGTTATAAGGCATAAAAGTAGCTCCCTAGAGTTAATTTTAGAAGCTATATAGTCTTCTTCTAAGGGAATAAAAATAGTTATATATAAGGTTGTCTTACTTAAGGCTAAGGTTAAAGAACTTAAATAGGCAAATGAGATACTAAGCCGGCGCCGGAGGGCAAAAAGGACCTAACTATAAAAAAGAGGGGTAATAATAGTAGAGGAAGGAAGGCAAGCAATTAATCAGATGGATGTGGATGCGCAGGTAGTGGCAGAATCATTGAGAAGTGGTAATCAAGGGAGGTTAGCGCGACCGGGGGTTTGGCATTATAGTGTTTATAGTAAGCCCGGTTATAATATAAAAATATATTAGGTAGTGATTAAGATATCTAGGGAAGAGTATAATAAGTAATTTTAATTAATTAAATAGTTTATTATATTTTTATAGTAATTTCTATCTTAAAGGTTAAAAAAAGTATTTAGTTTGCTTGCTATCTAGCTTGTTATATATATATGTTATCTTTTTAATATTTTTATAAATTATATAACGCGTTTTAAAAAATTTAAAGTTTAGCCTTTTAGCTATATAGTATAAGTATTTAATTTACTTATTTATTTAACTCGCTTATTAAGTATATTAAAGAAAGTTAAGTAAATAATTAGATAAATATTAATATATAAGTAGTAGCTAAGTTATTAAGAAGTAGTAATTAAAGAAGGTTAATATTACTAAGGGAAAGGCATTATAAAATATATAAAAAGCCTAGATATAATATAAAAATATATTAAGTAATTATTAAGATATCTAGGGAAAAGTATAATAAGTAATTTTAAATAATTAAATAATTAATTATATTTTTATTATAATTTATATCTTAGAGATTAAAATATTTAGATAATATACTTATCTAATTAGTATACTTATTAAGTATATTATATATTATATCTAAGTATATATTATACTTTTCTAAGATACTTAAGATAATAATTATAAGAAAAATATAATAAATTATTTAATTATTAAGAATTAATTACTATATTTTTCCTTAGATCTCTTAATTATTACTTAATATATTTTTATATTATAATTAAGATAATTATAAATACTATAGCACTACAACCCTAGTCGCGCTAACCTTCCTTAGTTACCACTTCTTAATAATTTAGCTTCTACCTATGCATTAATACCTATCTAATTAATTACTTACCTTCCTGCCTCTATTATTATTACCCCTCTTTTCTATAGTCTAGTCCTTTTTGCCCTTTGACGCTAGCTTAGTATCTTATTTACCTCTCGAAGGTCTTAGACCTTAGCCCTTACTAAAGCTATCTAATATATAATTACTTTTATTCCATTAAGTATAGTCTTTGGGGTCTTTAAAACCTAAGGAGTTAAGGGCTTAGCTTCCTCCTTAATAGGCATTAAAGTCTATAGCTATATATTAAGCTTTAAGACTATACTTTCTAGGTTAAGAGGAATAAGCCTAGCGCTATTTAAAAGCTATTTTAATATTTTTTTTTATTATAATAGCTTAAGATATAATATAAAAGGCTAAGAAGAATTTAGTCTTTAAAATATAAGTTATAAAATATTTAATTAAATATTTTATTTTTTAATTATAAGTCTTTTTAAGTATATTAAAGTACTTAATATTAAGAGGCTAAATTAAATAAAATAAATAAGGAGGTATATAAAGCCTATTAATTTTATTTTTCTTATAAAATCTCTTAAGTTTAATAAAATAATAACTTTTATGCCTATTAAGGATTAAAAGATAATAGTACTTATTTATTTACTTAGTTATATATTAATTAAAGTATTTAAGCTACTTAAGATTAATCTTATTATTAGTTTAGTTATTTTAAGTTATTATAGTAGTTTAATTATATAAGAGGTTACTTTTTAATTTTAATTAATAAGGTAATATTTACTTATATTATTAATAAATAATAAGATTACTTAGTTATTTATATTAATTACTTAAATAATTATAATTTATTTTTACTTTTTAAGTTATATTAATTTTAGCTTATTATATTTATTTATATTTCTAATATTTATTTTTATTTAAATTATATTTATTATAAAGCTAAGCTTATTAATATTTTAAATATTATTTAATTAAGTATTATATTTTATATTTATATTTATTATAAATATAAATTAATTATATATAATATACTTAATAAGTATATAAATTAAATAAATATATAAATTAAAAATCTTAATCTTTAAGATATAAATTATAATAAAAATATAATAAATTATTTAATTAATTAAAACTATTTATTATATTTTTCCCTAGATATCTTAATTATTACCTAATATATTCTTATATTATAACCGGGCTTATTATATATATTATAGCGCTAAACCCCCGGTCACGCTAACCTTTCTTAACTACTACTTCTTAACGATTTAGCCACTACCTACGCACTAATATCTATCTAATTAATTACTTACCTTTTTTTATTTAGAGTTATTTTCCCTCTTTTCTATAAGTAGGTCCTTTTTACCCTCCGCTGCTAGCTTAATGCCTTATTTACCTATTAAAGGTCTTAGATCTTAGCCCTTATTAATACTATCTTATATATAATTGCCTTTATTTCCTTAGAAAGAGACTTTAATGCTTCTAGAATTAATTTAAGAAAGCTACTTTTATGCCTTTTAATTTTTTTTTTAAGGTATTTAAACTAAGATTAGGCCTTAAAGATAATCTTTAGGGTCTTTAAGACCTAAGGGTTAGAGGGGCTAGTTTCTTCCTCGGTAGGCATTAGAGTTTATAGCTATATATTAAGCTTTAAGACTATACTTTCTAGGTTAAAAGAAATAAGCTTAGCCCCTTTAAAGACTACCTTAATATTTTTTTTTATTATAATAGCTTAAAATATAGCATAAAAGGCTAAGAAGAATTTAGTTTTTAAAATATAAGTTATAAAGTATTTAATTAAATACTTTATTTTTTAATTATAAGCTTTTTTAAGTAGCCTAAAGTAATTAATATTAAGGGGCTAGAGTAAATAAGATAAATAAGGCGGTATATAAAGCGTAATAATATTATTCTCCTTATAATATATCTTAAAGTTAGCTAAGTAGTAACTTTTATAGCTATTAAGGATTAAAAGATAATAGGGACTAGTTAATCGGTTGGTTATATGCTGATTAAAGTGCTTTAGCCACTTAAGACCTATCTCGTTATCGGTCTAGCTATTTTGAGATATCGCAATAGCCTAATCGCCCGGGAGGTTACTTTCTTAGTATTAATTAGCGAGGTAATATTAGCCCGTAACCACGATGAACGGCTGGATAGCCTGGCCTTCCGCATTGATCGCCTAAATGACTATAACCCATTCCCGGTCTCTAGGCTGCACTAATTTTAGTCTTTTATGCCTTTCTATGCCTATAATAATTATCTCGCTCTAAATTAGGCCTATTATAAAGCTAATCTTATTAAAGTTATAGATATCTTTTAATTAGATATTATATTTCGCGATTATATTCTTAATAAGCCTAAACTAATTATAAATAATAATTAAATCTTTATATTTAGCCCTCTAATAATTATATTTATAAAAAAAACATATCTTAAGCTCTAGGTATTACTTAATAAAGTTTTTAGCCTAGTACTTGCCGATAAGTAGTGCGTTATAGTTAATAAGTAATTAGTTAGCTATTTCTTTAATACTATATAGTCGCAGGGGAAATCCTTATAAATCTAGGTCGAGAATAAATTAGATAATAATCTATTCCTCTAGATTAAATAGTTTACGTGATTTAGGGATTTAATCACAATGCATAGATATGCTATACTATCGGCGATAGAGAGTAATATAAGAGATTTTATAGACCTTTGCGGCGCATTAGAGACTTAATTTTAGGTCATTTTAATAGGCCTAGAGCGTAAGAAGGATATTAGCCTCTATATTTAACTATAGCATATTAGGTAGTTAAGAATTAATTAATTAAATAGAAATGTTATAAAATAAGGGATTTTTAATCTATATACTTATCTAATCTGTATGCTTATTAAGTATATTATTAATTAAGTCTTTATTCTTAGCTCTTTAATAATTATATATTTAAAAAAAAATCTTAAGCTCTAAATATTACTTAATAAAGTTTAAAGCCTAATATATACTAATTAGTAATATATTATAATTAGTAAGTAATTAATTAGCTATTTCTATTATATTATATAATTAGGGGGGAAAATGCTCGCAAATCTAGGTCATAAATAAACTGAATAATAATCTATTCCTTTAGATTAGATAGTCGACGCGATTAGGGCATCCAATCGCATCACGATTGAACGCCATTCTGACGGCGACGTAGGCGATGCTCAGAGATCTTATAGGCCTTTGCAGCGCGTCGGATGATTAGCTTTGGGTTATTTTAAGGGCCTCAAGGGAAAGAAGGGTTCTAGCCTTAGTATTTAGGTCTAATATATTAAGTAGTAGAGAATTAATTAATTTAATGAAAAGTTAGATATAGGGGGGAAAAGTGCGACGCATACTTAGATGCGATGCATGCTTATTATGTATATTATTAGTAATTATTAAACTTTAATACTCTTAAAGAGCGTTAATTAAGCTGTTTAAAAAGTCTTAATTTAAAAAAAGCTATAATTAATTATAAAAAAAAAGAGAAAACATATACTAATAAGAGTATAATATATTATATAAAATAGAAATATTAGATAAGCTTTTTAATAGCTATAAGTGATTTAATTTAAGATTATTTTAAACTATTAGTTAACTATAGTAAGTAAATGACTAATTTAAAATTTAAGCTTAGCTAACTAAATATAAGTATGCTTTATTTTATTTAGTTAGGTTTTAATTAAAAGTTGACTTATTTATATATTAGCTAATTAGTACTTAAAAAATAATTAACTAATTAATAATAACTAAAACTCAGTATTTAATTAGTAAATAACTTATTAGCTAAATTACTACCCTAGATATAAGCTATTTATTATAAATAAAGCTAACCTTAATATATTATTAAAGTTATTAATAATTATATAAATAAATATTATTATTTTAAGCCTATAAAGACTTAAGACTTTAAGTATAACGTCTTTATTATAAAGGGTACTAAGATATTAAATATAATAATTTAATCCCTATTTTTAATAATATAAAATAATAATATCTCTCAAAATATATATTATTTAAGAAAGACTATAATAAGGAATATAGGTTTGTTTATATTTATAATAAATATTATCTTAATAAATATAAAATATAATAATATTTCATAAAAAATATAAAGCTTAATAGTAATATAGATATAACTAAGTAAAGTAATACTTATTAAGGTATAAATCTTAATAAAATTAATATATTTATGCTTATATGATAAGTTTATATTAAATTAATAATATATAAAAACTACTTTATAAATATAAAAATATAAATAAATTATAATTCTTAAGTAAAAGCTAATTAAATAAGTTAATTAATACTTATTATTTTATTATTAATATTTTTAATAAAGCTAATAATTTATATTAAATAATATTTTTAAAAATAATATAAAAGTTTTAATATAATATAACGTCTAACCCCAGAAATCTGCGCACCCCCAAGACCGCATAGGTTTTACACTAAAAATAGGGGTATTATAAGAGCTAATAAAGAGGTAACTAAGTGGAAAAAATATATAAAAAAGGTATTTTATATAAATTTAAATATTTTCTAAAAATAAAATAATATAAGAAATAAAGTTTATAAAAATATAAGATTTTTAAAGAATTTCTAAAATTAATATATTAAAAAATATTATTTAAAGAATTTTTAAAATTAAATAAAAAGAATATCTTTATATAAGTTTTAAAATAAATATATTTAAAATATAAATAATATTATTAAGAAGATTATATAATTAAATATTAAGATTTAAATTATATATAATTATTTAAATATAATAAATTATAATAAATTATATAATATATATATAATAATATAAGCTAATATATATATATAGCGAGTGCACCAGACAAGCGAGTGCACTAGTTAAATTTCTACCTTCAAAGACGATTTTAATTAAACTTTAAAAATTCAAATTATACCTAAATTACCTAGATTTACAAAGTTGAGTTTATTATATAATATAAAAGCTATAATAATTTTCTTATATTTTTAAAAATCTTGTTTAGGGTAGTATAAAAAAAACCTAGTTATATTATATAATTAGGTATTTTAATATAAAAGAAATTTTATAAAATTATATAAAAATAACTTTTAAGCTTTAGTTATAGTTAAATAGCCAAGAAGATTTTTTTTATAATTTTAATAGTTTAATAGCTAGTATTAAGAATTTAAGGTTTAGCTATTTTTAGCTATACACTATACTAGTGCACTCACTTGTCCAGTGCACTCGCTATATATATACATCAAATATATATAATCAGGGTTGTGATTTAGTCAGTGAATTAATCACTGACTAATTGACTAAGTTTAGTCATGACTACAAAGTTAGTGATTTTTTAGTCTTAGTCTGACTAAAGTCAGTGTTTTTTTTTTGACTAATGAATTTAATTAGACTAAAATTAGCCCTTGACTAAGACTAAAGTGACTAAAGTCAGCCTTTGACTAAGACTAAGGTTTTTTTAGTCAGACTAAAAATTACTAAGACTAAGACTAAGGATTTTTTAGTCAGACTAAAAGTCAGATCTTTAGTCATAGGGAAAAATCACTTATATTATAAATGATAAGTTAAATAAGCTTACTAAGCTTATATTAATGAGCTTATAATAAATTATATACTTTTTATATTCTGTAATATATTTTTTCTTAATTTTATATAGCTTAATAAGCCCTATATAGGCTTATTAATAATTATATATCTTAAAAGCTTTAATTCGACTCCTAAGAGTATCTTACATTCCTTTGAATTTTAATAATTTTTAGAGGCTTAGTAAGTTATAGATCATATAGCTATAAGGTAGTCTTGCTTTTATAGTATATATAAAAGCTATAACCCTAAGGTTATAAGGCTTAATAAGCGATATATAATTTATTTAAGATTTATATCTCTTAATAGCGCTAATTTGACTCGTAGTAGAGTATTTTATACTCTTTTGAATTTTAATAATTCTTTAAGGCTTAATAAGCAAAAATAGTTATTAGTATAAACTAGCCCTATATTTATAATATATATAAAAATTATAACCCTAGGGTTATAACCCTTAACTAGGGCTATATAATTTATTTACAATTGGCATCTCTTAAAAGCTCTAATTCGACTCTTAGAAGAGCCTTAAGATAGAAAATACTATAACTAAGCTAATTAGAGCCTGTCTTATTAATAAAAAGGACTATAATATAAATTAAACTATAAGAAACATATATTATATAATAACCCTAACCCTAACAAGCTTTTTAAATTTATATAATAAAAAAAATTTTTTTATTATAATAACTATTATTTAAATAATAATACTAGGGAAAATTACTCTTTCGGATTTTAATAATTTTTTAAAGCTTCGTAAGCAAAAATGAATATAAGTATAAAATAGTCCTTTATTTATAGTATCTATAAAAAATATAACACTAGGGCTTAAATCCTTCATTAAGCTTATATGAGTTATTTAAAACCGATATATCTTAAAAGCTCTGATTCGACTCTTAGAAGAGTACCTAGATAGAAAATTCGATAACTAGGCCAAAAAAACCCCTTTTTATATATAAAAGAAAACTATAATATAATTTATATCATAAATAATAAGTATTACATAATAACCCTAACCCTAATAGAATTTTCGAATTTATATAATAAAAATAAGATTTTTCGTAATATTCAGTTTACCCCGCTTTACCCCTCAATTAGCTTTGACGTCTTTTTTTCTAGCTTTAAGCTAGCTATGCATAAAGTAAACTAAAATATGCACCTAGAAAACGTTTTCTAGACTATATGACTTAATAATATAGTAGCTTACCCTATACTAGAATAGCCTATTTTTACCCCTCTTTTATATAATAATTTATAATTAAATATTTAATAATAACAGATGGTTATTAGGCTGATTTTATAGAATTTAGACCTATTATTGGCTAAAAAGGTTCCTTTTGATTTCTAATAGCTCTCTTTCTATTTCTATAGCTATCTTTTTAATTTCTAATCTATTATAAATCTATTTCTAATTTCTAATCAATTTTAACTATAATAATAAGCTATTTCCTCTTATAAGACCCCTTTTTTCTATCTATAACATCATAACATCAATTACCTATTTATTATATATATAGCCCTTACCCTAAAATGGCTACTTCAAGCTATATTGAGTCTGAAGACAAAAGCCAGTCTCAATTATCTGATTCTGATGCTATTCAATCTTCCATTTTTTCCTCTATTATTTCTTTTAAAGATAATAAGCAAAATCACCCCCATTTTTCACTTCATTCTTATGAGAATTCAAAAGTTTATATTATAAAAAATCAGCTTTTTACCCAAACCCTATTACCTATATATCAAAATAAACCACGGCAAATGGTTATAACTTGCACTACGTAAGTAGCTATTAGGGTTATTATTAGGGTTTATATTAATTATTTTAGATGTAATGAAAAAAAGATTGTAAATGTAGCTGGCCTTCAAGCCTCTAATTTTGCAGGACATTATAAGCAAAAACACTCTGAAATTGCTTATAGTGAAAAATCAGAAAAATCCCGAAAAAGAAGTAAGTAAGTCCCCTATTTTATAAATAAATTACTAATTAATTATAATTATAATAGAAAATAACCTAAACACTAAATTAGATTTTTTTAATCCAACTATAAGGGAAAAACGCCAAAAACCCTTATTTTCTCAGCAAGGCTGTCTTGAAAAGATATTACATTTTATTATACAAAATAACCTATCTTTTCGGGTTATTGATAGTAAATCATTCCAAGAGCTACTATATTATTATAATAGGTATTTGTTGCTTTTTTTTATTATTTAAATTTTAAAAAATATACTAACTACCCTATAGCCAATCACCTACTAATAATAGGTGGAATTTTAAAAGCTTCTTAGAAGAGACTTTAAAATAGCTTTATTTCGTCTTAATTCCGAATTAGAGGCAAATATAGCTAATTTAGGGTCTTTTTCTATTACTTTTGATATTTAGTCTTCTAATAGGCAAAATTCCTATTTAGGTATTATCTTATCTTATATTTCATCTGATTTTAATTTAGAATATAAGGTTATTGGTAATTATAATCCTAACTTTAACCCTAACCTTAACCTTAACCATATACTAATATAAATAGGCTTTGATGAGCTAAATGAAGCTCATACTGGGTTATATATTTATAACCAATTCCTTTCTGCTTTAAAGGAATTTCCTGCTATTTCTATACGAAATGTATTTAGGTAAGCATAATTATTTTATTATCTATTTAAAGCTAATTATTTATAATAATAATAATTATTATTATTATTAATATATAAATAAAAAAACGCTTTATTATATAAGAAAAAATAACTAATGCTTATTTATAGTATTACACGCGATAATGCAGCGAATAATAATCGTTTTTTAAATACCTTTTGTAATATAGCTAAAAATAGCTATAGAAGGGATTTTGAACACGATATTCGCTGTATTAGTCATATTTTTAACCTTATAGCGCAAGATATTCTTAAGGGATATTTAAATACTGATTTTTCTACTTTATCTGATGAAATAGATAATTTATCTATAGAAGATAATTTAGAAGAAGAAGAAAATCTAAAAGAAGCCGAATTTATCCCCCCGGGCTATAATAGTAAGTATAAATTAAAGCTATTTTTTATTATATTTTAGTATATTTTACTAATTTATATATAGCCTTAATAACCCGATTACGCCGTATTATTACTATTATTAAATATAATAATAATATAAAAAAGCTATTCCTAGAAGGAATAAAAAGGGAAAAAGACCGCAATGCTATACTTTATGATTTTAATATTCAATCCATTCCTTTAGGTATTTTTTTCCCTTTTTTTATATATTATATACTAATTAATCATATAGATAATACAACCCGTTGGAATCCTACTTATAATATGATTTTTTTAGCTCTTTTTTTTAAAAGAGCCTACTAATTATATTATTAAAGTAGATTTTAATAAGGAATTAAAAGCTATTGCTTTTAATGACTTAGATTGGGCTGCTTTAAAAGACTTAGAATCTATTTTTCAAGTCTTTTTAAAAGCTTTAATTAAGCTACAAGGCCAGTTTTATTTAACTATGCCTAAAGGGTTATTATATATATACGAATTATATAATAACCTTGAAAATTTAAAAGAAGGCTTTACAAATAAGTCAAAATTACCTAATAAGGTAAATACTTTATTTTATATTTATTTTATATCTATTATATATTTATTACTAATTTATTTATAGGGTTATTGCACTAGTTATTCTAATGCTATCTTAAAAGGCATAGAAAAGCTAGAAAAATATTAGCCTAAAAAGCTTACTTTTATTCACTTACGAAAATATAAGTAAGTGATTCCTTCTTATTTATTTATAAATTAATTATAAATTATATATACTAATTTTAATTAAATAGGGCTTTTATCCTTGCAACCCTATTAAACCCTAAGTTTAAATAAGCTCATTTTAAGCCTTCTGGGAAATTATATCATTATTCTAATATAGATGATGGTATAATTGCTCTTTTTAAGCAAGAATACGAAAAATAAGTAAAATTTATATTTAAAATACCTTAAAAAATATTTTTTTTACTTATTTATTATATATATATACTAATTAAAATATATATAATAGGGTTAAGGCTGAAAAAGGCTATTTAGAGCCTAGTCAGTCTATTGATGAATTAAATGCCGATTTTACTTATAGAAGTCCTTCTTTTTCAGGGCATATAGAAGCAGACTCTGATGAGGAGCTATATGCGAATGATTTAGATGAGACTGAGGAATATGATATATATTTAACTGAAAATAGGATAAAAAGAGAGGTAACCCTAACCCTATCCCTGACCCTAACCCTTATTAGTTATTAATTAATAATTATAACTAGGATAATATTCTGTTATGGTGGAAAATAAATGCTAGTAGGTTTCCTATTTTATCTAATTTAGCTAGGCGTTATTTAGCTATTCCTGCTAATTCTGCTGCTATAGAAAGGGTTTTTTCTATTTCTAGTAATATTATTACTAAAAGTAGAAATCGAATTTCTTCTAAATTAGTTAGGCAGCTAATTTTATTAAAAAGCTGAGAGATTTGGGATATAGATAGCTTAGTTAATGAATTAGCTGATGAAGATACTGATAATGAAGAAGTTTGGAAGGAGCCAAAAGGGAAGGAAAGGGCTAATATTGCTGAAGAAGAGCCTATTGAGGTTGAAGATTATATTAGTGACGATGAAAATTCAGATTAAATAGGAAAAAAAATAGCTACCCTATATTGCTTATATAATATATACTTATTGATATTTATAGTATATATATATATATATTTTACTATAATAGCTATTTTTTTTGGCTTATTTATAGCTTTTTTTATCTTAAGACTCTTCTAAGAGTCGAATTAAAACTTTTTAGAGATATCGATTTTAAATAAATTATATAGCCCTAATTCAGGGTTATAACCCTAGGGTTATAATTTTTATACATATTATAAATGACGGATTATTATATAGCTATAGTATCTTTTGCTTACTAAGCCTCTAAGAATTATTAAAATTCAAAAGAGTATAAAGTACTCTATTAACAGTCAAATTAGCGCTATTAAGAGATATAAACCTTAAATAAATTATATATCACTAATTAAGGCTAATAACCCTAGGGTTATAGTTCTTATATATACTATAAAACTAAGACTACCCTATGGCTATATTATCTTTTGCTTATTAACCCGCTAAAAATTATTAAAATTTAAAGAAATGCAAAATACTCTTAGAGTTAAATTAAAGCTTTTAAGTTATATAATTATTAATAAGCCTATATAGGGCTTATTAAGCTATATGAAATTAAGAGAAAATATATTATAGAATATAAAAAGTATATAATTTATTATAACCTTATTAATATAAGCTTAGTAAGCTTATTTAATTTATTATTTATAATATAAGTGATTTTTCCCTATGACTAAAGATCTGACTTTTAGTCTGACTAAAAAATCCTTAGTCTTAGTCTTAGTCTAACTAAGAATAATTAGTTTTAGTCTTAGTCTTAGTTAGGTTTTTTTAGTCTAACTAAAGTCAGCCCTTGACTAAGACTAAAGTAACTAAATCACCACCCTATATATAATATATATAACATACTTAATAAGCAAGTAAATTAAATAAGCAAGTTAATTAAAAATCTTAATTATTAAAATAGAAATTACTATAAAAACATAATAAATTATCTAATTAATTAAAACTACTTATTATACTCTTCCCTAGATATCTTAATTACTACTTAATATATTCTTATATTATAACTAGGCTTATTATAAACACCATAGCGCTAAATACCTAGTTATATTATCCTTCCTTAACCACCACTTCTTAATAATTTAGCTACTATTTATATACTAATATCTATCTAATTAATTACTTACCTTCCTTTATCTAGAATTATCTTTCCTTTTTTCTATAAATAAGTCCTTTTTACTCTCTAGCGCTAGCTTAATATCTTATTTACTTATTAAAGGTCTTAAATCTTAGCCCTTATTAATATTATTTTATATATTATTAAGAATTAAAAAATAATAAGTATTATTTAATTAATTAATTATATATTAATTAAAATACTTTAGCTATTTAAGGCCTATCTTATTATTAGTCTAGCTATTTTAAGTCATAATAATAGCCCAATCGCCTAGGAGGTTACTATCTTAGTACTACTTAGCGAGATTATATTAGCCTATAACTATAATAAATAACTAGATCGCCCAGCCTTCCGCATTAATCGCCTAAATAACTATAACCTATTCCCGGCTTCTAGGCTATACTAATTTTAGTCTTCTATGCTATTCTGCCCCTATGATAATTATTCTGCTTATAATTATACCTATTATAAAGCTAGTCTTATTAAAGTTATAAATATCTTCTAATTAAATGCTATACTTTATAATTATATTCTCTATAAGCCTAAACTAATTATAAATAATAATTAATTCTTCGCACTTAGCTCTCTAGTAATTATATTTATAAAAGAAATATATCTTAAGCTTTATATATTACTTAATAAAGTTCCTAGCCTAGCGCTTACTAATTAGTAATATATTATAATTAATAAGTAATTAATTAGATATTTCTTTAATATTATATAGTTATAAGGGAAATCCTCGCGAGTCTAGGTTAAGAATAAACTAGTTAATAATTTATTTCTCTATATTAGATAATTTATATAAATTAGGGATAATATTAGCTCGGGCTTATATATTATTATATTAGTAAAAGAGAGTATTATAATTAACTTAATAAACCTTTGCAGCGCATTAGAGACTTAGTTTTAAGTTATTTTAATAGGCCTAAAGTATAAAAAGAATTCTAGCCTCTGTACTTAATTATAATATACTAGGTAATTAAGAATTAATTAATTAAATAAAGAGGATATAAGTTAAGAGATTTTTAATTAACTTACCTATTTAATTAACTTACTTATTAAGTATATTATTTTAACTTATATAAATATATAAATAATATTTTAATAAGAAGTTTTATAATAAAATAATTTATTATATAATATATATAATATATTTAAGATATATATAATATATATATATAGCTTATATAATAAATAAGTATATATAATATAAGTATTTATATCTTATAAAAAAATTAAAAAAGCTTTTAAAATTTAAAATAAAGCTTAAAATAAATAAAGTTTTAATATTAAATTTATTATTTAATATATTATTTTATATATTTTTAAAAAATCTTATAATATTTCTTATAAGGTAGTATAAAAAAGTATATTTATATTATATATTTAATTATTTCTTTATAAAGGGCTTTTTAAAAAGTTTAAAAAAATTATTATAAGGTTTTTAAAAATTAAATTTATAAAAATATTTTTTGAAGTTTTTAATTATTTTATAAAAAAATTAAAAAATTTAAAATAAATAAAATTTTAATAATATAATTATATATATAATAAGTAAGTATTATAAATAAGTAAGTATTATATTTTTTTAATTTTTTTAATAAAATTATAATAAAAATATAATAAATTAATTAATTAATTAAAATTACTTATTATATTCTTCCTTAGAGGTCTTAATTACTACTTAATATATTCTAGTATTATAATTAGGCTTATCATATATTCTATAGTGCTAAACTCCTAGTCGCGCTAACCTTTCTTAATTACCACTTCTTAACGATTTAGCTACTACCTATATATCTATATCTATTTAATTAATTACTTACCTTCTTTCCTCTATTATTATTACCCCTCTTTGCTATAGTCTAGTCCTTTTTGCCCTCTAGCGCTAGCTTAGTATCTTATTTGCCTCTTAAAGGTTCTTAACCTTAGCCCTTAATAATATATTCTTATATATTATTACCTTTATTCCCTTTATAAGAGACTTTAAGGCTCCTAGAATTAACTCTAGGGAGCTACTTTTATGCCTTCTAATTTATCTCTCGAGGTATTTAGACTAAGATTTAGCTTTAAGCACTATTCTTAGGGTCTTTAAAGCCCAAGGGGTTAAGGGCCTAGCCTCCTCCTTAACCAGCGTTAAAGTCTATAGCTATATATTAAGCTTTAAGACTATACTTTCTGGGTTAAGAGGGATAAGTCTAGCCCCTTTAAAAATAGACCTAATATTTTATTTTATTATAGTAGCTTAATAAGTAATATAAAAGGCTAGGAAGAACTTAGTCTTAGAAATATAAGTAATAAAGTATTTAATTAAATGCTTTATTTTTTAATTATAAGTCTTTTTAAGTAGGCTAAAGTACTTAATATTAAGAAGCTAAAATAAATAAGATAAATAAGGTAGTATATAAAGTATAATAATTTTATTTTTTTTATAATATTTCTTAAAGTTAATAAAATAGTAATTTTTATAGCTATTAAGAATTAAAAAATAATAATAACTATTTAATTACTTAATTATATATTAATTAAAGTACTTTAATTATTTAAGATTAGTCTTATTATTAGTCTAGTTATTTTAAGAAGTTATAATAATTTAATTACCTAAGAGGTTACTTTTTTTATATTAATTAGTAAGGTAATATTAACCTATACTTATAATAAATAACTAAATTACTTAGCCCTTTGTATTAATTACCTAAATTATTATAATTTATTCCTAGCTTTTAGGCTATATTAATTTTAATTAATTATGCCTTTTTGCGCTAATAATAACTATTCTACTTATAATTATACCTATAAGGAAGCTAATCTTATTAAAGTTTTAGATATTATTTAATTAGATATTATACTTCGCGATTATATTTACTATAAGCTAAAATTACTTTTAGATTTCCTTTAGATCTTTATACTTAGCCCTCTAGTAATTATATTTATAAAAAAAATATATCTTTAGCTTTTCTTATCGCCTAATAAAGTTAGAAACTTAGCGCTTACTAATAAGTGGCGCGTCGTAGTTAGTAAGTAGTTAATTAGCTATTGCTTTAATAGCATATAGTCGCGGGGGAAAACCTCGCGCATCTAGGTCGAGAATGAATTAAATTATTATCTATTCCTCTAGATTAGATAGTCGGCGTGAATTTGGGATAATATCGCGTCGGGATTAAATGCCCTGCTGGCGGCGACGTAGCCGCCGCTTATTAATCTTATATATCCCTATAGCGCTTTAGATGCTTAGTTTTAGGTTATTTTAAAGGGCTTAAAGGGTAAGAAGTGTTTTAGCCTTAGTATTTAGGTTTAATATATTTAGTGGTTAATAATTAATTAATTAAATAAAAAGTTAGGTATAGGAGGGAAAAATATAATACTTACTTATTTGCGGCGCTTACTTATTATATATATTATATTATTATATATATTTATTTATTATATAAGTTATATATATATATTATTTACTTATTATCTATATTAATTATTTTATAATTTTATATTATTTAAAATAATATATTTAATAAGTAATATAATAATATATATATATAACTTATATAATAAATAAATATATATAATAATATATTATATTATTAAAATCTTATTTATTTTAGACCTCTTAATTTTTTTATAAAATAATTAAAAACCTAAAAAGAGTATTTTTATAAATTTAATCTTTTAAGAAACCTTATAATAATTTTTTTAGATTTTTAAAAAGCCTTTTATAAAAAAATAATTAAATATATAATATAAATATACTTTTTTATATTACCTTATAAGAAATATTATAAAATTTTTCTAAAAAATATATAAAATAATATATTATATAATAAATTTAATATTAAAACTTTATTTATTTTAAGCTTTATTTTAAATTTTAAAAGATTTTTAATTTCTTTTTATAAGGTATAAATACTTATATTATATATATTTATTTATTATATAAGGTATATATATATATTATATAAATATATTAATTAAATAAGTATATTAATTAAATATCTTAACCTTTAAGATATAAAATATAATAAAAATATAATAAATTATTTAATTAATTAAAACTACTTATTATACCTTTTCTTAGATATCTTAATAACTATCTAATATATTCTTATATTATATCTAGGCTTTTTATATATTTTATAGCGCCTTTCTCTTAATAGTATTAACCTTTCTTAATTATTACTTTTTAATAATTTAGCTACTACCTAATATATATATATATATAGTAAGTAGATTAAGTAAGTAAATAAATTAATTTGCCCTATAAAGAGATTTATACCTAATATTAAATTAATTTAAAAATTTCTAAGAAAATTAAGCTAAGCCTAAAATAAATAAAATTAAAAGTTTAAGTATATTATATAATAAGCTACTAGTAGTAAATTTTATATATTTTTTAAAAAAGTCTTAGTTAATTAGTATTTAAAAAGTCTATTTATATTATATAAATAGCTATTACTCTATAAAGAATTTTTTTTAAAAATCTAAAAAAAATATAAATAATATATATATATAGCGAGCCAGACAGCAAGCAAACCAAATAAAAAATCCCTTAACCTATATTATCTCTATTTAATTAATTAATTCTTAACCACCCAGTATGTCATAGTCTAATAAAGAGGCTAGAATCCTTCTTATACTTTAAGCCTATTAAAATATACTAAAACTAAGTCTTAGAGGTACCACAAAGCTCTACTAAGTTAAGTATTTAATACTATTTAATTAATATAATAACATCTAAGCCTAAGTTAATACTATTCTTAATTTACGCCGATTATCTAATCTAGAGGAATAAATCCTTATTTACTTTATTCTCGACCTAGATTCGCGAGGATTTCCCCCCTAGCTTCGTGGTATAAAGGAAATAGCTAATTAATTACTTGCTGACCGCGACGCGCTACTAGTTGGCGCGCGTTAGGCTTTAAACTTTATTAAGTAATACCTAGACCTTAAGATGCGTTTTTTTCAGAAGTATAACTACTAGAGAGCTAAGTGCAAAGATCTAGCTATTATTTATAATTAGTTTATGCTTATAGCGAATATAATCGCGAAGTATAATATCTAATTAGATAATTTCTATAATATTAATAAGACTAGCTTTATAATAAGTATAATTTAGAGCGGAATAGTTATTATAGGCATAGATAGGTATAGAAAGCTAAAATTAGTATAGCCTAGAAACTAGGAATAAATTATAGTTATTTAGGCGATTAATATAAATAGCTAAGCGATCGCGCTATTTATTATTAGTGCTAGCTAATATTATCTCGCTAACTAGTACTAAGATAATAACCTCCTAGGCGATTAAGCTATTATAATAACTTAAAATAACTAGACTAATAATAAAACTAGTCTTAAGTAGCTTAAGCACTTTAACTAATATATAGCTAAGTAATTAAATAATTATTATTATATTTTAATTCTTAATAGCTATAAAAGTTATTATTTAATTAAATTTAAAAGATATTATAAAAAAAAAAAAATTATTAGGCTTTATATATTACCTTATTTATCTTATATATTTTAGCCCCTTAATATTAAGTACTTTAATATACTTAAGAATACTTATAACTAAGAAATAAAGCATCTAATTAGATACTTTATAACTTATATTTTAAAGACTAAGTTCTTTTTAGCCTTTTATATTATATTTTAGGCTATTATAATAAAAAAGAATATTAAGTTAGCCTTTAGAGGAGCTAGGCTTATTCCTCTTAACCTAGAAAGTATAGTCTTAAAGCTTAATATATAGCTATAGACTCTAATGCCGCCTAAGGAGGTAACTAAACCATTAACCCCTTAGGTCTTAAAGACCCTAAAGACTATGCTTAAGGCTTAATCTTAATTAAATTACCTTAAGAGACGAGTTATAAGGCATAAAAGTAGCTCCCTAGAGTTAATTTTAGAAGCTATATAGTCTTCTTCTAAGGGAATAAAAATAGTTATATATAAGGTTGCCTTACTTAAGGCTAGGGTTAAAGAACTTAAATAGGCAAATGAGATACTAAGCCGGCGCTAGAGGGCAAAAAGGACCTAACTATAGAAAAGAGAGGTAATAATAGTAGAGGAAGGAAGGCAAGCAATTAATTAGATAGATATAGATGCGCAGGTAGTAATAGAATCATCGAGAAGTAATAATCAAGGGAGGTCAGCGCGACCGGGGGTTTGGCATTGTGGTGTCTGCGGCAAGCCCGGTCATAATATAAGAACATATTAGGTAGTAATTGAGATATCTAGGGAAGAGTATAGCGAGTAATTTTAATTAATTAAATGGTTTATTGTGTTTTTATAGTAATTTCTATCTTAAAGGTTAAAAAAAGTATCTGGTTTACTTATTATCTGGCTTGCTATATATATATATTAGCTTATTTAGTAATCTAATATCTAATATAGCTTTTTTAAGTTAATAGCTATTTTATAGCTATTTTAATTAAGCTTAGAAATCTCTACTTTTAATATATAATATACTTAATCTACTTACTTATTTAATCTACTTATTATATATATATATTAGTATAAATAGGTTTTTTTTATACTAGCTTAGTAATAATTTTTTTTTTAAAATCTAAGAAAAGTTTTATCGCTTTTATATTATATATAAAGCCTAACTTTCTAGTTTTAAGCTATAAAAGCTTAAGTTAAATTTTAGAGAATTTTTTAATATATTCTTTTTAGGCAAAAATATAAGTACGACGCATACTTACCTGCGACGCATGCTTATTATATACCGTAAGATCTCGCGAAATTCGAACAAAACTAAGTGCAACTAATGCAAGTTAATACAGGCTAATACAAGCCAGCTAGCCATGCTATCGAATCAGCTTATAGTAATTGATGAGTCAGATCTTTTAGAAATAACCAGAAAGAAGTTAGCCAATTAGATTAAGAGGTAAGGCGGCTAAGAGTGGAAATATAAGGACGCCACTTTGTTTGAATTTCGCGAGATCTTATGGTACGTGATATTAAAATATAAATTAATTTAAATTAAGTATATTAAAATATAAAATAGGCTTAGTTATAACTTATATATATAATAAGTTATAATATAATAATAAGCTAATAATATAATATATATAATAAGCGAGCATCACAGACAAGTAAGCGTCGCACTTAGATTTTAACCTATAAAGTATATTTTAAAAATATCTTAAAAAATTAATTTAGTCTTAAAATAACTATAATTTAAAAGTTTAATTAGTAATATAATTAGTTATTATTTAAAGTTTTCTTATATTTTTTAAAACTTCTTAATAAGTTAGTTTTTAAAAAACTTATTTATATTATATAATTAGTAATTTATATATAAAGGAATTTTATTAAAATTCTATAAAAATATAATATACTTTCCTTACTAATTAAATAATAATAAATATTTTTTTAGATTTTTATATATTTTATAGCGCGTTTTAAAAAAATAGAAATTAGCTATTTATTACTATATAGTATGGTGCGACGCTCGCTTAACTGCGACGCTCGCTTATCATATATGTTAGCCTTTTAATTTATTTATTATATGCCTTATAAAACCTATATTATATAGCTATTTTAATTAATACTTTATATATAAATCCCTATTTACTTTACTTACTAGATAAATTATTAATAGGTATATTATTATCCCTATAATAGGCATTAGCTATATAAGGTCTATATATATATATAGTTATTTAAACCGCGGTACTCTTTATTAAGACCCTTAAGGCTATTATAAGTCTACCTTAAAGTAATACTAGGGAAAGGGTAGTAATACTATTAATTAAAAGCCTTATTAAACTATATACTATATTATTATCCTATAGCCTTATATCCCTCTCGTACATGTATAGTAAGTGGATTAGATAAGTCAGTAAATTATATATACTATGCACTAAAAGCAGAGATTTCTAAACCTAATTAAAATAGCTATAAAATAGCTACTAGCTTAAAAAGAGTTATATTAGATATTAAATTACTAAATAAGCTATCTATATTTTTTTTTAGATTTTTAGAAAAATTTCTTTATAGAGTAATAGCTATTTATATAATATAAATAGACTTTTTAAATATTAGCTAATTAGAATTTTTTTAAAAAATATATAAAATTTAAAATTAATAGCTTATTATATAATATACTTAAACTCTTAATTTTATCTATTTTAGGCTTAGCCTAATTTTCTTAGAAATTTTTAAATTAATATAATCTTAGGTATAAATCCCTTTATAGGGCAAATTAATCCACTTGCTTGCCTAATCCACTTGCTATACATATATGTTATTCTTTTATAGATATTATAATAACTATCTAATATATCCTTATATTATATCCTATCTTTTTATATCCTCTATAGCGCCTTTCCTTTTATCGTCTTAACCCTCCTTAACTATTACTTTTTAATAATTCCCCCTCTACTTACCTATCTATATTTATTTAGCTAATTATTTCTCTTACTTTCTCTACTCTTATTACTCCTCTTTTTTTATAAGTAGCTTTTTTTTACCCTCTAGTATTAACTTAATAAGTTATTTACTTATTAAAAGTTATAATTCTTTGCCTTTAATCTATCTATTAAGGTATTTAAATTAAGAATTAGCCTTAAAAATAATCTTTAGTATCTTAGAAACCTAAGTAGTAAATAGCCTAATTACTTCCTTAACTAGTATTAATATCTATAGCTATATATTAAGCTTTAAAATAATACTTTTTAAGTTAAGGGGAATAAACCTAGCCCCTCTAAAAGCTAACTTAATATTCTTTTTTATTATAATAATCTAAAATATAATATAAAAAGTAATATCTCTTAAAATTAAAAGATTAATAACTTTTATAATTATTAAAAATTAAAAGATAATAATATCTAATTATATTTTTATATACTAATTAAAGTACTTTAGCTATTTAAGGCCTATCTTATTATTAATCTAGCTATTAGGAAATATTATAATTATTTAATTATCTAAGAGGGTGCTATCTTAGTACTAGTTAGCAAGGTAATACTAGCCCGCACTAATAATAAATAACGCAATTACTTAGCCTCCTATATTAATCGCCTAGATAATAGTAACCTATTCCTAGTTTCTAGGCTAAACTAATTTAGGCCTTTTATACCTTTTTATGCCTATAATAACTATTCTATTTCTAATAATACCTATTATAAAGCTAACTTTATAAAAGTTATAAATATTAGCTAGGTTAATATTATACTTAGTGGTTATATTCTCTATAAGTTAAAACTAATTATAAATACTTATTAGATTTTTATATTTAGCTCTTTAATAATTATATTTCTAAAAAAAAATATATTTTAAGCTCTTAGTATTACTTAATAAAGTTAAAAGCTTAGTGCTTACTAATAGGTAGTATATTATAGTTAGTAAGTAATTAATTAATTATTTCTTTAATACTTATAAAAGTCCTTAAAATAAAGGTCTTTTATAAATATAATTCTAGAAAAATAGGCTTATAAGATATAAGCCTAGGATTTTATTATCTTATATTATAACTTATGCGCTATCTTATAATTTGCTTACCTAAGCTATATATGCTTAGATAAGCAAGATATTAAGGAGTTATAATAATGCCCCTTTTAGGTCATATTACCCTTTTAGGAAGGGTCACGTGACTTCGGACTTAGGGCTCTTATACAGCCTAATAAAGCCAATAAAGCTATGCCTTTCTATCGGGTATTTTCCATCCGGTTTTAAAACTCTTAGTTTGAAACCTTTAAGGGTTTTAACTTCTTCTAACTATAGCCCGGCTTTTAGTTATCCGTTTCTAATGAAACTAATAGGGTTTTAAAGCCTGGAATTAGAACTATCTGACGGTATAACTTCTATCCGAGTCGGGCTAATAGATTCCGATTTATTAGCTATATAAGCTATAAACCCTCTCTTAGAAATAGCTCCTAAGATTCTTAACCAATACAAGCAATAAGACTACTAATTAGAAGCTGGCCTTCTACCATATACTCTTATTTATCTTTTGACCCACTTTTATCAGCCTATAATTCCTTATCTAGCTAATTAGCTCTTTATAAGGACTAAATCTACTGCCTATTCTCCTTCTATTTTAGTTACCTACCCTATACCTTATTCAGACCTTATAGTCTATATTTTTCAGTCTTTTATAATACTATATAGTTATAAGGGGGATCCCTATAAGTCTAGGTTAGGGATAAACTAAACTATAATCTATTCCTCTAGATTAGATAGCTTATATAATTTAGGGATAATATTACGTTAAGACTATATGCCTCTAAGGCAGTAACTTAGCTTCTTATAATATATTTTATATATTAATGCAGCGCATTAGATATATAATTTTAGGTTATTTTAAAGGGCATAAAGAGTAAGAATAATATTTACCTTATTATTTAATTAAGATATATTTAATAATTAAAAATTAATTAATTAATTAAAAAGAGGAAAGGCTAAGAGCTTTTTAGGATACTTACTTATTTAAGATACTTACTTATTATATATATTAATATTATAAAATTAATAATTTATAATTTAAAAAAAATAATAAAAAACTTTATAAAGTATTAATTTATATACTTAATACAGTGCTCTTTAATTATATTAGCCTTATTTAACCCCGCCGCAAAGCTAATTATACCATCAGGGCGGATCACAACAAGAGCACCCGACTTGCTATCTACTCCATACTCAGAGTGGCAAGCGCCATCACGGTCAAAGAAGAATCTTCCCAGGGGAGGCCCACCCAATGTCTCCCACCCACTGCCAGCGGTTCCAATCATCAGTGTAACAAGTCGAATCATCCCGTCGTGACGACCAGCAAACGTGGGCAGGGTCTCTCTGAGGGCTGGGAAATCGGCGGATGTGAAGGCTGGGTTCCCTGCGAATACAACAATGCTCCAGCAGCCTCTACGCCCGTCTCGCAAAAGGGCGTCATGAAGACGCAACGGAACTTTGCTTCCAGGTGCACATACAAGTGCGTCAGGGCTGCGAACGCCGCATGGGAGAGTGGTCATGAGAGGGCTTTGGTTAATGACATTTTTGGCGTATGTGACTCCCAGTCCGACGTTAAAGCCAATGTTCTCACCAAAGATCTTCCACAAAATCTCATCTGCAGTTCTCCCGAGTCCCTGGTATTGCGCAGGAATTTCTCCAGAGATGACAGCCGCGGCGTCCTTGTCAATTCCAATGAGTTTCTTGGCTGCCGCGTGCCGTTCCGAGGCATATGTCTCGAGAACCGAAGGCTTATACCAGCCCTTGATGGTTCCCGCAAGCTTCCAGACGAGGTTTGTAGCGTCGTGGATGCCCGTGTTCATGCCCTGAGCGAAACCAGAGGAATGAGTATGGGCGGCATCACCTCCGAGGAGAACAAATTGGTCCTTTTGCAAAACCTGTGCGACGCTCTGCTTGATCCTGGTAACATCTAAGTTAGTGATATGTCCGACTCTGAAATTCTTAGTGACTGGGATTCCTCCACATACTTGTAGTGAGTCCACCAGTCTAGTCTGTCGACTTCCAACTTGAACGGCTTCATTCCCTCAGCAGCTTCCTTCAAAGCCTCATCTTGGGTGATGCCGTTTGGGTATTTTGCGAGGAGAGCAGGCATAAGAGCAAACCCAACACGGTGGGTATCCCGGTCGAGCTTCACCCACAGGATGTTTCCATGATGCTCTGTCTCGATCGAAGCGAACCCGATGTTTGCATCAGGCATATCAGTTGTCATTTTGCCGTCAATTCGAATCCATTCGTGGGTGGTTGGGTCCAGGTCAAGATCGATGCCAGCCAACTGCCGAACCGACGAGGAGCCACCATCGGATCCAACGAGATATTTGCTGTTAGTAATTAGTATCATTGACATCGAGTTCAATAAGAAGAGGGCCATACCAGCGGACATGTGCTTTCCCCATCGTCTTGTGTTCAAGAGTAGCCGTAACATTATACCCGTCACCGAGCGAAGTGTCGATGGCATACGTTGTGAGCTTCCAGGAAAACCAAACCGACTTGCCGTAGCTCTCGAAGTGGTTTCGAAAGACATCCTCCGAATACCGCTGACGGATGTTTAGAGCATAGTCATGGTAACTCGGCTTGAAGTGATCGAACATGAGGTTCCACCCTCTTTCATTCACCCTTTTCCCATCTTTGAAGTTGATACTGCTTCGAGATACGAAGCCCTCTTGAATCAAGTCATCAGCCACATCCAGCTGCTCGAGAAGCTCCAAGGACCTTGGGTAAAGCGTTGTCGCACGGCCAAAGGCGGCCTGGACATTGCGCTCTCGTTTTTCTATATCGTCAGCCCCATCCAACTCCCTAGCAGTTCTTTGGAGAATTTGAGGTTCCGCGATTCTTGGGGGCAGAATGTTTCAAGCTCTCTCATGGTTCACATACCGACAAGAACACAATTAACGCCTTGTTGCGTAAGGCCAATCCCGGTTAGAAGGCCAACCGGGCCAGCGCCAACAATGAGTACGTCGGTAGCGGGTGGAAGAGACATGCTGATGACGTCGAATAATCCTCAAGTAATGCAAAAAATGAGAGCAAAAGAATAACGGTCGGCGAAGCTTTGGGATGTTGTGGGCAGTGGCGAGGCTTTAGCGATGGAATTCACTGAAGAGAAAAGGAATCGAAGACGTCAAGATGAGTCTTTCATGGTCTTTTATACACAAGTGTGTTCAAGAAACCTGCTACGATGGCGTGGACTCTCGGGACCGGGACTAAGCTTGCCATCCGAACCTCCGAAGATTGCATCCGTGATTTCTCCTGAAAGTCCCCTTGGATGGAACTCCTCGTCCATCGTGGAACAGCATATCAGAAGCCAACTTGACTGGCAACCGCGCTTTCCATGGGGGAGAACGGATTACCAACATGATGCTCCAGATGCGGATCCGAAAGTGGATATATCTCGATATCGCCTCCATCCACAAAGAGCATGGATCATCCATTTCGTCAGTGCACTCGACTGCCGGTCAAGCCGCGGATGAGAGTCATCCGCCGCTAGCCACTCACAAATAGCTCATAATCGTGCAGATAATTTCTCCGAAGCTTGACACCGCTTTGAAAGGCTAGCATCAAAACGATAAACTTCAGCGCCAAGGAATCAACCTTCCTTAACCCCTGATTACGACAATTTTGTCTGGAAAGGGCCGAGAGCTTCTGATTGCAAGATCGTGAGATGCCGAGAGCGCCCCACCTCCCTTTGAGAACTTCCCGCCATCACGACAGCGACCCGGACTGGCTAGCAGACCGCGTTTATACCGCGTGTGAGTCTTGTCGGAAGAGAAAGCGCAAGGTTGGTTTCCATCCACGCCTGACTTTCTCGGATAACTGACGATTGGTCGTGGCTGGGCTTCTAGTGTGATGGTACAAAGCCTCGTTGCTCACCATGTGAACTACGCGATATCTCATGCCACTGGGAGTCCCGTCGCAAGCCCTTTAGGTAAGTTGCTGTCGTGCAATTGTTTGTTTAATGTTTCGTTCTTGGGCTCATATTTCCTCCGTCTCACAGCAACAGGAACCGTGAGAAATCATACATCAAACATCTCGAGGACCAGGTCTCTCAGCTGTCAGCCTTACTGGCAGAATCGCGCGGCAGCTCGCCTTTGAGAACCTCAGGGCAACTTACTGAGAGCAATTCAGAGCTTGTGGATGATGGCATGGCTAAGGCATGCCGAGGCACGAAACCTTGCTGTCTTAGTCCTACGAGATCTCTGAGTGCAGTACAAGAGTTCGCGTCTCTCGATTGGAGCAATCTCGGCGGTTCAGGAGACGAAAAGTTTCTGTTCTCTGGACCTGGAAACTTTTCCATCCCTGGACCAGCCCTGGGGAGGTTCAAAAGCCCGTCGAGCTCAAAGGAACTGCCTGCGCCCAAAGTCAACACCCTCATTGAGGAATTCAGTCGCCAGGAGGAACTGAAAACTCATCTGAAGGAGTTCTTCTTAGAAACCATCAACAGGTATTATCAATTCGTCGAGCCAGCTTGGCTGGCGTTTTCAAACACTTTCCCTCAAAACGGAGAGCCGCTGCAGCTTCTCTATAGCGTCATCTTTGCCGTATCAGCCCATTGTCTACACGTCGCGGAGGATTTGGAGAGCGCACTGTTGGCTTACGCCGAGAAGCTGGTTCTATCTTGCTCTAGATCAGACACATGCTTGCCCGTTATAAAGGCTTTGTCGATTCTCGCCTGGTTGAAGCATACATTGTTCCAGCGTTCAGACGGTTTTGCCTATCAATGTAGGTTTAAACGCTGTCTTGCTGAATCATTGCTGACATGTACCCTTCAAGACCTGGCATCTGGTCTTTCCATGCGACTCAAGTTAGACGAAGTATCGAGCCCATTTTCATCAACAGCGAACGAACCAAGCCTGGATTACATAGACAGCGTCAGAACATTCTGGTCACTGTTCCTGGTAGAAAGGTAATAACAAACTGGAACTTACTGTAGTACACTTGCTTTGTCCTCCGTTAGCTGACATTCATTTTGTTGATCACCCTAGAACATCAACCCCCAGTCTTGGGGTTCCTCTTGCTATTCCTTGGGATATCATTCAGCCACCAGTCACCGTGGGTGTCTTGCCAGGTTCCGACGATTCCATCGTCTCATTTGAGCACCACTGCTCTTTATTGCAATTGAATCACCTCTACGTGGAGACAGTGTAGGTTGATTAATCCATCACCGGGTATCACAACAACTTCCGCTATCTAACACCAGAATGTCCATAGCTATACACCTGCTTTCAAGTTGCTCTCAGCGGTTGGTCAGGAGGCCCATTTACAGAAGGCCACAGATGCTCTCGCAGTCTTCCGACAACGTCTCAGCGCCTGCGTTGTCATCGGAACAGGCAGCACACTGTCAACCGACAAAGTTGTTGTGTGGATCTCTTACCACGCCGCTGTTCTCAACCTGCATAGGCCGTTCCTCCACGTCTCCAGCGAGTATAAAGCCAGCGATCCAAATACTTCGATGAATGTGGTGACCACCGCAGCTGAGGCAATATCGAAGTTGTTGAATCGCCTAGAGGCAAGTAATGCCACTGGGACGTTGCCTCCGCTCGCCATCTATCACATTTTCCGCGCCGCTCTCGTGCACTGTCTCAACATGACATCGTCTGGTGTTGAGCTAGAAAGCAGAGCTAGGGAGAATTGGCGGGTTTGCTTGAGAGCTCTCTGGGCAATGAGGAAGATATGGGAGGCCTCCGTAGATGTCTACGTCAACTTTTTGCACTTTGTTGCCCAAGACTGGGGAGTTGCAGACGTCGAGTAAAACTCGGAGATAGATCTTGAGCTGCTGCTGAGTAACAGCTGAGCCAGTGTGGGCTGAAAGGTCTTAAGCTGGGTTATATCCTATGCTGGCAAGAATGGGATTAGATAGATATATGTATATAGATATCTTTATCAATATAAGCAATGAAATGATACTGGTTTATGAAATGTCTTAAATGTTTTAGTTGAAAAATCTCGTTATCTTATAGCTATCTCCTGCCTTTCCCTTTTTTATTTCTCGACCCTTATTCTGAGTTGCGCTTATCTTTCCTACTTCTCGACGTTTCGCAGTTCCCTCGTCATCATTCGTAACTCCCAATGCCTTCCGTTTACCATGAGATGACTTCTCAGAATCGAACAAATTGGTGGTCGCTTTGCTGTCGTCACGCGACTGGTCTTCTTCCTCTTTAACCTTGACCTCTGAATGTTGATATTGGTCCTGGAATCCTAATCCCTTCTTCTGCTTGGCGTTGGCGAAGAAGTTGGCGATATTCGACTTGTTTTCCTTGCTATCCAGGGGTATAACGAAGGAAGGTGAGTTGTTCCCGACCTTACCAACCTCTTTGGTGACCGGGTATACCTCCAACTCTCCTTCAAAGGGCTTGAGCAAAGATTGTAGCTCGCGAGACCATTGATCCCGAGAAGGATCCAGCCAAGTCTTGATGGCTGATGAGTCGGGGCTGAAGATGACCGGCATTCGGTTGTGGAGGAACTTCAACTGCTTGTTTGAGTCTGTGGTGATGACAGTGTAGGTGTAAGTCTTGTCCGCGGATCCTGTTGCATGTCAGCCTGAATCACTTTGTTTCATCTCAGCGGTCCCTGTTACCTTCGTACTGCACACAATCCCAAAGGCCTGCGAAGCACATGAGATGGCCATCCTTTCGCTTCACGTAATGAGGCTGTTTGTCTTTGCCGGTCTTGAGCCACTCGTAAAATCCTTGAGCAACGACAATGCACCGCTTGCGGGCCTTCATGCTAGCCCACATGCCTCCAGGTGAGCTCAGTGAATCATCGCGACAATTGATGGTTTTCAGCATCGACCCGTAATCTGGGTTTCGCTTCATCCACGACGGAATCAAGCCCCATTTCATGGACTGCAACTTGTACTTGACTTGTTCAGAGCTTGCCGCATGGTCGGTCGCATCGTTGATCTCGGCGTGCTGCTGTTTCTCGTTGTCCGTTCCCTGGTGGCCGGCACCTCCATCGGGCGTATTCGCGCGATAAACAATGCCGTGATTGCCAGGAGCAAAGTTGTAGGTGTTGCGGGGGGTACCATCTCCTTCATCTTCTGGTGCGTCATCAATGTCTAGGTCATCCTCCTCGAGCATCCGACGGATTTGCGACGGGCGCTATGGCTTATCGTTAGAGTCATTACCTAGCCAAATGTTGGCACTTACCAGAGCCAAAGCATAACGACCGCACATTTTTGCGGTATCTGAGTGTTGAGCGAGCCGACTTGTTTTAAGCGTGCAAGTCCGAGGTGAATACTGGTGGTGGCGTTCACGATGAACTCGTCAGACGGTATCACGTGGAGCCTATAACGGTGGTGCACAGTCGCCATCTCAAAGAAAGACTCAAGGATGACTGAGCCAGGGCTCGCCAGGCAAGAAAGGCAAGCCGATTTAAAGAAAACAACCCTACAATTCCCCTATGGTATCGCTATTTTGGCATGAATACATTAATCCATCCTACTTTTATACTCCAGAACAAGCCGACCTCCTCCAACAGACTAAACCTTGCGGCGTGCCTTTCGCTTGAGCGCCGTCTCGGCAGCCCAAGCATCTTCAAACGTTGTTGGCTTCTGTTTGAGGTCTCCTCCTTGGATACCCAGGCGACGAACCACCTGGAAGGCACCAGTTCCGACTCTCATTGTTTGACCCATGATGATGCATTCACTGACACCTTCGATCTGGTCCGTCTTCATGCCAGCCGCAGCCTCGAAGAGATGATCCGGGGTTTTCTCGAACGAGGCCAGTTGCAGCACGCTGTCTCTCATCTTGGACAAACCAAAACGCGTAATACCCAGTACCTCGCCCTTGTAGGTCATCACATCAGCCAGGAGCTGCATGTGTCGCGGATCAATACCCATGTCGCCCATGACCTCGCCGATTTCGTCTGCGATGGTGGTTCTTGCAGCCTCAATACCCAAAACATCTCGGCATTCCATTACATTGTTTGAGCGGGCCTTGATACCGATGACACCTTCCGTCGTCATACATTCTCGAAGCCCATAACCCTCAACCAAGACGGTGTGAGTGTTTTGTTCCGAGGTCTGGATGATGGCACGAGTTGCTTCGGGATAACCAGAAATCGGCACTGTGGGAAGCACACGACGCAGGAAATTCGCTCTTAGCAGCATATCCCCGGTGTCATCAGCAGCGGCTTTGCTTCGGGCAGTCGTCCTCTTTGTAGAGTCGCTGACATCGCGCACACGAACAATAATTCTCTCGCCGTCAATTGACAGATCATCGCGTTGAACCTTCAACTTGCGCTGCTTGCAGATGGCCTCAGCAATGTCGTAAGGCCCAATACCCAGATGCATGTCTGAGAGAGCGGTTGAATCGATTTGGAGAACGACATTGCCCTCGTTGGTACGCCATTCATCCTCGACGAAGCGCAAGACATCAGAAATGTACGTCTTTTCGATGCGTCCCTTGACCACTCGCGCCGCCTCGATCTGTTCGTTATTTTCCAGCGGGCAAGTGATAACTGGAGTACTGATGGTCTTCGAAGCATTGATGATTTCCTTGATTCGAGGAACACCCTGAGTGATACTCATACCAGCAACACCGGCGAAATGGAAGGTCTTCAGTGTCATCTGAGTACCAGGTTCACCGATGGAATGGGCGCCGACAGCGCCGACAGCATGTCCGGGTTCGACGTGCGCCTTCTTGTACTTGTCAAGACACATCTTGATGAAAAGGCGGAGTGTGGACAAGGTAACCTTGGCCGTCCGGTCGGCGTGGTCCTGAGCTGTTGCCCTCACCATCACATCGCCCTCAAATCCAGCAAGCTTCCTGACCCGCTCCAGCTTCGAAGCCAGACCTTCGACGTGGGTCTCAATCGCTTTGAGAAATCCTCTGGCACCTTCGTGTTCGTCGATACCATAGTCGCTCGTGTCCCCATAGTCCAAGACTTCATTATGCAGGAGACCACGTCGGACATAACGTCTTCGTTCGGTCTCCAATACGGAGTCGCAGAAGGACCTGATCTCTTCTGGGGTCATAGATGCCTCGCTATTGTCCCTGGTCAAGCTCTCTGCGTGAGTCCAGGTTCGCAGGAAATGCACCGGCTCTGCAGAACCTTCCATATCGACAGGATCGAGTTTGTCCGCGCCAAACTGGAACTGTACAATGCCACCACCTGAGGTCCGAACTGTATCATCGTACTGCGTGGACAAATCTTCAAGTGACTTCATGAGTCGTCGAGACATGTAGCCAGTTTCAGCAGTCTTGACAGCTGTATCGACCAAACCTTCACGGCCCGACATGGCGTGAAAGATGAACTCGGTGGGGAAAAGGCCGGTGTAAAAGCTGTTCTTGACGAAACCCTTTGATGGAGGCTGCCGAGCGTTTTTGTGAAAGTGTGGAAGAGTTCGGTCCTGGAACCCATCCGCCACACGTGAACCGCCGATAATCTGCTGTCCGACGAGTGCAACCATCTGCGCGACGTTGATGTCTGAGCCCTTGGAGCCAGACTTGGCCATAATAAGAGGGGCATTGTTGCGGCTCAGGGTATCAACACAGTATGAACCTGCCTGCTGTCGGACTTTGCTCAGAATACCAGACATGGAGTTTTCCAGGGTTTGCTCCTGGTTGCAGCCAGCCGCCTTCTCAAGTTTGCCGGCTTTGAAGGTCTCGATGAGGTCATCACACTGTTTGTAGGCGACGGCTACCAGCTTTTCCTTCTCTTCGTTGAGCGACTGGGTTGGGAAGACATCTCCAACACCAATGGAGAAGCCTCGGTTTGTCAATTGACGCGCACACAGCTTGGCAAGTCTGTTCATGGCGATAACGGCTTCATCTGGGCCGAAATCACGAAGAATGACATAGAAAATCGAATCCTTCTTGCCTGATCCGACTGTAGACTTGTCCATTCGGCCACACATGACCTCGGAGTTGCGTACAACAAGCCAGCCGTCGTTGGGGTCCATGTCGGGGCATTGGCCGGGTCGGGCCTTGTACGCTCGACACTTGGCATCAAGGTTGACCTTGACCCGCGAATCCTTGTTGGGTCGCATGAGCATACTGAAGAGCTGCTTTCCGGTCCAAAGAGCCTGTGGTGCAATAATGGCCGGCGGAGGCATGTCAAGGTGGGTTTTACCATCCATCATATGCATGCACAGGTAGGTGAAGGTCTTGCGGTCAAAGAATCGATCCTTGCTGCTGAGCAAGAAGGCCGCTGTGATGAAATCCTGGGTCGCAGCAATGACAGGTTCGCCGTTCTTGGGTGTCGCCAAGTTGTGCTTGATTCCCATCAGATTGATGGCTTCAGCACGAGCTTCCTCTGTCTGCGGAACATGGAGGTTCATCTCATCACCGTCAAAATCGGCGTTGTACGGTCCACAAACACACTCGTTGAGCCTAAATGTCCTCCAAGGACGAACTTTTGCAAGATGGCTCATGATACTCAGTTTATGCAGAGACGGCTGACGGTTGAAGAGCACAATGTCGTTGTCCTCAAGATGGCGCTCGACGACATCTCCATATTTGAGATCTCGGGCTGTATTATCCCTGTTGGCAAATTTCAAGTTGATCGAGTAGCCACCGTCGTCCTGCTTGACGACTCGCTGTGCTCCTGGCCAGACATCGACTCCATTCTTGATACACTGGCGGAGCTTCTCGATGTTGTGTCGCTGTACCCTTTCGGGGTAGGTAAGGTTCTTGGCGACAAGTTGAGGGACAGCCACTTGATCGATACCGAGGTTAGGGTCAGGGGAGATGACGGTTCTTCCAGAGAAGTCGACACGCTTTCCAGAGAGGTTTCCTCGGAAGCGGCCTTGTTTTCCCTTCAGGCGTTGGCAGAAGCCCCTCGTGGCTTTACCGAATCCAGGCTGCTGGAGGCCGGGAACATCACTATTGACGTACATGGCGATCTGGGTCTGCAAGTACTCCCACTGTTCCATGATCGTCTGAACCGGAGAGCCTTTTTGCAGGGCAGATCGGATCATGCCGCTAACCCAGACGATATCGGCGAGCTTGGTGGTGATGTCGTCTTCATTGCTGGCATTGTCTTGGGCAACAGAGGGTCTGATGCAAACTGGAGGAGCAGGCAGAAATTGCCAGATAAACATTTCCGGACGGCCTTCGGCAGGGTCGAGGCCAAGGAGCTCGCAGTCGGTAGGGCTTATCATCTTGAAGAGGTTGAGAACCCTCAGCGGATTCAGATCCTCCATAGCCTTGCGAAGATGCTTATCGAGCTCGGGGTTTTCGCGCTTCGCCTCGGTAAAGGAGTTGTCGAACTTGATCTTGCTCTCGGGAGGTACCTTCTTCACCGAGGTAGACTTGTTGTAAAAGGAGAACTTGTCGTGAGCAAGTTTGAGGACACCAATCTTTCGAATTTGGCCATTGATGGATCCACAGTATGGGCAGGTCTTGATCTTTCGGCATTCTGCATTGATCTTTTTGCATATTTGAGTTCGGCGTAGGTTATCGAGGAACGGTCGTCGCAACTCCTTCAGAAACTGCCGTCGTTCAGGTTCTTCCAGTAACACTCGGCCACAATCCTAGCACAACATTAGCAAGCCCTCGCCTCCCTGTATAGCGATCAACTTTACCTTGCAAATTTCTTGCAGGATAGACATAATGAAACGCAGGTAGCCGACGTGGAAGGCCGGCAACGGAAGGCGGACATGACCAAAATGTCCATTACACTCCGACAGCGATAGCTCGCAGGTAGCGCATTTTCCTGCCTTGCTCGAAGTTCCCTAGCAAGATGTTTGTATTAGATACGTTCGACGTGGGTGGAGGTCGGGAGCTCACCAGTCGGGAGTCGAGAGGACCATGGCGATATGGGGCGCGATTATTCTCGATGTCGTAAAGCAAGCGGTCAGAGACCTCGAGGACAGCCTGATTGGCAATGTCTTGGTTGGATCTAGTAACGAGAGAAGACAAGTCAGCGCTGTCCGGCACAAGGAGATCATTGCGGCGAAGCAAACTCACTGAATGCCAAATTTGATGCCCTTGAATCGCTTAGGCAGCTTATCCACAAGCTGTTCCTTTACGGCACGCTTTGTGGACGCGTCGGTAGCCATGCTGGGCGCGATTGTAAACTTCGAAGCGGAAAATCGGGCGGGCGAAATTGGACTGTTTCGAGGAAGCTAAAAGTGCTGGCGTTGGTATGATCGAGAGGTCGGTCGCAGGTATGCGGGGATCCGGCAAGTGCGGATTGGGGTTGTGATCACAACAAGCTCGAATCGGAAGCTGCTTGAAGTGCTGGGGATTCGCATGCGATGTACATGACCAGAGGTGAGGAGTCGCGACGCTGCGAGAGGCGACAAGTCGAAGGTTGGATGAGAGGGACGGCGTGGGAGTTGAGTCGCAAAATTTCCGTCGCTAGGTGAAGAGGGACCCAAACTCTTTAGCATCAGTCGTGCCCCACCATCCTACCAGCCTGCGGGGGAACCAGCCGCCCCCAAGGGATGAATCATCGCCGAAGGCGCACAAATGAAAGGTAACTTTGCGACAACGTCCTGCGTACTTGATGGTATAGACACTTTTCATTGGTTGCCTGGCCGCGTATTCAACACAAGGCTCTTACACAAGTAGTCGTTTACGAGAAGATATCACAATTCCAGGCATGGACGTCACTAGGCCAAATGCCCAGCAGACGAGGCGATTGTTAGCCTTCCACAACATGCATCTTAAAGCCGGTAATCTGATTCCCAACGTCTCTCAATAGGCCCCCAGCCAGCTTGACTCCCAACCATCTATTGCGATATCAAAGTGCCCCCTACCAAGTGGCAGGGCTTATATACAGCTGCCAGAATGTCGTCTTAGGATTCAGACTTCCGCCTCGATCGATTCGACAGCATCTGGGAGAGGACGAAATGGTTCACATCCTCGTCAGCCCAATACCCCATGTGCGAGGCGATTGTATTGATTGGGTTGAAGTCCAGGACGCTCCTTGAGTTATGATTAGTCTTGATCCATTCGTTTCAAATAACGGTTCTCTCTGGCATAGAAACTCACTCTTGGATGCTGTAGTCAACTCGGCCGTTGCGGTTGAGTGCTCGAACTTTCCCTTCTTCCTTGCGTAGCTTGCGCGCCTTCTTATCTTCGTCCGATGTGGTAGTCGTCTCCCCTTCTTTAGACATTTGAGTGCGGCTTTGCTGGAATTTGGAATACAAGGTCTCCAGCTCGTCATCGATCAACGTCGGGCTGTGGTCGCTCAGGCCAGACCCAAAGTCCGAGGCATTGGTCGTGGAGTCGGCGAGCTTCTTCATGCGCGCATCTGTAGCCACTCGCTTCTCAGCGTCGGGAGTATCACCCCTCGCCAGAGTCTTCGATCCCGCGCCTTCAAGGGTCTGTGATTCTCCACGCGATGCGCTGGCTGTTATCCTCGCCACCTCTTCGCTATTGATACCGAGACTTCGGTTGAGCAGGTTACTAGCAATGCCGGCACTCAGACTCGACCACAATCCACTGACGCTCTGTCCAACCATAGTTCCGATCCCGGTCAGCCCTTGTGGTGTAACATTGCTAAATATTCCCCTCTTCGTGTAGGGTAACAATTGAGGCTTTAATGCTGACATGGACCGTGATATCAGAGGCTCAAGGCGATAGCTAATGGGGTCTGATGGGTGGAATATGTTAAAGAGCTGTTGAACCTTGGGCGACGCGACGGTTCCGGGCAGACCGGTCACTGGGGATATTTGCTCTGTCCCCGACCCAAGGGGGGTTGTGCGGAGCACATCTTCGTCACAATCCATGCTCTGGGGGTCCTTGGCTTTCACAGAATGGGGGCGCGGTCTCGCGGCTATAGTTCTAATCAAGGCTGTCAGTACAAACAAGGGCATCTGCCAGGTCAAGGGTGTTTCTAATCGTACCGTCCCTTAAGCATCTGGAAAAGACCAACCGGCGAGCCCAAGCAGAATAGGTCCTCAACATTGAAGTCGAGCTCCAGCTCTGTATTCTTGCTTGGCGATTCTGTTCGATCCTGCATCGGCCACAGACGCAACAAGGACTTGTGCTCGGTAGGGCGATCTTGCTTCTGTTGGCAAAGAACATCGAAAAGGATCGCAGAACCCAAGGAATGACCCATCAGATGCACTTTTCCTTTAAAGTCTGGATTCCGTTCCTTGAATAGCTTGAAAATGCGGTTACACTCATTGAGGACAATCCTCGTAATTTGGTCACGGTAAGAGCTCTGATAGAGCAACACATCCAAAGCAAGGTCAGATATGAGGGAACGGGCAAAGGCCACCCCTTCAATAGTGATATCGTCCAGAGATGGATCTGCAGTCATATGAGTCAGTAGTCTACCTTGAAAGTGCCAAGTTTTAAGACGACTCACATTCATCCTCGTCGCCATCGATGTCCCCTAGGTCGCGCTCACCTTTCTTCTGGCGCTTTCTTGGGAAGTCCAGAAGATGCCTCCAGCATACCGGGAGTACCTGCACGCGACTATTTCCTGGCCCAGGCCCAAGCTCCGAGTTCAAGGCTTTCAGGTCTGCTGAGTTGGCATATACGGATTTGATTGTTTTGCGGAGGATATTAACATCGTGGACAAAGTTGACACTCTCCATACTAGGGAGGGTTAGCGATGACCAAGCAACACAATATCATTCGGTTAATAACATACCGAAGACTGAGGAGTTGGCCGATTCCATGGGTCACCAGCACCAGGTGTTCTATCTCACGTCCTTGGGTCTCGCCGGCCTGGCCAGTGTAGTCGTCTTGTATCTCCTGTTCTTCGCGCCGGCGGATCTCTTCTTCCGTTTCAGCCTTGGTTCTCCCCTCACTCTCAATGAGCGACGATAGCTGACGCTGCAGCCTGATTTCTCGAGGGTCCCTCTCCGTCTTGGTCTGCTCGTCATCGTGGGCGGGTTCGTCATGGGAAGCACGGGTCGACGGAGGTGCTGATCTTCGCTTCAACATCTTCTGCTGCTTCCGATCCAGCGAGAGGGCTTCATCGGCAGTGGCTGATCGGCTTTCATCGCCCTTGTCTTTATCCTTGTCCTTGTCCTTGGTTTTACTGGGCTCAGAATACCCACGGACGAGCTTCACCCCGCTCATGTAGCTCCCACCGCCGAATCTCTGATACACAGATGAAGTGACCCATGAAAGCATGCCGTCTGAGGTCAACCAAGCCGTATTGGCGTCCTGGTAAGTGGCCATGCTATTCATATAGGTCCCGAAGAGCCGGTAGCTTTGGGGTTGCGATTGGCCTTGGGAGTCAGCGTTGGCAGCAGAGACATTATGCTCCTTCAAGCGAGTCGCGCTTGCTGACCGGGATGAGGGTGTTGACTTGAGATTTTCCCGAGACGCTTTTGGGGTAATGTTTTTTCTCGCACCCGATGGGCTACGATCTCTGCCTGGTAAGTCGTCAGTGTCAATACGATTGCAAATGCAAGGGCAACGGCTTGATATACCAGCATATTGCCATGGCTTCGTCTTGAGGTAACCCTGAGAATATGTTAGACTGATCTTTAGCATAAGGCATGATTATGCGCACCTCTTCAAGTTGTGCAGCAAGGTTCTCCTCGCAAGGACGTAATGTCGAGCTATCTTGATAGAACCAAGTTCCTCGACGTACTGACGCCAGTTAGTTGACGATAATGGTAGGTCGTGTCGCAGCGAACCTTCATAAACTGGGCCCAGCCAGTAAACAGGAGCCAGCTCTCGAGCTTCGATGTCGACATCAAAGAGAAAGTCTTCATTCACGGGAACACGAACGGCACTGGAAGGAGAATCCTCATGGTCAAGGGCCTTCTCCGACATCTCGCCAGTCGCATCTGCTTTTCTCTTTCTTGAGGGTAGACGGGCACCAGGAGCCTGACTCCGAGCGTCCTCCATCGCTTCCAACAACTTCTGATACTCTCCCTCCAAGGCCTTGGAATCGGAGGTAGAAAAGGCGGAATACTTCTTTGGCGGCGTTGCAGGCTTTTCAGGTTGTGCTGGACGGCTAGGGGAGGTCAACTGAGGCTTCCGCTTAGGAACCTACCGGCGTGGTCAGTTAAGAACCAGCAACGTCAGAGGAGTCCTTACGTCAACGGCGTGAAACCACTGGACTCTTAAAGGCGGGCATCCTGCAGGGTATGATTTAAAGCTTTGGCCGTAGAGATGCGTCGTGCTGTGATCGTCAGGATTCGCAGGAACAGGAGCTGGTCGAGCTTCCTCCGGTTTGGCCTTCTGAGTAGGAGTTGTACTGCGGCTACTGGCCCATGGATTAATGGAGTCGACAGCAGAACTCAAGTAAGACTTTTCAGTCTTCTTTTCGGCTGCCCCTGAGGCCATGGTGGCGCGATATGATCGTGACCATATACAGCGCGAAAACCTGTTGGTGAGCAGGACAACAGACCGTTGCGAAGCCGAAGTCAGGGTGAGTGAACGTCCTCGGAAACACGAGATAGCCAACGCGGATTTCTTCCCAGGGGATCCCGTTGTAAAGTCGGATTTCCGGCGTGATAGATTGAATGATGAAGCCTAGCTAGCCTTGGTATCGGTCAGTCTGAGCTGTTAAGCAGTGACGATTGCAGTCGCAGCAGTGATGATGATGGTTATATGAGTTTTGCTCAAATTAAACACATTGCCATCAGAAATATGGCAACGTACAAATCAAGTCAAAGAAGGCAAAGGCCAAGACGTTGACAGAAGATAGGCCAAATGTGTTCTGATGAATTGCGATAAGGCGGAGGATTCATGTGAAGATGACGTCCCTTGCCGAGAGTGGAGGTGACGACACGAATCGCGAACGTGTGCCTGAGCTAAGGTCGCCTGGTAACATTAGTGGGGGGGCTTGAACAGCTTCACCCAGGGATGCTCAGCTGACGGGCACTTTATCACAGTTGATGAGGAAGCTTCAACTTTTCTGATACAGGAGTTACTTTTTTTTTTTTCTTAGCGAAAAGATTGGTCGATTCCCATTGTGAAGGTTTGACCACGGCTTTTAACTGGATGCCTAGATGCATCCAAAGTGCCCAAGGACCCTGCCACCGTTCCAAGCCACCACGTGTATCAGGCAGTTCAATACTCCGTAGGTACTCCGTCCAGGATGGATGGATGTGGATTCCCCTGCCAGCTCTAAACAACGTGCCCCTGTTAGATAGACTTTGTTGAATCGATGCACGTCATTCTTGGCCGCCTCTTCCCTCAGGCGCACAAGGCCGGCAGGCATGCTTTCCTCGCATTCCAGCCCATCCACCTGACACAGGTTGCTTATCTCTCCTGAGTGAGATGAGAGCAAGAGTTAGGCGAAGCACGACGACGGCACTTTCGGCATTCAGCCAGTAATACTGATGTCTCATTTACCCAGCCCTGAGTATATTCATGGCTCGATACTCGTATAGCTCCGGCTTGTTATAGAGACAGTAGTCCAGTTTGAAGGATCGAAGCCCATTGAGCTTGCTTCTGTTGAGCGAGGTCTGCGGCCGTTTGGCCATGGCTGTCTCGCAGGCCACGAATATCTCCCTCTGCCGGGACGGAGAGGCGTCCGATGCCCAGAACTTGAGCCACCGAGCGAGCAGTTTCGGGGAAGGCCGCATCCGGGATGGTAGAGCACAGCCAGAGAAGAAGCCAAAGTGTCTCTTCCTGGTTGTGTTCAATGGCAAGATGCAACCCGCTCTTCATGTCTGCGAGGGGATCTTGGTACCTGACGAAGGACGCCAGATCTTCAATCTCGTCGCTCGCATCCCGGAGCAACTCAACAATTCCACCAACGTCGCCCTCAGCGGACATGACATGCAACGCACGAGCCGGACGGGCCTCAGGGTGGCTCTCGAGGTATGCCTCCTCAGTAATCGATGGTAGGATGTCTAGGTTTTCCTGAACGCCACCCTCGTTGACATATCTCGTGAGAATTGCAGCGCCCGGGGTCGCAGAGAGGAACTGGTTGGTGGCCGAGGGCCCTGCGTCGTTCGCTGGCAAATAAGTACTGCAACTCGGGCATTTGAGAGAGACTGCTACATCGGAAGACTGGTCCAACAAGCATTGCCTATTGACGTTTTAGCCGAGATTGTAGCACTACAGGCCATCGTCTCAAAAGCATCCAACATACCAATGAAAGTGACATCCACAAGGCAATTCGAGGTCATCGGGGACTGATTGCGAGACTGTGCTAGGGCCAGCGCTGGACGCCCCAGCCTCATCATCCACGTCCTCGTCCGGATCCAAACGCAACACCAACGACTCCTCACAGATCTTGCAAAGGGACATCCTGGTACGGCGTAGTGAATGGATGTTCAGGATGTTTCGGCTCACCAAGGATTAGACAGGGTGCTGTAACAGTCTTGCTAGCTGTTTGTCACAAACAAATTGTGAAAGGCTTGGAGGCGCGTTTTGGGTCTCTTCCCTTCCGTCCTATCGCGTTTTTTCCTGCTGGTTCAGGCCCAACTTTTTTTTTTTTTCTTCTCCTGCAATGCGAAGGAAACGAAAACCCAAGTGGGTGAGTAGACCTTACGCAACCGAGTGGGGCTTGGTTCATGATTTGCGAAAGCGAGTTGGTTTACGAATCACTTCCAGGCGGCAACATTTTGATAGGAGTAGCTTACACTCTAATACCCTGCCTGGGAGGCAGATGAAGGAAGAATTGGAACGAAACAGGGTGCCTAGATCTCCGTCGTAAGCATCCGTACCTTGTTCATGGCCGCCTGGTAAACGCGTATCCGCTGCACTGCCATCCCAATGGTGGCCATTACATCACCGCTCTCAAGCCCCGAAGGTCCTCCCACCAGGGACAGCTCCCCGCAGTGACCAAACAAACAAGTATCTCCGTCTGGCCAATCAGGTATAGCAGCTATGAGTTTACCGCCATTTAATACCCAGCGTAAAAGGAGGGGTACCTTGTCAGCCTCCTTGAGAAAGTACCAGCGCCGGACTCTCTGCTTGGACACCTCCCCACCCATGCTATGCCACCTAAAGACGGTCCCTCTCCCTTTCAGGTGCCCAATTCTCGCATCATCCTTTCCAGCTTCAACTCCGTCACTGGAATCAAGACCACATCTTCTCAACCTGCCCCTGCCAACAAGTATCGCACAAATATTGCAGGCCTCCCTTCGAGTGCTGGCCTCGCCTTAACAACTCGGCCCCTCTCCATCTCTCCTCGCGCCCCCTCTGCGCGACCCCCTCCCCCACCATGAACGTTTTGAAGCTTCAGAGGTCGGTTGCGCCGGATCTCGCGGGCTGCCTCGTAATACTGACAGCGTCCCAATAGGAAGTTTCCTCAGTTCCAGCAGAACGAAATCTTCTCCTTGTCCGATGCCTTCCAGCGACTCGATGTCGACGACAAGGGATACCTGGATGAGGCCACTGCTATCAAGGCCACGCAACAGAGCGAAAACCAGCCTTATGATGTTGTGCGCCAAGCGCTGAAGGAAGTCGAGCTTGACTCGTCACGGCGCGTTGAACTTGAGGACTATGTCAGCGTAGGTCTCCCGGCTCAAGTTTCCACGACTGTCGCTAACCTCTCTGCCACAAGCTCATCTCCAAACTCCGCGAATCCTCCCCTGCCCAGAAGCGCATGTCCACGGGCCCATCCGCCTCTTCCGCGCCCGGCGTTGTCGCGCAGCGCACTGGGGGGCATGCTTCCAAGAGCAGCGTGAGCGGCAAGATTCATGTCCAGGGTTCCAATGCCAACATCACCCACACCATCAACGAGGATGAGCGAACCGAGTTCACCCGCCACATCAATGCCGTGCTCGCTGGCGATCCCGACATCGACAGCCGTCTACCATTCCCTACCGACACTTTTGAGATGTTCGACGAGTGCAAGGATGGTCTGGTTCTCGCCAAGCTCATCAACGACAGTGTACCTGACACCATCGATGAGCGTGTCCTCAACATTCCCGGCAGGAAGACGAAAAATCTCAACGCCTTCCAGATGAGTGAGAACAACAACATCGTTATCGAATCCGCCAAGGGTATCGGCTGCTCTGTTGTGAACATTGGTGCCGGCGACATCATCGAGGTCAGGGAGCATCTGATCCTGGGTCTGATCTGGCAGATTATTCGCCGTGGACTGTTGGGCAAGATTGATATCAAGCTGCACCCCGAGCTCTACCGATTGCTTGAGGAGGATGAGACTCTCGAGCAGTTCCTCAGACTACCCCCCGAGCAAATCTTGCTCCGGTGGTTCAACTATCATCTCAAGGCTGCCAACTGGGGGCGCAAGTACGTCAATTCGAACCACACAAGATCAGCATTTACTAATATTTTGTAACAGGGTTAACAACTTCTCCTCCGATGTCAAGGACGGCGAGAACTACGCCGTTTTGCTTGCACAAATTGGCCCCGAATATGGAGTCACACGTGCACCATTGCAGAAGCAGGATCTTCACGACCGAGCCGAGGCGGTTCTTCAGGAGGCCGACAAGCTTGGTTGCCGCAAGTTCTTGACACCAAAGTCTCTTGTCGCCGGAAACCCGAAGCTGAACCTAGCATTTGTTGCCAACCTGTTCAACAATCACCCCGCTCTCGATCCTATCACCGAGGAGGAGAAGCTTGAGGTCGAGGACTTCGATGCGGAGGGTGAGCGTGAGGCAAGAGTGTTTACTCTTTGGCTCAACAGTCTGGATGTGCAACCAGCTGTCGTATCCTTCTTCGATGATCTTCGAGACGGCAGCATTCTCCTCCAAGCCTACGACAAGGTGATCCCCGGTTCCGTCAACCCCCGCCACGTCAACAAGCGACCAGCCCATGGTGGAGAGATGTCGAGGTTCAAGGCTGTGGAGAACACCAACTATGCGATCGAGCTGGGCAAGCAAAACCGCTTTTCGCTAGTGGGCATTCAGGGTGCCGACATTACCGACGGTCAGCGAACTTTGACTCTTGGCCTCGTGTGGCAGCTTATGCGCAAGGATATCACTGTCACTCTTTCATCCCTGGCTCAGAAGCTTGGCAAGAGGGAGATTACAGACTCTGAGATGGTGCGATGGGCCAACGACATGTCCCGCAAGGGTGGCAGAAACTCGGCCATTCGCTCTTTCAAGGATCCTGCCATCGGTTCTGGTATCTTCCTTTTGGATGTCCTGAACGGAATGAAGAGCAGCTATGTCGACTACGATCTCGTGACCCCCGGACAGACGGATGAGGATGCCTATATGAACGCCAAGCTGAGCATCAGCATTGCCCGCAAGCTTGGTGCCACCATTTGGCTGGTTCCAGAGGATATCTGCCAAGTACGCAGCCGTCTTGTTACTACATTTATTGGTGAGTCCCCTCGAAGAGTCTGGACTAAATCACATTGTTCTAATCATCTTGACCAGGTTCTCTCATGGCGACTCACGAGAAGATGTAAATTTAGTTTGGAATTTGGCGACGGCGTGGTCTGGAGGGGTTGTCATTCAGGGGCCAAAAATATCGAATCCTTTCCCAAAACTATCGTCCTTTCAAGGACATCTTGTTGTTTCAAACCAGTGCGTGTGCAAAGTGACAAGCGATAAGCTCCAGTTGCAGTAAGGATCCCTGGATAGTGATATTCTGAGTGCTGCCAATGAGTAGTCAAAATCGGTGAGCATATCAGTGCTATCCGCTGATGCAGCGGTTTCTCGTGGAAAGCAGTGGTATCCCGACTATTACCCAACATCATTCCAAGAGTGTTTTTTGTAGATAGCATTGCTCTCTATGAACTCAAATTGCCGTAATCAGTCTATTGTCTTTCCAACGCCATGCTAAAATGGTTTCTACTGTCATTCAAACTATGTGCAGCCCTCAATCACAAGATCAAGTACAGGCTGCATAGGAGGCTTGGCCCCGTAAAGATACCCAACCAAAATATGAGGTTCCCCAATGTCTTTCGTCCCCGTAGCCACTTGGTGCGGCTCAGTCTCACAAGCTATGGGATAAGGGGTCAGCAAGTGTACTAGTTAACATCCTTGGAAAAGGATGAGGCAGACTCACCGGCAGTTGGCACATCTGGAGGAACAAGAGGTAGCCTCTCAACTTCTTGAACAAGCACCACATGACCAGCTCATGAACACAAGCTGACAAAAAGAATGTGATCAGAGTGGCAGTGTGCTTGTTGACCTTCAGAGAAGATATAGAACTGTGATAAACGTGTCTGAGAAGGAAGATGTGGACTGGTCGATTCCAGTCACGGGCGAACTGGTCCCATGATACTATTTTCATGTTAGAACATGTGCTCTTGATCAATATGGACTCTAGGTGGCCTACCGCTGTTCCACCAGGCATCGTAGAAGCTTCGGTCAGCAAAGTAGGTCAACTCGGCCAGGATATTCAGGATAGTCTCCCAAATGAGGTACCAAGCAAGCTATTACAGTTAGTCTCTTGCCTTCATCCGATATACCTTTGCAACTAACCAGATATTCCATCATAAATGGGAATACCAGCTCGCTGAGGAGCCAGGGAAACTGCTGAAACCTTTCCCAGAGGGGCACGCCGTTCTCCTTCATCTCTACTGTCTTCATCACGACAGGATCTGTAAGTTTTTGTCAGTACATATTATATCGAGCCACTAGCATACAAGACTTACACATGGAATGTTGAGAGACTTGGATCATGACAAAGAGAACGCCAATCATCGCTGCAACCTTCTCAAACACATAGGTCCAGCTAATGGAGTCTGACCGCGGATACTCGAGCTCGTACACTAATGTCGGAAGCGGGATCCATTTGTAATGATCGATAAAGGAGAGGTTGTGTGGGTATGCTTTATCGGCTGTGCTGGCGGTGCCCTTGAGCTCGTCGGACAGGGCATCAATCTCCCATTTCATGATGCGCTCAAACAGGACAATTTGTTCATCATCCAGGGGCTCGCCTGACGCGATAGCCCGTGATATCTTGTCAATGTCACTTTCTTCTGTGTTTTGGTGCCCCGAGATGGACTTTCGGCGTTGTTCGGCAGATGGGGGAGCATTCAGATGTTGTGTTGAAATGGCGGATGCGGGAGGCTCAGTCTGCGAAGGAGTTGTCGCTGGGTGTACAAGGTCGAGTTGTTTAAGCTTCTTCGAAAGAGCCATACGGCTCTTGTAGACTGTAGATAGATGGCCGTTATAGAAAGCGTAAGAGTGCTGCTTCATCAACATGACAATGCCGTGAAGGACGAAGAAGACGGTATGAGTCCATGGCCAATCACGCCACAGGGTCAAACCAACCACACCTGCGATGAAGAGAGTTTGCCATATCTATGAGATTCAGTAACGATGTTGTGGGATCTGATATGGCACCACTTACGTGTTGGATGACCCATCCAGCTCCGTCCCAGTTCAGGTAGTTAGCAAACACGCATCGTTGAATGAGCCAAGTCACTGCTGTAAGTGCACACATGATGCCGTCAGAAATTAGAAGCAGAATCACTATTATGCAAGTTAGCAAAGAAGTACAAGAACAAAAACAGCGGTTTCTTACCGTCTCGGTGGAACATGGTCTCCACGATGTCACTGGTTCCCAAAATGTTTCCATAGACCTGCCAGTTCTCTACCGAAATCTTCAAGACGTAGAGTGTGACAGCAAGCCAGAAAAGGGTGTAAAATCCATGGAATGGGCTGTTGACTGAGGATGGGTTTTGACGGTCAAACGCCGAGAACTGGCGAGTAAAGACGAGATCGGCAAACTTGCGAGGGCGACGCTTTGGGCTGGCATCTTGTGTCCATTGAGAACTCGCCTTCAACAACTGCTGCAGGCTCTTATCGTCATCTGGGACGATATGAATACCAGAGTCACGGCGAGAGAATCGCAAACTCGCATCTTTATTGATGTCTTTGAAATCAACGGCTGAGAAACTTGGTGTTTCTGCTCGTTGCCGACCGTGACGGGTGTAACGTTGTCGGACAACGTGAGGCTCTGCCAGGGTGGGTCGAATATTCTCCTCGTAATCTTCTTCGCTTGGAGTTTCTGAACCGGGCCCTGTACTGGGCCCATCAATGGTCATTCCAGCAGCCCGCAGCGCATCCCCAAGCGACCTCGGTGGTGGTCGTTGAATGGTCGGCGACGGTGTTCTGGGGCTTTTGCCGGCAGCCCCGGCTCCCCGGCCGGAGAGCGGGGCATCCCCGGGAGTGAGAGGGGAGGCCATGTCTCTTGAATAGAAACGTGCCGTAGGTGAAATTGTAATCCTTGTGATAAGTAGAACAAAAGGCAAAAATGAAGACAATGTGACTCGAAAGACGTTCTTCTATGATGAAGCAACGGAGACGAGATGTATTGTGAGAGTAAGAATCGGATGTTATGATGATATGAATCCCAGCAAGGAGAAATGGAAGTGATGCGAGGGGCAATGAGGCTCCTGAAATAACTACCGAAGATGGCCGGCTTCTGAATCTCTCCGGATGCAACGGCTGGCGATCAAGCATGTGGTCGGTCTTAGGCTTTGACGCGGGCACCGGTAACCTGGTTGAGAACCCTGGTCTCGTGCATTTGCAATCCGAGGATGCCGTATGAGAATAGCATTGATATGCTTACTTTCTACCTCTGTCAGGCATATCACCCAATGTTATGTGACTAACCTCCACACCACGTCATTTTGCTTGAAGCATTGGATCCTCACCTTGCCTGGATCAGGCTTGCAGATGGCCGGGACGCTCGGAGGCGAGCGATGGATCCCGGCGGTACGAAGCGCGCGGGCGCCGAGCGATAATAGCCACTGCCTCGGTCTTCTTTGTAGAGATTTCAAAGGCGAGGCTGCTTCACCTCACATGCAATTGCATTGAATTCACGGCACCTCATAACTTCACCTGCTGACCAACTCTTGGTGTAAGGTGACGCGACATGACGAAGGAAGGACCCTGTTCAGATTCCCGATTCGCCGTGTATTGAGGAACCTATGACCTCATACCAAGATGCAGCGTGTCCCGTCAAATCTCTATCAGATTCCATTCCATGAGCATCTAGATGGCCGTCGGAGTCCGGACTTCATATCGGGTCCGCGGTCGCCCGGCGACATCAGCTCCGCATTCCGGCGTTTTAAGATCGGGGGCAACCGCCGAGGTAGATAGGCGTTGGGTTTGCGTGCCACCGGCCTCCATATGTGTCAGACACCTCAATGTCATCAGCTCGATATATCCCTTGTCTCCCATGTTCGCCGTTTTCGCTCAAGAAGTTGGAGGCTGCACAAGGCTGAAGAGTACTGTAACACGGACGGTCGGCCGTCCTGACCAGGGCAGTGAGCCACAGGAGCTAAGAAGCACCTAACCACCTCTGCGCCCGCTCATAGCTATATCGGGAAGTCAACGAGAGTCTGGCAATAAGGCATTGCCATCATTCTTTCCCGTGTCCAGCTTCTCTCCTTTCTCTTTGTAGGTAGGTAGTTGTCGCGTTTAACTTTTTTTTACAGAGTGACTTCCCTTCCAGCCTCACGGACTGTCCGAGTGTTGGTCAAGGCAAAAACGTATTACGTCAGCATCCGGCTTGCGGATCAAAACTTTCCCTGCCTTACCAACACCTCGTGACCACACGTTCAACTTTGATACAACATCACCAACAAGCACACTCTCCATCAATCATCTCCTCCCCAAGGCTTTTCGGAACTGCTTCATCGGTTCCCCTTCCCCAGTCGCTCAGTAGCGTCATCTTAACACCTTCATCATGTCTCGCGGTGGCACCACTCTCTATGTGACCGGCTTTAGCCACGGCACCCGCGCTCGCGACCTCGCCTACGAGTTCGAACGGTATGTCAACCTCGTCCACGCCCACGCTCACGCCCTCGTCCACGCCCACGTCCTCTCGTTTTCGCGCGAACCCACGTCCGCATCCACGTCCTAGGCTAGAGAGCTTGTAAAACTGTCTCTGCCTGGGAAATGATGCCTCGCCGTCCATCGTCGTCCTCGCGCCCGCCCTCGCCCTCTCGTTTCCGCACGCGCCCACGTCCCCAGCCTTGCATCCTCCCCTCTCTTGTCACGTTCCGTCGATGCGTCCGCTCGTCCACTGCGCAGTCGCTTTTCGTTCGAGTCGACGCCGAGTCTTTCAAACATCGGCGCGAGAATACACATGGCATTCCATGTTCAAAAGGGGGCCCCAAGGCGTTATGTTGGATTACGCTGTGCGTCTGGCATATACTGACATACTTATTTGCAGCTATGGTCGCCTTGTGCGTTGCGACATTCCAGCTCCTAGGTCGACGTCTAGCCGTCTGTGGGTGTTCTCACTCCCTTCGCTCTCTGCACCACTAACTGTATCCTCCATTAGCTTCGCATTTGTCGAGTATGAGGATCGTCGCGATGCCGATGATGCTTACCACGAGATGCACAACAAGCGCATTGGCCGTGACGACATCCTGAAGATCGAGGTATGTTTTCTCGGAACACTTTGTAGCCTTTCTGCTCCTGGACAGCTTTGCTGACATCTACGTAGTGGGCCCGCACTCCTCCTTCCGCATCCTGGCGTTTCGAGTCCGGTCGCGATCGGGACCGTCGTGGTGGTGGCCGCTCTCCCCGACGGGGACGTTCGCCCTCCCCTCGTCGCAGCACCCGCGAATACTCGCCTCGCAAAGACGAGCGACGTGACCGAGACCGCGACTACGACCGAGACAGCCGCCGCGATCGGGACCGCTCCCGCAGCCCTGACCACCGGTAAGCTTACACTTGGCTACTGCATCCATTGATGTTGGAGATTTGCTAACACAAGTTCTAGGGACCGTGAGCGTGATTCCAAGGATGAGCGCGATGACCGTGACCGAAGGGAGAACGGTGTTAACGGCGACGAGCGAAAGCGTACGTATTCTGTTACACCAAGTAAATACCATGCTGACCCCAAACATAGCCCTGGACAGCCCCCCTCCTGCCCATGACGACCTCGATGTCGCCGAGTAATCTTGTCGCTTGCAGCATTGGGAAGGCCCGCCGGGTATTGGCTGGGCTCTTCACGCAAAAGTTTCTGCTTTCTGACTGGGCCTCGGCTACTTCCCTCACTTGACAGGTTCAAGATGTTTTAATATTGATTGAATACCCCGACCGGGTGCATGGTAGCGTACAAGCAGCGACGTCAGCCACAAGGTCGGGTAGGGTAACCTTGTTTTCCAAGACTGGTGGTTTTCGCCACGGTGCGTTTCATTTGGAAGTAGTACTCATTCGTAGGTAGTTTAGACTGTTTATCCTGTAACATGTTTCAGCGCAACGGGTCACGAATCTGTATTGCTCAACTCCTCGATCGACTCAGCTTTCTTTGATACAAATCGCTGTGATGACATTGGATGCGACCTCAGAATATGACTGGTTCCATTGTCGCGCCTTGCTCTCCGTCCAGTCACATTGTAGGCCTGTCATGTTCCCCTTGTCCCTGTGTCTAGCCAAAAACAGTGTGGTTGATGGCTGTGGGCTTGGCGGCATCCGGCGTCAGGTTGACGCCTCTCCGAGTCGATGGAGTAGGCGGACAGGTACACAGTACCAAGATCGCCTCGGGCTGTCCGTCCACAGGAGTAATACGCTGTCGCCAGAATTCCATTGTGTTTTCAGCTTGGTGGCATGCTGATGCAGGTCGCTGCATGACTCTAGATCGCCTGCGTTGTGCGCGTGTCAAGTCGCAGTCATTCAACCTCATCTGCTGTCAACCTCGGGTCTCACCCTAGCCCCATCAGCCTCCTTCAGCCAGCCCCAGGATGTATACAGGACAGGATTGGCTACCCTACACGAGCCAAAGTGCCTGATCTGGCTGCGAGGTTTTCCCCTCCCCCCACTATTAAGCGTTCCAGGTCCTTTCTTGCTTCCCCCGAGCGGAAACCGGGGGGACCACGCGCGCGCCCCGAAGTCATCCGCATCGCCGGTTCACGCGCCCCATCCGCCTCCTCACTGACGGCACCGAACACCCTCTCCGTCCGACTACATCCCCTCCCGCACCCTCCAGCGAGTCCATTAAAAGGCGACAGCTGCCGTGCAATCTGCGATTCGGCCCGCCCATCACCCGCCCGCACGCCCCGTCGCGTGTCGGTCCCGGCGCAGACGTATCCCGGCTCTCCACCGATGGTTGCCGACAGGCTCTTACCTCTCCTTCCCAGCATGCAATCGTCGTCCTTCGAACCACAGTAACACCTGGGGCTATAATCGCTCGATTGAATCTTGCTGAGGAGCAAACCCTCGACACTCGCGGCCCTCACCCGAGCCTTGAGGCTCGCCCAATCTTGCTCGACATTGGAAGCCTACCAGCAACTGCGAACCCCATATTCATCCAACCAAGACGGGAGCCTCGTCTCGACTCAATTGCAACCGAGTCCTAGTATACGACGCCTTAGGGCCAATCGCCGCCATGTCTGCCGTATGTCAATGCCTACTAGTCGATCAGAGCTCTGTCCTCCTGCTCGCCAGGGGTAACTTTTTTCTTCAGCGAAGCCATACTAACTTTGGAACTCTCAGCCAGGGTCAGAAGTGGTCAATTCGGAGCCTGTGGCCTCTGGCCGTCTCCTACAGGTCCGAGATACTCTCTCACGACCAGTCGTCGCCGCATTCTGCGCAGGCGGTGTCGCCGGTGCCGTTTCCCGAACCGTCGTCTCCCCCCTAGAACGACTCAAGATCCTCATGCAAGTCCAGAGCGTCGGTCGAGATGCGTATAAGCTTTCAGTAGGAAAGGCGCTGGCCAAGATGTGGAGGGAAGAGGGTTGGAGAGGTTTTATGCGCGGCAATGGTACGAACTGCATTCGAATTGTGCCATACTCGGCTGTCCAATTCAGCAGCTACAACTTCTACAAGCGAGTACGTATAATGACAAGGTCCAACGAGAAGTCGTGGTCAGCTACTGACAACAACTCAGAACATCTTTGAGCACTATCCAGGCGCTGACCTGTCACCACTCTCGCGCCTCATCTGTGGTGGTGTGGCCGGTATCACCTCAGTCGTCTTCACATATCCCCTCGATATTGTACGAACTCGATTATCGATCCAGTCTGCAAGTTTTGCCGAGCTAGGAGAGAGACCGGATAAATTGCCTGGCATGTGGACAACCTTGGTTTCCATGTACAAGACTGAGGGAGGAATGTCGGCCTTGTATCGGGGTATTATTCCCACTGTTGCTGGTGTCGCACCATATGTGAGTCCTATGTTTCAGCCATCCGATCTCCCAAGCCTATGCTAATTGCTTCAGGTCGGTCTCAACTTTATGGTGTATGAATCAGCTCGAAAATACTTGACGCCGGAAGGAGAGCAAAACCCAAATGCGACCCGGAAGCTGCTGGCCGGTGCTATATCTGGAGCCGTAGCACAAACCTGCACCTATCCCTTGTAAGTTTCGGCAAAGAAGCGATATGAACTATTATTGACTCCGCATGCAGTGATGTCCTGCGCCGTCGGTTCCAGATCAACACCATGTCAGGCATGGGTTACCAATACAAGGGCATCACAGATGCTATCCGAGTCATCGTGATGCAAGAAGGACTGAAAGGTCTTTATAAAGGAATTGCTCCCAACCTTCTCAAGGTGGCCCCCAGTATGGCGTCGAGTTGGCTGAGTTTCGAGATGACACGCGACTTCCTAGTCAACCTCGGCCCCGATGCTGAACCACACTCCCTGTGATTTGTGTGTATAAGTGTGTGAGCATAGTCTGTAAGACAGGGAGTTTTTCCAAATTTGCTTGGGTTTGACGGCCGGTACGGGGGATGAACAAAAAGGAACAAGGAATGGCGCGACCACGGGAGACGCGAGGTAGACGTGTACAGTCATGGGACAGTATTTGGGATGACGGCAGCCCGATTTATATAGTGGATGCTGTGTTACTAGACGTTACGGAGGTTGCTTGCCGCATGAGGATGGATACCAAGGCATTTGACAATAGATGAGAACCGCCACCAGTTATTTTGAACATTCGATCGGTTGCGGAGATAAAAATGAAGGATTTTGCTATCACTCTTGGTATCTTCACATGTGCTGCTTGTCAATGAGTTTGCATCATGCATGGTCTCCCTATTGGGATGGGGCGAGGGTCGGTGAGCTCGGTGTGAAACCCAGGGGAAGGTGAAGGGATGGGGCTAGCTCCCGCTCTTGGTGACGCTAACCTCGATGGGGCGAATGCACACAGCGCTGCACAGGTCACGAGATACGCAATAGTGCCCTAACTGCCACACCTGACCGCCCCAAAATTGCTCGCTCCTGCTGTGGGCTAGGCCCCACCAACCCAAAGCCCTTGAATTTTTCGAAAGGCGAAGGAAGGGTTGTTTGTCGCATCCAACTCCACGCCCAACATCGCCAAATTTCGCAGCGACAACCGCCGCCATGGGTACGTGAAGCTTTTCAACATCAGCCTCTGTATGCGAGTAGAGAGGGTGCATTCGTGCACTCTCTCTGCGACCAAGGCACCATCTTGTTCGCGAAAGCGCAAGACAGCGTTGCCCGTTTTTGAGCATGCTTGAACCAATTGGCTGACGATGGCTTCACCTCACAGGTATCGATCTGAACAGCCACCACGTGAAGGGCACTCACCGCAGTGCCCCCAAGAGCGACAACGTCTACCTCAAGCTCTTGGTGAAGCTCTACCGCTTCCTGGCTCGTACGTCCACCCTTTCCGCACCATCCCACACAAGCGAAGAGCACGCAAGCTAATCACAGAAAAAATCACCAGGCCGAACTGACGCCTCCTTCAACAAGGTTGTTCTCCGACGTCTCTTTACGTCCAAGATCAACCGCCCTCCCGTCTCCCTGTCCCGAATTGTCGCCAACATCAACAAGGAGGGTGAGAAGCGAACCGTCGTCATCGTCGGCACCGTCACCGATGACAACAGACTCCTCGAGTTCCCCAAGGTGTCCGTCGCTGCCCTGCGGTTCACCTCCACCGCCCGCGCCCGCATTACTGCTGCCGGTGGTGAGGCCATCACCCTGGATCAGCTTGCTCTCCGTGCCCCCACCGGTGGCAACACCCTGATCCTCCGTGGCCCCAAGAACGCCCGTGAGGCCGTCAAGCACTTCGGCTTTGGCCCCCACAAGCACAAGGTACGAGCGTACGGTAGTTATGCATGGGTGACAGTCTCTAACAACCATTACAGAAGCCCAAGATCCAGTCCAAGGGCCGCAAGTTCGAGCGTGCTCGTGGCCGAAGACGTTCGCGCGGTTTCAAGGTCTAAGCGTGAAGTGGGAGAAAATCATTGGCCTTGGGTGGAGTTTGGGCCAGCTTATGAGGCAATTGATGTCGTCTTTCGGCTTGCAACTGGGTCTTACATGGAATTGGCGTGCCTAGGTATCACAAAATTCATCAATGAAATTCTCGCGGATTGCTGCCGCCTTGATCGTACCATTGTCCCAGTGAATGAAGTTAACAACCGCATGCCATTATCTTACAGCGATACATATATCTTACAAAGTCCATAAACATACTACTCGTCCATGTGGGAGGGCGGCTCTATCACAACACCTGGCTTCCTCCGTAGCCCAACAAAGTATGATTCCCGACTCTCCTATTGTGATTGTCAACATCATTCACGGTTGCTGTGCCATTCATGAAAATGCACGTACCTTTCTTGAAGACTCTGGCTTCTCTCGAAAGACCTTGGCAAACAGAGTCTTCAGTTTCTTCTCGAATTCTTTATCCTCTGGTCCCTGGTAAAACTTGCAGACAAAGTGCCCGCCAGACTTCAGGGTGTCGCTGGCAAACTGTAGGGCGGCGGCACACAGATCCTATAAGCCGAGAGTCAACAATGTATCTCTTATAGTTATTGCGAAGCTTGAATGTTGCTCACCATGCTGCCAGCGTGATCTCGAAAGGCATTGCCACTCGTGTTCATCAACCTATGATAGGGATTACTCAAGCTGTTCACGTAGAAGCCGGAAGTTTGATCCCAGGGTGCTGACATGTCACTTAGAACAACCTGTATAGGCGGTTAGTAAGGATTGTACAGAGGCCTAGATAACAGCAAGGGAGGTGCCAACAAACATCTACAAGACGTTGACTCGATGTGCCTGACTCTGAGGCTTCCGATGATCCTGATTCAGAGCTTGCGTGCCGTTCCATGTCAATGTAGCTAGGACGGTCAATTTCCGACGCCTCAACCCCGTCAGAGGCACTCGGCCCGGCCTCGTGCTGCAGTGGCGGAGGGCGTTTATGAGTGTCGAGTATGAAGTTCTTGACCATTTCTTGGACATTTGGAGAGAGGAAGTCGCCTTGGAAGGTAGCAACACCTTGCGGCGGCTGGGCTGGGATGAGGTCGATGCCAATGACTCGACCATGAGGTCTTGTCCTATCCACGGCGACCTAGGAGAATCCAGTGAGTCTAAAGTCCCACGAACACCTTCAAGGGAAAGACTAACCTGTGACCAACTTCCGGGGGCATATCCCTATCGTGGCATGAGCTCGAGTTCACCCTAAAACGACAATCTATTACAATCAACAAACTCACCAGGTCAACAACTGTCTGCCCATTGTTCTTGAACAACCTGTACTTTGCATCCATCTATTTTCCTAATCAGACCCATGTCCCGGGGCTATTGCCAACGACAGGGTACACACCTCTAAAAGTTTGAACGCTGCTCGACTCTTGAGGCCTTGGACTTTGGCATTCCTGGCGTACGCATCGCGGCCTTGACGTTGCTTCCAGCGGGAACCCGACGAGGACCAGCGAACGGGGCATCTAGTTGCTTTCTCAAATGAGAATTGGAGGTTGGTCAGGCCTCCAACACCCAAGAAGCAAGGCTTGAGCCGACTGTTCATTGCATATGTCTGCGTTGATGAGCAAAGTTGCTAGATTTGAGTCTGTTAAGAGAAATAGAATAGGCCACAAGGAGAAATATGGCCTGAATACTTCTCTACAAAAAGAAAAGAAAAGAAAGACTAGAGTGCCTTTTCGAGTAGTGATCCAGTGTCATTAATGTGCGATGGTGGTGGGAAGCGAGTAAACAACACAAGTTTTTCAAGGTCAAAGTCTGACTAACCTAGACCAATCAATTGATTACGAAGTTAACACAACCCAGATACATTTACGAACTGTACTTTGACAGCTAATCGCAGACAAGGGACATATACGGGGTTTTCACTGCATACAATGGCAGACACGGGACAAAGTTAAGGGTAAATGTGCCCAGTGAGCTCCAGTTAAATCAGTTACCAAACGCCTTTCCGTGAAACCAATCCCTATTCCCAATCCCTAGCCAAGGACCTTCCTTCCAACGCCAGTTATGCAATGCTCATCCACAAGACAATGTCATCTCGCCTGTTCCCATCAATCACTACTGCAAGAAGCTCGCACCCACTCCACGTCTATCCCGCTTCAACGGCGAGAATGTCGCACCACCAAATGCGCTTGACGCGCCCCCCAATGGCGCCTTGAGTCTGCGGCCAGGTGCCAGCTGAATCTTTGCAGGTCGTGGCACCGTCGTCTCTCCATCCTCCTCATCAAAGAGCGTCTTGTTGGAGCCACCAAGGATCTTGCGCTTCTTCTTCCGCCCATCGGCATCGAAGCCAGCCGCGTTGCTAGGCTTGAAGAGGCTCTCAGCCACCTTCGACTTCAGCTCCGGCGCCTTCTTCGGCATCTGTACAATCTTGTTCTCCTGTTCTCCAGCCTCCGCCTCCTCCATTACCATCTCTAGCTTGCTGGCAGGCTTCGCTGCCTTGTTCTTTCCTCTTGCTGTGACCGGCATGTTCTTCTTGGTCGTGGGTGCGTCGTCCAGAGCCTTCCTTGGCCTGCCCCTGGGCTTTCGTCCCTTGGCGGCCGAGGCGTCCTCCGCATCACTAGCAACACCAGCATGGCTTCCCAGGGCCATCACATCTTCGGCAGGCTCTACCTGAGCAGGCTCGACAGCCTCGTCGACATCCTCCTCAGGGTCAACGATGGGCTCGGAAGCCTGGGGAGCATTGCCCGTGGGTGATTGGATGTCGCTGAGCTCATCTGAAAAGTTCTTGGTGCGGTTCAAGAATGGTGTGATCGAGAATGTTGACTTTTCTCCAACCAGGGCATGCTCGGCTCCGCGCTTGTTAAACGGTCGGTTCAGTGTTGCTTCGTCCGGACCAGGTGTTCCGATGCTGATATCCTCGAGACTCATGTCTTGGGCACGTCGCTTACGGCCTGGTTCCTTCATGGTAACCGTCTTCTTGGCTGGCTTGTTGCTCTGTGCAGCCTTGCGAGCGGCCTCCAGCTCAGCGCGACAGGCCTCGAGTTCGGCTCGTGTATTCTTGAGGTCTGTTTGAGCATGCTTTCGCTTGCTCCGTGTCTCCTCAAGGAGGCTCTCGAGTCTTTCGACTTCACCTCGAACCTCCCTCAATTCCCGGCTGTGTTCCTTCTTGGTCTTCTCCAGCTCTCTCTTGGCTTCTTCCAATTGGTCCTTCCATTGATCATCATCGCGGCTCTTCGACTGCAGGCGGCTCTTCGATCGCTTCTCGTTTTCCAGTTCGACCTCCAGCGAGCTAACCTGGCGCTCAAGGTCCTGCTTCTGGGCGATAACGGCACGATGGGTTTCGAGCTGTTGCTTGAGGTGGTTGAGTTCGGGCTGAAGTTGATCCAACTTGTGGCTAAGGGCGAATTTCTCTTGCAAAATCTTGTTTGATTCTTGCCTGAAGTCGTTAAGCGAAGCGATCTCCATCTATGTCGCCATTAGTAAAGTCCAGGTATTCCATGCCCACGCGTCTTACCTGGAGAGCTGCCAGCTCCTTGTCTTGCTTCATCAGTCGCACATCCCGGTCCTCGATCTTCTTCTTGTTCTCACATCGCTCGGCATGTGAGTCTTCCTTTTCCTTGCTGAGCTGCTTGACCATAGCATCTCGCTGGATCAATCGATCCTTGAGCAATGCATTCTCGTCACGCAAGGTCAACAGGCGAAGCTTCAGAAGGCGAGCCTGCTCGTCGCGGTTGGTCAAGTCCATCTGGTGACTCTTGCCCTGATGCTTTAGTTCAAGCTCGTTGATCCGAGCAATGCGCTACAATGTCGCCGTCAGCACTGGGTCTGGGTTGACTGCGTGATAGCTTGTGAGACTGCCATACCTCGCTGGACCTGGCCTTCATCTTGTTGATGTTTTGCTTGGGTTAAGCAACCTCTGACGGTGCCTATGATGAATAGCAAAGATTCTCGATGATAGCGAATGTTGAGGCCTCAAAATATGTGAAAGATATCTCGAGGCGAGCGTCATGGACGGGACGTTGGTAGAAGTTAAGGTGGGATGGATGCAACGACAGTTCCGGTCGTGTTTTGGCCCAAGTAAACATGGTGCTAAATCGGGCTAGCCTATGAGCGCTTAGCTTTAGTCACGTGCAGCTGTCTCATCCAATCGATACCGCCCCCCGCCTATTCATGGCGCGCGTTGGAGACAGCTTAGGTAAGGTGCTCGGCCATTTCCAGAATGAGAGGCCACCTCAGCTTCACCTCATAGCTCCGCGACCTATCCTAGTGTCAAGGTGGTAGCTTGTAGAGTCTACTACTTTGACATAACCTATCTCGAGGCCAATTGGCCCTTTTTCTTCCATTTCTTTCGACCGCAGCCGGATCTATTCAACCTACAGTCGCCATGCGTTTCCTTTCGTCACTCCTTTCGCTCGCCCTCCTCACGACGGGTGCTGTCGCAGCTAAGAAGTCGACCACCGAGCGATTCAACGAGTTCCACGCCAAGCAGACCTCCAACCCAATCAAGCTCAGAGATTCTTCATACAAGTCCCTGACTGCTACACCTCGCGACTATAGCGTTGCTGTTCTTCTGACGGCTGCTGATGCGCGATTCGCTTGCCAACTCTGCCGCGAGTTTCAACCCGAGTGGGATCTAGTTGGCAGGAGCTGGGCCAAGGGCGACAAGGCCGGAGAGTCACGTCTGGTTTTCGGCACGCTGGATTTCACTGATGGCAGAGATGTCTTCATGCAGGTTGGTATACCAGGAAGAAGCTTTATTGCTTTCAACGGTCATTAGGGGTTTGATCTGACTTTCAGCAGCTTGGCCTCCAAACCGCCCCTGTCCTCTTGCTCTTCCAGCCTACCCAGGGCCCTCATGCCGTCGCAAAGCAGGACCCTTTGCGATACGACTTCACCAACGGGTGAGAAACATTAGCCTTTCGCTTTCTGTGAGCATGTAATAACCTAGGATCATCAGACCCGCGACTGCTGAGCAAGTCCAGATTTGGCTCGCCCGTCATCTCCCAGGCCGACCTCATCCTCCCGTGAAGCGACCCATTAACTGGATGCGATGGATTTCTGGCATCACCATCGTTCTCGGAGGTTCAACTGCACTCTACGTTGCGTACCCTTACGTGCTGCCCATCCTCCAGAGCCGAAACCTCTGGGCTTCCATCAGCCTCATCTCGATCCTGCTCTTTACCAGCGGACACATGTTCAACCACATCCGCAAGGTTCCTTACGTCGCTGGCGACGGACGAGGTGGAATTAGTTACGTTGCGCCCGGTTTCCAGCAGCAGTTTGGCCTGGAGACCCAGATTGTGGCCGCGTTGTGTAAGTCCATGCTTCAAGCTCATGATGGTATCAGGTGCTAACTCGTTCGTCTAGACGGTGTCTTGTCGTTCTGCGCTATTTCCCTGGCGATCAAGGTCCCCCGCATCGCTGATGCCAAGACTCAACAGGTCGCTGTCATCGCTTGGGGTGGTGTTCTGTTCCTCGTCTACAGCTTCCTTCTCAGCGTGTTCCGCGTCAAGAATGGAGGTTATCCCTTTTCCCTGCCGCCTTTCATGTAAAGGGGTGATTGGAGATGGACCAGAGCCTATCTACTAGTCACTCGGATCAGGTCGGGGTGTTCATATGGATGACGTGCGAGGAGGAAGGTCGACACCTGATCAAAACGTGCTGGCTCTGCTCGATCCCCCATGCAGTGGTAAGAAGGGGATGAGTAAATCAAAACATGCATGGTGTACAATATTGCCAGTTAGGCGTTTCCCTTAGACGGTTCAAATGTAGCATGACAATTAAGGATGTTTTTTGGTATCTTGATCAACGTTAGTCGTAAGCCCTGGGGGTATCTGGTGACCCTGTCAGAGCAGGCATTGGCAGAGGAGGGGGACGAGCTGGCATCGCAAGAGACAGTGCGGAGGATGCGCACAACTTCACACCTTGCTGGCAACCTTTACCACACGCATCTTGTTGAGAATCACTTGGGCACCATGTCATGTTTTAACTCGAGTTCTTTATTGGAGAACAAAAGGATGAATCCCGGTACTTTCAGGGGCTGCTTATAACCAGCAAATGCGTGATGCCCTCGTCAGATTTGAGTCGCCCCCCCTTCCTTTGCATCAATAAAGACCAAACGAGGAAGCCAACCATTTGACGCCCCACCAATGATCTACCTTCTTCCGCTCGCCTCCGGCCTCGTCACCACGCTCCTTTTTTAGGGTAGAGGAAATTTATGCCCTCGACATGACACCCCAGGCACGGATGATGTTGTCAGTGTAACCAGCGAACAGAGTCTGGCCATCAGCAGACCAGGCCAAGCTGACACACTCGGGCTCCCGGCTCTTCTTGCCAGTGTCGGGGAACTCGGGCTTGAGCTCATCAACCTTGCTCTTCTTCTCAAGATCGAAGATGATGATGCTGCTGGCAGTGGCAGCGCAGAGCCAGTATCGGTTGGGGGAGAAGACGAGAGCGTGGATCTCGTCGTTGGCGTTGAGGGAGTAGAGGTGCTTGGACTCGTTAAGGTCCCAGAGCATGGTGGTGCCGTCCTTGCCACCGGAAGCGCAGAGGGAACCGTCGGGAGAGATGGTGACGGTGTTGATGTAGCCAGTGTGGCCGATGTGGTCGGTCTGGAGCTTGCAGGTGGAGAGCTCCCAAACCTATAGGCCTGTTAGAATCATGAAATGATACGGGATGCATCAGATGGTGAAAACAGGGTAGTGAATAAACTGGATCAGGGCAATGGTGAAATAGTTGTCTCATGGCCTGTGGAAGCAGGCTCTGAAGTAGCAAATACTTGGGTTGCAAACATCATATCGATTGGGAGTGTGTAGAGTGCTTCAGCAGCACATGCGGAGCTGTTACTGACCTTGACGAGCTTGTCCCAGCCGCTGGAGACAATGACGGGGTTCTGGGGGTTGGGGCTGAAGCGGACGCAAGAAACCCACTCGGTGTGGCCCTTCTCGGAGATGGTGTACTTGCAGTCACCGAGGGTGTTCCAGAGCTTGATGGTTCGGTCGCGAGAGCCGGAGACGATCTGGCGGTTGTCGGCAGAGAAGCTGACGGAGAGGACGTCGTTGGTGTGGCCAACGAATCGTCGGGTGGTGGTGCCGGTGGCGAGCTCCCACAGACGCAGGGTCTTGTCCCAAGAGGCAGACAGAGCGTAGGCGCCATCGGAAGAGATGACCTAGATCCAACAAATATCAGCCCAAGTTCTCGTTTCGTCCTCCTCGCCAAGGTGCGGATGGGCGTGGCGGGGCACAAGGTGAACATACACAATCGGAGACGATGTGAGAGTGGCCGTGAAGAGATCGCTTGGGGTAACCGTATTGGGTCTCATCGCGGGTGAGGTTCCAGATGATCAGAGTCTTGTCTCGGGAGCCAGACAGGAGCATGTTGGGGCTGGAGCGCGATCAGTCAGTTGATGGCCTCTAAATGGATCAAGACGAGTAGAGCTCTATATCGAACGTACTTCTCCATGGAGGTAGCCAAGCTGGTGACCCAGCCATTCTGTAAAAGTTAGCTTCCTCTTCTTGATCCCAAAAACTCATCGCCTTCCGCGAGGCCGACCAGAAGCATGTTGACGGGGAGCATCGTGGCCAACCACAGTCGCGATGCAGCAGTCGGCAGCGGCAGGAGGGAGTTGAAGAGGTTCGACGTACGTGGCCCTCGAGAGTGCCCTTGAGGATCAATTGTTCGGCCATTGTTGCGGTGACGAGGCGATGCAGAGGATCAGGGTGCGTGAGGGAGAAGAAAGAGAGAAGTCAAGGGCTGCTCTGCAAATCCTAGGCCTGGTCGGATCTTGGAAGGCTTCGCCGGCAGAAATTGGGATTTTTTGTGTGGGTTAAAAATTAGGGCCGCACGTTCGGGCTCCGCTTTGATTGAAGCGTGTCCGGTGTGCAAACAGCGGGTACGTACCACTGTGTGTGCGGGGCTCAAAAGCTGAGCCACATCTCAAGCGAAAGCCACAGGCTCCAGCCTCTCTGCAGCCGCAACGCCAAAGAAGCAGCAGAAGCTCAGAGGTCTCGTTACATCAGCCCAATTGACGGTTCTCATGCAGTTCATCCTCAATGAGGGTTTTGCTATTACTTTCGTTAGCCTTTCGGTCTTCAAGATGGGGAGGGAAGCGCGTACTGTGAACTCCATTTAACCTCCACACACGATCACAGTTCATCCATCATCCAGAGACGCCTGGACCTATGTTCAGGTTGCTGTGATTGTGAGAGGCTCACTCGCTGCCACATGGCATCTACTTTCATATTAGGTCTATCCCTCGCTCGAGCTCAAATAGCAAGGCCATGAACGCCAAACGCCATCCATCCCAAACCACGTATTCATGGGGTATCATGTGAGCCATCGTTTCCAATGGATGCTTGATCAACATCTTACAACGCCTTCTTGCTTGCCAAGGCAGCCGACCGTTTCCCTGCTCTGGGAACTTCTTTGCGAGAGAAAAGAGCCTCGCCATTGACAATCATGCTGTGGTCCGCAATCTCCATCTGATCAGTATGCTCCCCCTGACCTTCCGCGGCCATGAACCGTTTCATTGTCGATTCCCATAGACGGAACCGCTCCTTCCCATGAACATCGCGCTCAACCAGCAGCTTGACTTCTTTTTGTTTTCGCATTTTGGATGCTCGTACCAGGCGGCGGAGTGCATCTTCGCCCTGCTGAGCTGTCCTTGCGGCGTCTTCCCGGATTCTCTTAGGGTCGCGAATGTTGGAATCCTCCTGCGGAGTAAACTTGTATGTGTGTTTGCTGGGGAAGTCTGGGAACGAGGATGGAACGTAATCTTTCTCGTCTTTGTCCGGCTGTCCGCTCAATTCTTCGCCTAGGAGCGGTAGTGTGGTATAGGCGTCTTGGTCTTCAGGGAGCACATCGGCGAAGCTGGGAACGATTTGCTTTTTGGGAATCGGTGGCCTCAGGTGAGGCTTTAATGATGAAATACTGATATTGTGCCGTCGTAGCGCGTGTTCGAAGTCGGTTGCGATGGGGTGTTCGCGTCGTGCAGCCAGGGCTAGACTTTTGGCAGCATCGATCATGCCCTCGAGATCTGGAAAAGGCGCGTCAGCGACGAGTCAAATGTTAGCTATTCGCATATACTAACATGTCTCCACCATTGCGGTGAAGCTCTCCAGCGCCTCAGGGCTTGCCGAGTCAAAGCCGTCATGCTTGAGAACCATGGCGATCGAGCGTTGGAGCCCAGCTCGGGCCTGGTAGTGCGGGTTCGGTATCACGGATCCGATTGCTCGTGGCCCCGTCTCGTCGGGGTTTGTGTCTTCGTGATGTTCATCGTGAACCCGGGGCCGCTTTGGATCGGGTTGCTCCTCGTCGGCTGGAGAGAGGCTTCGCTTTGGCGTCATCGCGAAGATCTTGGGACGTGACGATTTCGACGACGCGCTATGGAGGGCGTTTATGTGGTTATTTTAAGTACGGCGAGAGCATCTCATTGGACTTTGGCCCAGCCCTGACGAGTATTCCAGGCAACGAGTGATGGGCGCAAAGTTGTTGATGATGGAATATGTTTTGGCGATGTCGGGGGGAAGGTTAGAGCTGCAGCTCCTCCACCAAGGATTCAAGCTGGGGAAACTTCGGCTCATTGGTCGACGGCCCCACATGTCAAGTCCGAGGCCATGACTTTGTATCACCTCTGGTTCTCGTTTGATTCACCACAATTATTCCTCTTTGAGGTTCCAATGTGATTTAGGAATGAATATTGCGACCTGTGCACGAATTTGGGCGTAAACCTTATCACTGGTTTTGGTTTCTGAGTAGTCATTTGAACATGAAATTCAATATCGACTAATTTGTGGTGTGGCTCGTAACGCCCGTCACAATGTCTGTGCAATCGTCCTCCAGCTGAGACAGGATGCTGGTGTCAATATCAGACATGAATGCGAAATCACGGGCGAGAGCAAATACATCACCGTCGCTACGTGTAGTCCGAACAGAGTGACCCTGGCGCGATCATCCATCATGATCGCCTGGTAGAGACATGCAGGGAGGGCCATATAACTTCCAGAAAAGAATGAATTACTCCAGGGTAAACCGCCAAGGCGTGCCTTGCAAGGGCTCACCAACACTTGACATCTGAGCAAACGAGTCTAGACCGAGTGATCGACGCCGGAGGTGTCCCGCGAAGAGGATCCGAAATTCAGAATGTGACCCAACCCACGGTGTCTGATTACCGCCCTCCTGCAGGTCGCCGGGATTGTGATCATCTCAATATGATATTGCTGTGCGAGAGCGGTGTTTTCCGTTCGGTTGCTTTGACCGACACTTGAGACAACCACCGGTGGATGGACTGAACCCTGCATCTTGGGCTTGACATTGGACGTTAGCCGAACTAGCATGACAGGCTGCATGTCCTATGATGTGACAAGCGAGTCAAAGCATCAATCACCTTGAGACTTAAGAATCGCTCATTTACTCTGTTTAACCGCCTGCGTGTGTGACGTTCTGAGAAACCCCCGCGTCTACACCCTCTTCTTGGCTTTTGGCTTTGTCTTCAGGTCCCGCAATCGGACTGGCCCCTCTGGTTCTTGATTCTAGGGCAGGCAAATTCCATCCAATTCTCCCCATCCAGGATATAAGTGTGTGTGGTTGATCACGTTCCGAACCGCACATCACCACCGAACATTGAAACAGCTCCCACACCAGATATATGAGCTGGAGGCATTGTTGCACCAACCAGCCAACACTGACGGTTGCGTTCCTCAACAGTCGTCCCAGCACGATAACCTGAAACTCTTCTGCAGCCCGCCTACCCTGCACTCCCAGAGACACTTTTTGGGTTTGCATCACGAAGCATTTTTGCTCCAACACGACTCTGTATCCCCTGCCCTAAAGCCCTCAACATCGCGGCCGCAACTTCCACTAGGTAGATTGCGGGCATGTCCCTCTGACAAAGCCCAACATATTTTGCTCCTGGCTTTTTTCTTCTTCTTGTCTTTCAGATACCCATCAGATATACATTTTTTATTATTATCCCAACCCCCCCCTACACCATGTTTCCTTTTGACCACTCCGCCCTTCCGCAGCTCACAACCCGCAAGGCCTTTATCGGTGTTGATTTTCAACACGATTTCATAGCCCAGGATGGCGCGCTGCGAGTCCCGGAGCCAGAGGGCCTTGTGGATAGAACTGTCAAGCTCGCCAAGGCGTTTCGGGATGTAGGAGATGTCGTTTGGATCCAATCGCAGTTTGAGGAGACTCGGCCTGTTTTCGAGGACCAAATTATCGTCACAGACAATAAGCCCCTATTGCGTCCCTCTTCGAGGGGTCGAGCGAAGCTGCTCCCAGTCGAGGACCTCGACGTGGCTGGACCGCCGGACGCAGAGGCTTTCCTCAGCCACGAAGAACCTGTGTGTGTCAAGGCCGACACACCGGGCTGCCGCATAGCTGCGGCCATTGAAGAGGCATCGCAGAAGACGGACATAAAGTTAACAAAGTCGCACTATTCGGCGTTCCAGACGACACAACTGTTGCGTATATTGCGCGCCAAGATGGTTATGGAGCTTTTCATCAGTGGTTCCCTGACCAATATTGGCGTCCATGCAACAGCACTCGATGCTGCGGGTCACGGCATGGCCATTACGATTGTTGATGATTGCTGTGGCTATCGAACAGAGGCTAGAAAGTCATCGGCAATTGCATCCTTGATCGAACTCACTGGCTGTGAGGTTGCCTCGTACGAGGAGGTCCTGGAGAGCCTGCAGCCTAAACCAAAGACCCCTAAGGCGTCGCGCAGCAAGGCATCCTCACAACAGTCGAAGCGCATGGAATCATCACGAAGTGTCAAGTCCGGCGTGGACAAGGACGTGCGCGACAAGAGTCTCTCACCATCAATCGTCAAGAACATGACAGGCCTGCGATTAGCTTCAGATTCGCCAAGCCCCGCAGCGGCTGGGACTCAGCCTCAGAAAAAGGTGTCGACTACAAGCGCAGCTGAACGCCATGACTCAGAGGTCAAACCACCGTCGAAGACTGAGGAATCGAATGGCCTTTCTCAGACCAAAACACCAGACACAAAGGACACAAAACAGATACAGAATGTTAGTGAGGCGGCTGCTATTAAAGGAGACGCTGGGAAGGTGGTTGAGAGCAAAGAAGAAGAGACACCAGCTCAGAAGACGACTAAAGACGAAGAGATATCACCTCAGAATACGGATAAAGACGAAAAACAACCCGAAACATCAACACCACCCAAAGTAAATCCAGACATGGCCCAGACCAAGACTCTGATGGAAAACGAAGAAGGCCATCTTCTGCAGAAGGGTCTCTGCGAGGGAGACACCGACATCATCGAGAACGTCCTTCCAGACACTCTTGTCGATGGCATCTTTGAGAAGCTACGCGACGAGGTCCAGTGGCAGCGCATGTCGCATCAGGGTGGAGAGGTCCCACGATTGGTGGCCGTCCAAGGCGAGGTTGGTGAAGATGGCACCATCCCAGTGTACCGTCATCCATCCGACGAGTCTCCCCCACTGCTACCATTCTCTCCAACCGTTCTGGCCATCAAGGCCGAGACGGAGAAGCATCTTGGCCACCCCCTGAACCACGTCCTGATTCAGTACTACCGTGACGGAACCGACTACATCTCTGAGCATAGCGACAAGACCTTGGATATTGTCCAGGGCTCTTATATCGCAAATGTCAGCCTGGGTGCCGAGCGAACCATGGTCTTCAGAACAAAGAGACGGGATAAGGGCCCATCTCGAGACGAAGCCTCGCCAGCCGACCTGAAGAGGAAGATCCAGCGCGCCAGACTTCCACACAACTCTTTGTGCCGATTGGGCTTGAAGAGCAACATGAAGTGGCTGCACGCCATCCGCCAGGATAAACGACCAAAGAGCCAAAAGACTCCAGCCGAGCTGGCCTACGATGGCGGCCGAATCTCTCTGACGTTCCGCCAGATTGGGACGTTCCTGAACCGTGAAGAGACTCTCATCTGGGGTCAGGGTGCCAAGGCCAAGACGCAAGAGGAGGCTCATACTGTCATCAATGGCCAGACTGACGAGGCCATCGAGATGCTCAAGGCCTTTGGGACGGAGAACCACGCCACAGAGTTCGACTGGGATGTCCACTATGGCAAGGGGTTCGACGTGCTGCATATGAGCAACGCACCACGACTCTTTGCCTGCGGGGATTCAGTGGCTAACATGCGTGCCGCCCTCATGCTGGCAGAATACGGGGTGAACTACGCAAAGGGAAGCATCACGGCAGGCCCCGAGTCTGGCCCATCCAATACTGAGAGCGGCGCCATCAAGTTCACAGACAAGGACAAGTCAGCTGTTCAAGGTGACCTGGCTGTCATGCTGTATCTCGATGCTCGCTATGGCCTCGGCAAGCCTGGAAGCACCGCCCGAAGCCCAAAGGAGCTGGCTACCCAGTTCACCCGCTTCCAACGTGCAATGTCAGTCCTGGATGCCTGGCGCAGCTTGCCCGAAGACACCACCAGCGGGAAGCGTGACCTCAAGTCCCTGAAGCATGAGCTTGAAGTCTGGGATGGTTTCGTAGCCGAGACTGAGGGAGCTTTCCTTGCCGGCTCGGAGCTGTCTCTGCCTGACTTCGCCCTCTGGCCTGTCTTGCATTTTATCGTGGAGGAATCGGGGCTGGAAGCTCTGGAAGGATTGGATAAACTGAAGGATTATTATGAGAGAGTGGCAGCGAGATCTAGCGCGAAGAAGGTTCTGGGTAAGGAGTCGACTCCTCCTCCTCCTCCTCCTCCTCCTCAGGCTGGAGAGCCATCTACCAGCACTTAGTCATGCCACGATCTTGTCACTCTAGCCGTGTTTTGTCTTTATTTGGAGGTCTTTGGGTCATTGGGCATAGCTGTTGAGATCACCACCTAGCTACTTCATGTTTGATATCCTACATTTTTGCTCGAATTGAGAGTTGACTCAAGTCACATGGCACTGGGTTTTGTAAATTTTTGTGAGAGGGGTGTAACGGTTGAGTGAGGTGAAGCCATAAACTACATCCGTGGAGCAGTGGTCTCATCTCATCTCACATACCTATGTTCAATTCAAGTCCCAGCAGAGGCTCGGACGAAGCAAGGGTCCAGCGGTACACTTCTATGTGGTCATAGCCAAATTAGTTTCAACGGGACTAATGATCCGGCTTGCGGGCCCGTCGTTTTCATCCATATTGATGCTTGCCGTGGGCCATCATCAAGATGAATCCCACGGCAGGGGGTATGTGCCGACCCAGTCTGCAACCTCGCTGCGTAGCTGTACGATCTCGGACTGCGTCTCGCCATTGCCGAGATACTCCATGAAGTTCTTTAGCTTGCCTGGGCTCTTCTCACCCTTCTCCTCCGCCGCCTTTCGGGCCGCCTTATCAATCCGAGAGGTGATGGCGACGGCACGATCCACGACATCCGCAACACGGACAAAGTCATCCTCGTTGAAGCCGCGAGTGGTCATGGCTGGCGTGCCCATGCGGAGGCCACCAGGGACCAACGCTGATCGATCTCCTGGGACAGTGTTCTTGTTGGCAGCAACACCGACCAACTCTAGCACACGCTCAACTCGACTGCCATCAATGCCCTGGGGCTTAAGGTCGGCCAAGACCAAGTGGTTATCAGTGCCTCCACTGACAAGCGTGTAGCCTAGACCACCATTGCCCTTGGGCTCGCTCAATCGCCGGGCAAAGGCCTTTGCGTTCTTTAGTACCTGGGTCTGGTACACCTGGAATTCGGGGGTTTGCGCCTGCTTCAAAGCCACGGCGAGGGCTGTGATAGTGTGGTTGTGAGGGCCACCTTGGTGACCGGGGAATACGGAGTTGTTGATGGGGCCCTCGAGGTCGTAAAGGATGTCTTCCTTGGTCTTGGGGTTTTGTTTCCGGACTCCTTTCCGGTAGAAGATCAGGGCTCCCCGGGGACCTCGTAAGCTCTTGTGGCTGGTGGTTGTGACAATATCTGCGTAAGAGAAAGGGCCGGGGACAGCTTTGGCTGCTATTAGGCCGGAGATATGGGCGACATCGGCGAGTAGGTAGGCGTTGACTTTATCGCAGATCTCTCGCATGCGTTGATAATCGATCAATCGGCTATAGGCACTTGCGCCAGCCACGATAATCTTGGGTCGGTAGATGGTTGCTAGTTCTTCGAGCTTGTTGTAGTCGATGTATCCAGTCGACTCGTCCAACCGATAGGGTACCGTCTCGAAGTATTTTGAAACAGCAGAAATCTTTTTGGTTGGTGTCTGATAGCCATGGGATAGATGGCCACCATGAGGTAGGTCAAGGCCCATCAATCGATCGTGGGTGTTCAACAAGGCGGAGTAGACGTAGAGGTTTGCGGGAGCACCGGAGAGAGCTTGAGGACTGGAGTTAGCAAGAACTACTCAAAACAAAGACTGACATGTACGAGACACCAGTCATGGACGGAGGGGAGAGGTCGCGAACCTTGGACATTCACACCCCATGATTTGGGATCAAGGCCGAATGTTTCGAGAGCGCGCTGTTGACATAGACGTTCGGATTGGTCAATGAACTCGTTGCCACCATAGTATCGAGCACCTGGATAGCCTTCCGAATATTTGTCTGGAGAGGATATAAGTTAGACTCTGCAATGTGAAGACCGATACTGGTTGAGAGCCGTACTTTGCATTACACTACCAAGAGCATCGAGAACAGCTTGAGAGGTGAAGTTCTCGGAGGGGATAAGGTTAATGAAGTGCTTCTGGCGTTTCTTCTCCTACTCCAGGGATTAGTAAATGAGCGAGGGTAGAGAGCTCGAGGCGGCATCATGGTGAACCTTTTCGATGATGTCGAAGACGGTGGGGTCAGCCTTGCCAAGGTGGGCTGAGAGTAGCTGTGTAAGGGCACAAGAGCGTCAGACCTCCAAGTTCACGGTAATACAATGGCTTTTAATCAATTGGATATTAACAAACCTGCTGCTGACTCTCGAGACTCAAGGAGGACGACGCTCGCGTGCACGTTGTGGTAACTGCAATAGGCCTCGCGATGCCGCGCAGGACACGCGAGGTACCTCTCACGCCAGCAAGAGACATGGCGTGGTTGCGATCGGCGGATGACGGGAGAGAGGGCGAGAGAGCAAGAGGGAATGGAGCGCAATTGAGAGACAAAAAGGGGGTATCTTTTCGCACAAGAGGAGAGCCGCTTTGCGAGGCGACAAGACGGTGATTGTCTAGCAGCGCGCTCGCTCAGGACGTCATTGACTGTGACGATGGATGTCAGGACGGGACCTAGAAGGACGAAGGCGGAGGCGGAGGTGGGAGGTGGAGGAGGAGCCGACACCACCACTGGTGAGGGCCGCTTTGGAAGGAGGCTGCCAGAATGGCTCGAGTTCAGCCAACGACAGCTACATGCAGGACAAGTACCTAGCGTATTTGCCTAACTTGAGCCCCTGTCACAGCCTCTGCAAGACCATGTCTTGTGCTTAATGGGCTGAGAGGTTGCCTGGGACACAGCTGCTCCAGCGAAAGAGCCAGCCTTTAAACGCTACAAATACCCAAGGGAAAGGTACTCTTTTAGCAGCTCACAGTCGCCTGTGCCACAGTGCTCCATCCCTGTGGCGGTGAGCCAAGACGCCATTACGTATAAAATTCTCGGCTCCGGTGGGCTATGGGGTTTCTTCTTTTTCTTCTTTTTTCCTTATCAACTAAACTTGGGCGTGATGTGACCGCCAAGATAGCATATTGGTTCCTCCGCTTCGTGCGGGAGCATGCTGAAATGCCCTGGCACAAACTCACCACTCTTGAGAGGGCAATTTGAATGAACTGATCCAAGCCTTTGGTTGATCTTCTCGCATACTCTTTTCACGATAGCTTCATTCTAGTTCAATGCGTTTACGTAGTTAGTAGAAAGTTAGCTTGTTCTTGCGGAGGTGTCCTATTATTCTTGCCTAGCTGGGTTGTAAATGCTTGGCGTTGTTGTCCATTTTGTCTGACCACGTTCTAAGTTATCCAGGCTGTGCGGCCTAGGTTTTGAAACCAGTGCCCTTGTTGATGCAAGCTGCGGCCAACTTGATGCTATTCTACCATCAATCAAGCATGGGCAGAAATTCAGGGCAAGACAGCGACATGCATGAGCAACGGCACTTTTGTGGAGTGAGAAAGGCACAGCCCGCGTGTGAAAATGAAGCCAACCCGCACAACATTATTTTGAACACCTGTGGTACCGAGGACATATTGAGCAACAGCCGTGCTCACGAGAAGATGGGCATTGTGGAAAAACATCCAAGCATCCGAGCATCATCGATTCCATTTTTCAATGCTACATGCCAGAACCCCCGCCGGTACGACTGTAGAAACCAGAAGGGCGTAAAAAGAGACCCAACCCGTAGACTCCGAATGCAGCCTCCTCTCAAGACCGAAATGTTGTCGTTGTCCACACGGTTTACTCCTCGGCAAGGAGAGCATTTCGCTTGGCCACCGCACGCTCCTGCTTGCGCTCGCGGGCAGCCTTGTTCTTCGCACGCTTGGCATCCATCTCCTCCTGGAGAGCCTTCTCACGCTGCTTCTCGGCCTTGGCACGGTGGATCTGTTCATCTCCATGTCAGCAATCATCCCTCGTCGTGGCCACCATGGCCAGGTATCATGGGTAACACGTACGTGCTCAACCAGGGCACGCTTGTGCTTGAAGGTGTTACCCTTGCTGCTGTGGTACAGCTCGTGGTAGAGGTGCTTGTCGATCTTGCCGCTGGCACGGTACTTGACCAGAAGACGGCGGAGGACTCGGAGGCGGCGCATCCAGAGGACCTGGCTGGGCATACGGGCATCGGCAGTACCCTTGCGCTTACCGTAGCCACGGTGTCGGCCCTCTCGTCGGGCGAGGTTCAGCTCGCGGGCGCGCACTCGCGAGTGCTGGGTGACGGGCTTTCGGATGATGAGGCCATCGGCGATGAGCTTTCGGATGGTCTGGCGAGAGTTGGCGTTGGAAATCTCGCTCTGCTCGTTGGGGTCGAGCCAGATCTTGCGCTGACCGCAGCCGATGACCGACGAGGCCAGGCGCTTCTGAGTTCGCAGATTGACCCTGCAGTGGAGGAAGAAACATGAGTTAGCCACTAACTCCCTCTGATATCGATGATGAATTTTTGGCTTCGAGATCGCGGCGACGGCATCAGAAGCATCTGCTCCCAGCGCAGTCCTGCTTCCAGCTCCTCCAATATCGCATCCTCGTTGTGCTGATCGATTCGGACAACTTACATCTTGATTGTCGTTAGTGGTGGCCGGTCCTCGATGGATGTTGGATGAAGACTGAGAGGGGTTTGCGAGGCCAGAATTTCTCCTTGGGTTTGTGGGTTCACTTGCGCTAGACCCTTTCAGTTGCACTAAGCGAGGGCTGTTCTGGGTCATGAGTCACCGCCGGGCGATTCACGTGACCTTTTTACTGCCACAGGGCACTCTGGGAAGGTGGGGTGGGAAATGCGATATCCCTCTGCCCCAATCAGAATTATTCATGAGCTCAAATTGACTTCATTCTCATGAGGCGAGCTTGAGTTCGGAGTATTGTATCCGAAGGTTGACATTGTTGTGCTATTTCCCAGGCCATTGAATTGGTTCATTGAGCTAACACGAAATGCGAACCACTGTATTTTTCTCTATATTTCTGCCAATCCACATATCTGTGTGTGTTACAGCAAGCATATGAGCGCAGCTTGGCCTTGACGTGGACGACAAGAGCTCGAAATTCAGCGTGGTAAAATTCGAGGAGATGGCGGTGGGGCAGTTTCGAAGGACATACACAACTGGGCGATTATGAGGATCATGAACAACGGCGATACCCACATGGGGCTTATGTTCGTGCATGGATTAGCATTGTTCCTAGCACTATTCCTCAAGGTAAAGCAACAGATGCTCGATAACAGATTACATGAAGCCAAATCCAAATACCTGGAAGTGACAGTGCTGCATTGATTCATAGCTTTTCATCATGGTATAACATAGGTAAGATGCCATAACATTTGTTCATGGCACACTTGCTTGCTCCCGGAGATGTTCACGAGAACGTCTCGCTTCCCACATCGACCTTTCCAACGCTCCAAATCTCCTTTTCGTCCTCTGCCTCGTCGTTTGATAGACCAAGTCCTCCCTGTCCACCTTCCGCCTCACGTCTCTCGCGAGCTTGTGAGCCTAGTCTCATGGCAACACGCTTGAAGTAGTCTCCCATGCTCCTTTTGGTATTGGCAGGCAGCTCCGCTCCAGACCCAGCCATGAACTTGTCAAAGATGCGGCTCTCCTCGTCCGCCACACTGAACAGCTCCACAAATGCCGCCTCCGCCGCCAACTTGACGGGGATAACAGGGTCTCTAACACTTGCAAAGATGGGCTGTGCCAGGAGGGCCACGTGGGGTCGGACCATTTCCATGTCGTTGCGGCTCACCGTGCGAACAACCACCAGCGCAAGTCGACGGGAGTCGGTTGCATTGCCTGGCTGGATGATGGATGCAAGGGCCTCAAAGATTCCCTTGGTAGTCTCATAGCTCTTGGGCGCGTCTGAGAGTAGATACTTGCCTGTAGCTAGGATGCAGTTGTCTGCCACAAAAACCTATTCATGAATGTCAGCTAACAGTCTATTTCAAACTTGTTCGTCTTCACTTACGTTCTTGTTTGCGATGCCCTGGCACAGAAGTTCGGGCAACTCGTCGATCAAAGAGTTTTGGAGCAGAGCCTCTGGGGATTCAACCAGGACGGCATTCAGAGCAAGCACAGACGAGGGGCTGAAGTGCGATGTAACCACACGGTTCTTGAGCAGACCCGAGGCGGCTTCCTCAGGAACGTTCTTGATGAGGGCACCCAACAGCTTGGCGTTGGTGATAGTCATGGTGTCGTCCCTCTCGTCTGTGTCCATGTCGATCAGGGACAACACAGCCGCTCGGGATGCCTCTCCCATGTTGGCACCGGCCTTGCTGATGACCTCGTACAAGGCCTTGAGCATTGCAGTCTTGACACCAGGATCGGCAGTCTTCGATCCAGTGACGAGTTCGGCAATCAGAGGATCGATACGGGGAGTGTACTTGATCAGGGTACCCAATGCCTTGGCAGCCCTTGTCCTCAGTGTCTCGCTCGACGTATCGGCGAGAGACTTGGCAAATGTACGCTGAAGTTGGGGCAAGAAAGGCTTGAGTGCCATTGGCATCTTCTCGAGGAGATTGTTGAGAGTGAGAAGAATGGCCGACTTGACTTCGGTGGCGCGTTCTGAAACCACTCGGATGAGAGGACCAGTAATCTGGGTCACGAACGGCTTCAGCGAGGCCTCGCTGGTTCTGTCGACAATATCGGCGATACCCAGAGCAGCCTGGACTCGTTGTTCTGCAGTACCGTTCATCAAGCCCTGCAAGAAGATGGGAAGAATAGCATTGATGCCCTTGGGCAGCTCGAAACCACGCAGGTTCGCCCCCGCGACACCAACACGCTGGAGAGTTTGGCGAGTGGAGATGACAAGCGACTCCATCTCCTCCTTCCGCAGCTTCTTGGTAAATCCGCTGAGTGCTGCCCAAGAGGACTTGACGACATCTTGGTCTCCATCATCGAAAGAGTTGAGTAGTGACCGGATAATGTCCTGGTTGTACCGGGAGTAATCCACGCTGGCGGCAGAGAAGAAGTTGCCCAGATGGCGGGCCGTAGCTGCTCTCCGACGGTGATCCTCGTGCTTGAGGAGTTGTAGAAGAACATTCATGACCGTGTTAAGGCCATCGTACTCATCAATGGACTGAATAACCGTGTCGAAGGAAGTCGCCAGCTCTTCACGAAGATCATCCTCCTTGCAGTTGATCTCGTTGTCCATAAGCGAGTTGATGATGTTAGGCAGGCGCCTGTTCATCGCAGGACCAGCAACCTTGGATAGAGAGGCCAGGGCCTTGGCATCGAATGCCGAGATGGGAGGTGTTGTGAGCGTAGGGATAAGGTTGGGCAAGATGATGTTTGACCGTGTTGTCTCGGTGAGTAGCGTGAGGAGAGCCGACAGAGCATTGTCTGCCTCGTCTTCCGACCGAAGGAGGTTAAGCAAGAAGGGAAGCACTTGGTCGACAGCTCGCTTGCCAAAGATCTGCTGGAGAGAGTCGAATGCTTCGGCAGCAGCCTCTCGGACGTCCTCATCAGAGTCCGTAAGTGCTGTGCGAACGACAGAGATAAGTGTCTTCTCATGATCTTCGAGAGCTTCAGGGGAAGCAGATGAGATTAACTCTCTCAGAGCAAGGCAGATACCTTGCTTAGCATCGACATCGGTCGATGTCTGAAGACCCTCCTCCAAAGTGGGAAGGAGACTTGCCAAAACACCATCTCCTGCTTTGCGGATAAGCTCTCCAAGGGCGTTGCTGGCAATGACCTTGTGCTCCATGTTGGAGCTTCCCAGGCGCCTGATGAGAAGTTGTGTGAGAGTAGGCACAAGCTCCTTGAGAGTTCTCGGGCTGTGCACAAGGACCTTCCAGACCGAAATGGCGGCTGACCGGACAGCTCCAGCAGTGTCACATCGGCAGACATACAGGGCAGAGAGAATCTTGTTACGCTTCTCTTCTCCGAGGGATTCCTTGAGAGAAGCACCCGCTTCCTTGGCGTTCTCATCAATTTCATCGTCAGCCTCTGTCCCAGCCTTGATGCCTGTGAGGTTGAACAGAAGATCACCCACGAGCTCAACCGAGCTCAGTCGGATTCTGTAGCTGTCATCTGCAAGACCTCGCTCGAGCTCTGGGAGCAGGAGATCGACGGCACGCACCGCAAAGTTCTTCACTAGCAGGCGACCAGCGCGGAGAGCAGTTTCGCGGATGGACTCAACGTCGTCGGCAAGACCCGCGAGAATAGGCGGGACAATACGGCCGAGGTAGGACGAGAAACTGTTGCCAAAGCAGACAGGAAGGAAGATGAAGAGAGACATGAAACCTTCACGAACGGCAGGCTTCGAGGACTCGACATTTTGAAGAATAGTTGGCAGAGTCTCCTCCAACCTTGATGTTCCCAATCCAGCGAGGACCTCGCTGAGAGCTTGGGCAGATCCCAGTCGGTCGCCGGCGCCAGTGTCGGACTTGAGGGTTTGCATCAGGCCGGGGATAAGATCGGGTAGGGTATCCTCGCCAAGCTTCTCAACCAACGAACCGAGTGCTCTGGACGCTGTAGCTCGGGTGGTGGGAACCGGGTCGACAACAGCAACCTTGAGGCCAGCCACCAGCACAGGTAGGTGCATAACGACGTCCTTCTTCTCGGTCAAATGAGCCAGACTGCCAATGACCTGGGCTGCCTTGCGCTTGGTGTTGGAACGGTCGCCCAGACCACGCTGCAGGATACGAGTGACCAGTGCAAGAGATGGTGCATCAAGGTAATGGACGAACTGGACCTTGATGAGGGAATCAAGAGCCTCGTCGGTGTACTTGGTAGGGTCACTGAGGGCCTTGAGGATGATGTCGACCAAGCTCTTGATTTCAGGGTTGTTGATGACTTCACCGAATCTCTTCAAGCTTCGGTTTGCCGCGGCCCTGACCTCCTTGTGACTGTCGTTCAGTACACCAGTAAGAGGAGGAATAATATCGGGCAGACTGTTGGCGAGCTGCTGAGGATCAAGGTACGCCATAGCACCAAGTAGATCACAAGCGCCCTTCTTACTCCTCCACTGCTGTTCCTCAAGTCCTTCTAGGAGAGTCGGCATGATCTGCTTGACACCGTAAGAACTCAACTTTCCAAAGCATGCCTTTGCTGCTGCCAAACAAGCATCTCTGACATTGGCATTGCTGTCACCAAAGCCTGTCAGCAGCTGGGGCACAACCTGGATGACGTATGGCTCAAATAGGCGCCCAAGTAGTGTTGAGAGAAGCTCGTATGCCAGCAGTGCAGCTTCGCGCTGGTTTGCCTCCTTCTTGTTCTCCATCGCATCAGTGAGGGTCGAAAGAATGCGGTATTCACGGAGGGATGATATTCCTCTGCCCATGACAAGGCCAGCCAAACCATACGCAGAACCACGCTGAACGGCGTACTTCTTGGAGCTGAGTAGTTGCTCCATGATTTGCCCAAAGTACTTGGATGACTGGTCGGGGCAGGCCCGGATGAGAGGAGGTAGACATTCAGCAATAGCATATTGCACAGTCTCGGAGGGCGTACTCAAAGTTGCCACGAGCCGGTCAATGACAGTTGGGATCTTGGGGTCGCCAGGAGTCAGATGGCGAGCCAATGCACCGTACATGATGATGACGGCCTCGTTGACGCGATCGGCGGCCTCGCTGTTCTTGTCTGGCTGCTCCAGGGTTTGCTCAAACTTGGCCATGAGATGATCGAGAATTCCTTTGCCGTGGATTTCGATGGCACGGATCGAGGCATCCAGCATCTCACTTCGAACTGAGCTGTGTTTGTCTCCCAGGGGGCCATTGTCAATCAGGAAATCAAAGAAGGCATCCAACTGATCAGTCTTGATGACTGGAGCAAGCTCCTTGAATGCAGTCGCGATACCATGTCTGCCCTCCCAAGGGTCAGACAAGTCCATCTTCTTGGGCATTCCGAACTCGTCGAGTTGCTGAACTCGAGGCTTTGCAAGTTCCTTGTAGGTGGATTCCAATTGTGCGATCACAGCCTCCAGGGACTCGTTGTGCAGACCCGCGGCCTCAGACATGGCTCGGGCAGCAGCACGACGTAGCTGAGCATCCTTGCTTTCAACGAAGGGCAACATCTTGAGTGGGACCTCAGCTGTGACCTCGAAACCACTCTCTTCCCAGATCTCACGGCCCAAATCTTGGTTTTCGTCCTCGTCATCGTGGCAGGCGAGCCAAATCTCGTCAGAGTACCCAAGCTCGCTCATATCAACTTCGGCACTGATGGATTGTAAGACGGTTGATCGGACGCGAGTTTCGGGCACCAACGCGCCCTTGGCTAGGACGATCATCTCCTCGCGGTTCATGTTCGGTGCGATGCATCGACACATGTCAGCAAAACAGTCCTTGATGAGCTTGTAATGTTGCGTGTATGCCTGCATGGAGCTGATGAGAACTGACAGAAGCTCGGCTCGTGGGACGGCTTCGTCAACACAAATGTCTGTGTGGAATGACAGGAATTCAATAGCCAAAACAAGCTGGGCATCTGCATCATCGGTTGTGCTGCCAACTCCTCCTTTGCGAAGGACATCCAAGACCAGCGGCAAGGCATAGATGAGTGATACGGAGTCGAATGGTCGTTGCTCACCGGCAAATCGCAAACGATACAGCACTCTTGTAATCAAGTCCTCGAGAGGTTCTTCCTGGTAGTTTTCTTCCAGTGACACATCTCGAAGTCTCAAGGCTGCCACTCCGATAAAGGGTCTCATTGAGCCAAGTCGCTCAGAGACCTTCTCAGAGCAAGTGATGTATGCCAGGGGGGCTGCATCACCAGTGATCATGTTGGCACCTGCATCCATGACACCAATGAGCAGTGAAACCGCAGTACCGAGCCATTGGGTCGCATCCGTCGGAGGGCCAGTTGCTAGGCTCTTGATGATACCAATACCCCGCAGAAGCCGTGCCTCGACTTCGCGGAGCGATTGTCTGATTTGGCTCTCCTTCTTGAGCTGTGCATTGACCTTGGCAGTTTCATCAGCAGTGAGCTTCTTCTGCTGACCCTTCTTCTTCTCAAGTTGGCTTCGGAGTTCTTCTTCCCATTTGAGGATATCGTAATCCTTGTTGTTCTTGTTTACAACTTGCTGGGCCTTCTTGGCAAGCACGTCGACAAAGCAGGTGCCCTCGGGTGTTCTGAAGATAGCCGCTTCGACAGGGCCGACATCATGGAGCTGTTCGACAGCAAGATCTCGACTAATGACCTCCAAGAGACGTGGAATGATCGTGTCGGGTGCAACGAAGGCTAGGTCGGCTGCCGCGTTGTATGCAGCTTTCTTGACAACGTCCGACTATAAGTGTGTGTTAGACTTTCAACAGCAAGTCGGGGATGGGGCAATCAAACCTTTTGGTCAAAAGAGGTCCTTCTGTCAATCTCCTCCAAGAGCTCATTCTGGTACTTTCGAACAAGTTCTCCGGGGTCCAGTTCGATGCGGAGACACAGGTCAATCCAGTTCGCTCTTGGAATCAACTCTGCGCGTGCCAGCACCAGAAGACTGTTTGCCTGAGACTCAAGGTCTTCTTTAGCAATGCTTTGACCAGACTTTTCCAAGTCTTTCGGGGTCAAGCAGATGGACTTCACAACATGGACCAAGTTGTGAGGATCGATCGAATGATCCCTGTCACGAAACCCAGAATGCTCCAGATGATCCCAAAGGCCGTTGATGATAAGCGTCGAGACCCGCTTCGGGTTTCGAGTGTAGAGGCCGGAAAGGGCCTTGGAGGTCTCCTGTTGGATCGACGGAGGAACATTGTGGGCGGCGATTTGATGAATGATGGCCTCGGACCATGCAAGTGCGACTTGGTTGTCTGCATCCTGTTCGAGGCTCCCGAAGGCCGAGGTCAAAGCACGCGCAAACCATCTAAGGTCCTCTTCGGCCGTGACCTTAGAGTAGATTCGATGATTGAGCAGGAATGAAGGCTTCGGGTCCAGGGAGAGAGAATGCTTAACCACGGAAGCTTTAACCAAAGCCGAGTCGGCAGGCGAATCGGGGAACAAGCGCCGGACATGAGGAGTTACGGCTGTTAGAATGTAAGCACCGACAATGAGGCCATTCTGCGCAGCAGTAGCCGCATTTGCAGTGGCCTCGCTGAAGGTTGTGATTATCTTTGGTATCACAGCCTCAACGAAGGCGGACATTCCAGGAGATGCGGATTGAGCCTCGGCAAGGGTCTGCAGGATATAACCCACACGGAGAAGCCAGCACTTTCGAGAAGGAGCCTTCTTATCCGCCAGGCCTTTGGTAATGGGGTCCAGAACAGCCTTGGGTATCTCGCCCTCGTTATCGAGAATGAAAGCCACGGCCCTTGCCAGAGCCAAGGTCTCTGCTGCCAATGCACCCTCATTTCCTTCTTTGCCAGCAACAACGGACACAGCATTGACAATTTTATCGGCGCTTGAGTTTGAGAGCGGGACAAACTCAAGCATTTGTGCATGCAGTATGCGTTGATCCGGGGATGCGAGCTTCCCCGACTTCAGGGGAGTCGCAATCTCGTTGGTGATCTTCTCTAAGGATGCGTCGTCATTGCACCTATTCACGAGGGCCCGGAAAGCATCCAAAGCACCAGCGCGAATCGCTGCATTGGTTGACTTGACGTTCGATAAGATGGGCTTCAGCAGTTTTTGCTCAAGCACCTTGGAGAGGTCAAAGCTCTCGGGGAGACTGCGAACGAGCGGTGTAAGAACCCCGCCAAGGATAACTTCGGGAGCTCGCAGAAGGCCTTTTTCGAGGGCCGGGACAAGTTCTTTTGAAACCTCGTCGAGTGTTGCAAAAGAAGTGAAGAAGTCGGCAAATCCTAGAATCAAGTGCTCCGAGACGGCAGTCCGAGAGCCAATGAGCTCTCTGGAGAAGAACTCATAATACTTTGGCTTGAGAGAATCGAGAACAGGGCGAAGGTGCTCCTTCCGAGCAGAGACCCCAGCAATAATACCCAGCAAGATGGCATTCCTTGGGGTAGACTGAGTTCCCTTCGTAGCAAGAACGTTGACAGCATCAGATAGCCGTTTGTCACTGGAATCAGGGTTAGACAAAAGCTTCCTCAAGCCTCTTCTTGTGACGATGACCGCAGAGTGAACAACGGATTTCCTGGAAACTAGTTGGTGACACCTGTCCAAGGCATCGGCGTCGGTCAGGAGGATATCTGTGGCGAATTGGTCCCATAGTGAGGCATCGAGATGCTGCATAAATAGACTGCACCATTCTACCAAGACGAACGCGCTTGTAGGAGCAATGCCATGCTTCTGGCTTTCCTTGCGGATGGCGGCGATGAGTGGGGAGATTGTCTTGGGGTCAACACCGGCCAAAACCAGGGCAACAAGGCATCGCTGAACAGAAAGACGGGACTCTCTATCGGCATAGAAGGCGTATGTTCCAAAGAATAGTTGGAGAAGACGGGGAATCGTGGAGGGGTCGAGGGCTGCGGAAGGGTTAGTTAGCTGATGGGAGCTCGTCACACGACAGGACCGGGCTTGCGCACATTTCTGGGTGAGCTTCTCTTCGATTGTGCGCAGTTGAGCTATTCGGATCGCGGTCGAGGACGAAGCCAGCGCCTTCTTGACGGCGGCAATGTCCAGGTCGGGCGAGGCGCCAGAGTCGGAGGAGTCAACTTTAGACATGCTGGAGATCGGAGACGGAAGTGGGCGTCTGCAGTGATGAACTCATCTGGGGCTACCAGAGCTCGCAAACGCCGGACTTGAGGCGTAGGTCCTCGATCGAGGGAAGAGGAAGGGGGTTGTCGTGGAAATTCGGCGATGGTATTATTGGTGGTGGTTTTGGATTTTTCAGGCACCAAATTGGTCGGAGTGAAGATGGAAATACCGAGATGGACTGACCCCACGTTGACCAGAGTGTCCAGCAGCGCAGCTCACTCACATCCGTACCTTACCTAACAGGGCTCGCCGGGAGGATAGAGCTCAAGGGTTGCTTGGTTGTAGTGGGGTTTGGAGCCCTGAGGGTGCCCGCGTCTGACGAGGCAGGCCCGGGCCAGTCGCTGTCAGCTCCCCGCCATTCGATACATCAGAGAGGGCACAGGGGTGAGCTCATCCTCGCTCAAGGGTAGCTTTGAGGATGAAATAACAATGATGATAATGTAGGAAATAAAAGAGCTCTAAAGATGTATTCTGTTAACAAGGATGATAGCTTTGGTTTTTTTTTTTTAATATAACTCACTATATTACAACAGCATTATTCGAGGGCTGCGTGTTCTGTTTTCCCCTTTGGCGTCTGATTTATTCCTCGAACCGTGTGGCGGCAGAGTCCATGCTTTGGGCCGGGCTATCGTTGACTTGAACCCACTCAACTCCCGTCTCCAACCCGAGCAGTTTACTCACACACTGGCACAAGAAACGGTGTTGCTGCAGCTGTGCATTGGACTCTGGAAATCAAACCGATGAGCACCGTTCGCCAAAACCTTAAGCTCACACTGTTGTTCTAATATCGTTTCCTCCTACACCTTGTTTTGAGCGCTTGAGCAGCACCTGAGTAGCACCTCAAGGTCCACCGATCAAAAGCCCTTGCGTCACATCCTCTCCACCAACTGACCTTACTCTCGCACCCTTTCTTCAGCCTGATCTAAACCTGAAACCCCAGATCTTTGATCCTGCACGCCGCGAGGCAAAAGACCCCTTTGACACTGATCGTCCCTACATTTCCCCTGCAACCTGTCATAAGATATTCGCACCAGAGCATCCGTCCCAATTTTCCCTTGACTGGGACCTCCCACTCGCCACTCTTCCTCTTCTCCTTGGGCACCACCCATCATGGCTGGCGCAAAGAAGAAGAAGAAGCCCGCCGCTAACCCTGCCCGTGGCTTCGCGACCACCTCTATCGCTTCCAAGCCCAGGCCTGAACTCTCCGAGCCTGATTCAAAGCCCGCGAGCGCTGCTGCCAAGGGCCCAGGTGCCCCTCCATCGACGCAGAAAGATGCCCCACCATCGTCGACTGCGACTCCTGGTGACGCGACTACCAGCGCTGCTACCCAGGAAAAGCCGCTGAGCCCTGAAGAGTTTGAGAGGCAATTGGAGGAATCCGAGCTTCAGCTTCTCGTTGAAAAACATGCTAGCAAAACAAAGAGGGATGCTCAGCGCCAGAGATCTCGACTGGATACGGACCGTCGCCTTCTCCGTGGTCAAGCGGACTCGGTGAATAGCTTCAAGTGGTTGCCCCAGGAGCTAATGGATCACATACTTGACTTGATTCAGGCTGAAAGTCGCTTTTCATCCTCAAGCCTAACCTCGTCCGAGAATGGCGGCGCTGGAAAGATGCCTCCCGAGGAAGACATGATCACTCGACTCTGGACCTTGCAGCAAACGCTCTCCGCCGCCGAATTTCCCACTGAGCGTGTTGCGGCCGTGATACGTTACATACTGGACATCTCGCCAAATGTATCACCCACAAACAGAGACTCGATCTGGGGCCTTGAGGAAGCTCTGGATTGGCTGGCTCGGGAATGCCCCCTTGACGAGTTGCCCTCGTACGAGCCCAAGTCGAAGCCCATCCCTAAAAGTACTACTGGTTTGTTTCCCGGCCCCTGAACCACCTGCCATATTCTGACTGAATCTGGCATAGATACTCCCCAGGAAAGCCCAGTTCCTACTCGATCAAGCACTCCTCGCCATTTTGAGTCAAAGAACGGCCGCAAGGGTAAACCTGCCGGTAAAGGTCGACCGGCTAAGGCCTCCTCAGCGGCCAAGAAAATGGTTGTCACTTGCGATAGTGATATCGAACCTGACGAGCTTGTTCCGAAGTATCTGGAGACTAAAGCCAAGCTTCTGGAGTTCGAGCGTGGCTACCATCGGTTGGACAAATCGCAAGCTGCTGATGTTGACGAAGAGCTTGCTGTCGCAAAGCTTGAAGCAAAAATCAGAAAGATTGAGTCTGATGTGCTGTTTGACAAGTACGAAGCTGAGCAATTGTGGAAAGGTCAGAAAATCAACTTGGAGAAACAGCTTGCAACCGCAAAGAAGGAGGCCGAGGCACAGGCTGAAACACAGACTGAAGATGCTTCAACACCGGAAGAACCAGCACCAGAAAAGACGGATGAGGACGAAATCAACGACGAGGCGAACCGGATTGCTGCTGAGATCCTGGCTGAGGCGAACGAAGATGACGACGACGACATAGGAGGATTATTTGCCTCCTTACCCCAGAACGAAGTCGACGCCAGCACTGGAGAGAGCCGCACGGTTGTAAATTCAGCCGACGGATCCAAGATCGTGATCCGTGACTTTGGAAAGTGGACAGGAGTCAGTCCCAGGAGGACTTTGGAGGAGACCTGTCGCTCAAGGTAAAACCTCGCAAGATTTTTAATTTGAAGGCGAATACTTTGCTAATTGGGAAACACAGAGATGCGGCGGCGAAAGTCTCGTACACAATTGTATCGGATGCAGCTTTTGCGAACCGTCACTCGTTGGATATTTTCTGGACGAAAGCACAAGAACTGCCGTTCCCGGCTACCTCGTCCGACGTTGAGATCATTGCTGATCCCTTTCACTTCACCTTCACCATGACCGGCATTGCTACACCGGACTCGAAACAGTCAGAGGCTTACATCTCTACGGCAGCCCTGTTCTATACTTTCAGTGGGAACCCCAAAGAAGAGAAAGTCGGCCTTAGGCTGCCAAATGTGTGGAAAGATTTCTGGACTGAGCTTGCTGAAGCCAGGAAAGCTCAAATCGATGAGCAAGACAGAGTCGTGGTAAAAGACTTGAGAGCATTGGTTCGCCAACGACACGATCAAGAGCTTGAAGACGGCGTTATAATCCAAGGAGCATTCAGGGGCAGGGGTAGCAAAACCCTCAACGACTCTGGCGATGATGCTGGACAAGATCGTTCAAGACAGAACGCCACTAACGGAGAGTACTACCAAAGAATCTGGGCAGACAAGTCCAGTACCCGCAAATTCCAAATGATGCTGGTGAGTAAGGTGGCGAGATTCTAATTCTAGCAGAAACTGACGATTGAATAGCAATCCCGAATGCAGCTTCCCATGTGGCACTTCAGACAGCAAGTGCTGGACGCTGTCGATGGGAACCAGGTTGTGATTGTTTGTGGCGAGACTGGCTGGTATGATACCCTTCCCTCATGGCTATTAACCAGCATGGACTAACCGTCATATAGCGGAAAGAGTACTCAGGTCCCATCTTTCTTGTTGGAGCATCAGCTGTCGCAGGGAAAGCCCTGTAAGGTGTACTGCACAGAGCCTCGACGTATTTCTGCAATCTCCCTTGCTCGCCGAGTGAGCGAAGAGCTTGGTGAAAGCAGAAATGACCTTGGCACTAACCGGTCACTGGTTGGCTACTCGATTCGACTGGAGGCCAAAGCCTCGAAAGAAACGAGACTGGTGTATGCGACCACTGGTATCGTGATGCGAATGCTCGAAGGCTCAAATGACCTCCAAGAGGTAACGCATCTGGTGCTTGATGAAGTTCACGAGCGATCTATCGACAGCGACTTCCTCCTGATTGTTTTGAAAAAGCTTCTCAAGCGCCGGAAGGACTTGAAGGTTGTCCTGATGTCAGCCACGGTCGATGCTGAGCGTTTCTCGGCGTACCTAGACGGAGCGCCTGTTCTCAACGTTCCTGGACGAACGTTTCCAGTCCAGGTCCGCTATCTCGAGGATGCTGTCGAACTTACTGGATATACGCCAGCAGACTCTCAACCGGACAAGATGGTCGATATCGACGACGATCTGGTTGAGAGCGAAGGGGAAAACCCAAAGAGTGATGTCTCGAAGAGCTTGACAGGATATTCGTCGAGGACACGTTCGAGCCTGGCCCAACTCGACGAATATCGCATCGAGTTTGACTTGATCGTTCAGCTGATAGCCCACATTGCAGTCGACGATGATCTCCAAAACTATAGCAAGGCTATCTTGGTATTCTTGCCAGGTATTGCAGAGATTCGTACGCTCAATGATATGTTTCTTGGAGATCCACGGTTCGCCAAAGACTGGCTCGTCTATCCTCTCCACTCCAGCATTGCTACAGAGGATCAAGAATCGGCATTCTTGATCCCACCTCCCGGCATACGCAAGATTGTTCTTGCCACCAACATTGCCGAGACAGGTATCACCATTCCCGATGTCACCTGTGTGATAGACACTGGTAAACATCGTGAGATGCGATTCGATGAGAGACGGCAACTGTCTCGCCTTATCGATACATTCATCTCGCGGGCCAACGCCAAGCAAAGGCGTGGACGAGCCGGCCGAGTGCAAGAGGGACTTTGCTTCCACATGTTTACCAAGTATCGCCATGACAACTTGATGAGCGACCAGCAGACCCCTGAAATGCTTCGCCTCTCCTTGCAAGACTTGGCGATTCGAGTCAAGATCTGCAAGATAGGAGGAATTGAGGAGACCCTAGGTGATGCCTTGGATCCTCCATCTGCCAAAAACATACGCCGCGCCATTGACGCTCTCGTGGACGTTCGTGCTTTGACGCAAGCCGAAGAACTGACACCGCTTGGACATCAACTAGCCAGGCTACCTTTGGATGTTTTCTTGGGAAAACTTATTCTACTCGGAGTCATCTTCAAGTGTCTGGATATGGCCATCACTGTTGCTGCCATACTCTCCTCCAAGTCACCCTTCTCTGCACCGTTTGGCCAGAGAACACAGGCAGACAACGCACGCATGGCTTTCAGAAGAGGAGACTCGGATCTTCTCACCATTTACAACGCATATCTAGCGTGGAAGCGAGTGTGCCAGTCTGCTGGTGGTGGTGGAAAGGAGTTTCAATTCTGCCGAAAGAACTTTTTGAGCCAGCAGACTCTGGCCAATATAGAAGATCTCAAAGGACAGCTTCTCACATCTCTTGCAGACTCTGGGTTCCTCTCTCTCACGGAGGAAGAGAGGCGAACGCTTTCACGGGCTAGATTCTCTGGTGGCCGTGGACGGCGACATCAGCACTTTTTCGAGATCCCACGCAGAGTCAACCTCAACAGCGACAATGACGTGGTCTCGGCTTCTGTTATTGCATGGAGCTTCTACCCCAAGATTCTCGTGAGAGAAGCACCGGGGTCTAAGGGGTTGAGGAACATTGGTACGAACCAATCCATCAGCCTCCACCCGTCGTCTGTCAACCGAGGCCGCCTTGATCTTAGATGGTTGTCCTACTATCACATTATGCAGTCCAAGACGTAAGCCTTCAAATATGCATCTACTTGAGTGATGAGCTGACATTGAATCACAGGGTGTATCACGCCCACGAGGCTACTGCCGTGGAACCCTTCGCAATCGCCCTCTTGTGCGGCGATGTACGATGCGATGTAAGACCCCCTATTTTAGTTGATGCCCTTAATCTAGCACTAATACCCCTGCCAGATGTATTCTGGAGTAATTGTCTTGGACGGAAATCGAGGCCGCTTCGTTGTCCCAGACTGGAAGACGATGCTCGTTATCAAAGTTCTCCGAACTCGCCTGCGCGAGGTTCTGACCCGGTCTTTCAAGCAGCCGGGCAAGTTGCCCACTGCCCAGCAGGAGAAGTGGCTCGACGTTTGGCAGAGAATCTTCACGCAGGATTTCGGGCAGGATAGAACGGCCGCAATCGGGTTGGCAGTCAAGGCGTGAGTTTGAGTGGCTAGGTAGGCATTTTGATGGATTTGACCACTTGTTTGTTGCATGCACGGGGTCAGATATAGAGGATATCACAAGTTTTCAAGGGAAAGGAAAGGAAAGGCTTGCTAAAATAGATACAATGCATTAGACGTTTTTGAAAGTATAATACTAGATAAAAGCGGTGCGCATATCAACCAATCTACCTGGTGTAGCCTGAAATGGGCTTCATGTCTAGGCTCGCAGATGGATGGCGACGAAGCAATAACGCAACGATGTGATTAAAAGGCCTTCTCTTGGCCCTAGAGCTAGGTTGAGCGCCGGTACTTGCATTCAACAGCTGGACAGTGTACAGTCCTCCCCCAATCCTTTGTCTTTCCCGAATCTCCTGGATATCTCATCTCATCGTAGTACAATACAATATGCTACATGATGTGGTGTCGAAAGCAGTTTCCACCATACTGCTCAGGACTTGTTCTCGGTTTCTTTCTTCTCCGTCTCCTTTTCTTCCTTGCCGCTCGCCAAGAACATGGCCTTGAAATCCGCATTGCTCTTCTTGGCACCCGCCACAGATTCCCCGTTGGTCTCCGCCCCGTTCTGGGCCGCCTTGGGGCCTGAGGGTTTGAAGCCAAGGCCACGGCGTGGGCCAGGCTTGCCTAGCACAGGTCGTCGCAAGGTAGTTGGCGGTGGCATAAAACCTGTAGACGTGGTGGTCTTAGGCTTTTGATCCTTGTTACCACTTCCATACACGATGCGGTCTTGAACGTGCTCTGCCTTGGCTTGCCGGAGCTCCTCCACGGTGCCAGTTCGAAGTGGACGACCCTCAAACTCCATGCTGTTGAGCTGGAGGCTTGCCTTGCCAGCGGTGGCAACATTGGCAAACTCGATCTTGGCACCTCCGTTGGCGGGCAGGACGATCAACTTAACAATGGCTCCTAGAGGTTCGACAAGTGCCCGGATCCTCGCATCGTTGACAGTATCAGGGAGACCCATCAGAGCAACCGTCCGGGCCGAGATGTCAGCAGCAGTTGGCTTAACTGGAGCATCACTTCCTGCGTCTTCCATGGCATCGTCTCCCTCCGCATCGCGAGATGAAGGTGCTGGCGAGCTTCTGGCGTTTTCAGCGACGATGGTCTTGGCTGCTGGCTTCACCTTTGACTCCTTGGAAAGTGAAACCTCAAGAATCTGGCTTCGGAACTTGGTATTGTTCATCTCCGCCACGGCCTTCTCTGCCTCCTCTTTTGTCTCAAAGTCGATAAAGGCGAATCCCTTGTTTTTACCTAATAGGGTCTGCGGAATCTTGACTCTTGTAACTTTGCCGTACTTGGAAAAGACCCCCTTGAGGTCTGCTTCGCTCGCGGTTCTATCCAGATTGCTAATGTGGACTTCTCGGCCTTCCGAGAGGGCGCCTTCGCGAGCCTTCTTGTGGTTGGGGTCGGAATACTTGGCAAGAAGCTTGTAACGGCCCTCGAGCACCTTGCCCTCTTTCTTGACGGCATTTGCAGATGCCTCTTGATCCCGGAACGAGATGTAGCAGAACCGACGATGGGAGTTGACCTTGAGGCTTGGCCATCGAACGCTCAGTATTTCTCCACAATCCTTGAACAGGTTGCGGATGTACGCCTCATCGGCAACAGGAGGAAAGTTGGCAACGTAAACAGTCAGATCGTGTCCAGACTTGACAGTGAGTTGTGACTGGCCAAAGTATTTTCCATCTCGAAGCAATGCAGATTGTGCCTCCTCAGGCGAGCTGAACTCGATGAGGGCTGTGGAGGAGTTGGCACTCTCCTCGCGCACAAGAGCGGTGATGTTGTTGATGTGTCCATATTCCTTGAAGTACTGTCGGACCTTGGTTTGGGTGACGTCGCCAGGGAGGTTGGTCACGATAATGGTGGAATTCTCCCTGTCTCTCTTAGGCGCCTGTGATTGCTGTGTAGTCGCATCCTGTCCAGGCTGCTCTCTGTCGGCATCACTCTTTTGTCTTTTGCTGGCAATCTCAGGCTCCTCTGTGGCATCCGCATCGGCCTCCCGCTTTCGCTTAGAACCGCCTGGCGATTTAGCCTCCTGAGTCTCCTCTTCTGCCGCCGGGGCGTTGTAGTACGTAGCGTAGGCAGCTGTCTTCTCCTGCTCTTCGCGTTCGCGACGCCTCTTCACCTCCTTTCCAGTCTTGTGTACCCGATCGGCCGCTTTACGCAAAGAAAGGGGTTGTTCGTAGTCATTGCAGTGCTGCATGTAAACCTCCAAGACCTTTTCAGGCCAGTCAATCGTCCTACGAGCAACAGCCCGAGCCAGAACTGCGGTTGCCAAAGTGGGTATTCGGAAACTGGCGCCGGCGGAGGAGGGGGTGGGACTCCGATTGTCCTGAGCACCAGAGGAAGAGAAGATCAGCATCTCCCACATATAATACCTGAACCAAAAGTCGTGATTGTCGGCGTGAATCTGCAGGGCTGCAAGCTTGTTCCACTGTGCTCTGGCCTCGTCCACGGCACCCTTCTTCTCTGTGAGATACTGGATATAGATGCGTTCGAGTCGAAATTTGGGATCGCCTTGAAAGTCCTTGCCGTAGAGTCGCTGACCAACAACCGAAACATCCTCGAGAGCAGCGCCGAGACCGACATCGGCAACGTCAACGGACTCGTCCGTAGCGGTAGCATCCATCGCAGTCCGCTTTAGAAAGCCGCACCAAGCCACATACATCTCAATCATGCCCTCCATGCCATCCTTGAGTAGTTGATCTTCGCTCGTAGCGGCATGTTTGATGGACTCAACCTCACCAAACGGCAATCTTGCTTCCTCAGCACATAGGATGTAGCGGTTCCAAAGAAGACCCGACCAGGGGCAATGTTGAACAGCCCTGCGGAGGACATCGAGGAGGTTCCCAGGGGATTGAAGGTCAGAGTTTGAAGACGAAAGGAACACGATGTACTCGTACCAGGTACTCTGGTCTGTGGCGAGAACACTGGTCAACGCACGGGCGTAGAGTCCACGGCAGAGGTCAATGCCAATTTCGGGGTTGTCGTTGCTGCGCTTGCTTTGGATCATTTCCCAGTCAAGATAAGTCGTCAACGCCTCCTTCTGAGCATCTACATCGCCAGCATCCACGGCGCGCTTTAGCTTGCTCTCGAAAGGATCGCGTGCAGAAATCAAGCGCTTCGTCTCCTGGGCATTGGTCGTAATGTCCTTCATGGAATCCTCCCAAGCGGAACGGTTGTACTCGGACAAAAAGGTCGAGAAATTCTGAGAGGTCTCATCCCAGGTTAGGTGCGGGGTGAGCAGACGATCGCGATACAGGTGGGTGATGCGCTTGATGCCTTCGGGGGTTCTCGTCTTAGCAAGAAGCTCCATCTCGAGTGATATCCAGCGGTCCCAGAGTAGGTGGCTGTCGCCGAGCCGGTATCGGATGGCCTCATATCCTTGCTGCCACAAATCAAGAGCAGCTCCGAAGGAGAAGAGCTCGCGTCCGAGAAGGCGCTCCTCGTCGGACCAGCCGGCGCCTGAAGGGGCCTGCGTCTCCTCCCACAGCGACCAGAAATAGTTACAGTAGGCTAGCCAGATGCGCAGGCTGCCAGGCTCAGCGCCGACGGCGCGCTTGTACAGTTCGACGACATTGACTCGCTGCTCGAGGTCGGAGGCGTTGCGAACGATCTCTTCGAGGTAGGCGAGCCAGTTATCTTCGCCTATCGGGTTGGCCATGTTTGTCGCGAGCGCAAGGCTGGGGGGGCAGAGCGCATCACACGATGCTCAAGGCCTCTGATTGCGTATCGACGGTGCCTCAATAGCAACACATGGAATGCCAGCTAGGGAATAGGCGCGCAGACAAGATGGAGTTGGTTTGCGGGCGCGAATCGTGAGGCCTAGGTAGAGCTGGCAGATTATGCGGTCGAGAAACGTGACGTGTCGAGGCTATCGCGGAAAGAAAAGCGACTCCGATCTCAGGGTCTGAAGGAAGTCAAATGTGTAAAAAATAAAAAAGGTGGGGTATAGAATGAGAGGCTGAAATGAAAGGCTCGGGGGCTCCTTCTCTGACGGTGGCCTACCTACTCCCTTGACTCGATGGGAATGGAAGGTTTGAGGTTGGGAAAGAGGGCATGCACCAAGATTGATCAGCAGGCAACTGCGTGAACCTGAGAGCCAGTGTGTGCGTGCGCGCGTGGAGGTGGAAAAAAAAGTCACTCCCAATAATTCAGCACCTTCCACTGGGGACAGGGACAGGGATGCTCCTTCCCAGAAAGACGGGAAGCGAGGGTCATATGATGTAATGCCGAGCGACCACTTCAAAAGCCCAATGTTGTGGTACTTTTGCATCAATATTGTTTGGTTTGGAGGTGGTTACAGAGGATTGCTGTAATCTCAGGAGAATGGCATTTTTTGTGACAATTTGGCCATTTCTGCTTCCACGACACCGCCCTCATCTGATAGGTCTTAACACAATACCCAGGACCTTAGGTCTTACTCTTGTCTGGCCCGAAAACTACAATGTCTCTGCTCATCTCTTAACAGCTCCGGCTCCCCGGTCTGTGACGCTGTGGTACCGGTACATTTGCACGAGGGCCCGTTGGCTGGAAGCCGATCTTATCCCAGAAGACGCGGGTCGCCCAAGGGTCTAGACCCCGATTCGACTCAGACTCGCCCCGTCGAGCGTCCTGGACTCCTTTCAGGCTCGCTCCGATTGACTGCTTCCTCCGGCGACCCAGCCCACCGTTAATTCCGCGCCGTTATTCCCAGTGCACGGGCGACTCGGGGTCCCGGCCATGAGAATCTCCGTCGAGCGCCAGGAGGAGCACGCAACAAACACCTGATGGCCTAATTTCTGACTCTGCTATCAACGACTGCTGGCTTTGAAGAAGCAGCCTTGGGGCATGGGGAAATCCTCCCGATTGGATCCCGCATTGCTCAGCATCCAGACCGTACATCACCAATGCCAAGATGCCTGGGTGGTTGATCCCGCCCATCTGCGTATCAGCTCATGAGGGGCAGCCAACTGTCTGGTAAGTGTAGGCGCTGGACACACAAGCCAGATAAAAGCAATAACACATGGATGGCTCCTTCACTGATCTTGCCGAGGCGATCAACCGTCTCAGCTTGAAGATCGGACCTCAGCCGCCAACCCCCGCAGATACGGGCGGGAGGCTGGAGGGGGCGGAGAGATCTGGGGACGTAAGCGAGGGTTGTCGACAGCCACCCTCACGGCGTTGCATCGTCTTGGACTGCAGGTGGGCGTTTGCGAGGCGTCCAGTGAGAAGCGTTATCGGAAGAGGCGCGCCTACAATGAGGTCATTTCGTCGTCAAGGTGTTGAATAGCAAACGGCTACCCAGGGTCCATGGAAATTCTAGATTCTCTCCCTCTCCCGCTCAGAAATGTGTCGCAGCCTGCCATACTGACGGCGTTGTATACGAGAAAAACGAGGTCCGACTGGATGGGCTGTCAACTCTACCTTTGATCGCACGACCGGTGGTGATAACTGGAGGTCACTACTTAACTCGGGTCACTCTAATCCCGAAGCCCCGATTGGTGGCTACCGTAGCTGTGTAACTCAAAGCAACGACATGGAAGTTTTCTTAGAATAATTTGGCTCTTGACCTAGACGATCTATGAGACATGTCCTTGGCCGGTTTATCTAAACAGATAGATCTACTAGCTCAGGACTCGTTAAATGATGACAATAGCCCTGCGTAGCTCGCTCTTTGCAACTTAAAAGCTTCGGCTAGGTAAGTACGCCGAGATCCGTAGCCTAGATTTATCAACAACTTGGCTTTCCACACATTCGCAATGGCTAACCACGAGTGATAACAGACCAATCCTACCTCTTCCCGACAACCTGTGAAGGACAAAGTAGACTTCCATGTGCATCATCCCATCGTGATGGGACCTCGGATCGGCACCTCGTGTTCGAAATTCCCTTGCTGTAACCCAGGCTTCCGTAAAAGTCGCCCGTGAGTGAAAAGAGAATGACGAAAGCTTGGCAGCTTCGTATCTCTGCGGTTTCGGCTACACTATTCGACGTGGAGGTTCTTTGTTCTAACAAAGCATCTGTGTCGTATGCTTTAGCATCCGGTGATGGGTTGTATGGCGTCGCCTGATGTTCCCCTCAGAATGCCATTGGGAGCACGGACGGCCGTATTCATGATCGATGAACGGCACGAGGTAGCCCTGTAAAAGCTTGGGGTCGTCATCTCCCGTTCGCTGACCGCTTCTAGATGCGATGCGATATACGGATATTCGTCGCGCACTTCTGTTAAAAAACGAAAGGATTATGGAGCGGTGCGGGCTGACAACTGCTGATGCTGATGCTGACCGGTGGTGCCAAGGCTCCACGTCGTTTCAAGCCGGAAACAGTTGCCAAGAGAGCAGATCTCCCAGCAGCAGACGACTTTGAGTTGGCCACTTTCCACGACCACGAATTACTGCATCGTGGAAACAAACATCACCAGGTTGAGGCCCACCAGGCCAGAAGGTTCGTCTAACCGCGGCCTCACGAGGCCTCTTATTATCGATCAAGCCGCAAAGGTTGAAGCCGCTCAACGGCCAGGCTGGGCGCGAAGCCAGGGGGGAGGCCAACAGGCGCCGGAAACTGCATCCCATTCCTCCACCATCATGCTATTGTTTCACGCTAAGGCAGGACAGTTCAGCAGCTGGCCTGGGCGCGAATTCTGCAAAGATGAAACGAAGATGCAGAAGGGAATCGTCTTTGCTCTGCCCAGCAGTTCGCACAGCTATTCTCTATAGCTTCAACAACGCTCCTCGTCTCACCCAGGTCTCGGCCTAGGTTTGGCATGGTCACATCGCCAAAGACTCGTAACGAGCTTCAACAATAGCCGTGGCGAGCCCGGGCGACAACGGGTGATGGATCCCTGATGCCGATCCGGATCCCTCCACATGCAAGCCATTGTCCCACAGTCGACAGGACCATTCAGATGGCGCAGTGGTGGTTTGGACGGCGCAAGGAGAGAAGGCACAAAGAAAAATTAGAACATCTGACCCCTGGCTGCTGCAGACATGACACACACATCGCGGCGTCTTGTCTCTCTGAGACGTGATTTGACCTGACCGCCTGCGTCGCCATGGCCGTCCTTTGTCTGGTCTCCCCTGTGAGCTTCTGCGGCTGTATGCGATCCGTCAGACGTCAGAGAGCTGAATGAAGGAGAGTGGGTGGGAGCTGCATTGAGATTTGACGCTCCACCGCGCGGCGACAAAGGAGTGCGGCTGTTGCCAAGGGCTGCCTCTCTGCCCGACACGACACCCCCAGCGCTGCCGGGTCTGGGCAGGCTGCTGCTGCACACTGTCAGTATGCGCCATATTCCAGGTCTCCTCACAGTGCTTCTCCAGACGAGCGTTTGATGAGCGCGGCAGTGCAGAGGACCACTGGCTCCAAGCCAAGGCGATAGATCCTGGGCGGCTACGCTGGGGTTGATATTACCACTCTGGGGCTAGCCAGGGACTGGCATGCCCATCGTAATAATACCAGTCAGACTGGGCCTGCGTGGATTGCATAAATGGCGTCTTGCTGGAGCGTTTCGCCTGTGCAGCACGGTGCTCTCTGCTTGCTGCTGCTGCTGTCAGAGAAGGCATTGCCCTGGATCCGATCCATTCGTCTCACATGCGCCGCTAGAGGAGCAAGCATCATGGTCAATGCAAGAGCGTGAGTGGGTTCATAGTGCGCTGTTCAAGTTAATGGCACAAGACTAAAGCTTATCGCCATCTGGGCTCGTGCTAGAATGAAGGCATAGCCGTTGCGTTGCATGCGGCGAAGCACAAAAGAAAGATCTAGGAAACATCCGCTCCCATCCATCGGGAGTCAGATGAAACAAATGAGACCACCTGCTCCGGAAGATGGTGTTGGGCGGTAAACCCGACCTTTTTCGCTATTGTCCCTGTGCCTGGCTTAGCGGCCGCCGCCAGGGGAACTTTCCCATTGAACCCCGCCGCTAGCAGCGTCGTGCAGCTCTGAATGGAAGTTTTCTGTCGTGATGGTGGGCGCTGGTTGGCCCCCTTTTCCTCGTGTTGATGGATGTCAACGGCGCCGGCTGCTTTCGTGACGTCGGGGTCTGTTCTCTGACGGTTGCAGCAGGTCAGGGCCCTTGTCCATGGATGGAGGCCAGGGGAGGAAGGGGAGCCACAAGGCTCATTCACAAAACGCCGTTCATGGACGGGGATGGGCTGGGCCTCGTGTGCAGGCGCTTGAGCGATCAAATGTGCAATGCAAATGGATGTTTCCCTCCCCTGGAGCGGGACTTGAACAAGCTGGGCATCCATCCATCCATCCATCGATGCATCGCCCATCATCCACATCCATTCAGCTGGGTCGCCCTTGTCTGGACGATGAGGTCCTGGCCCTTCCTTCGTTCATTCTTCAACCCTCTAGCTCCCACCCCACGACGACGACGCTTGCATTCTTGTTTACCTCAGTGTAATTTACCTGCTACACCCGCCTGACCCCGTTCTTTGCTTTCCGGGGCTCTAGCTCGTTTTTTCCCCATTCCATTCCTCGGGCACTTCATCTCATCTCTCTTTCTTCCCCCCCTCCCTTGCCTGTTGTCGTCACTCCCAAGACAAGTTCCCGTTGGAGCCCACCTTCTCTTCTTCTTCCGTTCTACAACAATTGAACGGTCTTCTTCTGCTTCCGCACTCGTCTATTCTTTTCACGATCGCGTCTTCTTTCGGGGCTCTTTCACTCCTTCAAGTGTCCCACATCGCTTCCATTCGCCTTTTCACACCTTCCAGTCATTCATTCCTTTCGACTCTTTATCGAACCCATTCTTTCGCAGTTTACCTCGTCTCTCCTTCGACTTCTTTTTTGACTTTCTCCTGTGCTTGGCCGATTACACCACTGCAGCCGTATTCCTTCACACCAACTGCAACCTCAGCTTCGTATTCAACCTCGGCATCCTGCATCTGATTCTCCATTACTGCATCGGGTACCACGTTGGACCACGTCCCCTTGTTACACTGTCGAGCTCTCGTTATCCCCTTCTACTTCAAGGACCTTACTTCCGACGCACCTCCGCGAACCTACTGGGATCTGGCTGCGACCTCTACCGCCACTTGCCTCTTCACCTTCGTTAACGACATCTTGACCTGGACCTATCCACCGCTTCAACGCCCGGCTTTGGTTGCGGTCCTTCCGACATTGTTCGCTCGCGACATTCCCAAGTAATGAGATATAGCCCTCATTACATACCGTCGAGATGCGCTTTTCTCTTTCAACCCTAGTGGCGCTGGGCGCCCTTCAGACACTCGGCGTTAACGCTCAGGATTCTACAGCCTGTATTGTGAGTGCTCAAAGCGCCACTGGTTATACACGACCAGCCTCTTGACCTGACCAAATCACGCATACTAATCATTTGGCGCAGACGAATTGTGTTAACACTCTGAAAGAACCAAATGCTGCTTATAACTGTCCGGATAACACGGCGACATGCATTTGCGCATCCACAGAATTTGCCAAAGGCATGGCTGAGTGCGCCAGACCATGTGGTGTCCAAGACACCGACATTACTGGCAACTTGGCCAGTGGATTCTGTGCGGGTAAGCTCATATGTATTATCAGCTATTGCCTAGCAACAACTGACATGTCCAAGGCCTACCGCTAGTCAACCTCCCTGCGGCTACGGGTGCTAGCAGTGAAGCCTCTTCCGCCCCAGCGACAACATCTGAAGCTGCTGCTTCGACCAGTGAAGCAGCTCCTACCACTGAGGCTGCTTCATCCTCGGCCGCGCCTACCTCATCAGCCGCACCTGAAGAGACGACCTCTTCTGCCGCTGAGTCTGTCCCTGCTTCGACTTCCGCTGAAGCCGAGTCTACCGTAAGGAGCCGAGTTTGCTATGACAACAGGATTAAACTAATATGGTTGATAGACTACTGAGGCTGCTTCTGCCACAGACTCTGCTTCTGCTTCTGCTTCTGCTTCCGCTTCCACTTCCGCCTCCGCCTCGGCTACCGACAAGGCCTCGACAACCGAGGGAGCTGCCGGTGCTGGTGCTACTTCTGATTCTTCCGATGAAGACGACAAAGATGAAGAGTCGTCTGGATCTGGTGGATTGTCCAAGTCTGCGCAAATTGGCATTGGTGTTGGAGTTACTGCTGGTGTCCTTGCACTCCTCGGTATCGCGCTATGCTTCCTCTGGCGACGACGAAACCAGCGAAACAACCTGCCGCGTGGAAACACGGCCATCTCCCACCCTATGCCTGCCGGCGGTGCCAACTACAACTCGGCCGATCAAGGATCCATTGTTGAGAAGAATGGCTATGACCTTGAGATGATGTCCCACCGCTACGAGGACATGCTTCCTCGACAAAAGCCGCGAACCATGGTGTGAGAATAGGAGGTTCAGCAATTTGGATTGGAATCATGGAAACCACTTAGCACTCATGACACTTTGATGCGTTGTTTTTGATACCCAGCAAGGAGCTGGTCATGATACGGGAACCAACGAGTCCTGATCGTGAGACTACAACCTTAGTCTGATCAGCGCAACCGTATAAAATTCTTGTTTGGCATGTTTTCTCAGGGGATATTTGCCTCCTGACTATCTTCAAATTAAATGGCGTTGAACCGGGTTGTTCAAGGATCGGATACCATCACTTTATCTTTGGGAGCGGGAATTGAAGAAAAATGCTATCCAAATGTTTAAACTTTGAGCCATTTGAGCCCGCTCGGATGCAGTTTGATATCAACAAGTGTACATCCCATTCATTGTACATATCTATCGTATCTTACACGTTTTTATGAGAGATTGCATGAAAGGCTCGGCAGCCGAGACCTTGGTTTTCCATGGATCTCTTCAGCATCCAGCTACTGAGCGTAGTCTGTCTACCAAGCATAGTATGGCCTTTGTCCGTATACTGGTCGTGATGGCAGATGCACCCAGGGCCCCTTGCGCTGCTCCTTGGCAGTGCGCTCCTCATGTTGTCGTATCCTTGTCTTCTCCTCCTTGAGCAAAACCGTGAAACCTGGAAAGTCAGTCAGCACAAATTTGAGATGGTGTTTTCGGAATTGGGAAATGTACTTGTGCTCGGGTGTCTGATAATTCCCATTCGTCCTCGACCCTTGTAGTCGATTCGCTTTCCTCGCCAAGGACCCCGGCCAACCCACGACTGAGCAATGTAGATGCTCGTGGGGTCCTCAACCTCGAGCCACTTGCCCTTTTGCGTTTGGATCTTGCACGGCTTCGCAAGGGTCTCGCCGTTGACCTTGCCGAGTCCCATGCCGCGTTGGGCAATGGCCAGATCGCGGGCCTCCTCGAGGTAGTACCGGACCTCGGCCGCAAACTTCTTCTTGGACCACTTCATCTGCAGGATTGCCTCGTCGATGGGCTTGCCGGCGATCTGGCGGGCCAGCATGGTGAGCTTCTTGACGCTGGTGGCCATGAACTCGCTCTTGTGCAGGAGCTCCCGCTCGCTCATCCTGATTCGCTCCTCCTTGGATAACCGGCCGTTGTTCTGCACCATCTTGATCACCTTCTTGCGCTGCCAGCGGATACGGCTCCTCGGGTCGGGATCCACGATCAAGGCCATGTTCTCCTTCGTCTTTTGCTCGACCTCGGCGCCTCCCGGGGCGGCCTCGGGGCGGCCCTTAGAGGGAGCCTCAATCTCGTCCTGGAAAATGTTGTCCTCGACGCCGCTGTACATGCTCTTCTCGAGGAACTGCTCGCGGCTCTTGGGGTCGTCGAGCTGCGAGGTCACGGGGTCCGCGGTGGAAGAGGAGGCGGCGTCCTTGTTCTTGGGCTTACCCCATCCCTTGAAGATGTTGGCGGCCCATTTGTGTCGTCGCTGCACCGAAGGTCCGACGCCGACTGACCAGAGGGGGGTAGGTGTGCTTGATACAGGGTTCGCGGACCTGGCTATATAGATTGAAGCTTGTGGTTAGCTGGATTGTCAAGGCCAATTGAGCCCATTGAGGGCAAAACCAGTAAGACCCGTACCTGAAACCGCCAGCCGTCGGGTGGCTAGTCGGAGACTCATGGTCGCAGAAGCTGTCGATATCTGCAAACCAACAAGTCCCTTGATCGCTCTCACGGGTTTTGTCGAGTCGAGCGGCGTTTGATGGGCGAGATTCTTTTCCGCCAACGCCATTGGCCGGGGTTCAGCCGAAGACAGACGAAGAGGCATTCCCGGGTGCTTAGGTAGGTTCACGTGACTCGGGTGTTAGCGCGATTAACATCAGCCCATCCTCGGAATCAACTTGCAACCTCTCGACCACATCGAAACTCCCGCCAATCCGCCCCAAACTCTCCCCTCCGCCGCTCGAACAGCTTCGCAAATCCATCTCAGTCACAATGGCCGTCCGACCCATCACCGGTGTACGTTTTCCCCGACCCAATGGCTGGGTATCGCGCGCCGCGGCGCTACCCGGGCCAGAGGAGCCGAATCGACCCCCCCGGTTGGTAGAGCTTTTCGTGGACTGACTCTGTCATAGATGCTCCGACGAAACCTCGTCCTGGACCTCAGCATCGCCCTCGGTACGTCGAACTACCCCCGCCTCTCGGTCGAACTGGATCAATTGCGAATTGTTTTTGGGAAAGAGGAGGAACAATTGGAGGGCGCTGACAATTCGCGTGATGTGGTTGGTGGGGAGCAACTGGGCTGACTAGCATCGTCACAGGCACTGGCTTCGTCATGGCCAACTTCTTCTGGTAAGAACACCACGAACGACGGACGATTGACACGGACGGGACTGACCACGACGACGCAGGTACGGCTTCCACGTGCCCCGAACCAACGCCCGCGACAACTTCTACATCAAGCGCGAGGAGGAGCGGGCCGCTCAGAAGGACAACTAGAGAAAAGCGAATTAGGGCATCTGAAGGGGGCAATGAGTACGGTGTGCACTTAGACCGAGGAGGAAACAGCCTCGTCAACGTTTTCGTTTGTCGTGTAGCTGGGTAGAGAGCAGCAGCAGAATACCAAGGCTTCATCTGAAACGGTCGCCGGACAATCTGTAGTTATAGGCAAGGGCAACCGAGTCGACATGTGCTTTGATTTATTTGATGTGCCATTGACGTGTGCGGGGGGATGTTTGTTACACTGCGTAGGCTGGGCATGCTCTCATGCATCTCGACGAACCTCAGGCCATACAAGGTCCCTCCATCATCGGCTCATCCAAAACTGTCCAGCGATACATCCTTTGAGTAACCAAAAGCTTGCCTAGCTGAATAGCGGCCAATCCATAGCTTCCCAGATGCACCAGGAGCTCATCCATAGCTTGGTAATGTTCAAGGATGACCAGGTCGTTCCGGCAATGCGTCCTCCAGTGGGTTGCCCATGACTCAATACTTGCGGCTGATGCGACAACTCGCATAATACCAAGACTTATCCGTAGATACATCACTTCTCTCCCTCTGCTCGATTGCGAGTGTGTCGGGAACCATGGTTGTATCGTATCGTCCTGGAGGTTGGTAAGATGTCGTGACGGAGACTACCGGTTCGCACGACATACCACCGGACTCGCCAATGAAACACCGGCTAATGAGCTCAATGATAATAAATACCCATATGTGAAATTCACTACCGAGCTGAGTCGGGCGAATGCTAACTCGACGACCATTGGTAATGTTGCGGAGGCGTCTTGTCCTTGCCGTCCTTCTTGTCGTCATTTTTCTGACCGGCGCTGCCGGCCTCTGGATAATCTCTCCCCTCCCACGCTGTCGTCTCAACCATGAATGTTCCCTTTCGATCCTTGCATCTATCGCAATCAACAAGTTAGAAAACCCCGGCATCACTCAAAAGCACAAGCTCGACACCACAGCGCGTGAAGCCAGTCAGCAGCGGCGGGGCAAAAGACTCACTTCCGGAATAGTCGATCGACGGCATAACACTGCACAGGGCTATCCCACTTGACGGGCTCCTTGATCTCGCACTTGTATTGCAGCATCTCAAGGAGCTCGCATCCGGTGAGGTCGACGTTGCGCACGCCGCTCTCCAGCTTGCGCTTGCGGCCCTTGAGGTCTGTCTGGACACGCTCGGGCAGCTCAGAGGCGTGGAAGACCTGGCACGGGTAGCCCATCTTGAGACGATCTTGGGCCGGTAATCGGTGACTAGTCGAACGACGTCTCTCGCAAGGTCTCCTTTGAACTCTGTTGAGATGGAGGCCGTGACCGGGGCGCGGCTGTTGGGCGAGGTTGAAGAGGCGAGTCTGGAAGAGGTGAGTTGAAGAACTTGAAGGTTGGCGGGCCTAAGCTCTTTGCCCTTTTTGGTTATCCACGTCCAATCCCAACATATCATCAACACGCTTCAAAATCATTCATCTAGCATCACGCTCAAATGTGTTTTCCTTTTTTCATGTCATACATATGTCATTTCTGTCATTCAACCTATACTGGCCAGGAAGGCATCTTGGAGCTACGCCTGTACACGAGTTCCTTCAAGAGCTTGCCTCATCATATCCAGCTCGAGTACACATAAGAGTGACGACCGACATACATTTGCGCTGATTCTTTTACTTTCAACATTTGCTCTCGCACCATGAATACAAGATGCTAAAGACTTGCTAGATACTCCATGGCCTACGTTCATCACTTGCCTTGGACCCAACACTACCAGGCACTCGGCCTCGGACTCAACCTCAATCTCATGTTCAAAAACTCACGCATATACAACCACTCGACGAAATCGCCGCCCGGCACTTCCAAGCCACAAAAGCTACTGGTATCAGTATCTCTGGCCGCCATCTGCCGCTCCTCTACAAGCTGATATCCACCCTAATCGGCCCTCCTCACTTCTACGCCGTCCTTGTCATCGATCTTGAGGGTCGCTTTGATGCTACTCGCCTCACCGGCTCCCCGTCTCACGCACGACATGTTTACGTACAACGACCGGCTCGAGGTACCCAGGAACAACTGCGAACTCTGGTAGCAGAAGCCGAGGGCCTCCTACTGTACGGCGACACAGCGCAGGCCAGCGCCGGGCGCGAGTGGTGGGGTACCGTCGTCGTGGGAGGATATGGCGCCGGAGACGTCACTGCGAACTGGAAAGGCTGGCTACGGGTCGATCGCGAGAACGTCCGCGGCTTTGCACTTGGCATCAGCGCCGAAGGGGCCTTGGAGCAGAGGGGTCAGAGGCAAGGTGTCGTCGAGGCGGCTGGCTGGGCGGCCACTTCGCAGTGGGGAGGCTTCACTTTCAAAGAGGAGGGCGGTGATGTGAGCGCAAGCCAGGGCGCAGAGACGGCTGAGGGCGGCGGGGAGTGAATCTATACAATGTGCAATAACATACGAGTAAGCTGCCACAGCCTGCCTGCTCCTCCTCCAGGGCTGACGTAGGGGTTCATGCTGTACTGGGTAAGACGCCGAAGTTACCAGGTGGATAATGTCGAGGCAGCCTGTACAGATAAGGACTCCTTGTAGTGGAGACGGGGTGGTCAACTGGGGAGCATGAGGAGGGAGAACCCATCACCTCTCGAGCTGCAGGTATATCCTTGGCCTTGCATACAGCTTCACATCCCCGGGCGCCAGCTTGTACTACCTTTTGAAGCACAATTGTGGATGTCAGTCTGCATGGGTTGGGTCAGGGATAAATGCGGTATTATGAGGACAGTGTCAAGAGGCCAGTACGAGTAAATGATTGAGTTAACATGGCAAGTATTGGCGTTTCCAGGTGAGGGACTTTTGGGACAGTGTTTGATGAGCTGTGCGGGCTTTTTAGATAATATGACAAGTTACGAGAATGAGAAAGGGGGAATTAGGTCGCACGGATGCATTCATACGCTGTTAACTTGGTCGTCAGTAGATCCTGTTCAACTTCTCGAGTTTGCTCTGGAACTGGGAGCATTTGAGGGCAACGTTAGAGGAAACTGCATCAGACTTGAGGACTTGAGGACTTGAGAACATTCACAATCATGAACTAGTAATTGAAGTAAGAAGCTTCTGCTTTTTTGTTCTATCTTTTTTGCTGTATTCTATCTGATTGATGTGATGCTCATCAGGGTATAAGGGTGGGTTGTGCATCATGAGAAGCTAGCTAAAAAGGCCCAAAAGGAAAAGCCTCTCAATCTAGAAAAACATAGCAATCTATCTCGGACGATTTTTCTATGCTTCTTCTGTTCAAAAAGTCTTTGCAAAGACTTGATAGTGAATTTGCGCGCGTCGCTGATGCATCTGCAGAGTGTCGCGAATGCAGATGGTTGTGCAGGTAAAAAAGAAAGCATCATTTCGCATGGCTGTAACAAAGGAAAGTTTCCAAACCCCAAAAACGCAACGAGAAAGATATCCCAAACTGTGGAAAGATGTCGAAGAAGATACGCTCTGGAAAAGCAACGGCTTAGATGGTGATGCCGTCCATGTCCACAGCGATCTCAGTGGCGCCAGTGGCCTCAGCCAGGAGGTTGGACTTGATAGAAGCGCCCATAGCCTTCTTCTTCTCCATCTCACGCTTGATGCCGTGGTTCACGGCATCAAGGACGTTGTCGACGGTGACGCGGGGCTTGTAAGCAGGCTCGGTACCCTCCTCGTAGACACCAGTCTTGACGAGGATGCTGTACCAGTCGTTGTCGGCCTTCTCGTTGACAGCGTTGGTGCCGCGGATGTCACTCTCGGGGGTGTCACCGACAAAGTAGACAGTCTCGGGAGGAGCAACGAGGCCGTGCTCGGTGTTTCGCCACTGGCCCATCAGGCGGGAAGCAAACTCAAAGGTCGAAACCTGGGGCTTGCCAAAGGCGTGGGTGTGCAGGAGGCCATTGCCGCCAGTGAGATCCTTGAATGTAACCTCGAACATGCGGCGGAGAGCGCCCATGCCGAGACGAACGTGCTCGTGGGCGGCGGACCAGACAACGTCGTTGTGGGAGAAGTAGAAGGGGGGACCCTCGTCAAAGGTCTCGCTGCGGGTTCCGAGACGGCCACCCTTGGACATGGCAAGATCAAGCATGATCTGGATATCGCCAGCCCAGTCGCGAGAGTCAGCGAAGACAAAGACGGCGTCGATGACAACATCGTCGAAGTCACGCTCACGGGAGTTGGCATGCTCCTCAGGGGTGAGCTTGCGGAAGGGAGTGGTGGCAGAGTTGTGCTTGATGATGTCGCCAGGGGTGACAACGTCCTTGAAGCCATAGCCCTCGGCAACGTGACGGCACTTCTCGCCCTCACCACCGACGACGAGGACAGTGCCGTACTTCTCAGCCATCTCCCGCATGGGGGTGTGGCCGCAGATGAACTGGCCGGGCTTGATATCGCACTTGAGCTGACCAGAGAGGTCGCCGCATCGCTCCTCTTCAGTCTTGCCACCACCGTTGGTGAGGAAGATGTGAGGTCTGTCAGGAGTACATTAGTGTCTAGTTCAACACCCAGGAAAAAAGTCACGATGCTGTTTATGTGGACCACCGACCCAGAAAAAATCCGGGGTTGGTGGATCGTGGCTTCGGCAGGGGCAGGGGAATGGCGACTTACACTTGAATACCGTACTCGTTCTCGCCGTTCAGGACCTTCATGGCCTGAATAGCCTCGGGGATAGCCCGTCCGCCGCGAACGAGGACGCCATCAATGTCGAAGGCAAACACGAAGGAGTCGGCCACGGGCTTGTCGACAGGAGGGGAAAGGGGAGAGGCGGGAGTTCCGAGGCTCGCGATGCTGTCGCTGGAGCTGGAGGAGGCAAGCTCGGGAGAACTGGGGATGGAATCGGGGGACTCGAGGGGAGAGTCAATCTCCTGCTTAGCAGAGAGGACCTCTTGAGCCGCAAGGGACTCCTTGAAGAACTGAGTCTGTTGTGAAGACATTTTGGGTGTAACAGTGATGTTGGTAAGTCCTGCTCAGGCACGCGCTCAGAAGAACGCAGAGAGATTGTGAGTTATGTGTGTAAACAGAGAGAGATCAAGCAATGACTCGTCGGTCGAGCTATTGTGTCTGATGGTGGATATGGAATCTGGGGATGAGATGGAGAATGATGGATTCTACCGTCAAGAACGGTGGGAGAAATCTGGGGTTTTATAGATTTAGCTTCGACCACAAGAGTTGCTGATGCGACTCCTGAGGGTACATCAAGAAGGGACAGATAATGTGGATATCCAATCCGTCATGTCATCTTGATTGCCTGCTTGGCCTCGGTCCTGTTGACATCTCGGTGATGGGCCGCGGATACGTACATGCCTTGGTCGCTAAGGTTTTGGGCATCGTCTCCAATCCGAGTCATTGATGGAACCGTGGCGAGCCATATTTTTCTCCCCTTATCCACAATTCGGGTTCCACTGAAAAGATTGTGAATGCACTGCACTGTAGTAAAACTCTCGGGGTATGAGGTAAGGAATGGATTATTGTGGATAGTGCTCCATGGAGTGGATGGACGGTTCCAATGTGCGTGCGTCAATCCATGGTTGAAGCCTCTCCTTCCTTCCTTCCTTCCTCCCACTAGCCGTGATGACGGTGTCGTTTGCGGGCTGGGCGATTAAGGTACCTGCCACATGGTTATACCCCAGTAGTGGGTACTCGCCATCCACACGTTACATCACCAACGACTCTCGTATCAGCTACTTCGCTCTCTCGAAACCTCCTGTCCCTCTCGGCGGCACGGGCGGCCCATTATTTTCACAAACGCCGTCGCCGCACTAGCCAACCTCATCAGCAACCCTACAAACGTACCCCCTGGACGTCATGGCCAGGAACCCAGGTGTTTGGAACGCCCGTTTTCGACGGCTTACTGGGTGTAAATGGCGCAGCCTGCCTGACTGTGATGCGAGCAGAGCTGGGCGAGAGGCGAGTTGAGGCCGCACGGCAGGACAACAAAGCACGGGTCAGAGGTTTGCGACATGATACGTACTCACAGACAGGGGATTGCCGATGTGATCATCACCCATGCTGACTCTCGGGTTCCTTGAATCGCATCTTGAGAGATACGGAACGGTACTGTACCGTCTTCTAAGGGCAACGATATTCGAAGACTGGGTGTGGACCCTGAGGCTCTCGAGCTGACGAACTCTCCAATCAGTGCGGCTGTTTCAGCCATCTCTCAGTCTCGGACGCACAGCCCAGGGCAATCCTTCAGGGGACCTAGGGGACCTCACACAAGGGGGCTTGCAGGAGGCTTGCAGCCGTGGCTTTCTCAAGGGACCTCAGGTTTGCTGGGCGCGAACCACAGGGACGGACTGCAAGACGACATTCCGCGCTGGGCCAGATGCCCCTCTATGCGCCAACCGCGGAGACGAAAGCAAGGATTTGCTATCGCACAGTATCCACCGTCAAGCACCCAGTGACGACTACATACAGTATACGGTCACCGTCAGAGACGAGACGCCCTCCCCTCCATTGACGGTGGAAACGGCCAAGCCACGCATGCAGCTGCCGCTGGCCCCCCAACCAACTGGACACGACCGACGGGAATCTTGAATTGGTTCGTTACTTTGTCCGCCTACCTGCAAATCTCTGTACCCTTTCCACCGCCATGCGCGCCCAGCTTCGGTCCGGAGCCACAGTGACGTCAAACGGGCTCCGCCCAGGGACCCGCCGACCGGGCCCCGAGCCCTATCAGCCGCGCCGTGCGGCCCCACCATCGGGGGCCCTTGTGTGCTCCTAGCCCGGGAACATTCGGCTGGGTCATCAGCAAAGGGGACCAATATCCATGCTGGATGTCACTGCGAGACGTCGCCATCCAGAGCCACCGGTGTTACAGAAGTGCACGCCGAGAACAAACAGCATATTGAATGATCCTGAATGATAAACGCCCGGAAACAGACACGGCATCGGAATGGCTGACGTTGTACAGCATAATTGCGCGCAAACGTCTGCACGACGTGTAAGACGCCGTCGATCTTGACCCTGAAAAGCATGTGAGAGTAAGACGCGGTGAATAGATAGCCATTCTCGCGTTGCCCTTTATCGCGGCAGATCTTGAGCAGGGCAGGGTCCTCTAGGCAGGGTTCGTCGATCGAGGCAGCCTGGTCTTTGCTACCATCTGCGTAGCTGCTAATTCAGTCGAACCGAGCTCAAGTCAGCTCTCATCATGTCATCTTCATCATTCCTCACGTCTTTGCTGAGCTATTGACAGGCTAGATATGCAGTTGCTGTACTGCCTCTCTGCTCGTTTATTCACGGCAAGGTAGACTCTACATCTCATTGGATCCCGTCCGGTCTCTCTCGGCGGCCTCTTGACAAACAGTTTGAGTCGGTAACTAGGATCATGGATGAGGGGCGTGTCGTTCAACTCGTTCTCGATCAAGGTTCGCGCGCTGGCGCGGGGCCGGGGAGCATTGATAAAGACGCTGTTCCCTGTACCATCCCTGTAGCTGATGGAGTACAGCGCCGAGGGGAAGAGAGAGAGTTGCGGTGGAGGAAGAGAGACGAGTAACGACGGATGCAGGCTGGATTATTACGGTGCTGCGCCGAGACGGTGAAGAAGGGGAGGAGGGGCGGGCGTATGAGATGGTGCTTTTTTGGTGGTTGTCTTCTTCCGACCGCGCTTAAGGCGGGCCGTGATGTCACAGTTTTCTCCGCGAAGTTCTGGAATCTAGACCACCAGATTGGTGCAGCTTGCAGTAATAATAAATGGGGGGAGGATTTCATTATGAGAGAACCAACATACAACAATAGTACCTATGGAGTGTGGACGGGAGGAGGCAGCTTTGGCCAGATGTACAGTACCTTGGCCTCGGTCGACTCCCGTCCCAAGATACCCGCCACCCCTCTCCTGCTCATCAATCAATGCCTCCTGCTTATCCTCAAGAGAAAAAAACAACCCTGCCCTGAATCGGACGGGATATTTCTCACGTTTTCCTTGGCCTGCAATGGAGGGTAAGAGTGAAAAGGTGTGACGGGAGAGGCATGGTGACGGAGCTGGCGCAGAAGATCTACCACACGCTGCCCTGAAATACCTCGTGCTGGCCCGCGTCAGATCTTTTGCGAATTCGAGAAAAAGAGAACAAAAACCCTCCTGTCACTTTCTTTCCCGACCCAACGTGCCCCGGCGTTGCTACATCGGGAAAACGATCGGCACCCGATTTTGTTTCCTTTGTTGCGTCCTTTTTTTCACATGGCAGGGCAAGAGGCAAAACAGCCGGCGCCGTCAAAACCCAGCCCCCGTTGTTGCGCACGGCGGTCGGTCAAGCCCGAATTGCCAATCGCCGTCCGTCTCTCCGGCTCCCCGTCCCTCCGCATACACGGACTGTGTACGGAGTACTTTTTGTCCTTGATCATCTCCATGAGTCAAACCGTCGCTAAGAAATTAAGGGAAAAAAGGATCTTCTCCACGGCAGTTGAATGATGATGATGATGCCTGGGGAAACTCCAGACGAAAGGCGGAAAACCCGCTTCCTCCACTTTCTTTCTCCGCTTCTCCAGATCCTCCCCCAAACTTCTCCCCACGAGCTAAATCTTGTCTCCTTCACTGAAGGTTGACAAACAGCCCTCCGTCGACCAGCAGCTGCGCGCCCGTCACGTAGCCGCTCAGCTCCGGGCACGCCAGGAAGACGGCGGGACCGGCCATGTCGGACGGGGAGCCTGTCCGCCCGAGGGGGATGCGGCCCTCCATGTACGCCCGCTTGTTGTCGTCTGCCAGGTCGGCGTCGTTGAGCTGCGTGCGGATCGTGCCCGGGAGGAGGGCGTTGCACCGGATGTTGTGCTCGCCCAGCGCGCATGCTGTGCTCTGCATCAGGCTCAGCACGCCCGCCTTGGTGGGAGTGTAATGCGTCTGCTGTCCGCCGCCAACGAGAGCCGAGATGGATGATACTCCAATAATGCTTCCGCCCTTGGGTGTCTGATTGAGGGCCATCTGCCGTGCTGCAGCCTGAGTCACGTAGAAAGCGCCATCAAGGTTTGTCCGCACCGTCTTGTAGAGGAGATCCGACTCGAGGGTCAAAAAGTCGGCAAAAGTGCAGATACCAGCGTTGGAGACGCACACATCGAGGCGCTTACTGGGGCCCGAGTGCTCAACCGCCATCTTGACCAGGTTGGTGGCCGTGTCCGGGTTGCGGACGTCGCCCTCTTGGTGAGCGAGGCGGCCGGCGGTGGGGGTCGCTTTCCGGATGGCATCGGCCTCGGCAATGAGCGAGTCGAGATGCTTCTTGTCCTTTTCAAGGCCGAGGTGGTTGACGACGACATTGGCACCCTGGCGGAGGAACTCGAGACAGATGGCGCGGCCAATGCCTGTTGTGCCGCCTGTGATGATGGCGCTCTTATTGGCGAGGAGACCCGCTGGCATCAACATGATGACTTGTGTATGTGGGTTATGGATTATGTGTTGGTGTTTCGTAAGTGGTCGTGATGTTCAATGAGGCGGGATATCACCAAAGCTCCGCAGCTCGTTGGAGATGTTGCTATCGGTCGAGGATACGCCGAGTACAAGTCCAATTGTCGTGATAGAGGTTGTGAGGTATGTATGAAGAGTTGAATGTCAACGTAAAAGATGTTTTCGCTTGCACAAAAGATTTAGGACAAGAAAGAGACTCAAGACGACTCCCGCTTCCAACCCTCCTCTTCCCCTCACTTCCGGGAAACGGCTCTTAAAAGCACCGAAAACGCCCAACCTCGGACCCTTCTCCTCCATCAGCATCCCATCGTGACCCGCGAAATTTGGTGGGACAGGCAAAAGACACGGCAGCCCCAAAAAAAGCACAATCTTTAGCCAAAATTGGTCTCGGGCAGCTCCAGCAACCCGTCGACTGCTGTCAGTTGTCGTGTTTCTGAGTGACCCTCGGTGCACCACGGAGCGAGGGGCGAACGTGGCAAATCAGATTCTTCGAGATGATGGATCTTCTGTCGTCGGCTCGGTGTGCTTTATAGCGAGATGCCGGCGGGGGGGATTGCGAAGAAAGAGGGTCATTTGACTCTATGAATACGCGGAATAGACCCAGGCTTCTTGGCAGCAAAAGGAAACCTTCCAAAGAGAAACATCTGATCAAGGTAGAAAAGCACACCAAAACATGAGGCGATCGTGAGCTCGTCCTACCCAAGATCGTGAACCCCCTTGACATGCCATCTCGCATCCTTCACTCCCCCTGCTGCAGCTCACACACACACGTACCCAGACGTACGGTTCCCACAAAAAAACTACCCGCCGCTCGAGCCAACGGCTCGTGCTGGGGTTGGAAGCATCGTGAAGTGTGGCCACGAAAGGTGGTAACAAAACGGCCACCGTCTGTGAGTGGCGCACTCCGACGGTCACCGTTTCTGGCCCCCAGAAAAAAATCTCACGATACTCACGTCGCGTCTAATTCTTTCAGCGAGGGGTGTGCACGCACAAAGCGCCATCCAAGGGTGGGCCACAACCATGATCGTGGGATTTTTTTCTTGTTTCGTGGGTCTCTGCGTTTCTGACAGCCTGATGTCTGGGGTATATTTCAACGACATGTCTTTAGTGGCGTTTGATGACTTGGTGATGATATCCAGCAATTGTAGTCAACTTGTGAGATGGACGCTAAACAACACCAGCACATCAATAAAACGGGGATTCTTAACTTGACTTTACATCCAATTATTCATCTCAATGACATGTAATGAAATTACGTCTTTTTAACTTGTTTGTCAATTCACTCTATGGAAATGCTTCGTATCTTTGAAATCATCCCAAAACTATAAAATGCAATGCAAATCTCATGCCTAGATAATTCGAAACCCTTTTGCAGGTCAGGCAAAACACTGTAATGTGTGTATGCAACGGTTTATACCCAAGTCTTTCTTTCCCCAACCGGACCCTCATCATGCGATCGCATTGAAACATTGGCTGCGATCACAAATCCTAGTGAGTACTAAAAGCATATGCTGGATTCATACCAAGGTATGATATCCTCTAGCGATTCAGCCATTTAAGCGGCCGTTGAGGTGGTGAGGCCCTCAACCTTGGCCGCGAGCTGCTCAACAACACCGTTGGGCTTGGACTCTTCCTTGGCCTCTGGCTTCTCCTCCTCCTTCTCATTGGGAGGGCTGGGGGGCGCCAGGGTAGGGACCGCGGGCATCTTGAGTAGGTAGTCGCTGGGGATCAGCTTGGATCGGGCAGCCGGGTTGAGGGTCAGACCGAAACCGGGCTTGTCCAGGTCCGCCGTTGTCAGGAAGCCCTTGGTGGGGATGGGCTCATCGATGAAGAGATCACCAAACACGGGCAGCACGCTCTTGCCATCAGGCGAGTTGGCGAGGTACTCCTGGAAGGGGGTGTTGGGCTGAGAGATCTGGAAGTGGTAGCTGTAAGGGCCACTGGCGTGAGGGACGATGGGAATGTCATAGGCCGCAGCATGGGCGGCGACCTTGAGGAGTTCAGTCAGACCACCAAGCCACATGACATCGGGCTGGATGATGTCAAGGTTGCGGTCCTCGATGAGCTTGCGGAAACCGAATCGCGAATACTCATGCTCACCAGTGGTGAACTTGACCTGGGGGTGAGCTCGCTTGATCAGAGCGAAGCCGTCAGTGTCATCGGGAGACAGGCACTCCTCCCACCAGTTGATGTTGAGATCCAGAGTCGCCTTGACGATCTCGATTGTGTAAGAGACGTTGAGACTCATGTAGCAGTCGACCATGATGGGGAAGTCGGGGCCGACAGCCTCACGGTGCTTGCGAAGGAACTCGACGTTCTTGCGCAGACCCTCGTGACCATCATCGGGGCAGAAGGGCAGGGGGACCTTGGCTCCCCAGAATCCCATGGCCTTGGCGGCTGTGGGCTCGGGGCCGGTGCAGTAGAAGTCGAGGCGCTCCTTTGTAGCTCCACCAATGAGACGGTAGACGGGCTCGTTGCGCAGCTTGCCCAGAAGATCCCAGAGGGCAAGGTCGATGACGGAAATGACAGCGATTGGCAGACCCTTGCGGCCATAGAACATGGATGCACGGTACATCTGCTCGAAGAGAAGGTTTGTGTTGCGGGGGTCGGCACCGATGAGGAAACGCTCGAAGTGCTGGTGGACGAGCCAGCAAGCAGGGGGGCCTGAGAATAACAAGTCAGTCGCTTTTTGTTCATAGAGCCTTCATTGGATGGTTTCCAAGTCCATAGTCAGGCTGAATGTCGAGAATTGAGCTCACCTCCAAAGCCAGTTGCAAAGCCAACAGTGCCATCCGTAGCCTCTATCTCAACCAGGAACGAGCCCAGCACGTTGATGCCCCAGCTGGTTCGAGACTTCTTGTACTGCTCCCATCTCGAGCAAGGTGTTGAGATGTCGCTGTCAATAAGCCTGTTTGATAGATGTGAGTCAAAGTTGCCGTTTGAGAGGAATTGAGTCGTACCAGTGACCGCCCTTGACGTTGTGATAATCACCACCTAGCTCGCGAGTTAGCAATTGTCATACTAAACCATCTAGGCGGTCATCGACGCGCCCAGATGGCTTGAGGAATTACCCCTCTTCTCAATTGAGAGCCGGGCAACGCGGAAGAGGGGTTCTTACCTGATCCAACACCGCCAATGATGAATGACCTTATGGCCTTGATGGTCGGGAAATCTCTAACAGTAGCCATCTTGTTGTCGTTTCCGTTCAATGTCACTACCAAGAGAAGGGCGATGGAAAAAAGTTGATTGCAACGAGTCGAGGATGAGGAGGAAGAGAGAAAGAAGGGTGAGAATGAGTTGGGAAGAAGATGACTGTAACACGCTGGGGCTTGGCTGCTTTACAAAGGAAGCGCCGGTGGCACTGCAGGTGGGTTAAAGATAATTCCAGCCGATCACGTATCATTCAATTGTAGCCGAGTCGTGCGCCTCTAGGCAGCTCACGATGGATTACCGGTCTTGTGATGCCCGCTGAAGCGGGCAGGAGCCGGCAGAGGCGCCTCCGGATAAGTGGTGGGGGTTTGAATTCCGCCGGATTCCCGACATGGCGATGCAATCGTCGGGCAGAGATGCACCGAGCGATGGCGTCGCGAATGGATCCATCTCCAACTGTGTGGACAGCTCCACCTTTTCTCGGTGGCCATCGGGGTTTTGAGACTTTTTGCTCGGGTAGCTTAGCGGCGGCTCATGCTTGCTCATGGGATGGGGCCCAATTTTCTCCTGGTTTCGTAACGACTGGTCGAGAACGTTGTTGTGCGCCGGCTGTGTACGCAAGAGGATCCATGGATGATGGATTGTGTGCGGTGCGCATGCGACGTTTTGTGCCTCGTGGGGGTTTCTGTTTGCGGCAGTTGATGAAGAACCCAGTGAGGTGTGCATCTGCTGTCCCAGGTTGTCAAAACGCTGTTGAACCCGAGATCGTTTTTTGGCGGCTCGGCTTTTTCTGGTGGCGGGTTTGTGGAAGATTGCGGGGTGGACGGGGGTTGTGAAGAACGGGGGCTGAGATTTTGGGGGAAGTGGAGGGTGAAGATCCGGGAAAGTTCCTGGGCAGTGGACGGCCAAAAAGTCATATAATCTAGCGGTGTCTCCTTTCATGATATCCCAGCAAAAATCTTTTGATAAACAACGTGTTCCAGACACTTCACCAGCTCACACAGAGTGACCGCTTCTTCTTGGTAAACAAACCCTTTCGCACGAGAGCATCATGGGAGGAGATGACCCCTTGCCGGTCCGGGGCAAGTGACTTGCCATACCGGCCCACTTGCCGAGCCATCCACCAATCATTGTACAACAGAGTGTTCCCCGCTAAAGGAAAGAGCTTGGTCGCGCGAGGTGAAGGGAAGGTTTGGGCAGGTACGAACGAGGGTGCTCGGTTCTTTCCTCTCCGCATCACCAGAGATCGAATTCACTTCACAAGCCTCCGAGGAAGAGCGCTATGGCCCTCCCCCTTCCACCCCTTGTTCCCCCTTGAAGCCGTGCTATTCTGCTGGCTGAATCTCAATAGCTTCAAGAGTGCAAAAAAAGGATTACAGAAAATCTCTTCTTCTCCTGTCGCATAATTTTATTTGCGGCTCCCGGTCAACGGAAGTACACCGAAGAGCTGGAGCTCTGACAGCTCGCCCTTAGCCCGTAGCCCACCTCGGCCCACCTCTGACCAGGCCCGGTCTGAGGCGCCACTCTCTCCCCGTCCGTCCGAGGCCCAAAGCCAGCAAAAAGCGACAAAGGAGGAACAAGAGACAGGTGACTTTGACAAAGGGGAATGGGCAGCTCATAAGTTTTATCCTACCAAAAGAGACGTGTCGGCAATCCGCGGTATTGCCTAAATACCTACCTGAGCTACCAGGTTGTGCAGCCGCCTCCGTATCCATATGGAAAAGTTAGGTACCTGACCTGGGGTATGGTAGCGTAACCGCATGCCTCTTCTCCTCTTACTTCTCCATCCTCCCCTTGGGCCCTCGGGAGATCTTTCTCCTTCTCGCGCGAACCATTGTCCCGGATCGCGAGCTTCCTCTGCAGAGACTCCAAACTCCCTGCACCGCACTTTTGCTCGTTCCCGCGTATTCAGCCCTTTGTCGCATACCACTCGCATCGCTCACTCACACGACCGTTGCTGAGCTCGCACTTTCATCGCACCGACACGCGAGGTCTCTGACAAGGGCATCCCGATTCTTCTCTCACCCTCGAGGCCATGCACAACGGGGTGGGCAAGAACTCGGGCGATGTCTCGGTAGAGAATCGCCCGCCCACGACCGAGATCGATAGCGACGAGGCCAACCAGCTCCTCAGCGAGGACGATGATCATGGCGACCAGGAGACCCTATGTCGCAACGGGAAAAGGAAACGGCCCATCTCGGTCTCGTAAGTCGCGACGCTGGCTGCTGGCTCTCATGCCCAGTCATGCTCCCCTCTTTTTTTGTTTGTCTGTTTGTTCTGTACACACAAGTCATTGTCGCGATCGTGGATTCCCTACCTTGCTCGGGCTTCATCTTGGGTCAGATTACCACCCGTTGAATTGTTGGATCCAGTTTTAAGATCTGCGTCGGATCTTATCTACACTTTTATACTATTTCTGTTCTAAACACCATGTCACCGCACACGGCCGCATCTTCACCCCAATCTTCACTCTCGCCATTAGATCCACCCATCACCGAGCCCACCCCCAACCCCAACCCCAATACTGCGACCTTCTTCCAGTCTTCCTTGTCTTTCGAGATAACGAACACCGCCAATACTCAAGCTAACTCCGTCATCCCCAGGTGTGAGCTGTGCAAGCAAAGAAAGGTATGTTCTTTACTGATACTTGCTCTCCTCCCAGTTCTCCGCTGGTCCTTGGCGGTACTGTCAACAACATATACTAATATGCGCTTCGCCTTTACAGGTCAAATGTGATCGTGGTCAACCCTCTTGTGGTTGGTGTAGCCGAAATGGCGCCGTCTGCGAGTACAAGGAGCGCAAGAAGCCTGGCTTGAGAGCTGGCTACGGTCGCGAACTCGAACAGCGTCTCGACAAGCTCGAAGAGATCTTGCGCTCTCATGCCGAGATCCTTCAAGCCACCCTAGCAGCCAACACCAATCCTGCCCTTGCTGCCAGCGTCCGACATAGCAACCCAAGTCTTCCCAGCGATCAAGGAACACCACGAGATGGTCCTCACGTCTTTCGACCCTCCGAGCCCGTCCGTACCCCTCAGACCGACTCTGCTTTGTTCGGGCAGAAGGCTCCCAGTTCTGGTTTTGCGCCCAGCACCCAAAGCGTCGACTTTGGCGTCGCCCGTACTCCTGGCGTAAGCGATGGCTTTCAGAATGGGAACCATGTGCAACTGCCTCCCATGACGGCGGCTTCTCAGATCTCGCCCATGCAGCCCAGCGCGGCTGCGCAAGACTACTACAACTCTGTACAACCCAATATTCATTCTCCCACAGCAGCAATGTCAGCAGCCCCTGGAACTACCACTCCCGACCGGGATATGCCACCCTACGACCTTCTCTACGCCCTTGTCGACCTCTACTTTAAGCACATCAACACCTGGTGCCCAATCCTTCACCGCAAAACAACCCTAGATACCCTATTCGGTCCGTCTACACTCGACGAGACTGATCGAATCCTCCTCCACGCGATTGTGGCAACGACAATGCGCTACTCGACAGATGCGAGATTGACCGACGAACGACGAGAGCACTATCACAGGGTTTCCAAAGAACGGGTTCTCCTTTACGGCATGGGAAACTCATCAGTCAAGTCCCTGCAAGCTCTCGTCATTCTCGCCCTCGATCTTGTCGGTAGCGGCAATGGGCCTCCGGGATGGAACATCATGGCGCTCATCACCCGTTCTGTGGTACAACTTGGCCTGGCTGTAGAAATCACGTCGTCGACAGTGTCCCCCCATTACCTCTCAATTTATACCTTGCGTGCCATGACTCTTTCAGAGCCTAAAGACTTTATTGAAGAAGAGGCGCGACGTCGACTCTTCTGGATGATTTACCTGCTGGACAGATACGCAACGATCGCGACAGCCTTCGAGTTCGCCCTCGACGACCGGGAAATAGACAGGACGTTGCCCTGCCGCGACGATCTGTGGATCAAGAATCAAAAGGTGGACACCAGGTGGTTCCGCACTGATGTGAACCACTCGGGCTCCCCAGACCACGACATCGACCAGCCCGAGAATCTTGGCGCTTTTGCGTACTACATTGAGATTCTTGGCATTCTTTCCAAGATACACAAGTTCTTGAAGCAGCCAGTTGATATCAGTGCCTTGAGCGACGTGGAGCAATGGCAGATGCGGTACAAGGAGTTGGACAACATGCTGACGTCGTGGAAGTTTGGCCTCCCCGGCGAGTTTGGCAACATGGCCAAGCTCTTCCATCCGGGCAGCAAGAACATCAATTGTGCCTGGGTCATGCTTCACGCCACGTACCACACAGCTGTCATCCGCCTTCATTCGTCTGCCGCCTATCCGACGACAAGGTCCCCCATCTTCACCCCGTCTTACAGTGCATCTCAACGATGCCACAGCGCCGTGGAGAATGTGGCTGCGCTGGGAGAATTCGTAGTGAATAATGGGATGTTGGCCAAGCTGGGTCCACCATTTGCATTTACTCTTTGGGTGTCAGCACGGCTACTCCTTGTTCACGGCTCAACAGTTGAGCACAAGTTGTCGCCTCAGATCTCATTCTTTGTCGACAGCCTCCGCGATATGGGTCGGTTCTGGCCTGTTGCCGCTCGATACTGTCAGTTACTGCAAAGGGTCCTGGACGAGCACCGCGATAGTGAGCGACAGGGCGATGGCATAACCCCCAGCTCTGTCAAGATACTGTCTGACATGCGACGCACGGCATTCGATCTGGACTTCCTCATCTCTCGGCAGCCGAACCAGGGTGGATCAGCGCTGAGTCGATTGCCCAGTGTCACACCAGCGAGGACGCCAGCACCAAACGAACTTGAATATCTCGATGTCTTTGACTTTTTCAACGTTCCTCGCCTGCCGTTCGGAGGCGAGAATATCGCCGGTGTGAATGGAACTCCAGCGCCAGCAGACAACAGCATGGATACATCCAATGACAATGGCCCTCCTGGCCTGGGGGCCTCGAACGAGTTTAATATCACCAACTTCATGGTCGATGCCAATAGTGACTGGCTGTTTAAGCAGGAGGGAGGGTCGAAGTTTATGGCGACAACATGAAGCATGGTTGAAAGCCAACATGTTTCTTGCTGTTCTTTTACGTCTAATGTCGGTCGGTCGGTTGTGTAAGGCGAGGTTTTGGACAAGCCTTCTTGTTAGGATACCCCCATCTTTTCACATTGGTCTGCGTTGTGGCGCTGGCGGGTTGGTAGAGTTGTGCTTTGACGCAACTTACACTTGTATGGTAGGGCTAGAGGGGACGATGTACCTTACGGTGATGGCAGGTTCAAGGTGGTGTTTGGGGCAAAGAGTTCAGGGGTTACAAAAGGTCATGAGATATGGGTTAACGGCAAGGGTCAAAATGCATGAACACTTGGGCGTGCTCCAGGCACGCCAAGGAAGATACATACTTAATCAATCAACGACCGAAAAGCTCACACATATTCATTGGAACTTTTACCTCTGATGAATTGTGTTGAAGTAGTGATATTTCAATTACTTCGAACTCGGTGTGCAACAAGCAAAGCAGCTCCGTGAGGTTGTATTCGATTCTAACAAGTACCCAGCATTACCCATCGCTATGCAATTATAAAGACACCAGAAATAGAAATCTATGAATGCCCAACCCCGCCAATCAATCCTCCGTCGCAGTCGTGTATGTGTCGTCGGGACAATACATGACCCAACCATCAAGATTCATCTTCTTGATGACCTTGCTAAAATCCTTAGACCCCTTGGCCTTGCCCGACTGCGAGCAGATCCTCTGACGATCGGCATCTTTGACCTTAGGCGCGCCCTTGGGGTACTCGATGTTGAAGACGGGCTTCTTGGCCTTGATGAAGGCGGCAAAGGTCTCGCACTCGTTGTACTGGATGCACTGCTCGTTGACGGAGAATGCGACATAGGGGAGGACTGACGTGATGATGTCTCCGGCGTTTTTGAGACCGGTCGACATGTTGTATTTGGCTGCTTCCTTAGAGAGGAACTTTATATATGAGATGGAGTCTTCTTCGGTGAGTTTGAGGCCGTTGTCGTTTTGCTATTGGCGTGTTAGTTGGTTCGCGCTGAGAGGGTAAGAGACCTACATAGCCGTCCACATTATCAGGGTCGATAGCATCACAGCCCTTTTGCGCAGCAAGCTTAATACGCTTCTTCATAATATTGCGCACATTCTGACTCCTCAGGTTGAGCCACTTCTCATCAGGCCATCCGTCAAGCGTCTTGCCCAGGTCCGACTTCTTAAATTGGTTCTTGTCGTCACGCCAATTTTCCCACGAGCCGGCGCTAAAGTAGCAGATGATCTTCTTGCCGGCCTTTCGAAGTGCCGCAAAGGTCTCTGCGTCGTTGTCGTAGAGGTCGAGGTCGTAGATACCCACGTTGGGCTCCAGGTCGTCGGCGGTGCCGTCGTCGTTGAGCTTGATGGGCTTTAAGAGGACGATCTGCCATGGGGAACCGACCTTGGGCTGCCATTTCTTGCCGCGGGCCTTGAGAGCAGAGTCGTTATCGTCGCTTGTGTCCGAATCTGAGTTGCTGTTGTCGTTGCCGTCACCCCCTTTCCCTCGTGTGAGGCCAACACCGAGTCCAACTGCCAGCGCCGTGATAATAACGAGGGCTGCACCGATAATGGTGAGCTTCTTCCACAACGGCCAGGACTTTTTGGTGTTAGTCTTTGCCGCCAAACCCTTCTTCTCGGGTGTTTCGACATCTGCTGGTTTCGTCGCCATGGTGCCCGTCTAAGTGATCTGCTCGCCAAGCTGCTCGGGCTGTGATCGGCAACCGTGGCGAGCCATGGAGTTTAATAGCAGCTCGACGAGCATACCAAACACAACCTCACACCTAGTTCCGGATCCGGCTCGCAACGCGATTTCGAAGCTGGGGGAGGATGGCACGGGGCGCAGCATGTGGAGAGTCCGCGTAGCCCTACTGGGCGAAGTTGGCGTTGGGATGGACGCTAGTTGAAGTCTAGAACGAGCTGACAGCCCAAGGGTGTTCCATCCAGACACAGGTATTACGAAAGCTTGGACTGAGACCTAGAGACTTGTGTGGCGGCCCGGGATGGACCGACTGGACATTGTGGTCCTGATGCAAGATCGCCGCTACTCAGACTTGGCACGACAATAAACACACACATAGCATATTCGAATCTTTGTACTCAAGGAATTGCATACATGCCATCTCTCAGCCCTGTCGCCATTTCAGACTTTCGGTAGTGGAGCTGTGCAATGCAGAACGTGTGTTGGTTCAGGGGCTCAGACTATTAGAATCCTCCGGTTAGCTCGGCATCACGATGGCTGAGGCGATCAGGCGCAGCAGAGTTTAGAGATTGGGAGGCCTGTTTGGCCCCGAGCCTCCCGCCATTAAACATGTTTCAGCTCGAAAAGCATAGCTTTGCGCTGCATGGTTAATCTCTAGTGTTACGCAAGGCAATAAAGCGCAGTTACCCTTTGTGGTGTTACATGGTGCTTTGCGATACGAACCCTCCAATGGCTGCTGTGGAGTTGACCATCTAAACTACGCGTCCTTATTATTACAAGACATAAGCAAGGCCGGTGACTCACTTGCCGATTCAATGTGCGGGTTCTAAATCTCTTGAAGACCCGGCACGCGTTTGTGAGATTGAGTGTAAGTAGCCAAGCGACAGCACGGGTCAAACCTCAACTCATGGCAACCAGGAAGAGATCTGTCGATATGCCAGATTCGATCTATGGACCAATGCAATTAAAACTTCAGCTTCACATGATCACTATTCTGTAGCCAATACCTTCACTCATCACTTTAGCCGGAGGTGATAATATTCGGAATTGCCCCCGCCTGAGAAACATGCGCCGATATGAATACCCTGAAAGGGAAACTCGGGCCCAAGACTCCGAAGAGGACAACGATGCAATTCAGCTCGCATCATAAGATCCTCAAGGTTATAAGTCATGATGATTCCAGGGAAATAGTGAGATTCATGTTCTTTGGTTATCGCCTGACAATTGTCACCAAGAGCCTCACTAGTAACATCGCTAAACCACCACAACCATGAAGTGCTCCAGAATCACCGGATGTCTAGCCTCCGTCTTGTTGGCCGGGGCTACACAAGCCTTCCAGATGCGCCAACCGCCACCTGTCGACTTGGTCCAAGGTTTCGATTGGAAGAACCCCTTCGCGCTGGAAGCCATGTCTGCATTCCAACCTGCCTGCGAGGTCGAGACCAGCTTCAGCGCGCTTGAGTACACCCTCCATGAGTTGATGGACCCTCCTCCAAATGGACTCAAGCCTTGGGCGAAGGGCTTGAAGGAAGTGTTTGACGGAAAAGAGTATCCCGGTGGATGGTCTGGTCTGGATTATCACCTCCACGGCCGTAGCCTTCTGTTGATGGACTATGACAAGCTGCCTCTCACTGTTCGTAAGTGGGTTGAAGAACAAGAACGATCCGACGGCAAAGGAAAGGCACTCTTTGCTATTCTTGAAAAGCCCAAGACCGAGGAAGATGAGCTGGAACATGTTGTCAAGTTCCCAGCTGCCGACAAGATCGACCGCTCCAGCGACGAACAAAAGGTTGCCATATTTGCGCCAGGTGCTCTTTACGGAGTCCTCCCCCTCTGGGCAGCTGAGGCAAGCAAGTGCAAGGGTAAGTCATCAAAGTTTTCAGTGTGACAGCAATGTCTGGTTTTGCTGTGACAGTAACTTACACAAAGTCATCTAGACCAACTTGTCGATCTAACCAAGTACAACACAACACCCGTTGACGGCGGAGTTGTCGCCTGGGTCGAGCACTCTCGGCCGGAAGATCACAGCATGAAGTTTGACATTAAGGCTCAGGTACTCAAGGCCAGCAACACCAAAGCATCGGCAAAGGAGGAGCTGTGATGAGATGGGGCCGGCGGTGTCACCTTAAGAGTCGCAAGTAACATAGACTTTCAACTGTAGAAGTGTAACATGAAATCGATTGTCATTTTCAAACTCCCTGTATCGATCCGAACCCCGGCAAATGTAATCAACAAGTGCCCTCTTTTGGATCATCCAGTCATCCGCGAATGGGTCTATTTCCAGGAACCATGCACGAAGGGTCCCAAGTTACTACCCTGGGGCTGGTTAACATGCATTTACAAGGTGCGCAAAAAAAAGCAAGAGCGGGAGCAAGGGCCAGTCTTGTGCCTGCCCTGACATTGGATGAACGAATGCCATGATTTCTACGTTGGCAGATGCTCAACATGCGCACATACACACACGCACACACACACACATCTGTGACCGCTCAAACTCCAAGGCGTATTCGTATATCCCTCTACCGCTCCTTCAAGAAAACATATCATGTGCACGGTATTTCTTGGCTCAACACGTTCCTGAGACCGCCTGTTTCATACGTACTTCCAACTCGAATCTTTTTTAGCTGCAGTGTCGAATGATTCCGGTGATTTCTGCATATACGCGCACACCGCCTCCCCACCAAAGAGACACTTCAGTTCCTGACCCTGGCTCCGGATCCTCGCCGGCTGCTTGATCGACGGGCTGGTTTCAACATGTGCGGCAGAGGAGTGAGCCCTAATTCTATGAAACGATGCAAAACATTTTGACAGGAAAGGTCACTGGCTAACACGGACATGACCGCGTGGTGCCATGACGGGCAGGACAAAAGCAACGACATGCACAAGCAAAGCAACTTAACGCAATACTAGGCTATCACGAGGATGCGGGTGATCCATATGATTCAGACAAGACGATGCGGGAAACAACAAAACAAATTTAGCTTGGCGAGACCGTTGACAAGATGCGTGTCGGGCCCCATTTCACCGACCACCTCAGAGACAAAAAGGTCCGGTTGTTATCCGTATGGAGCTCCGGCTTCCCCAGGGCCAGCCAGCCATGGCGAGGTCTAGCCCAGGCACTCGTGCGATGCTACCCTACCAAGCTACCCCAGCATCGCGTCCATCTATTTCCTACCTCAGGTAGGAAAGGTAGGTGTAGCTCGGGCAAGATGGAGCTAGTAGTGTGATGCTCCGACTAGCTAGCCAGGTAGGTTGGATATCTACATTTAAACGACAACCTCGGAGTTGAGTCGGAACAAACTGCTACCAATACCAGCCACTCTCACCAAACCATCCATGCCACGAAAGGATGAGATGGCGGCCTGCAAGCCCCGGATGCGGTTGGCGGGCAGACAAAAAGGTCTCCCTCAACCGAACGACGCCATGAAATTGCCCATGTCGTCAGAGACAAGGTGTCGCGTCTCCACTTGTGGGCAGTCGAGAGGAACCGCAGCTGCGTGCCCACCCTGCAAGAATGCGTTTTGCAGAGCTTTTTGCTGCAGAGAGCGCGGCGCTTGCTGTGTTGTTCATGGATCTTCCCAGCTCCCGGCGCTTGTTGACCTGCCTATGGCGGTCCAGCATGACTACAATGATGGTTGCAATGAGGACATCAGGCAAGGAAGAAGGTGCCCAAGCAAGCCCGTATGTTGGCATCCATTCATAGCTGGAGACGCACATCAGTAATGTCATCTCTGGATGGATGGCTGCGCAACCTGCAACAGGACGGTTCAGGGTATCATCATCATCGTCGATGTGTCGTCACTGCTATTGTGATTCACCGAGCTCCATTCAAGCTCTGTTCAGAGCTCCAAGGAGGAAACCTCGAAGCTTTCCAGGTTTTGACCTCTTCTTCCTTCTCTTACCAATTTTTCATCGATTCCTGATACTTGCCGCCCTCGTGCATAACATCATTGACTGAAATCCAAAACTTGCCCCCACGTGCAGTGTCTTTCATCATCAACTTCCGCTTTCGCACACTGCTTCCGCCCACAGGCCCTCTTATCTCTACATCCTCACCTACTTTGCTCCCTCACCGTATCAACGTCGCACCTACAAAGCCCTCTCCTTTTTCTCGTACCTATCGCCTCGCCCATTTCGCCATTTCCACTGGATTCGGCAAAACCATCTCTTCCGAATCGCTTAATAATATCCCTGTTTCGGTACGGGTGGTGGTTGCGGTGGTGTACTTTTTTTTCTTTTCTTTCTACTGAAGCTCCCCGACAATCTTTAATTTCGGTCCCCCCAGCCTGACCGACGCCAGACCAGACCCGTCCTGGTGCCTCCCGCCCGTGGTTCTCCTCCCAACCATTTCCATCCTATTCTATTCTCTCCCACAACCACAACAAAACATCCATCCGTCCCGTCATTACCTACCAACCTACCTCCCTATCTACGCTACCTACGCCGCCGGCTTCGCTGCCTCACTCTTTCGCTCCCCGTTCCGCCTGCGCAGACTCAAACGCCGCATCTGATATCTACGAATCGCAGCCATGGGCAGCTTCACTTTCAAGTGGTATGTAACAATCTGTCTTTTGATGACGGCGACGATCGCGACGACAGCTTCAAGCAAGCTTCATCCTTGGGCTTCCCCCTTGGAGCTGCACACGTCGCGTGCCTACGGCGCAGCAATTCTCGTTGAGCTTTGTCTGGAGCTTTACCCCCGTCACCATTGTTACTCCATGTCGCACTCTGGAACTAGGACAATATCTGAGACATCTGGACTAACCCCGAGCTTTCTCGTAGGGAGCATCCCGCCGACGAAGTCTACGTGACCGGTACCTTCGACGACTGGACCAAGAGCGTCAAGCTCGAAAAGACGGGCGATGTCTTCTCCAAGACGGTCGACCTCAAGGATGCCTCGAGCAAGATCTACTACAAGGTGCGTCAGCGACTGGTGCCTCGATCGGCGATACCACCAGCTCCCTCTACTCGGTGTTTCCCCATGCACGCGATCCCGGATTGAACCATCAATTATCCATCCCCCCTTTCTCGTCACCATGGAGAAGCTTCTCGTGCCCATCCTACCATCGTACCAAACCCTGCAGAGATGGATCATGGTAAAGCGCCATCCCCACCGAGCAGTTGCGCCGCCGCCGCCGCCTCTTGTTCGTCCTGGTACTGGTCTGGGTCTGGCGGATTGCGACCGTGTGTCCGTGCCGCTATGGAATCCGTGCCCTCCGCGCATCGCCATCTCTCAATCCAATCTGCAGGGTCATGATGAGCCTAAAAGGCTCTTAGGCACAAGAGCGGTGTCTGGTCTGGTCTGGTCTGCTACCGTAATCCCAACCACCCCTGCTCGTCAATTTTTGCGGTCGCTGCTAGGATCGGGGATTGGGATTGCGCCAGGCCTGACCTTTTCCCTGCCTGTCATGTCATGGGTTCTCTACGACCCATACCCGCGCCCACACCATCCCCAACCAACCCCCCCGCGGTTCGGTATGACGCAACCCAACTACGCTCGAGACAGTTCTGGAATGCGTTAGTGAGCGGGGAGCGGTGAGAACCTGCTCGTCCTCAGCCCATGGCCCAGGTCCTTTTTGCAGGTCATTTGCAGGTCATTTGCAGGTCATGCCAGTCTGCCTAGATGTTGGCGCCAGGCGGCGACGTTGGACAAAGTCGATTCGCGCTGCCCTGGCCGCCAAGGCGTCTTTCAAGTCAGCGCTTGCTTGCGCTGCGCGCTAGTGTGCCTGCATCCAGACCCGCACTTGCCCTGCCTGCCCGCCTTCCTCAGCTCTCCCGCCATTGACCTTTTCGTCATCGTACCAGATGATTGAAACCCCCCCTCCTCCCCTCCTCTGAACCCAATTGCTCTTCCTCCTCACCCTCACCTTTTGCGCATTCACTGTAGAGGCTGTCGCTCACCTACCATCTAGTTCGTTGTCGACGGTAACTGGGTAATCAACCAATCAGCACCCAACGAACCTGACACTCAGGGCAACGTGAACAACTTCCTCACTCCCGACCAAATCACACAAGATACCCCCGCCGCCGCCATTCTTAACACCGTCACCCCCACATCTACCACCGCTGCGATGGCTTCCGAGCAACCTATCGAGGTAAAGCCCGTTGAGGAGAAGGTACTTGACGAGAAGGTGGCCGAGGACAAGGCTGTCGCTACGCTCGCTTCTGAGGAGACTCTCACTGAGAACGAGAAGGCGCATCCCCTCGAGACCCCTTCTGACATTCCAGGCGGATTCCCCACCACACCCGCGACTGAGCTGGATAAGCCCGTGACTGTTGCGCCTCTTGCGAACGAGCTCGAGAAGCTCATCAGCGTCAACCCCCTCCCCGCTTCTGAGGGCGTTGGCAACCCCATTACCCTGGCGCCTGGCGAGAAGATCCCCGAGTCTATCACCGCCCAGAGCACCGACAAGTACGTCAAGCTCGACAAGGAGTCGTACGAGAAGAGCGACGCCATCCCTGGTGTCGAGACTGAGCTCCCTCCCGTTTCTGCCAACACCATCCCCGAGTCCAGCCTCCCCATTATCGGTGCTCAGGATGTCGCCATTAACACTGTGACCCCCGTTTCCACCACCGCGGCCCTCGCCGCCGAGGTTCCTCTTGAGCCCAAGCCTGCTGTCCCCGAGGTTGTCAAGGAGAGCCAGGAGAAGGCCAACGCGGCCCCTGAAGCTAGCGCCGAAGCCGAGGGCGTCGAGGAGAAGGCCAAGGTTGAGGAGGAGTTGAAGGAGAAGGTTCCTGAGGCCCCTGCTACCTCTGAGGGCACCGCTGGCCAGGGTACCGAGAAGTCTGAGAAGGCCCAGGATGCTGGACTGGCTGCTCTCGCTGCCACCGCTGGTGGTGCCGTCATCGCTGCGGGCCTCACCGCCAAGGAGACCATTGAGGAGAAGGCTGCTCCTGTGGTAAACAACGCGACCGAGGTCATCACCGATGCCGCCAACAAGAACCTCCCTGATGCTGTCAAGGAGAAGCTTCCCGCAGCCGCCCAGGAGGCTCTGGACGCCAAGAACAAGGAGCAGATCCGGGAGGAGGTGTCTCCCGAGGTCCCTGCCGAGGTCAAGGAGTCTCTCGTTGAGGCTGGCAAGTCTCCCGAGGCCGCTGCCAACACTGAGGCCGTTCAGGAGAAGAAGGAGGTTGAGGCTGAGCTCCTCAAGGAGGTCAAGCCTGTCATTGGTACTTATGACGCCGTGGTGGAGCCTACCAGCGAGGAGACGAAGCAGGTTTCCCCCGAGGTTCCTGCTGAGGTTAAGGAGTCCATCGTCGAGGCCGGCAAGAGCCCCGAGGCTGCTGCCAACACCGAAGCCGTCGAGGAGAAGAAGGTTGTCGAGGCTGAGCTCCTGAAGGAGGTCGCCCCCGTTGCCCCTGTTGAGGAGACCAAGACTGAGGCTGTTGCCCCTGAGGTGCCCGCTGAGGTTAAGGAGTCTATTGTTGAGGCTGGCAAGGCCCCTGAGGCTGCCGCCAGCACCGAGGCTGTCGAGAACAAGAAGGAGGTTGAGGCCGAGCTCCTGAAGGAGACTGAGCCTGTTCCCGCCGTGGAGGAGACCAAGGTGGAAGAGGCCAAGCCCGCTGCCGAGCCCGCAGCTGTTGTTGCTCCTGTGGTTCAGCCCGAGGAGGCCAAGCCCGAGGCCAAGGTGGAAGAGACCAAGACTGAGGAGGCCAAGCCCGTCGTTGAGCCTGTAACGAAACCCGAAGAGGTCAAGGCTGAGGCTAAGCCTGAGCCCCAGGCGGAAACTCCTGCTGTCGGTAACGGCACCTCAGCTGCCGAGAACGGCAGCAAGGCCACCGAGACCAAGCCTGCTGAGCCCGCCGCCAATGGCAGCTCTGCTGCCAACGGTAGCTCTTCGACCACTGCCCAAAAGAAGAAGCACAACCGACTGAGCTCGATCTTCAGCAAGATCAAGCACAAGCTGTCCGACCACAAGTAGACAAGACAAGACGAGGATGGGGTGAGATGAGCTAATGTCATGATGCTGTGGTGTCAGAAATGTCTTATGGGTTTTCTTTTTCTTTCGTTTTCTTGGGATTGGTGTCTTCGTTTATCAATGATTCCCCTGGATCCATGAGGAAGAGGAGAGTGGTTGAGATCACTGAGGGCCTGGATCTCCGTCATATACCTAGTTGATAGTCAGTTTTTACGCGTATGCTTTTGATTGATACCGGAATTCATGTATGATAGTATCCCTCATGTCAAAAGAAGTGATGCTTGAAGTTTGGATATAACTTGATAATGAGTGTTTCTTCTGCATCAGTTCACCGTGAGAATACCTTGGATGCTGCTGTCGTTGAGGCATATTCAGAGGTCACGCCTCTGGTCATGTGATAGCTTCAAGTGGCATCCGTTGATGACTAACGTCGAAGTTGCAGGCAGGTAACGCCATTCCCCTGCGCCGCCGAGCCCGCCAACTCCGTCACGATTTGCCCCGCCAGTGAGTGACTCGCTCGATCCACCTCCATCCATCCACGGGGTCCGTCCCAGCTGGACCCCTTCGTGAACCTACTTTCCTCCAACCACTGTTTCAACAATCCTATCTACTTTACCAAGACCTGTCAGAGTTGCCACTCCTTGTCTCTCTCTCCTTGGGACCTTGAGCGTTGACTCTCCCCTGGCGAGAGGCAAGAGATCTCAAGCTGGTGTCATCCCGCTACAAGGGACACAGCCAAAGAAACCAACCGATTGAAGCGGCTCCCTGCCTCATCGGATCCAAGGTTGAAACACCTTCGAACCGACCGTGCCAAATATGAGTTCGTCGACCTCGAGTGTGGGAAAATCTGCCCCTGCGCCATCGAACCCCCCGGCCATCCAAGCCGGACCATCGACATCGAGCTTTGAATCATCACGTCGGCCATCGCAGGCCGGCTCCTCATCAGCGCAATCCATGCCTCGAAAGGCCCAGGGCTCTCGAAAACAGCACCGGAATCAACGTCGACCTGGCCTAGGAGATAGGTCCAATACTGGCCCTGACGACGAAGATGCGATGGCGGAATTAAGAGCGTTCAGAAACCCGAACAGTCGGCGTGGCCAGACTTCGATCACCCATCTCCTTAATTACTCGATGCCACGACCGGTACAAGACCATCATACGCATGCCAGACATCCTAGACGGAATCCAACATGGGGACTGGGGTCTGGATACCATGCAGTCGACAAGGCGAGATATGTCCATGCCAACTACCGCTTTGTCCTGTCTCCAGAAGGAACCTATAGCAAGCAGGCGTCGGATGCCGACACGCATCTGGACTGGTCTTTAGTGATGCAGATTATCGCTTCGAGCGAGTCGCAGACCTCATCATGCCCCATTTGTCTTTCGGAGCCAGTGGCTCCTCGTATGGCGAAATGCGGGCACATCTTTTGTTTACCTTGCCTGATTCGATTTATGAACTCAAGCTCAAGTGAGGAGGAAGGAAAGCCAAACCGTGGTCCAAAATGGAAGAAATGCCCTATCTGCGAGGACTCGATATACATGCAAGACGTTCGACCTGTCCGGTTTTATGCAGGCCAGGAAAGCCCGCTACCTCGAGTAGGTGACGACGTCGTGCTACGGCTGATGGCACGAGGCGCACACTCAACGATGGCTCTCCCGCGGGAGGGTGCCGCGGAGGCACGCACTTTCGGGGACGACATTCCCTGGCATTTCGCTGCCAACGTTCTGGACTACGCCCGCATGATGAAGGGCACCACGGACTATATGGCCGCTCAATTCGACGAGGAAATCGCTTCGCTAGAGAAGCAGGCGAAGGAGGACGAGACTCTGTTTGGCCAAGATGGTGAATGGTCTCAGAAGGCCATCCGAGCTGTCACAGCCTCCAAGGAGAAACTGGCAGATCTCCAAGTCGCAGAGGAGCCACCAGCCGGTCCAGGATCAAGTTCCGGGAAACAATCAGCAGATCCCGACTTTTACTTCTACAGCTCACCTCCTCACCTCTACCTTTCACCACTTGACATTCGCATCCTGAAAACCAAGTATGGCTCCTTCTCGTCATTCCCCTCTACGCTCCTCCCTCGCGTCGAGCATATCTCAACCGGCCATGTGGTCGATGACGCACTGCGCAGGAGAGCTAAATACCTCGGGCATCTTCCTCGCGGGTGTGTGATTAGCTTCCTGGAATGTGACTGGACAGACATTGTGCCAGCAGAGACGTTGGCGTCTTTCTCGGGTGAAATCGAGCGGCGACGGAAACGGAACCGCGAGAAGGAAACACAGGAGGAGCGGGAGCGCCTCCAAGCAGAACGACTCGAAGCAGCTGCCCTACGCAAGTCGACGGGGTACCAGCGGCTACCCCAGCCACTCGAGGAGGAGGATGTCCCCCGGATGGACATGTCCGAGTTCCAGCCACTGAGCGGTCATTCTGGTGCCACACCCCCGGATCCTCGACCAGGATTCGAGACGTTGGCGGAAATGTCAACCAGCCCATCGACTCAGAGAACAGTCTGGGGCACGCGGGCGATCAATGGATCTCCTGACATGGCGCCAGTTCGGAGTTCGAATGTTGACGATGGCTGGCTCAAAGACGAGGACCTGTTTGACTCAGCTGATCTCGCGATGCAGATCCAGGCCATCGAGTCGGCGACGGATAACAGCAGTGCACGCCCGAATAATAGTGGCGGTGGTGGTGGTGGTGGAAAGAAGAAGAAGAAACAGAAAATCACACTCATGAGCACTGGTGGTCGCAGAGGCAATTGAGGGTCTATTCTATTCTTGGTTCTAGACTGCGGGAGAGGAATTGACCTGTTCCTTGGGACACAATACAGCAAGCAGGGAGTAGTAACTTGACTGACTGGTAGATGGTGATGCCTCGGAGTTGACACGGGACTTTGCGCTTCGCCCGGATTGGAATTGGGACTGATATTGGTGCTGGTACTGGGATGGGATTGATTTGGAATTGCGTTCGGTCACTCAAGTGGTTGTCCTAACTAGATGCTAATCCTTACTTGCGCTCAAGGCTTGCTTGCTATTTGTACAACCATCATCTGATGGATGAAGCATGTTGCTCAATCACCTTGAGGTTGACAGGGCGGTACATGAGTTGGATACTAACTCGCCAATTGTCTATATGCAGCTACACTCTTGATTAAGAAGAGATACACAGCATCCGTATATTATCAGAAACCATAGCAAAGCTACCTAGCGAGCCGTTCTATGATGGTTATATTTGAACTTGTTTCTTTCAAGCATCGCATACCTACTGTAGCACCGCTTTGAGTGATAAGTGTCTTATCTCTTATCAGCGGTGCACTGATGGCAGATTGACCAATCATATCGGGCGGTTGCAGCTGTCTGCAGAAAACTGCGGGGCGAGACCGCAACGTCCCAAATTTTTTTCCCTGGTATGGATCGTGTGAACCGCGACTTTTCTCAACTCCAAGCCTTTGCGGCTCATCACAACCTGGATCCTGGAGACACAAACGCCATTCGGAAGAACAACAACAGCTTGGAGGAGTTGATAGCAGCGCAAGATAGCTCTGCTAGCCAGTCACATCAGAGCATGGCCGTCCAGACGTCGCCATCACTCACTTCAACGTCGCACACCTTGACGGCCGCGCCTCTCGCCATGGCCGCCCCAGAGTCACTCGCCAACAGCCATGTCCTGGCGCTCCTCGAAAGCCTGGCCGACGGCAAGCGTCACGCCTTTCTCCAGCCCACCGCCGCGATCCCGACCGACTCTCTAAACCTCGTCAAGCACACCCTCGAGAGTTTTGCCGGGCGGGTCGGTGATGAACAGCAGGAGCGGCTCAAGGAGAGCCGGAAGCGCAAGAGGGGCGTCGGCGGAAAGGATGATGTTCTCAAGATGCGCAAGGTCTACATCGATGGGTTTGAGACGGGCCAGGTGTGGCAACAGGCCAAGAGGATTATTGGTGGTGTTTTGAAGTACTCGGAGGAAGCCCTTGCTGAGCTCCAGGAGCGTGACGAGGTCACAGTCAATGGAGCCAGCACGGATGATTCCAAGCTACTTGAGTTTGGGGAGGATGGGTTCGAGGTGGGCTCTGATGATGAGGATGAGAGCGAAGATGGATCTGAAAACGACGACCAAGAACAAATATCGGACGAGGAAGCGTTGGAAGACGGTCAAGAAGACGACCAAGAAGATGACGACGAGTCAGAGTTCGACGAAACAAGAGACGACTACGAGGATGAGGATGACGAGGTCGATGGACCTGCTGAGGAGTATGTTGAGGATCCTGATGGTCTCAACGATGGCTTCTTCTCTCTCGATGACTTCAACCGACAAACACAATGGTTTGAGGAGCAAGACGCAAAGGGAGATCCCTACACCGACCAAGTGAGCGACGAGGAGGAGATCAACTGGGATGTCGACCCTATGGCCCCTCCCAAGGCGGGTTCGAAGTCAAAGAAGGCGGCCGAGCCGCAATCAGAAGATGAAGAGGATGACGATGAGGACGATGGCCCCACGTTTGGAGATATGGCTCTCGATGCGCCCGAGGGTGACAGTGAGGATGAGGCCATGGACATGGATGCCGATGTGGATGATGAGGGAATGGACTTCAACGCCAACGAAGTCTACTACAAGGATTTCTTTGCGCCGCCCCCCAAGAAGTCCAAGGGTGGCAAGCCCAAAAAGACAGTCAAGTTTGAACCCAAGCAGCCAGACGATGTCGATGTCGAGAGGGCCATGGCCGATGTTCGGAGAGACCTGTTCGACGACGAGTCGGAGAATGAGGACTCTGACGATGCTCTATCTGACGTCTCGGCTGGAGACCCCAAGTCGCGACGCTCAGCTCACGAGCGAAGACAAGCCAAGCTCGCTGAGGAGATCCGCAAGCTCGAGGCTGCTTCCGTGGCCAAGCGAGAATGGACCCTCTCTGGTGAGGCCGCTGCTGTGGACCGTCCCATGAACTCGCTTCTCGAGGAAGACCTCGACTTTGAGCATGTCGGCAAGCCAGTGCCCGTCATCACACCCGACGTCACCGAAGGCATCGAGGATCTCATCAAGAGGCGTATTCTCGCCCAGGAGTTCGACGAGGTCATCAAACGCCGACCCGACACTGAGGGTCTCCCTGCGGGCACACGCCGTGGCCTCGTTGAGCTCGACGACAGCAAGGCCACCAAGGGTCTGGCCGAGATCTACGAGGAGGAGCACGTCAAGAACACCGACCCTGACAACTACGTCAGCCAGTCGGACGAGAAGCTCCAACGTGAGGAGAAGGAGGTCGAGGCCCTCTGGAAGGATGTCAGCGCGCGCCTCGACGCTCTCAGCTCCTGGCACTACAAGCCCAAGCCTACCGCGCCGTCCCTCTCCGTCGTCGCCGACGTGGCTACGGTCGCCATGGAGGATGCCCAACCCACAACAGCCCAGGGCGTCGCAGGCGAGAGCAGCCGCATGGCACCTCAGGAGGTCTACAAGGCCGGCACCACCGAGACGGCGGCCCAGGGTGAGGTCGTCACCAAGGCCGGTCTGCCCGTGGCACGCCAGGAGATGACGCGCGAGGACAAGACCCGTCGTCGCCGTCGCGAGAAGGAGCGCGTCCGCAAGGCGGGTGGTGTCGATGGCAAGAAGGTGGTTAGCAAGAGGGCCAAGATGCAGCGTGACACTATCGCCGAGCTGAGGAAGGGTGGTGTCAAGGTCATCAACCGCAAGGGAGAGATTACGGATGTGGATGGCAAGAAGGCCAAGGCCCCCAAGGTGGTCTCGAGCGGCAACTTTAAGCTGTAGAGAGCGATGCATGTCTAGACTGGGATTTGTAGGAAAAGGAGAAAAGGGAGAAAGAGTTTCGGGTTGGTTGCATGCCTTGCGAGCGATTCATAATAGAACGCGGTTTATGTTTGGTTGGTGTATATCGAAATGTGCATCACATACTGGTTGCTTTGATCATGTCACTTGCTATGTTATGCTTCACCGGTTTCGTCTGAATCAAGATAAACTTCATCAAGTCCAAATGGACAAGCATTATCGTACAACTTCTTGCGTTCCCATACCCGGGCATAAACACAAATCCTTTCTCGTCAGGCACCAAATGGTTGTTGGTAATTGTACACCCTCACGCGCGCCTGTATCAACCACGGCAGTGTCGCAGTCCCGTCCCGTCCGTCCCAAACCATTACATATCTTGCCGTCCTTGATAACCCAAACTCCATCCATGATTTCACCCCTTGTAGAGGCCTACCGAAAGAAAAGCAGTAGATGTTGGCCCTTTTAAGCTTCCACCTTGGCCTTCTTGGCCTCGGACTCCTCAGCGGGCTCTTCGGCCTTTCGCTTGCCGTTAGACTCAGCTTCAGGCGCAGCAGCGGGCGCTGGGGCAGCAGCCGGGGCGGGAGCCTCCTTGTTCTTCTTGCGGACGAGGCCACTAAGATCGGTGGCAGTCTTCTTAGCCTCCTCGACACGAGCCTTGGTCTCGGCGGCGGACTCGCCAAGAGCAGCACCAAGGATGCCGCCAAGGGGAGTGGCATCAGCGCCCAGCAAGCCCGCGGCGTCAATAGGGTCGTTGCGGAGGTCAACGAGCTACGGAGGGTCAGTATAATGGATACACAAGGCACACAGAGGACTAAGAGGGAAGGACTTACTCGCTGCTCCATATCGCCGATCACTTCCTTCATTTCCTGAATGGATTTCCGCGCCAGCTCATTGTCCTCGGGAGAGGCCATGGTAGCAAGCTCAACCTCCTTGTTCTGGAGCTTGAGCTTAGAGCTCTTGATGGCCAGCTCCATCTCCTTGACGGCCTCGTCACGCAGGCTTTGGTCCATCTCCTCGCGCTTAGCGCCAGTGCCGTCGTCATCAGCGACAGTCACGGAAGCAAACTCCAGAGCCAGGGAGAGCTTGAAGTGAGCCTCGGCAATGATCTCAGATTCCTCGGGGTAGAGTTCCAACTTGTACTTGAGCGAAGTTCGGCCGTCCTCGATGGCATTCGGGTAGCTGTAAGCGCAATGGTTAGGGCGGGGACGGACATATTCTCAGGGCCTGCACATACCGTCCATTCTCGAGAGAAATCTCGGAGAGGGCATCATGAGTGTCAGCAAGACGCTCCTTGACGTGCCGCACGGTAGGTGAGTCGCCCTCTGCAACCTCCTTGCCCTTGCCAGTCTCCGTCTCTTCGGTGTCCGGGTTTTCCAGTCTCTTCAGGTAGCACACTCGAGCGAGGTCAAGAATCTCAAAGGCAGTGGCCAGGTCGTCCTCATCCTCCTCCTCTTCGCCTTCGGCAGCTTCCTAGAAAGGAGGTCAGCTTACAGTCCGCTTTTCCAGCTACAGGCTGGGCTATGTACCTCTTCTTCATCAGAGTCATCAAAATTCTCGTCGCCAGTAAACTGGAACAGAGGCTTCTTCGCATCAGCATCGGCCTTGGAGGATTCATCCTTCTTCGCCTCGTCCTTCTGCTCCGCGATAATGGCAATGCCTTCTTGCGTCACCTTCTGCGCCTCGGTCTGTGCGGGCTTCTTGACCTTGCTTCCGGCCCCCTTTCGCTTTTCAGCCGCGGCGGGCCCTCCAAGAACGTCGCTCTTGCTCTGTCCGACCTTGAACAAGCTGCGACCATAATGGAAGAGGATTTCAGCGTTCTCGGGAGCAGTCTCGCCATTGAGCTCGGCCTGCAGAATGCTGGCCCTGGAGAAGACTTCAGCAGCCTCCTCGTAGTTTCTGTGGGCATACAGGGCGGTTCCCTTGGCGCACAGGTCGGCGAGGGTGACCTTCTTGGAGTTGGGGTCTTGATCGTTTGCGATAAGGAAGTCGGTGTTGGGTGTGTCGACATTGGGGGTGCCAACAGCAGGAGTTATGGTGGCGGACTCGGCCTGGTCGTCAGGCTTTGCAGAGTCATCGGGCTTCGCAGAATCGCTGGCAGGAGCCTCAGCTGGGGCGCTAGCAGGCTCCTCGGCCGGCTTCTGGGGTTCGTCGATGATCTTGGGTGTCTCGTCGACGACGGGCGCCGCCGTCTGCTCTGTAGCGTCGGCCATTGTAATGCGCACTTGCAGGAGATGGAGCAGTAGCTAGGCCAATTGATGAAAGGTATAAAGATGCAGGGTCTGATGAAGCCGATGACCTTGAGATGCTTGATGCGCGTCGTCTTTGATGCAGATGAGAGATGCGAAAAATGGCGACGACGAGTGGAGGGTTTGCGACAAAGCTCAAAGACGACCCAGCAACGGCGACGCAGGTGGTATGACGCGCGTGGTTCCGGGGGAAGGAACGAGATTCGGCGCGTCTCATTGGTCAGGAACAGCCTTGGTGGGGCGAGAGCTTCTTCCTTTGTTCGAGCTCCCTTGTCTCGCTTGCACTTGCCTTGCAGAGTGTATGAACCCATTGATCACAGAAAAATGGACCAAGTTCATGATATTGATATCAGCACAACAGAGAGGACAAGAAATGGCCGATAAAGTCAACAATCACCTCTCTCTGAGAGAGATTATCTATCTACCAATAAGGACATTCCCATGTACTGTTTTCAGTCCTTCTGAAAGGTCCAGTATAAATCCATTGGCTCACGTTGGAGAAATTGAGCCCTACCCTACAGGTTACAGATGATATCTGAAGTTTGAGTTGTCATGTTCTTTCGGCAACATATGAAGCCGAATTGAGTTTATCCATGCCAAGGATGAGTCTTGGTAAGGTTTCTTGTGAGTACCGGTGTAGTTTCCCCCCGATATCAGTCATTACCGGGCTGTTGACGAATGCATTTGCGCACGCTCCTCCACCTCTCTTTACCCACTCATCGTGATAACAGTCATGACAAGGATGCGAACGTCGCAGCTCAACAAAACAAGGGGCTGGAAGTTGTTTCACCCAAAGGCTTGTTTGCACTTCAATGTATCCAGCCGTCTTACGGCACCATGGCGTCGATCGCTGAAGCCCAGACCTGTAGCCCCCGCAGCGGCGTCGGTAGTTCACTAATCATCGCGGCGTGGCGCGTTCCATCTCAGGCTTCGTGCGCGACCGGCACGCGAAGTCATGTGCCCCTGGCTCAGTTGCACACAGCACCATTGGCTCAATTGCAAGCCATACCCAGGCAGCAACGCCTCAAACCGGGGTCTGGTCAATCCGTCAAGCAACGGGCTGTCATCAGAGTTGATATTTGAACAAAGGATGGAGGCGTTAATAGCGTGAACTGTCGACTATAAATCGGCGGGGTAGGGCATTGCTTGAGATGAGAGAGTTGCCATCGCTCAAGACACCATAGTCAAATCATCAAGAACAAACAGACTCATCCCTTTGAACAATCGCACTAACATTAACCATGGATGAGAGCCGTGTCCAGGTGCCGTATCTTCAAATTAGCTTTCAAGGGTCCATACTAAGGCTACTCTAGGAAGCCCTCGGCCAGATTTGCTGGCTTGAAGTACCTGTCCGAGACTTCGCCCGTGCCAAGAAGTTCTACACCGAAATTTTTGGCTGGGAGGTCATGGATGAGCCCGCAAAGGCCGTTGGTGACTGCGTCAAGAGCATGCACTTCTTCAACAAGGGCAAGACTCTGCACGGGGCCTTTCTCGAGCTTGACGAACCCTACCATGTCGTCAACAACATCGCTGAACGCCCGGCCGCGTTGCCTCTGATGCCAACCCTCTGCGTTGTGGACTGCGAAGAGACGCTGAAGAAGGTCGCCTCAGCCGGCGGCAAGACGGCCCTGTAAGTATCCTGTCATGTTGGCGCCGGAGTCCAAGCCCGAGAGATACCCCGACTGACATGCCCTAAGTCCCAAGACGGCCATCGGCGGAGAGATGGGATATTTCGCCCGGCTCATTGACACGGAAGAAAACATGATTGGCATCTGGTCTCAGAAATGAGCCAAGTCTCGAGTTGGCCAAGCTGGATAGTAGCTGCGGGACCGCGTGTTGGTTGACTGATACCATCCTGTCCTTTCCACGAGTTGAATATGGAAGTAAAACCGGTTCCTTTACTCATCGTGATCAACATTCATGATGATGATACGAAGTGATATGCGTGAAAGTTCCTAAAGGTGGAAAAACTCCAAGAGTCAAACTGTTACTTCGGCGAAACCATGTTGCTGACCAACCTGTCGGTACCTCAACGCCCTGAATAGGATCAGTCTCGACTGTGACTGCGGCCTTGGTTGTTCTCTATTGGATGGAATAGCGCCCTTCGGGTTGATGGCGAGATTGTGTGAGAAGGTCAAGACGAAGCGACGGAGCCTAACTCGTTAACGAAAGCTTATGCAAAACCTGCGCCTTGAGTTCTCGATCCACTGGATCGTTTCTAGAGCCAAGGCCCTTGTCAGGACCAGAGCTCATTCGTGGGATAACTGAGCCGCGGCCCGTGAAGCTAGGGAGCGGCGCCGCAATCCCGGTGCCAGCTGGGATGAAGTCCGGGGTCGGAGACCTTGCCGAATGGTGAAACGCATTCTATTCGCTCGTGCCTCGTAATAAATCTGTAACTTATGGCCGGAACACTGAGAATCCGATGGGTGCATGCTTCAGAGATAGAGTGTGACATGTGTTTATATGAAAACACCGCGGAATTAATTGTATGCACCAGCCACTTCGGGGTCAGAGCTTGGATCAATATTTCGGTAAGAGAATGACCATTGAGGGTGATGGAGAAAGAAATAGCATGGCATGATATGACATGAGGGCGCCATGACTGGACTAGAACAGCAAATGTGCCTGTCCATCGCCATAATCCAGGTTCTTGCCTCAGGTTGAGTGAAACATGGCTATCGCGATAGTAGCAACCGATGGCAAGGCAGAGTCGGTGGGTGGTCAACACGTAACATGGAGATCAAACAAACTTTGGGGACGTGACAGGTTGCGGAGATTGCGTGCGGGCGTGCACACATACGTAACATCTCTCTCGTCATGGTTGATGCTGCGATGCTCCCTAGAGGCATCAAGGCCCTGTTGGACCCTCCGTAGTCATGAACAATGACAGAGAGTAGCACCGGAATCCACTGCAATTTTGATCCGTCCGTCTGTTGCCGGCCGTCTGCTACCGAAACATTGGCAAGCCGAGTATGCTCCCAACTCGAGTCCAATGAACGAGGTGCGAGTTAGTCGAACGAAGTACGAGATGGGTCCATCAATAGTTACGCCAGTTTGTGTCGAGTGGACTCTTGTTGTGTCATTTGGTAGCTTTGTAATTCGGGCTCCTTGAATAGAAACCTGGCCAAATCTCGTCAAAAGCAAGGCCTGAGAGTTGACCCCTGAGATAGCAAATGCATCTCGAAATGGATGCAACCTGTCCTTCCTCTTCCTGGACGATGGCGATGTCGTCCTGTAGCTGTGATGTCGCATGGCCTTGAAACAAGTACAAGGGTCCCCCAATTGTCCAAGGGACATGGGGTACTCGAAACAACCGCGAACCGAATTTAAAGCATTGAAAGAATCTGCGGGGACTGTCAGCCGCTATTGGTGGATAATCGGCAACCCCCAAAGTCCAGCTATCAAGGGCCATGGAGAATCTCAAGTCCATCGCCCTCACAACCCCCCCACCCTCGTCAAACCTGCCATCCCGTGGCGTTTTCCCTCCACTCTGTGTGGAGTGAATGAAATGGCTGAGGGGACGGGAGGGCTGTTCATCGTCTGTACTGTAGGTATGTATCGCCAGAAGAGAAGGAGCTTTTCTCATGCTGTCCCTTGACTTGGACCCCAAGAAAGTCCGTCCACTGCAGATGAATCGTTAGTGTTGCCTTTTAGGTCATGGGTCGGCCGCTCTGGGGTCGGTTACAAGTGCGACGTTGCGGGAGCAGGTGCGGTGCAGGTGTTCCAAGACCTGGGCTGGGGAGGCGAAATGGCAGATTCTGGATGCATTCCACGCTTCACGATGGGGTCTCAGGACGACGGGACGGCCAGCTTTTCCGATGGCTTATCGGCAATAGATGAACTGAGAGGGATCATCACCTTACGCAACCCCCAATTCCGACCAGAACCAATACCCCCACAGAGATAGTCTCGGTGGTTCCTTCCATACCCGATGCGTACGTATGTACGGAGGAGCTCAACCGGCCACTCTTTCCCGCAACAGCGAACGGATTGGATGGTTGATCACTGCAGCTTCGGTACTTACTTGCCTTGCCCTTGCCGTCCATTAATGCTTGCACACGCACTCATGGAAGGAATGGATGGTAACAGGGACTGACCCAGCCTTTTCCACGCACAGATCAGAGACCAACAGTGACAACCTCGATTTGAGTTTGGTTAAGCAATTCTAACTTTCTTCATCTAGACGCGCTCCATACAGCACATGCGACCTTCTCCACGGCATACACGCACGGGTATCCATCTCGGCCTCTATCCCTCTCTGGAGATCGTGATATATGTCTCATATCCTCAAGGTCCAAGTCAAGTCCCAAGTCTGCGGTTGATGCCGTCGGGGTCTGCATCGCGCCTCAGCGTAAATCGCCCTGTGGTGGAACAATTACTACGCCCCCGCCGCCTGTCTTGGTCGTCTCCCTTCCACCAACAGCAGGGCTCGAGTTTCGCCCACATCCCGGTCGCAACCACTCTCGTTGATCCTGTCGAGGTCGCCCCGGGTCCCAGCTCGTCAGCTCCATCAGCTCCATCAGTCTCTGTCAGGGATCCTGTCCCTTGTTTCGCCCCGGCCGTGCCCTATCTGAGCCGGCTCAAACATCCCATCGGTCAAATATTCCTCGCTTGGCACTTTAGCGACCCAAGTCTCGCCGCAGGACATCTCGTCTTCTGCATTGCCTCGCCTGCTCTACCGTACAGTACCCACGACTCGCCCACTTCAGCTCGACTCTTTTACTTGCTGTGCCGTCCGTCTTGCGAATTCATAGCCCAAAAGGTACCGACCTAACCAGGCGCCCTCTTATCCATACTATACCCCCTTTCCTCCGTCTTCGAGAGACTACTCAATCTCCTTCGCTCTCTCTTAAACTGGTCGTTCGTCTACTTTCCTCAAACCTCACCTTACCCCATATTCCGACATCGTCCCCACTGGGTCCGCCTTCAACCTGCGAACACATACTGCATCCACTGCACGAGATTTCGTCACCTTGATTCGACAGCCATTCTAACTCTAGCCCGCGCTCCAGAAACCTTTGCGGCTCTTCTCCTGCGACTCCGTCTTTCGAACCCTCTCGTACTTTGCCGACCCGAAACCGCTGCACGCCTCGAGCCGAACTCGACTTTTTGCGCCAGATATCGAAAAAGCGATATTGAATTTCGCCATACACGAACGAACCGTACTTAACCTGACGAGTTTCCGGGAATTTCTACTGCACATTGGAAGCGCTTGCGATTGGTGGTGATGCGACTTGGTTTGGTGAAGGATATTGGGAACCTTCGGACCCCATTTGGATAAGCCACGGCGATTTACAGCTGAAGAGGTGGAACTAGTCTGTCGCACTGGGAAGGAACGACAAAAATGGCCGCCGTCCAACCGCTAATGCCTGAGCCGCCCCTCGGGCCGACACCATCCGTCACATTGAATGGTTCAGAACCCGTCACCATGGACCTCGACCGACCGAGTCAAAGCCCAGTCATGATCAGCGAGAGTACATTTGGGAGTACGCCGGCAGGAGGAGACAATAGGATCGTCGTTATCGTCTTTGGGCCCGGTCAGGATCACATCGTGTCGGTTTTCGCAGAAGTGTTGGGAACGCCTTGCAGGATAAGAGATGGGTTCGGGCGCGTTTCAGCTGAGGATCGTGGGTTTGTCGTTGGCGTTGCGGCAGGCGAGGCGAAAGGAGATGTCGCTGCGCGCGACCAGGAGCTTGTCGTTGCTATCAACGCTCACTGTGTGAACCTAGGGATGCCGCCGGACCTCCATCTTTCCGCCAGTTGCGACTATGAGTTTCTCTATACCGAATCGCCCTTCTTCCGCCGCGACCTTGCGAGGTTCATATCTTTTACGCTCGGCCAGATCAATCATCACGAAGCGCTTATGGCGAAGCCGAGGACTTACTTCATATCCACCACATTCCCAGACGTCCACGCTGCTCTGCCAAACATCGACATCTTGACTGTCGGCGCAGATGCCGTCGAGATCCGGGTTGATCTACTAAGAGAACCAACTGGAGATGGCAGTTTCTCGGAAGTGCCCAGTCTCAGCTATGTTGGCGAGCAGGTAATGCTTCTTCGCCAGCGGACAGAGCTCCCTATCATTTTCACGACCCGATGCACAAGGGAGAATGGAAGATTTCCGATGGACAAGCCCGAGATCTACTACGAATACCTCTATCGTGCTATCCAATGGGGCGTGGAATACATCGACGTAGAGTTGTGGTTGCCCGAGGAAATTCGAAAGAAGCTGTATGAGCGCCGGGGCAACTCGCGCATCATGTCGGCCTTTCATGACTTTTCCGGGACCTTTCGATGGCCGTCCAAGTATGCCCAGGAGGTGTTTGAGAGGTCAAGGCAGTACGCGGATATTATCAAGATGATTGCCATTATTAACGAGCATAACGAGAACTTCGAGCTGGAATATTTCCGTTCCAAGATGCGCGCAGAGTACCCCGACGCTCCTCCCTTTTCTGCGGTCAACATGGGCGAGACTGGACAGTTCTCGAGAACATTGAACCCCGTCTTTACGCCCATCACACATCCGCTTCTCCCCATAATAGCTGCTCCTGGTCAGTTGAGTGCGGCTGAGATCAACGCTGCTCTGTCTCTGTTGGGCCAGCTACCAAGAAAGCACATCTATGGAATCAACAGCACAACTTCTCGATGCGCCACTCCCCAGGCGCCATTCTACGAAAAATGTATCAACGAACTAGGCCTTCCTCACCATTTCGCAGTTGTCGAGAGGCACCCCAATAACCCTGGAAGCATGGAAGCTTGGTGCAACCAGAAGCATTTCGGGGGCGCATACCTCAACCCTGGGCTACCACATCACACATTGATAAAGAACGGCCCCTTTTTCGCAGCCCTGAATGGAGGTAACGGTCCAATCCTGACCGAGGCCGCTCGTGCCATTGGCGTTGTCGACACCATTGTGGTTCAGTCTGGCTCTTCGTCACGGTCATCGTCTCCAGGATCGATGCCTTCTAGTCCTCGTCAACGGCATACCGACTCGCTCGACTCCAGTAGCCAGTCAGGCTTGGCACCGACGGCCTCTCTTGTCTTTGACAACGCGGGATGGAAAGGAATACTCAGTACACTTACACGCGACCTGGCTCCCTCTGCCTACTTTGGGCGCTCAGCTGTGGTGATGGCCTCGTCGTCCGATGACGCTGCCCCGGTATTCTTTGCCATGAGGGCCCTCAGGATTTCCAAGATTTATACGATAGGCTTCCGCACGCCTACTTCTCTCGCTCGAAATGCGCCTCCGATCGAACCGTTCATCAGCCTCGAGAGCCTTCAGCGTGCCCGGTCAGTGGGTGATGACAGCGCTCCGTTTGTCATTGTGTCGGCACTTGGCTGGGAGAAGAGCCATCTGGTTGGCATGTTGCTACGAGCGTTTGGAGCAACCGGATCGAGAGGAACGACGAATACGAAGAAGGTCTTCCTCGACTTGGCCGACGGAGCAGCACGGAGGAGTTCGGATCCAAGTCTGATCGCCGAGAAGAATGGATTTGCTGCCTATGGGGCAGATGACGTTGCTGCTTTCACGACAGTAGAAAGTTTACGGCTACTAGTTGGACAGAACGTGCCGTACAGTTTCGTGCGACTGGCAAGCGGAGGCCACCGATACTGAGTCTGGAGCAGTCGACTCGGATAGACCGTCAACTCTAACGGCAACAACATGCTATCGCACATGATACTCTAGAAAGGAGATCAGATATCAGTTCGACTCGAAAGAACGACTTTCCTGATTCGACGTCGGTCCTTTCTTGGGGAAAAGAACCGACGACTGAATAGGCTGGAGGTCCGAAGAAGGCCGGGTTTAGGGGAATAACCTAGATATCCGCCAGGACTACCGGCCAGGCCGGTGAACGGGAGAACAGGGAAGCAGCACGCCCTGTACAACCGCACCAACTGTGCCGCTTGCCAAGCAAGCGCCCACGTCAATCGAGGCCCCTCGGCGTCTCCTTGCACAGTCTGCCCCTGGACAAAGACTCGAAGCTTTTGGATATTTTGGGCCTGTGGCGGGTCCAGCTCAACCCCCGAAATGAACAAGCCAGCAAACCAAACTTTGTGCGAAGGAGACAAGAGAGGCCTTGCCTGCTGGGGACAGATCCGGCAGACAAAAGACCCCTGGGCCCTGGGCCACTCGAGTGGGTTTACTACAACCTGACAAGACAAGGGCAGCGCGGGATGACCTAGCGCTACCCAGACTGCACTGCCTGTACCACTACGGTCAAGAGCATGTAGGACTCGGTCCCACGGGGATCTACGGCTCTGTGCTCTTGCTCCGGAGTGTGTACGTATGTACCTGCCTATGTAAAGGCCGGCCCTTGCAGGGCTGGCGATGGATATGAAGATCATGGGTGTATACGAGATCCGGTGGGCTGGGAATGGACATATATGTCAGTTGAATATTATAGCCACTTAGTTGCTGCTAGCAAGCATCGTGCAGACGCGGCGTATGATAGAATTTGAAGACATCTAGAGCCTCACACCGCCCGCTTGAATCTCGTCACATGTCGTCGCGCCTAGCCGATGTGGTGGACGCCTTTGCCTTGGCCAGATATGCGTGCCCGTCTCTTGGTGTTTTGCATGCCATCACTTACTCACCAAAAAGCAAGATATCAGCGTCAGTAGACAACGCCATAAGGCCTCATCCATGCAGACAGGTAGCCAATGCCTCCTGTGCTCTGGCTGGGTAACGGCGTGAGAAGGGTATAGAGGCTGTGTGAGGTTCAGGGCGGTTGGGGTGTGTACGTGTGCGTGTGCGTGTGCGTCTCTGCTCACCCTTGCTGTGGCTCCTTGACCACTCGCCTCCTCACAGGCATCGTGTGGGGTGAATGATGTGGATGTGAGATGCATAACGGTCGAGCAAGGTATCCAGACTGGGTAGGTAGTTCTGGTCAGATTGCCCAAAGCACGAGACACATGTGGTTTCCATGTTGGCTGATGACGAGTCCGAGAGAATAGATAGCATTGAGAACAACACACTTTGAGACAAGACATCGTGAGATGATAACACGGGGGCCACATGTCTAGACATGAGGCACCTAGTGTCGCTGTTCATAGATGAAGGACGTTGAATGGGGCACAAAGAATGCATCTCTGGGCAAAATTTCTTGTCCAAGGCAAGGCCACAAGACTGGATCCGCGTGGCAGCCACACCTGCTCAAGACGCCGCTGCGGAGATTGCTCAACTGAGAGCGTCAAGCGAGAGCCAAGAAGACATGGCCCGCGAGAATGCCGACAACTCGCAAGTGGCGCACGAGAAGGGTTGCACACCACGCTCCCGGTAGAAAGCAAGTGAGGGGGGGAATTGACCCGCCCATGGAGGGGATCTCCAGGTGTCTGGATGGACCTCCAGACGTGGCAACCTCTTGAGGGTCAAGTCGACGATGATTCGATCCCGAGGCAGGGAATAGGGGGTGCGGGTAAAGTCCTGGTGGCGGTATGCAGAGGAGATGAGAAGACGGGACGAACAAGACAACACCATGCTCTCCAAGGATTAGCAAGTTGGGATGATGAGAGGACCTTTGCACTCGCCTCGACAGGGGCACCAGCCCAGCCAAGCCAGGCCGTAACACCTACCGCGTGTGCAGGACTGGTTTGTTTGCCGCAGGCGGTCGCGGCAATGGGTTATCTCCACTGCCCACTGTATAGCCCTGCTGTTTAGCCACAACTCAGTCCCCCTTGAGGCCAGAAGCGTGCTAATCTGCACCGCGGGAGGGCCGGCCTGCAGGCTCACACATGGGAAACTCGCAGAGACGCATCATCTCCATCACGGAGGCTCGGCGAAACGTCTAGGGGGAAACAAACACACCCGTAAGATGCTTGATTGCGTGTTCAGCTGCACAAGAAACGACCAGTGGTGATCATGTTTGACGAGTTGATACTCACGGTGTATCAGGTCGAGGCTATCCAGACCCGTTTTCCCAAGCAAACTTTGAGTAGTCAGTATCTGCGACCTCACCAAGGACCGACTGCAAAATGAAGGAGATCCAAGGGGCTGCCGAGTGGGTATGTGATAGCAAGGAGATCGTACATACCGAGTAGAAGGCACAGAGTCAACGCAAGCGCCCGAGCAATGGGCAACCCGAGGCACGCAACCGCAATCGATCTGCTAGCGGGTATCAAGTCGGAGCGGTAAGCAAGGGACTCGGAGAGGTCGATGTGAGTGAACCACTGTTAGGTTATGGGTAAGCCAGGGGCTTCTCCGCTGGCTGACCATCCATCCTTTGCACTTGAGCCAGTTGGCCCCGAGGGCCATGGATGAACCCACAGCTCCATGCCCTCACGGGAGCCACCACCTCAGGTCTTGCTTGAGCTGCCGGGGCACAGGGATGCCTAAGCCCTACAGGCCATGCAAGTCCATGATCGGCCTGAAACCCTTCGATCGCGGTTGGCGAGCGTACCTGGACGATCAGTTGGATCTTCGGCTCGAGGGCCTGGAATTAGACAAGGACAAACCATGTGGTCAAAGGAGAGAAGAGCCGCCGGTTCGTTACTTGTTCTGTCGGAGCTTGTAGCTACCGGAGGAAGCTAGAAGTAAAAAGAGGCAAAGGCCCGACCAAGAAACCGATCGACTGGGTTTGAATATATTTTGGCACGACTCATTTCTATGCTTTCGAACGCTGGAAAGCTATACCTTGCGAGCTAGGAATCGTTCACTTGTAGCGAGAGGAATACCGGAGATAGTAATCCTACCTCAAGTGCCGCTTTGGATACATGACCCTGACAGCGGTACCTGGGTCTTGAACTGAGGAAGGTTCGGAGAACCTCCACCTCGGGGTGGAGCATGAGGCCACTGTGTACGAGCCGAGACAGCTTTGGAGTCGGTTTACTCTCTAGGGCAAGCTTGGTGTGCCAGCTGCCAAGTGACATACTGACGATGGAGTTGATAGAGCCCTAGAAGGCAGTTTGCCTGGGACCCATGGTAGGAACCCATGTCGGCAAGACCGATCATATTTGTTAATATCATGGCCGTGATAAATAGTAGACCTCCCAAGCTACCCGTGATCCATGAATCCGGCTCTCAACTCTAAACTGAAGAAAGCCTGGATCCGAGCACGGTATCCGAGTCCGAACCGGCAACCTTGTCGGAGGATGAGCCCCAGGCGATCGCCGAGTGAGCCGCAGAGTGCGAGATGAAGGCTTTAGGCGTCGTCGATCAGCGGCGCCTATCGTGTCGTATTGGCGCTTCGTGGTGACGAGAGTTGCATTGCACAGAGAGAGACGAGAGACCAAGTGGGTGCTTCTGGCAGGCACTTAGGCGCTTGTCCGGACTCGCTTCTCAACACGTCCTTCAAAACACCAAAGAAAGCGCAGAGTTGAGGGCGCAGACATCTCGGCCGCCATCGGAGCTGGTTCCCCTAGTTGAGACTTCAGCCTGCTCAAACACTACGACCCATAACCTAGTGTGAACAGGTCAAATCCACGTAGAGTAAGCTTCTCGTCATGACCAAGTGATGGCGGGCGTTGTGTGAATGATCTCAGATCTTGAGCCATACTCGACGACGCGGCTGGTTTCAGCTTTAGGTGAGCCAGTCATGGTGCTTGCGAGCATCGGCTCGCTCACAGTGAGAAAAAAAAAAAGACAGGTTCTGGAGGCTTCAGGCTCACCAGGTCACAGCGTGAGAATGGTTCGACGGCCAAGCCCATCCAAGCCGGGTACGGATTGGGCACCTGGGGTAAAGTGGAGGAAGGCACCCGGACAGGGAGTCGAAAAGGGCAGGGTGCCCGGCATCCCAAGGCTCGCACATAGCAACTGATCCGCTTCTAGAAACCATGACGCCAAGCAAGGGCTTCATTGGGCTGATAGCCGTCTGTCTCTGTTTGTGTTGGGTCGGTCGACCAAGGGAACTCGTGCGGGCCTCGTCGATTTTGTAACGCATTAAACTGCAGCCTTTGTCCATCTGAATCCAATGCGAAATGCCTCGCCTCGGCATTGATGGAACTGCACACATGATGCGCTGGCTCGTCCCCATAGTGTATAAGATTGATTAGTCTACCTCATACGGCACCTCGATCGGACGCCGAGGCGAGTCTTAGTGCCGTGGGTAGCAGAGCAACTTGGACCCAGGCGGCATGGCATACAGGGGGGCATTCGGAAAGGCGTGGATGTCCGGCCGGACTCAAGATCCAAATCGGGGGAGCAAGCCGTCCACGGCGTGCAGATGAGCACACACCACCTGGCGACACGAGCCATGCTGTTAGCCTCATCAAGAATCCAAGGACCGCCTGCTGCAAGAGAGCGCCAACACAGCGGAGAACTGGTCTGGCCGTCAAGAAGGATGCGAGTTTCTCCAGGGGTTGCTGCTGATTAACAGGAAATCCAGCACGGCGACTCGCCACTGGTTCGCCCCAATGCAAGCCTTATGACTGCAAGAGATGCTGGATACCTCCCCACATATGCAGGTACAACGTCCGTTTGTCTCACCTCTTGAGCATGGCATGGCATGGCATGGCTGTTGCGCGAGTACGCGGACCCCGAACCACGGCGCTGACCGCATGGCAAGCGGTGATGATATCTCCCGAGGTCGGTAGAGCTCAAGATTGGGAGCCCGCCATCTCCAGCACCCCGGGAATTAGACGAGTCTGCCACGTTCTGATATCTCTGAAAAGGGGTCGCTCCTATCAAAAGTGGCTGTCTTGTTGAAGGGTCGTCGTCGACGGCCCCTCTCTCTGAACTCCGCCGAACCTCACCTGAGGATATCTGGGCCAGGGTGGGACACTGGCGGAGTTGTCACGTCATTCCTCATCTATTTTCCCTGTCAGCAACACCCGGGAGCCTCTCTCTTGGTAATGTGAATGACGGCTGGGCGCCAGGGGAGTGACAACTTTGATATGAGACGGCTGCAGCCGCTTGGCCCCATGTGGTTTTGACAAGACGTGCCAGTGGCGCTTAGCTGTGTCAATTGAGATTATGACCCTGCTGGCCACACATAGACTGACTCTTACGCAGAGGCAAGGATCTCGACAGAGCCGCCTACAGACGCTGCCTTTGCGAGATGTCGGGCCCCTGTCTCTGCTCGACGCGAGGGCGAGTACCGCTTTGTAATCATAGGCTCAATGTCGAGTTCAAGGGGGAGAAAAGAGGCATTTCAGTGACAGGTCTGGGTCCTGGCTTGGGTGATAGATTACCCACGACCAGGGAGTCAGGGAGATCTCGTCCCCATCGACGGGAGCTGGGAGGGGCCAAAGACCACGAGATTGACATGAACCCTGTGTGCGCAATCGATCCGTTAGTGGTATGCCGGTGGAAGGAGTCTAGAATGCGGCAGGCTAGGCAAGGGCCCAAAGCGTCGAGGTAGCAGCCCGTACGGGAGCGAAAGCACTGTCTACCTGTACCTTATGAGCGCGTGGTATCGGTAGGGGAGACCAGGATGGCCCATGGGACTGATGGACCCAAGCGTCAGGCTGCAAAAGTTCAGATGGAAGCCGGCCAGGATCTCGGGGGCCGTTGGCAGACCAAAAATGGTGTCGAGTGCTAATCTTAGTTCACGGTTGACGTTGCCAAACTCGGTCTGGCATCGATCGTGTTGTAGAATTAAGCGCAAATCGCTTGCGGTGACATTTGGTTCGTCCTCGTGGCTCTTGAGTGCGGAATTCCAATAGTGTGATGCACGAGTGCTCCCCAGACATGGCAGATGAAGTGGTGATGAAATGGATGGATCGTGAGTTTCGTGACAAGAGTCTTTAGATCCTGCCTCTAGAGTTTCAGGCTGGCCAAAAAAGCAGCCACCACCCTATCGCGACTGCCCGGCGTGTCGTCCGTTTCGCCCACGATGCCCCAGCCATAGACGGCCCCTAGTCACGCCCCAAACAACGCTGTTCCCGCTATGCTTAAGCGAAGTGCCCGCTAAGGTACAGTAGGTTCCGGCCCCCACCTCACATTTTGGCTGCTGGGTACCTGCCTGCGGTACCTTCCTAGGAGTTTAGGACCTAGGGCCTAGGGTGCGAGGAAGGTAAGCTGGAAGGATGGAAGTGGAAGGGAAGGTGCGAATCTGACGGGAGAGCTTTGACGTCGGTGCCACTTTTCCAGGTTCTCACCTCTAGACCTAGCTCTCTATGGAACACTCCCGAAGCCTTCTTCTGAACCACATCCTAGCTACCTACAGTATCCTGTCCTGTCCTATCCCATCCCATCCCGTTCGTTCGTGCCTCGTGCACTCGTGGCTCCCGGGCGCGGCATTGACCTTGACCTTGACCTTGGCCTTGCCCCTGTCTGGCCTCAACTTGTCGTCCAAGCCAACAGCAGCGAATATGCTCGACTCAATGCCCCTGTCCCGCCCTACCGTTTGCCTCGTTCGCTGAACTACGGGGCACGAGCTAGCAACGGGGACGGACGTAAGGTAAGGTAAGGACTGTCAACCTCATCCTTCCATCCATTTCGAGCGGTACCTTACCGCTCCGGCGGCTACGGCACTAGACAACCAACGTCCATCATGGCCGTCGTCAGACCCGTCGCTCTACAGTACCAGATGCTGCCAACCTTGCCCCTGCCACTTTCGCTAAGAGCCCGACTTTCTGGTCTTGGAACTTGGGACCCGCGTGGTGGCCCAGTGTCCCTTGCACAATGCGTTGCGTATATTCCTTGTCAACCTGGGGCGATGTGTGGCCTAATCTGGCACAGGGAGTCGGCCGCTGAGGGTGAATTACGGAGAGCACGAAAGTGTAAACGGAAGCAGGCTGGGAGGGTTAGCTTGGGGCCGAGTCCGAGTGTGCCTCCTAGCTCGCTCGATGCTCGACCGAACAAAGGGTCCATGCCAAACATCGAATCGGCAGAGGTGCACCAGGAAAGCAGACAGGATCGACAGATGTGTCGGGAAATGCTACGCTTAATAGAAGACAAGGACGGACGGCTTCAGGCCTTGCACTTCCCCGGTTTGGTGCTTTGGGGGCCTGGCATGTTCACCTTGTTGGGGGTACCGCCGGTTTGGGGGCGACCATCCCCTCCTCACGTAGTTCGTCTTCTTTGCGCGCTCCAATGACATGGCTGGTCCAGACGCCAGCGAGATGCAATCACCACGCCCAAAAGAGATTGTGCTAGTGGCCCTGGTGCATCTTCGCAAGAGCCAGCCTGCCATGGGAGCCAGCATTAGAGGGACAGCGTTGGAGCGGACCATCAAGGGATGGACTTGCATCTTGAGCTCCGTTTCCCCACCATGATCCATCCCAACATCGACACCACCATCATCATTCATGCTCGCCCCCCGGTCCTGTCACTAGCCACCTCCACATTGGCAACGACCAAAATGAGACCGCCGACTGGGGTCCGGGTCAGTCGTACAATTCTGGGCCTCCGAGGCTAGTCAACCGGTCGACCTTCTTTTGCCATCCCGTCCCATCTTTTACGAAGCCTCACCCTACTTTTGGAGCTTCAACTCCTTCTCCATTTCCATTCCCTATTCAAACTTGAGTCGCCGAGCGTTTTGGCAGTATCTCGTCTCTGCCCCCAAAAGACGGCCTCGCCCAGCCAGTCTCCATCGCCGTCGACAACACGCCAATACTACGAACATCCATCCTACATCGACTGCGCTTCTGAGGGATCTCGGGATTGATATTGCCAGGACCGCTGCATACTATCCAGCATCGCCATCTTGATCTCTACTCAGCCCTTGGTGTCGCTACTTCGCCTTGTCCACCAACGATTCGGCTTCTGGATAACCACCTCCACCTGATTCTAGGGAGAGTCAGCCGTGCCGTCGTGTATACCGACGGCCCTCAATTGTTCCCACGATTCTAGACATGACCGCATCCGTATACGATCCAATGAACGTTCCTCATATACCCGGAGTCCACCCTGTGGCTATTCCACGGCCGCAGGTCGGCATTGAACGCCTTCCCACCCGTCGCATGAGCAACGAGCCTCGAGAGTCCATGAACTGCAAGTCGTGCCGGAAGAGAAAGGTGAGTATCTTTCCCGCGCTTGTAAGTCATCTGGACAGAGTCTAATCGGAACTGCTATAGATCAAGTGCAACCGGCTTCGACCATCATGCGAAGCTTGCCAGGTCTTCCAGTGCCCCTGTATTTATGGTGAGTCTCGACTTGTTTCTCAGCCATGGTGCGCTTGGTGGGCGCTCTGATAGCTGTGAATCTAGTGGTGATGCTGACTCGTGCTAACCCGACCAACAGATGCTGTACCAAAGAAGCGTGGCCCAAAGACAGACGTTCTGGAAGCACTTTTGAAAAGAGTGGATGGACTTGAGGCCAAACTGAGGGAAAAGGGAGAAGATGATTCTTCGCCAACGAGCTCAAATATGCCCGGCGCCGGAAAAGGAGAGGCGTCTAGTTCCGTCTCACTGGGCGCTGAAGCAGGCGAGCCGGCAGCCAAGCGCGTCGCTATTGAAGCCCGCGCCTCTCCCGGTGACACAGCATCCCTTTCTCCTCATACGCCTTTGCCGAGGTTAGTCATTTGTCTGCTTCACACCTGAGAGCTGCCAACTGACACTTCTACAGAGATCTGTCGCCTCCCCCAGCGCAGGCCGAGGCCCTCCTCGACACCTATTTCGCCCGGTTCCACGGCAAGCCTTATTATATCGTTGATGAGTCCTCCATTCGGCAACGACTTCAGTTGAACCAGCTCCCCAAGTTCCTCTCGTATGCAATTTCAGCAGTCGCAGCCCGGTATGTCCCCCCGCCCCCAAGGCCATCTTGGTGATATGCTAATCGGCTTGTAGACACACAACGGATCCGAGTGGGTATCAAGCAGCTGCTAACCTCAGTGAGGATTTTGCGGCTCGTGCGAGACGGGAAATCAACACTGATGAACCATCGATCGATGCTCTCCAGGCACTACTGCTACTGGTGAGCGCATTTACTGCGACTGGGAAGGGAAAGAGGGCATACATGCTCATGAGTAAGATCTATCCCATGCCGGAGTCTCATGATTGTTGACTAACATGACCCAGCAAGCGCTACTGGCATGGCTGTGGCTCTTGAGATCCACAGAGAGACAGACGCCCAGGCCAGAATGACTCCAGTTGAGCGTGAGATGCGACGACGACTCTTCTGGACTTGCTACCTGCTGGATCGGTTCCAGACTACCGGATCGAAGCGGCCGAGTCTCATTAGCGACAGCACCATTCTCCTACGCCTTCCTTCTTGGTCACCTAACTCTTCTTCACTTCCAGTGGAAGGGGAGTTCTTCCAAACAGGATCGAACCTTCAATATTTCCAAGGTAGCGATAAGAAACCACAGGGAAGCATGGGCATGCTCATCGACATTACTCGAGTTCTTGGAAAGACAAACCGATATCTGGCTGCAGGTGGTGTCAAGGGTGACTCCCATTTCCCCTGGCACACCCTTTCAACATTGTCCAAGATCCGACAAGACCTTGACGTCTGGTCTTCTGGAACTGAGGATGTCTTCTCCAACCTCAACGCCCTATTTGGACAGGCCGACTCGACTGTTCTCGTGCTCAGCAAGGTCATCTACCACCTCATCCACTGCTTGATCTATCGCCCATTCCTCCCCATCGACCTAGCGGAACTTGCAGAGACAGGGCAGCATCAGTCGTGGCAGATCGAGGCAACCAACATGTGTTTTCTCCATGCCAATGCCATAATGGAGTTGGTTCAGCTTGGCAAGCAGGCTGGCATCGTTGACTGGCCTGCATTTGTGGGATTCTGCATCTGCACGGCGGGTACGGTCCACGTCCACGGAGCCCACTACAGCAAGCAAAGCAGCCAGGGCGAGGTCAACGTTTTTGGTTCATCCTCAGACTTTCTCTCTCGTGAGATGCAGTTTTTGGGCGAGCTTCGGTATGCTTGGGCAAGTGTGCAGCATCAACGGGAAACACTACAAGACATCATTCATGCTCATGGGGAGCTAGTGAAGGCACTGGCACGCAACTCGATGCGGTACACACCAGGCTTCCACAGCGAGGACTTTTTTGACCGCTATTCCAACATTGGAGGACCAGGGGGTCAATCTTTTAGCTTTGACGCAGCTAACCTTCGCCTTTCGGACGTTGCTATCGACTTTGGTTCTGGATCCCACCCAGCCCAGGAAACTCCTCGAAGCACCGATGGGCCTCAGCGTCCAAGCCTGAAGCGCAAGAACACGGCACCAAGCGCACCGACAAACCGAAGGCGACCAGATGTCAAGGTCATCTCCAGCCTCCAGCCTCCGGCTACTGGGCTACCCACCCCGGGAAGCGCACGTCGGTCGTTCTCATACACCGCAGGCATGATGCCCCATTCATCGCCTAGCCTCCTCACGACACCGACTTCTCTGGCGCCCCACCATGAGAGCCAAGAAATGTACGCTCTGCATGAGCAGATGGACGAAACATCGGCAAACAATGCGGCGGTCGCAGCTGCAGCTGCAGCGGGATTCACTCTTTCGCCAGGAACACACCCAGTCTCAGCTCATGGGATGCACCCCATGGCTGGCGCACCCTTCAGCCCCCCATACAGCTATGGGTCGGGGTCGAGTGTCACGAATGCTGGACCTGGAATGATTAACGAGGCAAACGGAGGGTACGACGCTATGTTTGGAACGGTCCCCACGAACGCGTTTGGCAGCCCTGCTGCATGGCAAGGCGAGGATAACCATAACAAGCTCAACCTTCATCAGGCCACGGCGGCGGCGCCGAGTCCCGGAGCCCGAAGCAACAACGGCAGCATCGGAACAGGACAGGGAGAGGAAAAGGACCCATTTCTTGCTCTTCTAGAGCAACTGGCCGAAAACGAGCACCGATCCCAGAACGGCCACGGAGGAGAAATTGACTTTTTCCTCGGCGGCCCCGTGGCTAGCTCTTGAAGAGGGTTGCGTTTCGAATCGATCTACTACTATATCTGTTGGATTATGGCTATTGTTTCATGGCACTTGGGCTCACGCCGTTTTGAAACAAGGGGATCTTCAGGAACGAAAGAAGATCAGGCAGGACAAGTTTTGAAATTTATGACGTGTTTGCTGTATAGAGGGGTTTCAAGGGACGCACGGCTTTCTTGGAATGGGGGAGGTATTGTCTGTGCTTGGATGATTTTGGGCGCATTTGGACTTTGCAGCATTTACAGGGAGTCAAAAGGCATGATGGGGCAACATGGGAATTCATGAGGGCGGGATACCCTCTGAAGAAACAATGAAGGATCGATCAATGGCATGGCCGAAATTCTATTTAGGCGAGCGGAGCGGAGAAGTACATAATGTGGCGAACAAGCATGCGCAGCGCAATGCGCACCTGTACAATAGGCAAGCAACTTGGTAGATTCAAGATGCGGAATACGAAGATATGGTTCAGCAATGCAGGGTCAGCTCGATTTAGTGCGACGTCCATCTTCTCACAAGACCCTGGCATATGTCTATGCTTGTAAACTCTAAATGGAGGCTTGTGAAGATTGGAGCGCTTCTTGGCTGGCGATCACCGAGAGGAAGCAATTGTTAGGCGAAAGATGATCGACCAGCTAATTGCCTTGTGTGCAACCTCGTCCGGAGAAGGGCCTACTCAAAGCTCCGTAGGAGGTGTACTACGACGGCGCAGTCGGCAGGCAGCGAGGCCCCGGCCGAGAGGATAGAGACCCCGAGCGTCCAGGCCGACGACAGGGACCCTGCTAGCGTAAGGAAGGACAAAGATCTAACGGCGTCCAGGATGCAGGGCTGAGAGGTATTCCCCGGCGACGTGAGTGACGTGGGACAAGGGGTGTTGATGGCAAGTCATGTCAGGACAAGGGGTGTGCGGATTCTGACATGCGGCGGGTGCCAAAGCGCCAAGGATAGTCGGAGCTGCGGCCCGCAGAACCACAAGCGAGGGCGTCTCCCAAAACGAGAATGCCGTTGGCGAGATTGGCAGGGGGGCCCTTGGGGCTGTCGAGCTTGGGAGAATCGGGCAAGCATTTCGTTGGAGCGAAGCACGGAGCAGCGTCAGAGTTGCTCTGATTGGCCGCTATGCGCTCTATGCAAAACACCACACGTACCGTAATGAAGGATTGTACGGTAAGTGCCGTTGTTGACTCGCATGGGTTCCTACTTACAGCACGGGTTCCATTCGAAAGGGGAACGCGCGCGGGTGGGTAGGGATACCCTGGTTGACTTGTCGGGGCGACAGCCAGACACAGTTCGTCAGTGTCATATCGGCCTGTATTATTGAAAAGTCTATGCCAAAAGGTCCTTCCTCGGCCGTCAACTCAATTCTTCAGCTTCATGCACGTTAATTGTAAGCAACACGCCATATAGGATAGTTTCGAGACCAGACCATATCTAAAAGTATAAATCGACAGACGGATAGTTTCGAGCTTTGAGAGTTGAGTTGATACACTCGTATTCAAACCTACGCCTCACCGACATGCTCGTTTTCGGAATCCATGCCCCTTGCTGACGTCTCCTCTTCCTCGCTCGGTGATGTCCATCCCGTGGCCGCTTGAATCGCAACCACCACGAGACCCAGCACAGCCGCAGCTTGCCAGACTCCCCGTGAAGCACCGGCATAGCCTTGTATCGCGATTTCTCGTTCTGCGGTGCTCAGATCACCTCCATGGACCAGCCCGGGGGAGCTTAAAAGATTGGAAACTAGCCTTTGCCGGTCATGGCTCAGCTCATCTCCGCCGTCGAGCTGCAGGAACCCGGAGACTAGGTCACTCCGTAAAAGGCGGTAGAAGATGCCCCCGCCTATCGCCGTGCCAAAGCTACCCCCGAACCCTCTAAATGTGGCTATGAGGCTCGTAGCGATATACTGAGTGTCGTCGTGGCTTAGATGCAACGTATGCGCCAGAGTGTAGTTCAACACGCCCCCCGTCGCCATGCCGTTGACAAAGACGACCAGGATGAAGACGACAACCGGCAGCTCGGGAGTGCCCGCAAGCGAGAGGGCACACAGGCTGAGGCTGAACAGGGCCAGGGACGCCATCGACGGGAGCCAGAATGCACCGCTGCGGCGTACGTGAAGCCAGCCAACGAGGACGCCGCCAAAGCCGAACCCTATGTTGGTCGGGATCAGGATCGACCCTGCAGCTGCGGGAGCGGCGCCGCGGACGGCGAGCATGAAGATTGGCGCGTAGAAGAGCACGCTCCAGCGGGCCGACATGAAGCCCGTCTGCGCGAGGCACGAGAGGAGGATGCCCCGGGAGGAGAGCACCTTGATAGGTATCACCGGATCTGCTGCGAGATAGTACTCCACTATCAGGAAGAAGATGAGAGTGATGAGAGACAGAATGAGAGGGAGGGTTTGGATTTTGTCTGCGAGACCGTAGAGGAAGAGGACAATGGTTGTGGTCTTGAGTTGACATGTGTTAGTCCGAGAGCGACTTGTGATAGCTTCAATGAGGAACTCACCAATAGCATCGCCCCGAGGTAGTCAATTCGCGCAGGCTTTTCTCTAATAGAACCCTTGGGAGTTTCCCTCGAGTCTAAAGAGCGAGGAAGACTATTGTAGACTCCTAGGCCCGCAACAAAGGCGAAAGGGACTTGAGCCCAGAACAAGGGTCGCTGTGGTGTATCAGCAATTGGCCAAGTATCTTGTCTCTCGGATTTGCGTCTTCACTTACCCATCCCACTAGAGGCATTAATCCACCATAAACTACAGCGCCGAACGAAACACCCAGAGTGAAGCCGGCATTGATCAAGCCCATGACTATCCCCCTAGTCTTGTCGCTCGGCAGCTCCAACGTCAGAACCACAGCCAAGGTCATGACCCCAGCGGCGCCCACGCCCGCCACTATCCTTCCCGCGACAAACTCGGCAAAGGAATTTGCAGAGGCGCATAGTAGACTACCGGCTGCCATGAGCGTCGCCACGGGCAGGACGAGTGTCCTGGTGGGGAAGATGGTGGCCAGTCGGCCGCCGATGGGGGTGAGTGAAGACATGGGGATCATGTAGGCGCTGCTGAACCACATGGCCGATGCCTCGTAGGCGCCTAGCTCGGCGGCAACGGTGCCCTGGATGAGGGTCATGCCGGACATGTTGGAGGCTGGGGAGTGTTAGCGAGACCTGTCATGGGCACCTCGAGGGGGGTGAGCTAGCACCATGGCGGTGAGACTGTTCGTACCTTGCAGGAAGATGAGAAGCCCAAGACTACAGGTGATGGCGAGGGCCCTTGCCGGTCGAATCGGCGGTCTGGGTTGTGTCGGGTCTGCATCTTCGACATGACCGGCTGTGGTGGTAGTCTTGGGTGAGTACAATGAGTATGTCCGGGAGCTGATGCTGGAGGCGGAGCTCATGAGGAGCGGTGTCTCTTCGGAGGCTGCGGCATCATGATCACGGAGGTCGTGAGCGCCGTACGCCGCCGAGGACGGACCCGGCGCGGCGCCGGGGGACGGAGGTTGCGGAACGGAAGTCATGATGCGGGAGTGAAGAGGCGCGGTTGCCGAAGTTGCCAGCAACGTGACTCAGTTAGGGTCAAAACAGTGCGGCCTTGACCGCTGCACTTAGATGACCTAATAATTCATGCCGGAGTATAGGCGGTCAAGATGAGAAAATTCGACCAGACTGAAGCCGGTCCTCATGATCATGGGGAGATGTCGCCATGAGCGGGTTGGAATGTGATTGGTAATTACCCGCTCATGAGCCGGAGTCCGGAGGTCTGAGGCCGGAGCTCCGAAATTCCGGAACTAGCCGCTTCCAGCTCCGTCCGAAGTTGGGAATTCGGGGCCGGGGAGCCTCGGTATTCACAACGGAATATCACAATTGAAATTCGACAAATTCAAATATCGGTTGGGAAAGGGCCATTGTTGGGGCAGGGCTCATTTTTTTTTTTTTTGCCACCTCGTGCCTTTTTCTACTTTGTTGTCAATGGATAGCTTAATGCAAGTATACGTGGTTGCAGCATCACCACCAAGACAGCTCTTCACACCTGCATGGTTGGCACTGCGTTTGTCTCGGCTACGGGGATGATCTAGGCAATCGGAGACAGAACTAGCGTGACAGGTGTCTCGAGGGGCGCCTGATGACAGAGAGGCGCAACATGACTTGAAGAAGTGTGTGTGAGGTGATTTGCTCGCCGTCCGTCAGAACAGGCAGCGGGATAAAAGACAGCGAAGGGGAGGAGGGGTTCAAGACTCGTGACCTAATTGCAGATTGGGGGGCGGCCGCCGCTGGCGTTGGGCGGCTGCAGGCGGGGACGTTTGCTTTATTTGCTAGGTAAGTTTTCCTTTTGTAGTTGCGGTGAGAGACAGACGGGATGGGGAGGCGAAAAATGGCGGAAAAAGAGGAACGGATATCTCAGCTGGCTGAAGGAGTAAATTCCGCTCCCGCGTGGCAGTGCGCGGAGTTGAGTTTTGGCAAGCCGTTTGAACGTTCATTGATGGAGGGCGATGATCAGGGTTCGGCAAAAGCTTGGTGCATCCCGTTCGAGATAGCCGAAGACAAAATGACGTATGGTTGATACAACTCTCTGAGGTGCAAGTGAAGGATCTCCTTGCTTGCGCGAAGACTACCAACGCGTACTCTGCAAGGATCCAAACCAATTACGGTTAGTAGATCACTTCGCCTACTCTGGCTGTAATATGACAATAACAGTCTCCCGCCAAATTCCTATGGCTCTTAGATAGTGCCCTAGCAGTGGGGCGAATACGCGATGGTAGTCTTCGCGCAAGCAAGGAGATAAGACAATCCGGAGGAAGAAGACGGGAGCGGGGGGGGGGACACACAAGTGAGCGGCAACGGCAGCAGTAGCGGGAAATGAATGGGAAAGGCGCGTGGCTTGCCATGTCAGTCAGCCACTGCCAGCCAGAACCCTCCATCATGAATCAACCCGCGCGGAGCCGCAGGTCAATTGTAGGGACCGAGACTCTGGGGGAGACAAATAAAGGTTGTGTGATGAGGTGTGGGCGTGTGTCTCGATCGGCAGATGTTGGCTGCGACAAAGGCCCGAAAGCGAAAGCGAACCATCACCAGTTTGCTGACGGGCGGCGGCTTTAAAGGCTGAAGACAGCGGAAAAAAGAGGGTGGCAGTGATGATGATGACGACCAACAAGACGACGAGGACGAGATCTGCCCCCCGAAAAGCCACCATCAGCCAAAAGCCAAGAGCCACCAACTCCCAAGCTATCGGAGCCACCATCCGTCGTCACCGGCACCCTCTTTTTTTGGAGAGTTCTGTTTTGGTGCGAGGCATTTTTAGGGACCTTGAAGATGGGATGCTCATCGTTTCCCCCTCTTTACAGTAAGCGAATGATGGCATCAGAATTGTACGTAAGTGAGGGCCGATGCCCTTGCTGAAGAGAAGAGTACAGTACAGTACCGTAGAGTAGAAACAAGGTTGCATGTAACGACAGCATCACCCGCATTTTCGTATCCGTTTCTTGTCCCGTCTTGGGGGGCTAGCATCTGTCACTAGCATGTCTCTAGTGACCTCTCTGCATACAACTCGACTCTCCAAGAGGTTGTCATTGTGGCCTTGGCAGGACTCGGGTACCTGGAGCGTTCGAGTCAATTCATCAAAGGAGATGTGGATTGTCCCTGTCCCTGTCCCTATTACAAAATTGAAAAGCAAGATCTTCATTCTCTCACCGTTTGATTTACCGTTCAATGTGAATCGCCCCCACCATTAGCTGGTGAGCTGGGCCCTTTTTAGCCTCATTGCTTGACTGTCGGTGGCTGAACTCCCCCGGTTTTTTACACTCAAAGATCCACACTCCCGCGCTGTTACGTTGCTGCTGCCGCCGCCATTCAAACGTCGACCCCCCAGACGCTGTCGATTCTTTTTCTCGCTCTGCCCAACCTGACAAACCTTTTTTTGCTCCCCTTCGCGATCCAGAACCTCGGAGAGGGTCGGCCTTGCTTTTTGCTCGGCTCATATTAACAAAACTTGAGCAATTGCTACTTCCTTCTTCTCCTTTGCTTATCCTTCCGCTGTCATCCGATATATCCATCCCACGATTCTCCGACCCACGCGACTCAAGCTTAAACCCAACATCAACCGATTAACTTGATATAACTCCAACATCGACCCGACCGTCTTGACCGGTTCTTCGATTCAAAGCCCTCGCATATACCCAAGTCCCTGTCCTCGAGCTCCCCACTCTTCCCGAAGAAATGGCACGCCCGTCTGTTTGCGACTCGAGCTTCTCAAGCTAACCTCCTTCAACCCTCTCCGGATCCCGACGACTCTATGAGTCCCATGTCGCCTAACCCGACCTCGACATGTCCGACTCGGCCTCCTCCACCGACAATGGAGGCTTCCCCGATCGCGGGCCGGCCGTCTTCGCCGTCACCACCGCGACCCTCGTCCTCGCCACCGTCTTTGTCGCTGCCCGCATGGTCTCGCGCACCTTTATCGTGCGCAACATTACCTGGGATGACCGCGTCATGATGCTCGCATGGCTCTTTGCCTTTTTCCTGTCCTTCACCATCTGCTTTGGAGTTCACAATGGCCTCGGAAGGCACGACGTCAACATCGACGAGAGTCGGAGGCCCGCTCTCCGCCGCTGCGAATACGTCTTTTCTATCCTGTACAATCCCGCCTTGATGGCCACCAAGACGTCCATCCTGATATTCTACCTGCGACTGGCCAAACACACGCAGAGGGTCCTACGCTTCGCATCCTGGCTTACCCTCGCCATTGTTAATCTTGCTGGCATCATCCTCACCTTGATGAACGTCTTCCAATGCCGTCCAACTGCCGCCGCTTGGGATCCCGCCTATGACGACCGCTCCAAGTGCATACCGCTGCTTACCGAATTCATCTGCTCCTCCCCGGTTAATATAGTAACCGATCTGGCTATCCTCGCCCTGCCTATACCTGTTCTCACCGGCATGCGCTTGCCCTCGCGCCAGAAGACGATTCTCGTTCTCACTTTCACCGTTGGTATCTTTGTCACGGTTGTCGATGTGATACGAATCTATTACCTCCAACAAGCCATCACCAAGGTCCCCACCGGCGCCAGCGGTGACCCTCAGTCGAGATTCGGCGGTCAGACCGACTTTGCCTGGAATGCTTCACTATCACTCATGTGGAGTGCTGTCGAGGTCAATGTTGGAATGACTTGCGCCTGTGTCCCGACATTGAAGCCTCTTGTTCTCAAGCTGCTGCCCTCCATGCTGTACGATCCCAATGGAAGCAGGAGCAGTCTATCCAAGGGTCCCAATGATTCGGACACGCCTTCAACGGGCCATCGTGTCAGCGTGCAGCCTCCGCCGCCAGTGGCGCGTCCTGGCGTCCAATCCCCCCTGCCGGCAGACGCCCCCATGAGCGCCATGGAGTTCTTGACGACGCCATTCGATGAACCAACGGTGACTGCCCCTCCACTAGCCAATTCTCCTCAGCAAGGGACGACTACCTTTCAGACCTCGACCACCTTGACTTCTTCGACTGGAACTGGAGAAGGCGTCTACTTTGGCTTTGTCAACATGGCTAGACCCAAGAGTATGCTCAAGTGCAACAAGAAGGAGTCTTTCAAGTACTGCACCATTGTCTCCATCCTCTTTTTACTCTGGGGCATCTCATACGGCCTCTTAAACACGCTCAACAATGTCATTGCGTCCGTCAACCATATGACCACCGCTGAGACGCTGGGTATGACCTCGGTATACTTCGGAGGCGGTTACTTCTTTGGCCCTCTGCTCGTGGGCGAATGGATCCTTCGGAGAGATGAGCATAACCGATCGAGGCGTCACAAGCGCAACGGCCATGACAGCGTCGGCGGGTTCAAGGTGACTTTCATCGTTGGCCTCTGCTTCTATGGTATTGGAACCATCATCTTCTGGCCCTCTGCTGTCACTCAATCTTACCCAGGCTTCATGCTTAGCAACTTTGTTGTTGGCTTTGGGCTTTCCATCTTGGAGGTTGGAGCAAACGCCTTCTTGATATTATGTGGCCCCCCTGAATATGGCGAGACGCGTGTGCTTCTTGCTCAAGGAATTCAGGGCATTGGCAGTGTCCTAAGTGGCCTCCTTGCCCAGAAGGTCTTTTTCAAGGGAATTGCTGAGCAAGACAACACGACCAGCATGTCTCTCATCAACGTCCAGTGGACATATCTCGGCATCACATTGCTCTGCGTTGCCCTGGGGCTGTTCTTCTACTACATGCCTCTTCCAGAAGTCAGCGACCGCGAACTGGAAGAGTCGGCCAAGCACCTCCCCACGAACCCTCAGAGGAAGACGTGCGGCTTTCAGCTGCGCACTTGGAGCGTCATTCTGGCCTTCATCGCTCAGTACACGTACGTCGCTGCTCAGGAGTGCAATAGCATCTACTTCAAGAGCCTCATGATTTCCATCCTCCCCGACCACGCCGACACGGGTGAGGCAGCGACCAACGGCGCCAGCGAGACAGCCAACCCCGATAAGCCTCACGGCATCGCTCTCTCTATACCCGACTACCTCCTCATTGCTCATACTGCCTTTGCCGTCTCGAGATTCATGGCGGCCGGCTTCACTTACCTCTCCGTCTTCCACGCTCGACTCCCTCAACCTCGCACAGTCCTCACCACGTGCATCGCTATGTGTTTCCTCTTCGCCCTCCTTCCTGTGGTTGTCCGTCCTCCCAACCCGAACCTCCTCGTCATCCCCATCGTCCTCTTCTTCTTCTTCGAGGGCCCCATTTATCCCCTCATCTTTGCCGTTGGCCTTCGTGGCCAAGGTAGACGCACAAAGCGCGCTGCTGCCTTCATCACCATGGGTGGATCTGGTCCTGCCTTCTTCCCCTTTGTCATGTACGGCATCATCAAGCACGGCGGCACTGTCAAGATTGCCTTTTCCGTCGTCATCGCTTTGCAAGCTGTCATGATGGCCTACCCGATCTTTCTCGAGTTCGCCCCTGATGCCAAGAAGCTGGTCGACCCTTGCCCAGCTGTTCGCGATGCCCTCAGCCGACCAGACGAAGAGGCACCGTCCCCTTGGGAGACGATCATTGTTGAGCGAATGCGCCGGCAGACCTCGATGAAGGAGAAGTCCCAGGGCTTTCTCGACATGGTGTCTAAGAGCACCAGGGGCATCGGCGCCAAGTTCCTTGGATCACGGCGTCGCTCATCACAGCCCTCTGTGCAGCATAATGAGGACAATAATGGCGTTATATCACGACCAAACTAATGTTCATGACCTTTTCCCTTTTTCTTCTATACCTCATGTTTCTCATTCTTATCTCTTGGATAAATAAACAGCGAAAAAAGGGGGGTAGGGGGCGTCGTTTGGATCAATGACGGATGAATTTTTTCTATATACCCAGGATATCTCTTATTGGAGGGATATCGGTACATATACCTCGCTTTACACGAACATATATATGGACGACGATATGAATCGGTCTATATGGTACAGGATGCCCTACGTGGCAGAATCAGAATATTTCAAGAATTCGCGGCAAAAAAGGTCGCCATCATGAGAACCACGTTTCATTGTTCAATCATCATCAGTCGTGTTTTTCATTTACTTCATGTGTAATCGAATAATGAAGGCCCTATCAGGCACCAGTAGATCATTCCGTCATGAGCTTGCATCAACATCGTCCTCTACTTGATCAATCACCAATAACATTCTGATTTGATCAAGGAGCCTTCACCAGTCAAACTGCTCACAGTGCAGTTCCACGCCTGGTCCAGCAGACGTGATGCACTCGGCCGTCACGTTGCGGACCGTAGAAATGAGTGACCGCGGCCCACAGCCCATGACCAACACACGCTTGTCCGAGGACACACCGTCAACCGCGCCGTGGATGAGGGAGGCGACATCAGGCCGACCATACATGACAGGAATTTCGCTAGGAAATTCGATGGTGGAGTCGTCACTAGGTGAGGCAGGGGACTCGGTAGGCGATGAGAAGCCATCCTTCTCAATGTCGGCCGACAGCCTTGGGATCGTGAGCCGTGGAAGATCCTCCTTCTCCGGGTCCGAGTCTACAAAGGTGCAGTTAGACGACGAGTTTGCCGTCGAGGGCGGCTTCTCGGTGTCAATCTCGGTTGCCGAGACGCGTGTCACGTAGACCTTGACAGAGATCCGGCGGTCGCTTCGAAGAGTCTCGAGGTGATCAGAGAACCAAGTGAGATATGCTGTTTTCATCAGTTAGACGCGATAACCCTTCAAGCTTTAGTTGTAAGACTCACTCTGATTCTTAATCATCCAAATAAACTCAACCTCCTTCTCGTCTTCCTCGCAAAGCTTCTCGAGCATGTTGAGCGCCGCGCCGACAGTAAAGCTCGCTCCGCTGCCCCCTGCCACGAGGACGACCTTGTCATACTCGCTCGCGTCGGGAAAGGCGCCGTAAGGACCCTCGACCGACGCTTTGAGCTTGATCCCCGGGCTTTGGAGAGCGTACTTGTGCAGCGTCTGGGTAAACCCATCGTGCGCGGCGACGACGAACTCGATGGGGTTTGTGGCCACGATGGTGAAGGGGTGAGTTTCGGCGGCGCGGACGGCGGGGATCCAGAGGAAGCCGTGCTTACCTGGGGCAGATCTAAGGGGCGCCTTTGCAAGGGTCACTCGAGTACCCCCATTCGGCAGAGGCATAAGAGTGACGGTGTTGTTGGTGCTGTTGATGGCGATACGAATGAAACGAACGATACGCTCCAAGAACCAGATCCCACCAGCGACGGCCGCAGCATAAAGAACCTTCTTGCTCGGCTCCGGCTGATGAATACCAGTCGTGATGATGGCGACAATCCAGAAAGTCACATGGATGTAGTAGAAAAGTTCGTACCACCAAGAGCGAATGACAGCGGCAGCGATGGAGAGAACTAGGAATGAGCCCGTAGCAACCATTCCAAAGATCTCGTCCCGCTCAGTGAGGCGCTTGATTAGGCCCTGCTGGCCGAACATGGCAGCATAGGCGCATGAGTGAACGATAACAAAGATGAGGGCTGTGTAGCCAGCTACGCGGTGGAGGATGTTGAGACGCTCATAGGATGAAGCCGTCAAGATGGCCAAGGGAGTGTTTTTCAGAGACAGGAAGATGGCAATGAGGAGGTTGGCGATACCCATCCTAAGTCTATTAGTAAGTAACCTCAGAGAAATGGCCAAGACACTCACCATCCAGTTCGAGATGCCACGTTAGAGAGGAGCGACATGTTTTGGTTGTCAAGGTTGGTGAAAGTGACAATGACGTTGATAGCCAGGTAAGCAGTGATGAGGATCAGATGTGCCCCTGAAGGTACCCAAGGCAACTCCTGGAGACAGGCACCTCTGATCTTTCTACCACATCGTTAGCTACATCGCCTCACAGGAAGAGAAGAAAGTCCCATACCTAAAGAACCTAGTAACAGCATTCGGCTTTCGTGAAGCACCGAGCCCAGCTCCGATCCTTCTAATAAGATGAGGGAATGCAAAGAGGCAGAAGAGTCCAGCCATGGCCCCTGCAAAGATGGCCATAGACTCAAAGTTCATCTGCTTGCGCCGGGCGAGCTTGGCGATGAACGCCGGATCAGCCTGTCCGCCCGCCATGGTAGCTCTGTAGGAAGCAAAAGATTTCAACGAGAGGGCGAGTAAAAAGGCCTTCCAGAGGCTGTAGGAAGAGAAGTGTGGTTTAAAAGAAGGCAAAGAGGTGGGAGTCTCAGTCAAGCTTTCTAACGAGTGAGACTGTGACCTGTGTGCGCAGTATGACAGGACACAACGAACGTGAAGAGAGTGATCAAGGAGTGTATCAGAGACTCAATCTCCGAAGTGGCACGGTTGTGGACAGCGAGAGTAAGTGATGCACCGAAAACCTCGAAACTGAGGGCCGCTTGCTCATCTTTATCTACTGAATCCCTCACCTCTTGACTCGTCGGTCATGCCGTGTCCCACATGGCCAACAACCAGACTGAGTAGGTGCTATACAGTCAAGAGAGTATGTGTGGAGAGGCATCGGGAAAACTTGAAACAAGAGGGTCTCCACGGAGTGTCGAGTGTGGTGATATCGGGCGTAGGGCTCATGGCTGCAGACAAAGCCGTGAAGGATCTGCCGGGTCGATGCACTACCCGTGATTCGGGAAGCCGACACGCAGAAGTTCAGTCAAACTGATGACAGCCAACTGACAGCTGTGTGGTCAGTTATCTTGAACGCTCGGCAACTGGCATGAATCATGGCGGCTAGGGGCGAGTCAGTCTTGTCGGTTAACAACCTGTGGATCTAGACAAACCACATGGCCAGATGGATAGTCTCCATCAAGGCAAACTAGACAAATAACCTCTCAGGTACCCGAAGAAATCACGCACCCGTGTCTCGTTGTCATCGGACCAGTTGCTCAACCTTGGTGCTGCCCTAAGGCGCTCAAGGTTGAGACAGTCTGTCACCTTCAACCAAACGGCTCAACCTGCAAAACTGCTCCCGCGACAAACGACTCAAGATATATAATGAGACATACGAGCTCGGAACAAATTGCGGAGTCGGCGAGCCCAATGTGCCGGTGTTCAAGTCGGCGTTGATCATCGAGGCGGTTCCTCGGTGGAAAGATCTCGACTCGCAACATCTGTTAAGCCAAGAGGCTAGAAGAGATTGACAGACAACCGTCTCTCGGGATGTGGGTCGCCTTCAAACTCTGTTCCTGGTTCCTGGTTCCTGTCAAGGAGAGTTTGAACCATCAAGAGGGCAAGGGTTGCATTTGATCGCGAGACCTAACCAAGCCGAGCAGATCGATCCTCTCCTAACTATCAGCATGGGCACGGTGAGATCAAACCAGCCATAAAGCACATTCCCAGCCCTCTTGCAGTCGATTTTTGCTCTTTAACAATATCCCTCCCATCTTGTGGGAACTAGGGATGGCGAAACATCCGCCCTCCCCATAGTGTCCACGCGGTGACATTTCGCCACACAGCCAATGAGTTGAGCGCAAAATGTTTGCGCAAGCTTGGTTGGAGGAGAAATTCAAGGCACTCAGATGTAGTGTCTGCTGTGCCACCAACTTTGTGCGCCAACCAGCCACTCACCCTGATCTTCCAGGCCAACGGGTGTGCTGGCCTGAAGAGTTGCCATGGAAGGGAATAATTCAAGATATCGCAGTCTCCGGCTCCGAGTTCGTATCAAATCCAATATTCGCCCCAGACAATCTCGGTCAAGTTCGAGAAAAGACACGGAATGTCTCACTCCTGAGTCGATATTGGCACCTCTTGCACCTCACATTGTCTTGTCGCTATGCTAGCGAATCAGAACAACATGAAGGCCTAGGACTCGATCTTGTAGGACCGTCTCGTGTATCTTCGGTTTCTTCCCCAGATGTGACGGATGACAGAGAATCCAGGCCTGCTTTGTCAAGCTGACAGAGTTGTCGAGTCTGCTAACCGTGTTTCGTAGCATCGCACATAGGGTCCAGATCCCTGAAATCATGGCTACACTCATCATCTTTCGGAGAATGCTTCGTTTCAACATCTTCGGCATGATACATGTTCCGTTTAATATCATGGTCAGCCACTGAAGCAACCTTCAGCAAGCGCCACCGTGTCAATGATGCCGCAGCCCGTCCAAGGCATGAATCTGAGAATAGAACACAGAAGGGCTGTAGAACTGAAACCCCATTGCGTCCTGCTTTCTGCTCTGTTTGTGTTGGCTGTTTCACCGCATTGAGAGGCACAACGGTCCTGCCCCATCCTCTGGGCACACGGCAGAATGACGGGAAGGGCCTCCATTTCAGCAACTACCCGACGGGCCAGGCTGAGTTGGGTTTCAAGACGGACAGTTCCTCCGTAGACCTCCTCGTGTGTGGTTGCCTGTGCGGATAGTAAATTCGCCAGGCAAAAGAGCACTCCCGTACCACACATACAGGCTTGCTTGATCAACGACAATGGCAACCCTCCTGCACGAAAGTCGAGCCGAAATGGTCTCACGTGGGGTTTCACTGGGAGAAGCTCGAGTCCTTTTGTACTGGGCAAAATCATCTTTCGCCGTGGGCGAGATTTCAATGTTTGTTTTCCGCCTGTCGAAAGCAGGAAGCCGTCTCGGATGTTACCATTGTAACAGGAATCTTGGGCTTATCGACCCATCGATATCGTCCCTTTGCACATGGCGACAGGATCGGAATACTCTTGCCAAACAACGTGGGCAACATTCTAAGCGATAGACATCTTCATGCCTCCGTTGGCACAGATAACGCTGCCCGTCGTCCACCCACTTTCTGCTGAACACAGCATATCAATGGTGCCTGCAATCTCATTCGTGAATCCTGGCCGTCGGCCACCCATCGATTCGCGTACGATATGGTCGAAGCGCTCGGCATCCGGCCCTGCCATGGCCAGGACATCAGCCTCACCGTCATATTGCGCCAGAGGCGCTGCGTCGACATAGGGCTGGTTGATGTCCCAAAACGTCTTTCCGGCGGCCGCATACATGTCTCCCCATGCAGGCCCAGGGTTGACAGCATTGACTGTGGCACGAGAGGCCAGCTCACGGCTCCAGGTCCGTGTCATGGCTTCGAGGGCCGCTTTGCTCCCCGCGTAGACGGACTGTCCCTGATAGCCGATGGATGACGATACGCTCGAAACATTCACGATGCGGCCAGCTCGGTTTGCGGGGAGATGCGGGGCGACAGCTTGTGTGAGGAGAAGCGGAGCCAGGACATTGACGGAATATACACGTTGAAACTCGGTTTCTTGAATAGGACCCTGCTTAGGGTCATTCATGTGCTGGTTCGAAGCAACGCCAGCATTGTTGATGAGTATATCAATTTGGAACGGCTTGTTCGGGCTGTATGAGCCAAAGAAAGATCGTGCTGCCTCAACGATCTTTGCTGCAGCCTCAGCCGGGCTGCTCAAGTCGGCCTGCACAGCAGAGCATTGAACCTTGTGGGAAGACGATAGTTCACCACAGAACTGCTTGGTAGGTTCGGTTGATGAATCGGATGTGTATACGAGGAGTAGATTGCATCCTTTGGCGGCCAATCTGGCAGCAACAGCAGCACCAATTCCTTTGTGACGAGTCAACTCAACAGGACACGAGACGGTGACAAGATGGGGTGCTTGACAGACCTCGTGAGCCTCCAGTCACGATCCCCAGCTTCGAGTCGTATGGTCGAGCAGTCCCTGGAGAGGACGCAATCTCTGTCTTTGCCTCTGACATGTTGGATGCTGATGGACTGCTTTCGCGGGCGGCTGTGACGACCCCTGCTCGCGTGGTCTGTCTCTTAACCTGGTAAGAAACCTTGACCGTGATTAAAGACGGTGATTGACGAGCGTAAGACTATCAACGGCGTCACAAATTATGGCATGATTCATGCAAGAGACTTTGCACGTGGGGAGTTAGCCGCCAGATCCCGTGGCAAGAAAATATCTGCGTCCCGCGTCTGCTCCTTGCGTCTGGGAATGGGAAGGAGTGTCGGTGTCCAATATCCGGGACCTCGATGGTTCCTACCCTAGCATTAGCATTTACAGAAGGTGAGGACGGCACAGGAGGAAGGAGGAACCCCCACTATCTACAAGTACCATGTACTTCCCAAGGTGCCTCGAGCTATGGTGGGGTAACCCCACCAGTGACGTCGGGTTCTTTTTGGTCTTGGATCCATGAGATGATGGAACTTATTGTTTGCCTCTTCCTTGTCGATATCCTCACTTCTCACTCGCGCGGGGCAAGGCTCAAAAGCCCAGCTGAGGAAATGGAAGGCGTTTCCAGGCGCCATTGCATTGCAGAGCGTCGCAGCGGCCCTTACAGCCAGCGGCGGTCAGGGATCCAGGTCCCCTATGAACCCAACACAGCAAGGGACGCCTCTCTCGACGCACCATTACACCTCCAAGGTGAGGCCCTCAAGGTCCAGGGGGGCAGTTCCGGAAGCAGGGATGCCGACCAATCAGCGGCCCTCAGATCAGGGCTCCAAACGTCGGTCTTCAGCCGACCGGCGTCGTACATGCTCTAGCAGATGTTCACCTCTGTCGACCGCTCATCCGCCGCGGTTCCCCGGTGCTTTCTGGCGCACCACTCGACGTCCGACACATGCCAGTTCGCGCCAGGTATCAGCCAAACCGCTGTACTCCGGAAGCTTAGAAGCGGGGCGCCCCCCTCGCCAAGGTGCGGTGATGTCTGGGGCCGTTGCGTCAGTCTCTGTTCCCGGGACTTCCTATCTGGGACGCCGCATCACCCATTGTTGAATCGTAGTGCCATGTGTGGACCGTTGCTTCAGGGATTTGTAAACGACTACTCCGATGCCGTTGTCCGCAATACGGGGGAGAAGTCGGGAGAATGGCAAGGAGATACGGGGGCGGATCCGATCCAACGAGTGTTGAATCAATGAGGGTCCGTTTCTCGGTGTAAGAGCTCATGATCTGAGCTAGGAGCACTCCGGTCTGCCGCTATTCATAACCTCCGCGTCCTCCTCCCCCTTCTCTCCTCTCTCTATCCATCCTTCTTCCACAACACCTTGACAACTCCACACAACTATCACCATGTCTGATCTTAACCCACTCAACGGAGGCAACTTTGTCCACAACGACAAGCGTTGGATCGATGGCGGCTCCATCATGAAGCGCTTCTCCCTCGAGGGAAAGACTGCCATCATCACCGGTGCTGCCGCCGGTATCGGCTGGGCCGTTGCTCAGGCCTACGCCGAGATGGGTGCCAACATTGCTCTCTGGTACTTTAGCAACCTCAAGGGACCTGAGCGTGCCGAGGAGCTCGCCAAGCAGTACAACATTCAGTGTAAGTGCACATTGGTTGACGGCCATGAGGTTATCTCCAAAGCTATGACCTTCCGCTGACCCGATTGACAGGCAAGGCCTACCAGGTTGATGTTAGGGATGCCGAGGCAGTTGAGAAGGCTGTCGATCAGTCTGTCCAGGACCTCAATGGCCGTCTGGACATCTTTGTCGCCAACGCCGGTATCCCCTGGACCAAGGGCGCTATGGTTGACGGCCCTGTCGACCACTACCGTGATGTCGTCCAGACTGACCTTGACGGCACTTACTACTCGGCCAGGGCCGCTGCCAAACACTGGCGTCGCCAGAAGAACGAGGGTACCACCCTTACTGGCGAGCCCTTGACCAACTACACCTCGGGCAGCTTCGTTGCCACTGCTTCCATGAGCGGTGGCATCGTTAACATTCCCCAGCTTCAGGCTGCCTACAACGCCGCCAAGGCTGGTGTCATTCACCTTGTCAAGAGTTTGGCTGTTGAGTGGGCTCAGTATGCTCGCGCCAACGCCATTTCTCCCGGCTACATCATGACCGAGATCTCCAACTTTGTGCCCCAGGAGACCAAGCAGATGTGGCACGACAAGATTCCCCAGGGGTAAGTTTTGTTGATGACATGGAGATGCTTAGAGGCTAACTCGAAACAGACGCGAGGGTGAGCCTCATGAGCTCCAGGGTGCGTATCTTTACCTTGCGTCTGACGCTTCCACCTACGCCACCGGTGCCAACTTTGTCATCGACGGCGGTTACAGCGCTCCTTAAAGAGAGTTATGAATCACGGCATTAAAAGGACACGCTTCGTTATTACAAGCGGAATCAGAACGGTATGGAAAAGCAGCATCACGTGTTGGGCTTATTAGAATACCGTAGACGATATGGGTTATGACATTGGAAAGGACTGAGATCCTATGAGACATGTTTGGTACGACATAAAGAAAGATATACATGCAAAATTTGCAAAGACTCCAGCTCCTCCCCGTTAAACATCGAATGACAGAAAACGCCCCTGAACTCAGTTACCGTCTTCTGAATTTCGTCTTCGTGACACGACTTTATCGTCACCGAGATCTTCCTCGAGACCGACATCATCATCCCATCTTTCTGGACTCAGGGGAGAATGAAGGCCGGTACGACGCAAAGCATTGGCCTTCAGGTTTGGATCATTTCTTAATCCACTCTGAAGCTTGGCCCGTCTTCTGACGACAAACTCTATGTTCTTCCTCCAAGACACCTTGTCGGCCTGTAGACCCCGACGCATCTCGGGATTGTCATGCGAGATGTTGAGTCTATCCAGCCACTCGACCAAGCTTCCCGCGAGGTCAATGAGCTGGCCAAACGTGGCCTGGTCAGCGTCTTCCCTGGCGAGTAGCTTCTGCCCGTACTTGAACTCCCGTGCCCCCTTGTTGATCTCGTTCATGTCCTTAGCGACCATGACCCTCTTGAGGCCATTGAGGACGTACATGGATGCTCGGACCTGGTTGTTGACGCTGGGGTTCATCTTGGAGAGGTCCTCTCTGCACTGCTCGGCCCATTTGTTGGCGTCGTGGATGAGCATGTTTGCCAGCCTGTTGCACCCTTCACGGAGGGCGAGCTCGACGTAGTTGCGTGTTCGCAGGAAGACGGACAGGTTGAGGTAGTTGATCCGGTCCATGAGCGACATCTCGCCTCCTCCCAAGGTAGGAGTTTGGTCGTCGTCGTCGGGCCCGCCGGCCGTTCTGACTGCCCTGGCGGCGGCCCTGATGAGCGCGTCGGCGGACAACCAGTTGGACTCCCCTTGCTGGCGGAGCTCTTCCACTTCCTGTTCCTTGGCGTCATGGCTTTTTTGTAGGTTGTCAATATTCCTCTCGAGTCGCCGCTTTTGCTCCTTGCAGTCGACCTGCATCTGCTTCTTCTCCTGCTGAAGACCCTTTGCCTCCTGGAGTTTCTTTTCAAGACTCTGCTTGAGATCGTCCCTCTCCTTGATCAGACCTCTGTTATCGGCTCTGGCCTTCTCCAAATCGTCTTGATCGGTTGCATGCTGCGATTCCAACTGTGCCACTTCCTTTCGAAGGTCGTCAAGCTTCTTGGCGTCGACTTCGAGGTTCCCCGTCTTCTTCTGCCCTGCTTCTATACACTCATTGAGTCTCTCGGAGTCATCTTGTCGGAGCTTTTCGAGCCTATCCTTGTCATCCTGGAGCTTCTTAAGCTCAGTTTGGTTAGTCGCCCGTTCCGACTCGAGTTGCTTCTTCTCCTTCTCCAGCTCCTCCTTCTCGCCCCCGACCTTCTTGATGTCGGCTCTGAGGTCATCCCGCTCCCTCCTTAACCCAGTATTTTCTTCTATAAGGTTTATTCTCTCAGTCTGGAGCTTCTTGATCTCGTTCTGGTTCTCCTTGTGTTGTTTTCCCAGTTCCTCCTTTCTCCTCTCAAGCTCCTTCACCTGACCCGTCAGCGCCTCATTTGCATTCTGGAGGAGAATATTTTCATCATGGCTCTCCACCAGCCAGTCCTTGTGGTTGTTTAGGTCTTCCCTTAGTTTCTTCAAATCTTCTGGCGGAGATGACGCAGGGCCGCCCGCGTTTGCCTTGGCCCTGAGTCTTTGAAGTTGCTCTTCTGCCTCCTCAAGTTTTTTGATCGACTTGTTGAGTTCATTGGTTTTCCCCTCTTTTTCCTTTATCAGCTGATTAACATCCTCGAGCTTCTCCATCAATTCAGTTTCCTGTCGTGCTAGTTTTTGAATATCTTGTTGGTTCTCTTCATACTCTGAATCTATATTAGCGGCACGTTGGAAAAGTCTCGTTTCTGGTTGTCAACTTACTCTCTTTCAGCCCTTTGCTGGATCTTTCCAGGGCATCTTTGGTGACGCTGTCTCGTTGTATCTGACCACCGTTGAATGCCTCGTAAGCCGGTGGCCAGCCTTTCTGAAACTCGAGAACCATCCCATCCAAATCGCGGGCCACCTCTTGAAGAAGTTGCACTGCGTCACTCGACATTGCCCCATATTGATTCGATTCGTCGTCGGCGGTGGTAGCCTTGGCTTCCCAGGACTTCACCTTCTCCTTCATGACCTCGTAGAACTCTTGGTGAAAATGGTTGCCGGCTCGGCGCTCCAAGTCTGCTCTTTCGGCACGCTCTTCGGCTGCATCCAGGTCGGCCTTGTGCTCGTCATCCACCTTGAATTCATCTAAAGCAAAGATCATCCAAGTTAGCAAAACAACCAAACAGTTTCGGATTCTTCTTACCTCCAGCAATGCTCTCCACCTCCTCGCGGGTTTTGCCAGCTTCGTACATGACAATCTTGGATTGGAGCACAGCCTTTTCCTTGAGGAGACGGGCTACCTTCTCCTCTAACTGAGAAAACCCATTGGCCTGCTTTGTCGAATCCACGCCGCCTTGATGTTTAATCTTGTCTAATTCACTCTGTTTAGTCCATCTTGTCTTTGGTTTCGGCGAGCTTACTCTCTGCTTCACTGAGCTTCTCTTCAAGCATCTCCACCCGCTCCTCTTTGGACTTTTTGTAATCATCAAAGTTGTCACTCAGATCCTGGAGCTGTTTGCTTGATTTGGCCATCTCCTCAGCGAAGAGGGCTTTTAGGCGGTCCAGCATCTTGAGAAGCTCGTTGGCGTGGGCGTTGGGGACGTCGTCTCCGTTCCTGCAGTACTCCTGCAGAGCAGCAATGAGGCCGCTATCCCGAGTGAGTTTCTCGTAGATCTCATCTCTCAGTGCCGTAGTGACCTCGAAACCTTGCTCAACTAGGCCCTCCACTTGCTTCTTGGCCCGCTCCATGGGAGGGGTAGTAGGCCTCATGGAGACACCAAGGGTGTTGAATTCCTCTGTGCCTTGGTTCGTAGCGACTTTGTTGTATGCTGCAACGGCATCATCAACCTCTTCATCAGAGATGGGAACGTTCCGTGCATAGATAAACTCTCGATCGGGATCTCCAATCTGTGGGTACGGGTGCCTTGTCCCCCACCACTCGGGGTCATGCCTCTGGCGATTCTCCTGGTTTGCGTGGTACTCTGCAATGTCCTGATCAAGCTGATCCCCGTCAGTATCAGTGGTCTGTTGAAACGAATCTTCATTGTCGTCGTCAGACTGTTGCCAATTGTTGCCGTTCATTGTCACAATGTGAATTCGCAATGTATCGTGTTTTGAGATGGAAATGCGTTGTCCAAGTGATGCTCCGAGTTTGTTCAAGGAAAACAATAACGAGGGAGCTCGAGGTTATAAATTTGTTTGGGTGAATGGGACTTTGGGAAGACTCAAGGGACATGAACAACAAAGAGCACTTGCTTCTCAAAGCGGTCTGGCTCAATGGCATGGCACTCAGGCTCTATGGACGAAGGCGTTTCATGGCAACGCCCATGTCTGGTTTCTTGTGGTTCGCACAGAAGATGCTGCTAGAACTAGTAATGGATGCTCATGCTGGGGGATTTACTCCTTGGATACTATCAACTACCATGGTGCCTTCATAATTCCTGGGAATATCTTCACTCATGGCAGAAACATGAGCCACCTTCTAGATCGATTGTGATGGCAACCTTTCTCGGGTCTGCTCCAACTGAAGGCTGTTGGTCTGTGAGTTGATCATGGCTCGACCTGTCACGTCCTTTGTTCATGTCTCCCTTGGCCTGCCAAGTGACAACCCCCAAAACAGAATCGATCTGTGTGCCACACCCCGCTTAGCGTCTTATAGAATAAGGTAACAATAGGTTACTATATGGCCCTAATCCCAGTTTTCCAAATCCAGTGTGCCACGACTTGTATTCTTTGTTCTGCTAGATAAAGACATAAGTCGGTTAGGCGTTGCCAACGTGGTGTCTACAAGACCACACCACCTGGTCAGCCGTTCAATGAAGGTTATAGCCTCTCGGTGATGCCACCAACGAATCAATAGTTAGCTCATGGAGATTCAGCCTTTCTTTGTCCTAGGCCTAGCCATGGCTCATCCAGGAAAAAGTGCGTGCGATGTGGCCTGTATTGGATGTACAAACCCCAAGACAGAGCTCAAAAATAGACACAATTGAGAAAGATGACCTTTATCCGTGGCCATAATGAGGAACTGTAATGTTCCCGGGTATCGTGGTGCCGAATACCGAGATGCATCGCTAATATCGACGCATACAGAGAGTAACAAAAAACGCCATAAACCAAACCCCCAAAACTCGCTCGCCATAAGCAAAAAAGTCTAATGCTGTTTCAAACCGCATTCCATGCCCTTGTTCTCATCTCAACCCGATCCCTTGGATAACCCCTATCTTCAACCTTCACCAACACGTCTGTCGTCAACCTAATGCCCTTGTTAGACTCTCTAAGCTCCACCATGCCCGTCGTCGAGTCAGCATCAAATACCGCTCCTCTCATTCCTTGGCTGTAGTTCCCAAAGTGAGGATTACCGAAGCTAGCGTCGTTATGCCAGTCGCCATCAAGAGCGGTGGAGCCGCTGCCACGTGAGAACTTGAGAAACCCGCTCTCGAAGCGGCTTCGGAGCTTGAGCTTGGTAGACACGAGGCGAAGGAGAGGCTGTAGAGCAGGGAAGCAGCCACACCAGAGACCAACGTGAACCTCCAGAGCCGTCCAGGGACACGCCCTGATCATGTTGTAGGTTCTGCAAGTTCAGTGTTAGCACAGCCTCTATGAGCAAATCAAAGGTATACCAACAGATCCGAGGCAAAGTCTGTCGTGATAAACATGACAGTCTTAATAAGGGCCGTAACGGCGGCGAAGAAGCCGACGGAGAAGATGAGGGTCAGCTTGATGATTTTGGGACGAGTCATCATGTTGCTAAAGACCACCCAGAGGGGAAGCGCAAGGAGCACAACGTCAAGGCATGTGCCGACGATGGAGTGTGCCCACATAACATGGTCCTCCTTTTCTCTGCTGACGCATTTCCTATCGGGTTTTCCGGCGTTGAAAAAATCTCTGTCACTCACTGTTAGAGTGGGAAATGACAGTCGACACATAATATACTCACATGATAGGGTTACACTCGAGAAGGAAGAAGAAGAAACAGATCAGAGTAATGGCGATGTTGATTAAGGCGGTTATCCAGACGCATACCATGAAATGTGCTGAGATTCAGTCAGTTATCAACTCTCAGAAGGAATATCAAGACACGCTTACGCTCTCTATTTAGACGAGGGAAGAAGGCCAGGATGGATAGTCGAACAAATCCGATTGGCCAGAAGAATAGCAGTTGACTAATTGGCAGTGACTATCAAGATATCCGTGTCAGTAATGGTGAACCTTCAGCCCAGTCTTGCTCAGACATACCGAGAAGAAGGCATTCAACTGCTCTGGAGTGAGCGAACTTATGTGAGATCCAACTCCATATCCAACAGCGACGATTTCTCGAGAAGAGAAGACGACCGCGAGCACCTATATTCACTTCATTAGCAGCCAACTCGGGCAACAGAAACAACCAAATACCAACCCACCCAGGCGATAAAGGCCAACAGATCATCCCACCAAAGAGCTTGTATCATGACACCCCTCACATATAGCCTCAAGCTCATAATGACCGACGTGATGACAATGAGGGCGATATTCAGGTTCAGCAAGATGTATCCATGCGAGTCCTCCGCCTGCGGCTCGACTCTTGGTCCGACCGCCATCTCTTCTCGTTGGTGACGGTGATTGTCGTCGTAATGGAGATGGCCCGCGGGTTCTCCCAAGTGCTCGCAGGGCTCAGGAGTCGTCGGTCTCGGCCGAGTTTTCGAAACAGAATGTCTGATAACCGCGAGAACAAGTGGCAAGACATTGAGTAATGAATCCAAGTTCCAGGGCGAGCTTGCTCGTTGCTGGAAAAGTCGAACCCAAGGGGGCGAACTCAAGCCTATTATGGGGGATATATGTTGGCTACGCCATACTTGGACGAGCATCCCAAGCCACGGCTTGAGCTCACAGACGATCTAGGCCAAGCGTCGTGCGGAGGATGCAGGGGCATGTAGACATCTCCTTGAGTGCGTTAAGGCTACAACCAGGTCACGAGCAGGGGTCTGATCCAATTAAAATGCCGCAAATTAGAGGTACTTCAATTGCCTCCTATTTTATATGGTGATAGAAGTCCCAACAATCCTGCTGGTTACAAAGGGCAACATCACACTGCCGGCAGCCGTACCTTGTTTTTTTTGGCCCCTTTTTCCTCGTATTGGTGTTGATGCCGGTTAACGGCTTCCTCTTGCTTCGTGACCTAATTTGACCGCAGCGGAGGCCTTGACAAGCAAGGCAAGGGCTATTTTTCCCTCTTTTGACGCGTTCATGCAGCTCCATAGGCGTATTTTCGTCGCCAGCTCGATATCGCTTCCTGGAATGACCAGTCCAATAAGCCGCAATAAGGTCATCTATAAGGCGGCCTCGCCAGTCACTTTGAGACCGTATTTTATTCCACTTTGGCTGCCCATGAAGCTGAAGAAGATAGCTGTTGATGAGGGCTGTGTCAAGAAGGAAGGTCCAAGCTATAGCCTGCCAAGGGCCGCGACGAATTGAGTGACTATAGCCCCGTGATGCCCTCAGTTGGTCGCCACGGTCCACATGATTCATCTCGTCGTTATAGGTAGCGGCGATAGAAGGGATCGCAAAGGTCTTGACGGCTTCGTCACCAAAAAAAACGCTGTATTGGCCGTGCGCGGGCTTGATCTGTATTTGGCCTCTTCCTCTTCCGTATGACAAGCTCGTCGCCTCTGAACACAGTGGATAAGAAGAGTACAAGGGCGTTATCCTTCCACGCGATTTGGTTGACCTAGGGAAGAGCAAGTCAAATTAATAGGGTTTCTATAGGTCAATTTGACTTGGCTTGCTACCTTATTATCAACTGTTGGAGCACTTCTGAGCTCATTGAACTGAAGAAGTCTCCGGCCGGCAGAATCATCATCTTTGAGCTTCGCGAAGGGGGCGTAGATACCACAGCTGCGGCGGGCTGTGCCTGTGGCCCCGTGGCCGTAGTGACGGAGGCTTCTAAAGAGATCAGCCGACGAGAAGAGGTTATCAATGAAGACGTGATATATGGCTTTTGGTAGCTTATTAATAAGGGCAATAACCACGCTTTGTGTCGGGTTGAGGTGTGTGTAAAGTCGCCTTCTTCTCTGAGATCGAAGCCGCGTTCCGAGGCTAACTAGACCGTATCTCTTCTTCGGCTCGTGCCAAAGCCACCGTAAGAAGAGGCCTTTTTGCGCCGTGGCCCAGATCTTGAAGCCCACGGGGATAGGCTTATTTGGGACTCGTGTTGTCTGGTATGACCTTCCTGTATAGCGGATCATACACTCGTCCACAGCGATATTCATGCCCGGCTTAAGGAATTCAGTTGACGCGTATTGTAGGTGCCGAGACCACTCGTCAACGGCGGCGAAGACCTTCGCAAGGCCAGCTTTGGCAGCCTCTTTGGCGAGGCTGAAGGGGTTGAAGAGCCGAAGGTGCCGATGAAGCAGTTGAAAGCGGTCAAAAGTCATAACTTTGAGGATTGAATGGTCAGAACCTTGGTGCCCCAGCTGGGAAGTCTTCCAATGGTCTCGGATTGTGATTTCCTTATGAATTCCTATATGAATTAGAAGCGCAAGCCATAGATATACCTCTGGCACGGTGGTTGGCTTCCAACTGCGAATTCGAGCCCGTGGCTTCCAGCTGCGACTGCGAAGTAAATGATCAACCCATTCATTCGTATATTTAACCCATTTTGCGACTAGGAAATAAGGCACAAAGTGATGGAAGAGGTTAAGAGGCTGCTGGGGCAGCTCTTTGACCTCGAGGTCGCGATCGGGCACCATCACCGGGAGGAAATTGGTGCCGCAGCTAGGGACCGGGTTGAATACAGGTCGGCAAGTGAAATCGGCTGGCTGCTCGCGGCGGCTATTCTCTTCTGTAATTATAATGCTTGGATCAGAGGCACTCAGTGCCTGACTAGGGATTGATTGGGAGCTCATGAGTATCTTCAAAAAGATTTGCATGGTATTTTAGGTGGAAATAATTAATGGAGCACTATGCCGTACCCCTCTCGTACCTACGTCATGACTAAGGTCATGTGGGTCGAGTAACTGGCTGTAGCCTTAACGCACTCAAGGAGATAGTTCAGCCAAGGTGAGATAGCAGCGCCACCGCGACCCAGAAACAGAGACTCGTGGGGAGGATCCGAACGGATGGAGATTTTGGGCTGGGGCGCCCCTCAAGGGGCCTCTTGATCGCCGGACTGGGCAAGGTGTGATTTGTAATCGAGGGCATCTTGACCGAAAGGCTGTAGCCAGGGATAGCTGATGAAGCTGAGGAGGCCATGTCTAAGACAAGCCCGAGGCTTCATAAAGGGAGAAGTGCCAGGCTGAAGCCATAATTGACTTCGAATGCCACTTCACAGCCTACAAAATGGATGACATACAATCTAATGGCATAATTACAGGTTGTGGCAACACACAAGTAAGCCCATAGCAATGATCGAAGAGTCTCGCCAAGGAGACCCCTACGCCTCACAAGTCCGAGCTACAGGAGCTTGATCTAGAGAGTTTGGCTCCAAGCATCTACACATCTCAGGAACAAATCACAGAAGTTCCCATTTCAAGACTCCGTCTGTGCTTAGAAACATCATCAGCGGGCCGTTTGCCCAGTCATGAATAGGCCGACAGCCTGTCAAAGCTCAACTTCCCCCAGATAGCGGTTTGACCAAGGCACAGCTGGCGCTCGTTGGCGTCCAAGCTAGGCCGGTAGCTCCCATCGGCGGGCAGCGGGACACCCGATTCGGTTGCCCTGCGGATCGGCGCGCCGGGACTACAGCCCCGTTCCTGGCTAGAAAGAGGCTCGAGCGTGACGGGCGCAAAGGACGAGACCCTGTCTCTCCTGACGTGTTGGCTTGTTGATTTTTTTGAGTTGTTGCAAAGCCCATGACGGTTGAGATTTGGGGGACGAGGCCATGTGACTTTTGCCTTTAAGTTCTCATCGCCAAGCGTCTGGAAGAGTCTGTAACCGCCCTGCTTCCATGACTGGAATGCTCAACTCGGCTTTTGTGGAATAGTCAGCAGGTGTCCGCGATGAGCCAGAACAGACTCTAAATGGAGAAGTAATCGCTGTTGCCCAACAAGCTTATCGACCATGATGATGCCCGAGGCTGTTGTGGGTGCAAGCCCAATGGAGCTGCAAGGAGAAGCAGAGAACATCCTCTACCTCCAACGGTGAGTATGATTCAAGAGTTTCTACTGCCCAGCCTAGCCTCCAGTCCTGTCTGCTCTGTCGAGTCAAGAACCATCACAAGTAAATACTTAACCGCCAGCAACGCTCGACTCCGACAAATATTGCACGATAAACCTCTACCTCTATGGTCTGATCAATGCCTCGAGTGAATCACATGGTGCTTCGACAATCAATTCACCGCCGGAGCCGAGGAGATGACTCAAGGCGAGAGCGTTTTTTTTCTCATGTGCCAACCAACGAACCAGTCATTCTCCAGACTGAGAGGTTGTTGGTGCACCTTGTTTCATCTTGATCACAGTGTGGCAATCTCGGATGTAACCTCTTGTTGTGGAGCTGTGTTGGGGGAGGGGGGAGCTGCAAGTGATTAATCACAGCTCTTTTGGTTGGGATGAGACATCCGTGATGGTAACCTCTCCCTTTGTCAAATCACGTATCGCTGCGCCTCACAAACATACGAGGTTTTATTGGGTCCTAGTACTTCTCGATATGAAACTCGGGCATTACCATCTTCAGGAAAGGAACGCTTGTTTCTATCTCATCAATCGCCAACACTAAGCGTGTGATTATGGACAATGCCTCCCTCAGCTCCTTCGAAAACTCCCATCAATATTTACAAGACTAGAAGTGTGATGTTAGAGAGGAGAAAAGCTTTCCAAGTAAATAGAGTTCCTAAAGTCCCTTTAAACTCGCTATCTTGTGGGTAAAATATGCGCCAAATATCTACCCCTGAGATCAATCGCTCGCTGAATCAATGCCTCCAACACACATTTCAGTCCTATCTATAAGGACCACACTACTCCAAGCACTCTACAGTCAAGCCTTGAAATTGTACGGTATCCAGTACCCTCCAAGCCCCAGTACACAGTACTTTATCCGACCAACAGTGAAGCATCCCAGTCAATGTGATTCCACTTTATGCGAAACGTGAGCCAGCCAGCCAGCGGCAGTTCGCAAGCCCGTCCATAGCATCGCCGTCCAAAACATCGCGGATACTCCTAAACTGTATCCTTGTCCATCTGATCCTTTGCCGCCCCGGATCATTACCACAGCTCCTCACTATGCACCATGTCCCTCGCCACCCGGCCTCCAGAATCTTGTCGGAAGCTTTGTCGCGAAGCACCAATGTTGGCAAGGTTCAACGGTTCAGGCGGCCCCTTGCGTGATGTCGCATCATTCTTCGGGCTCGATGGGTTTAAAGTAGCCTTGGGATGTGAAGGGAGGCCGAGGGAGCCTGGTGGCAGCTCGGGAGAGCCCACCGAATCTCTTGCGAGTTTCGAAGAGGTGGGAGAGAGCTGCTTTCGGATATCGGGTTCGTATAGATGGTGAACGGGATGGCCGCTTGGAGTCGGAGACTGGATCGGATCTGGTCGTCTGTGACGTTTAGTTCCTCGGGGTGATGTCGAGTCCCAGGCGCCAAGGAACGCAGTTCCGGGATGGAACGAGGTCAGGAGGCCGCCAGCAAAGAATGGCAATACTCCTCCAAGTACCATAAAAGCAGACTCATTCTGGAAGAGGCTCCCCGACACCTCATCCGCAAACTCGACGAGGCGATAGATCGAGTAGACGATAAGGAGAGTCGACGCTATTTCCATTGCTAAGCCCTAGAGTTAGCGAGGGCCACAATCGTTACAGAGCAGGGTCAATTACCCATGAGGAACTTCTTGAAATGGGAAGACGAGTAGATCTGGACGTGTCTGGCATCAAGACTTCCTCGCTTGGTGCTGAGGCCCAGGGTGAACCAGAAATGCAGCCCAGTGCATGCCACCAATGCGGCGGCTTGGATGGCCAAGCCTGCGGCTGTGACAATTGCGCCCTGCTTTCGCTACTCCAATGTCAGCTTATCACAGCCTTGTTACCACCATGCTCAGGAGTACATACAGTAACTCCGCTAGACTCGTATGCTGTAAAGATGATGCCGATTAGCTGCAATAGCATACTGCCAGCGCTGAGTCCCCAAAAGACGAGACCAGCCAGGAGTGGCTTGAACGGGCAGATTGGCTCCCCATAGATGCCTAGGATATGAGGGAGGATGATAAAGATGGCGAGGCTGAGAAACGACGGGCCGAGAACTGTCCCAAACAAGAAGAGGAAGAAGTGGCCTTGGTGGTCTCGGTTTGAGTGTAACAGGAGCCGGCCGATGAATCCCAACACTTCGAAAAAGAGTCCAGTTGTGAGCACCGCAGAGAATAGATATGTCCGCGATCGAAAGCCGAGATAGGGGGCCGCCAGAGCAAGAAAGAGAAAGGCGACCAGTAGGACGGCATTGCCGCCTACGCTTGGATTGTACGCGTAGAAGCCACCAAAGGCTGGACAGGTTGAACCACAGTCTCCTGCCATCGTCGATTGTCGACCAGCGATGGCTAGCAAGTTATCATGACAGGCTTGGCAACCGAGGCAAAAGCAGAAAGGAACCAAGAGCAAGACACAAGAGGATTGGCCCACTACATATACACATACTGCCTACGGGGTGCCAGGCCAGGCCATCACAGATACCTGCCGGTCTGAGCAGAGACATGCATGTGAGGCTCTGCAGCTACGGGGCGCTGTAGAAGAATGGTCACAATTGGAGGGGCCATGGCTGCAGTGCAACAATCCGGACCGTGACCCATGGAGGCAGTTGGACGCCTTCCAGAGATGCCCTTCTCAGTGGCCAATGAAGTGTAGGGCTGAGAGCGGGAACTTGCGAGACGTAAAGCCCGGTGGGTGGAGAGAGCCAACCAGCTTTGGGCACGATCGACATGGAAGAGCACAAGGGTGCACGTATCGTGCAAAGTGCAAGTACCTCGCCATGGCAACCAGTCATCGGCTGAGGAGGCAATGCGTGGGAATTCGAGGTGAGCCACGAAAGACGAGCTGACGATTTGACCCGATACCCTTGTATGCCACCGGTGTGAAGAGTGTTTGCGAGAACAAGAGCGTTACGCAGGCAGCATGTATGTGACGACTTGACATGGCCATGCCAACTGCAGAACCTTTTGCGACTGAAAGCATGGCAGTGGGAGAGTATATCCCGGGCCAAGCCAGGATCGAATTTACCAGGGCGGAAGGTCAATCTCTTGCCTGCAGGACACAATCTCTGGTCAAGGTGTTGGCTGAGTTGGGGGCCAAGCCTGCCAATCACAGCCAGATCAAGCGGGGAGCAGCGGCAGCCTGCACCGCGCGGAGAGCGATGCAGGGCCACGAAGTCGGTGAGATATCACTCTGGTTGGTGGACGAGCGCCAGAGGAGGCATCCATCTTTGGCGGCAAGCGGGCCGCATCGTTCCATTCCGCGAGCTGGGGGCGCTGAAGGCGACTGCGACTGGTCGTCGGGAGTTTTGTTTGCAAGCATGTTCCGGCTGTGACAGATGGATCATGGCATGATTTAAGATTCGTGTTGGTGCGGAAGCGCGCAGTAGGCTCGTACTATGCATGAGAGTGCTTCGGGAACAGGGCTATTGCTTGAAAGGAAGTTTAGTCGACCTCGGAGCATTTCGATCGACTCAAAGTGGACAATTTGGGGGCTGGTCCTGGGGTCCTAGGGGACCCTTGATATGCAGTTGGTTCGACGTGCAGTGCAAAGTGGGCGACGAAACGGCTTGGAGGCGGGCCCGGGAGCTGTCGATCTCGGCCCTGGTGCCCTGACAGACACCTACTGCCGATATGGTGTGGTCGTGTTTGTTGGCTCAGGCCTGTGGCCTGTATCCACTCTGCCGGCATGATGAAGCCATCCAGTCCATGGAATGTGATGGCATTTCCACTCAATGCTGTTGGTTGATCTCCCATCGGCCGGGAAGTGGAGGCGAAGACCTGTTTGACTGCTGGATCGAGCAGGTGCCCATCATGAACTGGCTGTCACCAACATCTCGAGTCTGCATCTGCAACGTTCGCGGTGACAACGCGGCACGCGGCACCTCGAGACCCGCTGATGAAGGCCGCCTGTCTGAGATCTTTTCCGGGGAGTCCTAAGACTTCTCCACAGGAACTTTGGGCTTGGTTGGGAGTCATCGCGGCACAGCCGGGAGGGGATATTTTATCAAGAGTTGGTCGCGTGAATTCCGGTCAAGGAACAAGTCCCGCTGAGGAGAACTATCCCTGCCTGGAGGGACTTTTGCGATGTTGAAAGATTGAGGATGAATGGAGCGGTTGCTTAAAAGGACCCCATGGGCCTGGCAGTTTGGCGCGGCAGTGTCATGTCGGTCACAAGTGGCTCCGGCCGCCGTGAAAACCAGATGAAAGGCACCAGCCACGGGTAGCTTAGCCACATGACATAATGCCTGAGCCACTCTTTGCTAAGGTGCTGACCGCCCGCCACATGGGGGCTTGGCTGGGAGGCTGAGCATCGGTGACGAAGCTCCATCCGAAGCTTCCCCAGATCAACGCTTTATGAACCGCTTCTCATGCAAACAACGGTATCCATGAGAAATTGCCAACTCCTGGCGCCTTTCAGAAGGATAATCCAGGTCTGAATTGCTGCATACTACACATACGGCCGCCCTTTTTGATCATCTAAGGGCACATCACTCTCCGCTCACCCCATTTGCTATCACACCTCATTGGGCCATTAGGCCCAAATCGTCTCATTCCTCCATCACCTCACGTCGCACATCAGCCTCTGTTTCGTGTCCTGCTCGAAGCTGCTATTCGCTCATCATGTCCATCCGCATAGCTTTGGACCAACAGCCTGAGTTCTACACCAATCTTGACTTCATCCGCGGCCGCATCATCTTGGGTCTCAACCGCCCAGAACAAATTGGCAGTATCGTTGTCAAGCTTGAAGGCGAGTCGGGTACAGCTCTACAAGCTCCCAACGCCTTTGATGCAGATTACGCTCCTAGGCCACCAGGAGCTCCCCAGCGTCCCCCTGGTAGCCTTGCAACCGAGAACCACAAGATCCTCTACAAGCTCCAGCAGGTCTTTCCAGATGACTACTACGCCAGCTCTTCGAGCCCATATGGCTCATACCCACTCCAAGCCGGCGAGCATGAGTTCCCGTTCAATTTCAAGCTTCCCATCAACAATGCTTGCAGCGACCCTGAGGCCATGTCAAAGATTGGTGGCGTGGCGAATGTAGGCGGCTTTGGAGGTGGTGGCCTTTTTGGTATTGGAGGTGTGAGAGTCATGGACGGAAGCAAGCAACTCTATCTTCGTCATGTTACCCGCACGCTGCCACCCTCACTGACTGGATACCCCATGGAGGCTGAGATCCGTTACTACATCAAGGTCACGATCCAGCGTCCAGGACTACTCAAAGAGAACTGGCGCTATCAGATTGGTCTCAAGTTCCTTCCAATCGAGCCACCGCGACCAAAGCACACAGCTCAGGAAGCCTTTGCTCGCAGGCCGTTTACTTTCCGGCCAAGGTCACCGGCGCCGGACAAGAAGCGCAGTACACTCTTCAGCTTCAAGGGTAGTGAAGACTCCAAGTCTGCCTCCACCCCGGAGCCGTCCCCCGACACCGCCCCGGCTCCGGCTATCGAGATTTCGGCTCGTCTGCCCCACCCCAGTATACTGACTTGCAATAAGCCCGTTCCGCTAAGGCTTATTGCAAAGAAGTTGAACAACAACCCAGATCAGGTCTTTCTGGTCTCGTTTCAGATGGATCTGATTGGCCGTACAGATGTTCGGGCTCAAGAGCTTCACAACCAGAAACTCAACCGATGGGTGGTCGCCGCCAACTCCAACCTCAACATCCCCTTGACTGCTTCACAGGAGGATGAGGTTGGAAAGGAGCTAGTGATTCCCGACGACGTGTGGAAGAATATGCCTCTTCCCAACACCGTCGCACCATCCTTTGTCACCTGCAACCTCTCCCGAAGGTATGAGCTTGAGGTCAAGCTTGGGTTGTCTTGGGGCAAACCCAAAAAGGGCATTGCATCCAGAGACCCATCCAAGAACCCCCAGGTCATCCATCTACCATTGCACTTTGCTCAGTTGGAGGTTTTCTCTGGTATCACTCCACCACCCGAGCTCGTCGAGGCGGCGAGGTCCAGCCGGCCGGGACGAGCGACCTTTACTGGGAATGCACCCGCCAACGGCCTACCTCCTCGTCTGCCGCCCCGAACAAACACGGCGAGTGCCTCGATGGCACCACCTCAACAGCAGCAACATCGACCACCTCAGGCTGCTCATCAAGTACCTCCTCAACCAGCTCATGATCCGCTATACCCACCACAGCTGGCACCAGGTCAGGACGTACCGCCATATGACGATGCGCCGCCTAGCTACGATGAGGCCATGGCAGAGAACCTATCAGGTCCCTTTGATGGAATGCAACCACGACCGGCTTACAGTGGTGTCACCAACGAAAACGCACCGAGCCAGTTGCCCCCTGAAAAGCACTAAAGTGTTGCAAAGCGCGGCTTGAATGTTTAAATTCTAATGCACTTAACTGTAATGACGACAGCGGGCGTTGTGGATGGATGGGTAGGATGGGATGGGATGGGATGGAATGGGGGGTTTAGGGAGTTGGGAGAGTAATGCAGTTAGATGCCCGTTGGATCATACCCAGTAGCATGCGCTTTGCCCATGATCGGTCAGGAGTTTCGGAGACGAGCTTTATTGAGAGGGATTAATAACATACCCGCATGAGGGATTCATGCGTCAAGACTTGTTGACCAATCTGAACATCCATGATGCAGCTTGACCGTTTGCCCACCTGGCTCTCACATAGACCGAAGCATTCATTACCTGCCTGAGTTGGTTGTTGCCTATCATATGAGCTTCCTGTCATTCCACCCTATACCCAAGATGAGATATGGAAGGACGCAGAAGGGGATTATGTAGATGTGTCATATATCGGCAATCTGAGGCTCAACTTCCTACTTCCACCACGGGGGTACTACCCTAAATTAATGGTGTTCAAAGAGTGCGAAACGAGAAGTGAGATGCCTGCGTCTTACATGTACACTGTAGTCTTACTGCGGATTCAGACTGAGTCAGTCTTCCAGCAGTAAAAACACCCAAGTCCCATCATAGAAACATCCCAAGGCTCCAAACAACAGGCCCATAGCTATGCCTCTACAAATATAGGCTTGTCTATCCACTTCATTAGGGTCAGTTGGCATCCGTTGAGCTGAGCGTTTGCTTTCAATAGTAAGAATCGTAGCGTCACGCCAACAGAATGGAATCACACGACAAGCAACATGTCTTTCTGAATGATTTGAGATGTATATCATAATGAGAAGAAATTGATGTCCCAATACATTTAAATCGTTTCCTTAAACTAAAAGTCAGTCAAATGCCTTGTGTTTTGTCTGGTTCTAAATCTCCTACCCGTGTAGGGTGAGTGAGTGCAAGTCGAATATCTAATATCTTGGTAAGGACACAGGACCACCGATCATGACAAAAGTTGTTATTCGCCTTTCTTGACCAGTTAGGTATAAATTCTCGTGGTCTTTGGCCCAAGTGTTTCTGAGACAACAGCTTGTAGTTCGTGCATTCAAGCCAATGACCGAGTCCCTTCAGTTAAGACCGACTCCAAAGCCTCTTGACCAGTAAAATCACCAGCGCAAAAATTCCATCCGTGACGTCACCTCCACCTGCCCCCAACGCCGAGCCGTCCGAGGCACTTTGTAGACGATTATATCCCCAAGCTCATGCGACTCCAGATCCATGAGCAGATCAGCACTCTTGCGCAGGGCGCTCATTTTGGCATCGCCAAGACCATCATCAAGCACACAATGGCATCCAATTGTTAGCCGAGGCTTCTCGTCTGGCCGGTATCTGCGGCGTTCTGAGGACCCTCGGATAAAAGCTTTGGGAAGGGAGATATCGGATGACTATGCCACGATCCGAGAAAAGTACAGTATGTTGATACTCCCCTGAAAGAGCTAAGAGGGTGAGTAGAGACGTCAAGACTTCTGCTAACATTTTGGTAGAGACTCCAAAATACCCCATCGTCCTTGCTCATGGCCTCTTCGGCTTTGCTGAACTTCGCCTCGCATCCTACCTCCCAGCCGTCGAGTACTGGCATGGCATTCGAGATGCCCTCACCGCACAGGGAGCGACAGTCCTGACACCTACCGTGCCTCCGTCCTCCTCCATCGCCGACCGCGCCGCTGCCCTTCGCTCTGCCCTCGAAGCCCATGCACCTGCCCCCGAGGCCGTCACCATCATCGCACACAGCATGGGCGGCCTCGACGCTCGATACATGCTTGCGCACCTCAAGCCCCTTCCAGTCCGAGTCGCCGCCCTTGTAACCGTCGCTACACCGCATCGTGGGAGTGCCTTTGCCGACTATCTCCTCGACGAGCAGGTCTCACCGTTACACCTCCCCCGGCTATACTGGATGCTCGAGCGGGCGGGCCTCGGCACAGCGGCCTTCGCGCAACTGACAAGGCGATACATGGCTGACGAGTTCAACCCGAGCACCCCCGACTGCCCCGACGTACACTACTTCTCATACGGAGCAGCCGTTGAGCGACCGGCGCTGCTGAGCCCGTTCCGGCACCCACATGCCGTGATGACCAAGGCCGAGGGACCCAACGACGGGCTTGTCAGCGTCGAGAGTAGCCACTGGGGTACATACAAGGGGACTCTCCTCGGGGTGAGCCACTTGGACCTGATCAACTGGTCGAACCGGATGGGATGGACAGTGCGCGAGTGGATGGGCATAAGACGAACCTTTAACGCGATTGCGTTTTATCTGGACATTGCCGACATGTTGGCAAAGGAAGGATACTGAGTTCTCTCATCTCTGCGATTGAAAGCAGGGCTGTGTACTTGTATGCATGAGTGGTTAGACTTAGATAGACTTTTTGTAAGATACAGGCGGGTTTGCAGCGCGGTGTCGTTTCTCGCAGCCGGAACATGCACCCCAGATCAATGGTCTGCAGTCTGTAGAGGCCCCATAGAGGCGATGAAGCTTAAACGGGAGTATGCAGACTGATGCGATGGCATTGGTGAGTGTTGAGGGAATGAAGGGCGTCTTTGTACAATTTTGAGATGAGCAAGGCTGTTATCATGGTTGCGTTCTTTGTTGATCTGTCAAGCAGGCGAGAAGAAGCGTTGCCTAGAGTGATGCCCATTTGTGCAAACGATTTGTGTCGTGATCAATTCGCTATCAACTTGGCTCGGGCCGAAAACTCACGATACTATCAAGTCATTCATCATCACCCATGCTTGAACACGGCCATCATCGGTAAGGAGAAACAATCAATTGCATTGCTTCAAACAGGTAGGTATCAGTAGCATTAGAATATAGAATACAGCCACCTTGCCGCGAACACTCGACAAGAACCCGTCCTCCAGCACATTTGTCCCACTCGATCCGGTGGTATGAGGGTATGTACAGAGTGTCGCACACCGCTCTCATCGGCCGATAGCGTAGCGTAGCGACCGGGCCGACCAGGGCGGCGGGCGAGGAATTGATGGGGGACGTAACCGATATTTGACTGGGATACGGGGTCACAGTCGGTCACCCGGTGTGTCGCAGAAAGGCACCTTGTCGTAACACCACTTGAGGGCCCCCGAGGCATATAATCCAAAAGACGCTCATGACTACGCCTCGGGCCACCCTCCTCTCCCCTCGACCCCTGGCATCTTAACGTCGTCTAGACCACAACGGCCTTGTTGGCCTTGCGAGCGGCCAGCTTCTTGTGGATGAAGAGGCCGATGAGACCGATGGCGACTGTGCTAGTTAGAATTCGCGCTCTTGCTATAATGAGAAAGTGAAGCAACTTACCGACACCGACAATGCAGAAGACGACCATGACACCAGGCTCCCGGGCAGCCCAGTTCTTCTCGCGCTTGACGAGCTGGTTGACGACCTCGTCGCGGGTGATGAGAGACTTGATGGCGGCCATTGTGTCGAGAGTGGAGATTGCTACTCAATGTTAGTTGTCATGTTTTGATCCAGACTGAGTGATAGGATTGAAAAATGATGATGCCGGGGTTTCCAGATGCCCTGAGCCGAGATCATTGACCGTCCAATCTACACCAATTCCAAAATCATGACCAAGCCATCCATCAATTGAGCCACGAGCGAGCGAGTTGAGGGCGAGCAAAACCGTATCGGCGCATTTGCTTGGCAAGCGTCATTGACAGCCATCATCCCAGGCGCAGAGGCCGGCAGAGGAGCCGGGATCTTGAGAGCACAGAGGCGGCGGCGGCGTCGAGCGACATGGAGGGCAGATGATGGCTGGTCATGGACTTGGTCTTGACTTGGAATTGGTGATGATCGGGTCGAACAATGGGCTTGAGTCGGGGGCAGGAAAACGCGCAGCAACGGCAGCAAAAGGACAAGATGTGTGGCATACCTTTTGAAGCTTGGAGGGTGATGAAGAAGCAGCAAGTGATTCTGGTCGCGAAGGCGGGCTTTGCTGTGGTTTTGTTAATCAGCTCTCGGCACCAAGAGACACCAAAGGTCGCAAAAAGTGGAGACAACAGCGTCACGCCCCGAAAAAAGCTTGGGCCAGACAAAGTGGATTCGACTGGACGAGAAAGTACAGGACAGGACAGGCCAAGGGCGAGCCAAGTCAAGCAGAACAAAAAGCTTGCAAGGCAACGCCGAGCAGAGCCAGAGCCAGGGTCCCGTCCGTCTCTCTTCTCGCTGTTAGTGTTAGTGGTAAGGGGGGAGGGGCGTGGGCGGCCAGGGTGGTAGGCAGAGGGTGGCGGGATAAACAGGCATTTGGGGATTGTGGTGCGCTCTTTTCACGACACGCACTGTGCGGCGAACCTGACGCGGAAAAAGGGCCTTGGGATGAGTGGATTTCTGGGTGATGATGATGTTCCAGCTGCGTAGCGGATCTCCATATGGCACGGATGAGACGGGGGGAGTGACGGTAGAAGCTAGCAAGTGGGACTTACAAGATGGTGCTGGGTCTGTGAACCTGCAAAACAAAAACACGCTGGTTGTCACTTGGGATGGTCTGGTCAATTGGAATCTGCTTGGCGTGCCTGAGTCTCCAAGGGAGGTTTTTAAGCAAGAGTCAGGACTCAATGGGAACGGTTAGGACGGGTTCGAAGAGAGTGCAAGGCGAGTCGAGAGAAAAGGAAAAGGCTGGAGGAAAGCTCCGCCAAAAGGTAATAGGATCAGCAATTTGGCGAGGCATATTCCACTCAGCCCGGGCCAGACCAAACAACAACAATGGATTGACCGAGGATGATGGACGACAATTCCCAACAACCAAACCATCCATCCATCCATTCATGAGGCGACGCCGAGAGGCACCCGAGATTCGCGAGAATTATGCCTGCCTACCTCCAACGAACGAATTGGAGGTCCTGGAAAGAAGAGAGGTCGAGTCCCGACTCGCCAGTGCACTGTAATAATCGCTCACTCCGCCCGTCGTTAGGGACTCCCGTCTCTTGATGATGGCGAAACCCATCCGCATACCTCGACAAGAGGTAGCTCCCATGTCACCAGCTACCTCGACTCTGTAGGCCCATACCGCTTCCAGCCTCCAGACCAGGCCAGCGTTTCGCCAATTGCTCCCTCCACGAACGGGCCGCTTGTACAGCAGCGCGAGCCCCAGTCCCTGGTACTAGCTTCGATACGCTCAGGTCCCGTACTGGCGCTAGACCCTGGGTAGCAAGGCAAGCAGAGCGGCCTACCCAGCCATCAATATCCGACGTGAGAGAAAAAAAAAAAAGACAGGACGCGGAGGGCCATCTCTGGTGCAACTCGGAACACGGCAGTCAAGGGGCGGTGCGGTGCGGTGAGATGACCCATGTGGGGAAGCCTTGCCGATTTCAAGCTCCATCCCACTCGTGGTCCCACGGCCCACGAGGGCCATGAAATGCATGCGTGCAGTGCAGTCCATGCAGCGAAGCAAGCAGATTGCAGCGTGCAGAAGCTCTGCATCAAGTACAGTGCCGGTACAGTGCAATCTCAGCCAGCGCCTCTGCTCTGCCTGCCCTGCGACAAGATGAGCTGCGCGAATTTCTGGTCATCAACATCCATTCGACGATAGAGGGCGGTCCTGTCCTGTCGGTCATGATAACCCGTCGCTAGAACGATGCGAGAGAGATTGCGAAAGGGGCCCAAGATGAAGGCGACTCCATTCTCGTGCCGTTTCTCCAGAACCGGATCGAGGGTTCTAGCCTCACTTATCCCACGTCCTCTGCTCCAGCTCCATTGCTGTCATTGTTGTTGTTTTTGCTGTTTGATTACATTCGTGATGGGAGATGAGACTGGATCTCGACTGGCATTGTGCATTGATGAGCCAATTGACGGCCTACCCCGTTCCTCGGCACATTGCTCTGCTCTACCAGGCTCAATGGCTTGTCAACGGACTTGCACTCCCAGAAAGACTTGCTTCTACAGCTGTTTCATCACTGGAAAGCATCGCATCAAAGCCATCTCAGTTGTATCAGAGAGCGATGGCCTCTCTCCAAGTTCCTCGGGCGAGCCCCATCTCAAAAGCCACGTCCCCACCGGCTTCTCCACAGTCACACACGACACTGTGCAGGCTAGAAGGACCTGACACCAGCATCAACAGACACACCAACGCCAGAGGCCGGCACCAAAGCAAGCCCCAGTGCCGGGAAGAAGCGCGCATCCTCTGTTTCCGGAGGTTGCATCTGCGCTGCGGGCCCAATTTCTGTCTATCAATGGCCAATTGCCCGCTCCGGCCTGCCCGAGGCAACCGAGCAGAAAGAGACTCTCTTGTTTGATACAGTAGCTCTTCCGGGCGAGGGAGGGCTTTTGCGATTTCGCGAGTCAAACAAGCGAGGGCCGAGAGCGACTGTGTCGTCATGATCCGAACAAAGGCCTCATCTTGACACTTGCGTTGTGCATGGCATGGGGGCTCCCATGGTACGACATGGATCTTGTCTGTCACTCACTATCTCACTGCTGGTCCTGGGACTGGAACTGGGGACATGATGCGCGCAGAAGGCTTCACAAGTGGAGAGGACGATATTCGTGGCTGACCACTGAAAGCACCTGCATTGGCTCATCCACAAGTCTCCTCTCCTCCACTCAAACACTATCAAAGTAGTGTACGGAGTCCAGTGCCTAGCATAAATATCAAGACGACATCAGTGCAGGTCCCCGAATAAGATCACCCACTCAGAGTTTGTCCGACGGACTCGCTCGCTGTTCAGCGGCTGTTACTTACAGGCCATGCCCGCCCCCGGTGTCATCGCGGTCCAAAGTCTGGACCAGGGGCCAGCAGCTGGAGCAAGCCAGGAGCCCTGCCCGGGCCATCCATCCTTCGTGCAAATCCCGCCTGGAAGTCCCGGGAGACGAGGGATAAACGACGATGCCTGCAAGGGTTTTCTCACCCCAGATGCCGACTTGTCCCCGGGAGGCGCCCGCCTCGCTACCGTCGCCCACGCCTCTCTGCCACCGGCGCTGGGCCCCGGCTACCAGCCTCCTCCGCGACAACCGCCGCCGATGACCTCATAGCCTTGCCCCGAGGAGATTGAGAGACATACAGAGTCTCATCTTTTACGAGATGGCATTCTGGGTTAGGTGTTGTGTCTGGACCATGGATGGGAATATGCGCCGGCTATTGCCACGGGAGAGACCCTAGGCGTCTCTTTTCCTTACTTGGTCATGATGCGTGCGATAAGAACTGTACTGTACGGGTGCAGACGTCAAGTCGAAACACCGTAACACGTCAAACTGCACTCTCCGACGGCCGGTGCCGCGGCTGGATGCTTGCTTGCTTTGTGGCTGACCCAAGGAAGGACACGCGCTTCCACAAGGACCTCAGGTTATCCTAGGCGTCAACCGCTGTACAATCTGTACCTAAGGATCCCATCCCGCCGCCATTGGTTTCCAGAACCGATCCCAGCCAGTGTCACCAAAGCCCGGGATAGAGCCAAGACAGGAACCAAGCCGCGAAAGTATGGGGTACGTGGTTAGTGGTATCGGCCGTCACCAATGAGGTCAAGGTCTCTGTAAGACCTCAAGCCTAGAAGCGCCCCAAGGACACCTCCACGTTGCTGCTGGATGTGTGCATGCGCAGCATAGTTACCGTCTCCCCTCCAGACGGATCTCGAGCGGTTTCCCCATTGACGCGGGTTCCAATAACTCTGAATGGAAGCATGAATGTCACGAGTCCAATAACCTGCCTAAGTCACTCCAGCCGGGCGCCCCACGTATCCATGGATCTCCAGGTCCTGCATGGCTTCTCCGCTGCCTGGATGCTGTTTGCCAGCAAGCTGCAGCTGATCAAAGATCCAGTTGTTTCTTGGGGTTCGGCTTGGCCCTTGGCGACAAGCCTGAATCGGCGAACGCGAGTCTTGGTTTTCTAGGCGGCACTTGGCTTGGGACAGTGGCATCTGCAGTCACCGTCTTTCAACCTTGTGCCAAGAGGCATTTTCGCCTTGTCAGCCAGCAGCCCGGATGAGGCTGGCGGATGACCTTGAACCCTGGGCGGATATATGCTCGACTTATACACGTGAATGCACAGGACGGATGAGACATGGGCACGAAGTGAATCAAGGAACGATCCCGTGGCCCTGGTTGGGATGGACACATAGCACCGTGCATTGCGGCTTTTTCTTGCATCTCGAATTCCGCTTCATGATACGGTAGCCGCGGCGAACTTTCTTGCTTCTGTAGGCATCGTCACCGACGTTCCCAGCGGATGCACCTGCTTGAGTCGCGTCATTTGTCATACAGGCCTTCTCGTTGGAGTTCCCACCCAACGTAACGCCTCTTCTCTCCTCCAAGGCCGCCAACCTTACCCTTTCTGTCTGCGCCCAAAACCGCGCACTTCTGCCGAGGTTCCGGAACTCGATGCCCTTGCTGATACTGTTCTTGCCTCTGAGTTGAGCGCCAACAGCATACGCAACGTCGGGCGGATCGACAGGGATAGCACCGACGCCGCTGTCAACAGCTGCGACGTCGCCGTTGGTGGCTGCAGCGGTTATACAGGTTGTGAGAGTCCAGGCTTCTCCCGTGCTGGCCCTCTCACATACTTGACGTCTTCAATAATCAACACATCCTAGCAAGCTGCTCGCAGCCTTTGCCCCCTTCCAAGCCATGGCGCCCTCATGGCTCAGTGACTTGCGCCGCCTGAACCGCAACAACCTCGCAACTGTTCGCGCGGCGCCATGGGCCGAGATCTCAGGGTCTCTTGGCGATCTGGGCACTCTGCTGCCGCTCATGATCGCCCTCGCCGCCCAAGGGTCCATCCATCTCGGCACCACTCTCGTATTTTCGGGGTTGTTTAACATCCTCACCGGTGTCTTCTATGGCATCCCTCTCCCAGTTCAGCCGATGAAGGTCAGTAGTATTTATAGCCTACGAGCAACTCTCCCGGATCACCCGGACTCTTGAGATTAAGCAGGCTGACTTATATCGATCCCTTTCTAGGCTATTGCCTCGGCAGCCATCTCAAATGGCTCTGCTATGAGTGTAGTGACCGCTGCTGGACAGTGGGTTGGCGCTGCCGTGTTCATCATGAGCGTCACCGGCCTCTTGCGATGGGTTGTGCGTGTCGTTCCTATCCCCGTGGTCAAAGGTATCCAGCTGGGAGCTGGTCTCTCGTTGATTCTCGGCGCTGGCTCGTCACTGCTTCAACCTCTTCACTGGATTCATCCGGCCCTTGATAACCGCATCTGGGCCTTGGTTGCTTTTCTTGCTCTCATCGGTACCCAGAAGCTATCTCGCTTCCCCTATGCGTTGCTGTTCTTCGTCATCGCCCTGCTGTTGGCTTTTGTCCAGGTCCTCACGTCTCAACAGAGTCTGCCGTGGTTCCACGTGTGGCATCCTCAGTTTGTCATGCCTCGATGGGTTGGGAAGGATGATTCACCTGCGTTGTGGATGGCCATCGGCCAGCTACCCCTGACGACGCTCAACTCTATCATCGCTGTCAGCGCACTATCCCAAGATCTTCTACCCGATATCCCTACACCTTCGGTGGGTTCTATCGGAATCAGTGTGGCCTTGATGAATCTCACAAGCACCTGGTTCGGAGGCATGCCCGTCTGTCATGGTGCTGGGGGCTTGGCCGCGCAGTACCGATTTGGGGCTCGTAGTGGCGCCAGTATCATCATCCTCGGCCTTTTCAAGTTGATCATGGGCCTTGTTTTTGGTGAAACTCTGGTTGACCTCTTGCGGCACTATCCCAAGAGCCTCCTCGGCATCATGGTTATAGCGGCCGGTCTCGAACTGGCCAAGGTTGGCCAGAGCCTCAACCAAGGGGCTTCCGATTTGTGGCAGACTGCTGCGCGACAAGATGTTCGCCGACACCGTGACCTTTCAGACGAGGAGCGCACCGAGAGATGGACCGTCATGCTCATGACGACTGCCGGAATCCTGGCCTTCCGGAACGATGCTGTCGGGTTCCTGGCAGGCATGCTCTGTCATGGGGCGTACCGGCTCTCTGAACGATTGGCAAAGTGGCACTCACGTCGAGGAATCTTCCCATCTGAGCGTGACCCCCTTCTTCATTGATCTTGACATGGGTTGTTTGTCAAGGTACAAGGCATTGGCTGATGACTGTTCGCATTCTTACGGCGTTTGAATTTTCCATTGTTTCCTTCCCTCGTAGACATTTGGCATTGGCATTGGCATTGACACGTGTTATGGTCAACGGATTCTTTGCGCGACACTCATTACCGTTGACTCAGAATATGAGCACGAGACTTGGAGCTTATCTTTCTACGTTGGCGTTGGGCTCTAGGTTGCATTTTGTTGGGCATGAGAAGGCGTGAACATATTGTGAGATAGAACCTTCAGATATACGACATTTCTCTGCGATTAGTAGGAAGGAGTACCAAGTTGATGTTCAAGCCCAGGGCTTCATCGAAGTTGAACATGCTCTAGCAAGGATCCCATCGTCATCCATCAAAACGTGAATAAGGGATTTTATGTACCATGTCCACCACATCAAGCCACGATGCAGACCGAGATACAGGTCTTGGGTGCCTGAAGGAATGTTTATTTGTTTGGTTAAAGGCGCCTCTGGGGACGGCCTCATCTGAGCTACTGACGCACGGGTATCCCTGGCTATCAGGAATATGCCATGAGTGAAGCGACGAACGCTCACATTCAACATGGAGCGTTTACAAAACGAACAAAACAGCAGATTGAATGACAGTGAGTCTGTGCTTGCACTATCATTGGCCTTTATCATCTGGTACAATAATGAGAGCGCGTTTGGGTAGTTATTGCCATTGTGAATCATCAAGGCTGGAACTGGCAGGGGAGGCAAGTAGCACCCGTTTCCTTAGGTCCCCCGGATTGTTTTCTTTCCTGAATAACAAGGAATGAACGACCAATGGCGCGCCGTGAAACCAAGACGCAAGCCAAATCACCACCTGCACTCCAAGAGACAATTGTGTCGCCCATCACCGACGTCTTGTCAGCAAAACTCTCCAACATTTTCTCTTGTTGAAGCGTAAAATAGGCTCCCATCTACACTCCAACATCTCATTCCAACGAATCCGTAGGGAAGGAGGCTTTCAACGGTCCAGTGCCCATCGTCACGGTCGTCCCTTCCTTGTCCCCTATGGGTACTAGCGGCAGGAGCCATCACCAGTCAGGCTAGCAAGTGAGAGGAGACTCGGAGCCCGTGAGGGAAGGAGCCCCCCCTCAGGCCAATCACAGCGCGCAGCCTTCCCCCCTCTGACCCTCCCAGACATCGCGGCTCAAAGGACCCAGGCGAAAGCCTCGTTCCCTTGTCTCGAACCTTTTATTTTCCCCGTCCCTTGTCCCCAAAACGGTCATTCTCGACAAAATCACGGCCCCGGCGCCCAAGTCGAGTCCCGTCGTCGTCAGTCACAACCCCCGTGAGGGCGAAGCGACGAAGGAGCTGCTCCTGTGAACAGCGATGACTTCGTCCATGACCGGCCGCAATGGCCTGCCCGACGCCCTGGGGAACCGCCCGGAACCCCAGGTCGCGGTCGCGACGACTCCGGCACCGATATCGACAGCGACGGCGACACTGGTCGCCACCGCCCATGCCAGCGACGGCGACAGTCGCGACTCCAAGGGGGCCACTTCGGCGCCTCCTTCTGCTTCACTTTCGGCAGATGCACCTTCTTCAACGGCCACAGGGCCTGTCGCCGAGTCCTCATCATCATCAGCAACATCCGCCGCGCCTCCACCTCCGCCAACTGCCGCTGCTCCATCGGCACCCACACCCACACCAGCTCCAACTCCAGCAGTCCCGTCAACAACATCGCCAACAGCACCCTCGACCGCTCCTATACCGAGGCCCTCGACTCCGAATCGAGAAACTGCAACTTCTGCTTCGGCGACAGCGCCGGCGTCGCAGCCTCCACCTTCGACGCCGCCGCCCCGATCCGCTCTAAACACTCTCGCAACCTCTGCTCTCAACGCCGACGCCGCGCTTGGAACACGATCACAAGAGGCGGCTTCTACTGCACAGGCTTCGGCTCCTGTCGATGCAAACTCCAACGACCACCCGATGCCCGATGCTCCTGCCCCCGTTGACGCGAGTGCGCCATCAAACAGTGCTGTCGAGCTCCAACAAACTACTCCGATGCAGCTGGATCTCCCCGCAAACAACATGAATGAGACATTCGCGCCCTCGACGCCGTACAACTCGGTGTCCTTGCCTACGCTTAACCAGCATGCGTACATGATGATGGCACTGGCTTCAATGGCGGCACCGCCGACTACAATCACCCCCTCACAGGTCACATTGCCTAACCCCATGGACGAAGCTTTTAATGGCCTTGCTCCGGCAAACTCGATCCACCAGGCGAACGCTGATAAGACCCTTGAGTCGTTTGCTCGCATCGAGTTTGCCGACAGTGTCTTTCAGATGACTACGTACGCCGTCATTATTGGACGAGATCAGCGCGCACTGGAGCAGGCACGTCGCGATGAGAAGCGTGACGAAGCTTACCGTCGCCGTGTTGAACAGCATGCAGAGAATGGCCTTCCACCCCCATCTCCTCCAAGAGGACCTGACCGCAGCAAATTTAGTAAATCCTACGTGAGCGAGGAGGGAGGAATGTTGGGCCCCGAATCTGACAACGGAGAGAATGGCCGGCCAGCAAAGCGACGAAAGACTAGCACTCAAGGTTCATCGCAGCACGACAACGATGAGGCGGCGGCGCAGGCGCAAGAAAACATGATCTCTAATCGACAATATGTTTCTCATACCCCTGGCGCTGCGGCAGTAGACTTGACATCACTACGACCATCACCCTGGCACGTCCCCTTTATCGGTATCCACTCACCAGGTCCCAACATCGCATCCAAGACCAAGGCCATCTCGCGAGAGCATCTCAAGATTGCGTATAATGAGAAGGAGGGCGTCTTTGAGGCCATCCCGCTTCACAAGAACGGCTTCTTTTGCGAGGATGTTCACTACAAGAGTGAAAAGGTGGTGCTGAAATGTGGTGATCGCCTCCAGATCAAGGACATCGACTTTCGATTCCTAATCAACGGAGTTGAGCGAGGCCGGACAGGTGCTGAAGAGGACGTGGAAGAGGAAACTGCGGTTCAGAAACGACATGCCCATGGCGGCAAGGAGATGAGTTTCGACTTTGAATCCTCACACGTCAATGGGCAAGTCCAGGACACGAGCGATGAGCTCTCCGAGGTGGCAAGCCCGCCTGAGTTGTCAGACTTTGGAGAAGAAGATGAGGCTGAAGCTGAAGCCGAAGCCGAAGAAGCTGACGAAGCTGAACCGATGGAGACAGTGGAGGCTGAACCAGAGCCAGAGCCAAAGCAAGAGCCAGAACCGGAGAGGCCTGCTCCAGTACAGGAGCCCTTTGTCAAACCTGAATCGGTACCCGAGCCTGAACTACAACCGCACGCTCTGATGCCTCAGATCCCCAAGAAACGAGGCCCAGGCAGACCGCCAAAGAACGGCATCATGTCGAAACGGGAACAGCGATTGCTAAAGAAGCAGCAGCAAGAGATGGCCAAGAAGACTTTGCCACAAGCTCCCCCGGTTGAACCACCCATCAAACGCAAGGTGGGAAGGCCTAGGAAACATCCTCTGCCTGATGATGCTAGTGAGCGACCCGAGAAGCGCAAATACAAGCCTCGCAAGCCCAAGGAAGATGGCGCTGAGGGTTCGGACGCTGAGAGGCGTGCCCGAGAAAAGAAGGAGAAGAAGGCCCGCCCCAAGTCACCGCCTCTTAACCTCAATGTCAATGACTACACTAAAGAAGAGCTTCAGAAGCCTAACAAGAACTATGGCGTGCTCATCGACGAGACGCTCACGGCAGCAGGACCGGACGGCCTCACTCTTAAGCAGATCTACAAGCGAATCTGCGAACGATACCCATACTTCTTCTTCCGCACTGAGACCAAAGGGTGGGAGAGCAGTGTGCGGCACAATCTCATTGGGAACGAGGCTTTCAGAAAGGATGAGACTACCAATCTCTGGTCTCGTGTCCCTGGCGTTGAACTTGACGCAGGGAAGAAGAGAAAGGCATCCTCTCCCGACCGCAATAATCTGGCAGCCAGCCAAGCCTATAACCAGCAGTACTCGTATCAATACAATGCTGCGCAGCACGTGGCACCCGGGGCTCCTGGATACCCCCCTGGCCAAGCACCTCCGGCATATCAAATGCCGGCCTACAACGCACAGCAGGGTCAAGCAGCGCGACCAGTGCAGCCTTACGCAGCGTCGGCTTCACCTCCAGCCCCCGGCCAGCCGGCTTCTGGGCAACCAGCCGCGGGCCAACCGGCCCAGACAGCGCCGACACAACCGCCGGCACCCGCACAGCTGCCGGCAGGCTATGGACCTCCGCCGGCTCCAGCTCGGCCCCAGCTCGGTGGCCCTCAACCGGGCGCCTACAGCTCACCATATGCGCCGAGGCCGCCGCCGCCAGCAAACCCTCCGGTCAAGAGCGAAGATGGGCATGCAGCACCCGCAGCACCCACAGCAGCAGCGTCTGCTCAACCACCTCCGCCACTGGCAGCAGCCAAGACTGTCCCTGGACCTGCACCAGCTTCCCAACCTGTTGCTGCTGCTCCTGCCGCTGCTCAGGCAACTCGCCCACCTGCTACAACACCAGCAGCTGCTACCCCAGCCCGCCCGGTTATCGATCCCCGTCTTCTTGCGGCTGTCGTCAACCTCAAGAACGGCTTGGTGTTGAACTTGAACAGGGCTCGTAACCCCAGATCAGAAGGCATAGTAATGTCTGCTCTCAATCGATGCCTTGGTCTCAAAAAGCAGGCAACGGAGAATGATAAGATGGAAAGCATCTGTATGAAGGGCATCCGTCAGGTCATGGAAGGCTTCACCAAGAATAGCCCTACCCCTGGGCCAGCAGCTTCCGCTTCTCCGCCTGCCAGTGATCTGCCACCCGTTCTAGAACCCAGGGTTCTTGCATCTCTCACGGGCTTCAAGGATGTCTCGGTCAAGGCGCTGAGGGCGAAGCTGGGTGAGGCCAAGGCGGAGGCGGTCACCCTGTCAGCCATTGACCGCGTCCTGGGTTTTGCAGACGCCAGCATCGTGCCCCCGCCTGGAGAGGGTGAAACAGTCGGCAACTTTGAGGGCGTTGAGCAGCATCTAATGAAATCTATCAGGCAGTTGTTGGAAGGTATGAACCAAACAGTCCAAGGTTCATGACCTAAGAAAACTGGCCCTGGATTAGGACGTGTGTTTTCTCTTGTTGTACCACTACGACCGACGGCGCAACAGAGGGCAGGGAAAGGAAAGGGTGGGATCGGGTATACGAGCATTCGAGGCGTTTTGGACGGTCTAATGACGAATACGAACGAAGAAAGGGCGTGCTGGATATGTTATGTCGACGCTGTTACGAGAGCAAGAGCGCCAGGCAAGGTGTTGTGTTGGTTGGCTGGCCTCTGCCATTCCGACGGACAGCAAGATGACCTTGAGCTTGAAGCTTTGCTCGACACAAGGACGTGGAGTTTTTCATGGGGGGGTTCCCATTTGCTGATATCCCCCGATATACCTCTAGAGCAAGCGACTGACTAACTGACTGTGCTATTAAATTAAATCAAGATGCAATATGAAATGAATCAAGCCTTGAACTCGTCTCGTGTGATATCACATGTGCTTGATAACTATCTGTCTGTCTGCCTTTGCAACACTTCCACTCCCCCCTGAGATTCTGATCAACAGAGATCTCTCAAACCCGCACATATAATAGCAAAGCTCCATCTCGTCACCAAGAAAATGGTTCTTCTCAGATTACAAACAAAGAGGAAGAAAAAGAGGTTAAAGTCGCTAATATGTACCCATCCACAGAACCCCTTCCCAAATCCGGCAAATCATCCATCCCATCCATCGCTCCATATCTTTTTTTTTGAAAGGACTGACAAGAAGCCGTCTTCGTCATCGTCATCTCTTACGTGTCATTCTGCTCGTTCGTGTTTCTGCGTCCGTAGCACACGCGTGTGCATAGATTAACATGTAAACAGCTTCCTCCTCCTCCCTCCCTCCATCTGCTTCTGGCTCACCCATTCTTGATAGACTTTTGATGTCCTCTCCTGACTGAGCCCAAGGTATCAACAAAGACAAACTTCTATATGAGAAGAGGAGAAAAGTTGTGAAAGAAAGGGGAATATTCTCAAGGAAAGAACCGAAACGCCTCACACCATTCCAAAGCAAAGACTCCCTCCGTTGACGCCGGTGGCCCGGCACGTCGCCTCAAATATTCATCGTCCTATGCGTGTCTGCCCCTACACGACAGAGGAAATCTCGTGGACCTCAAGAGGCATGTGGCGCGTCCTTCTCTTCCGCCTCGACACTGGTCTTAGCATCCTCAGCCTTTTGCCCAGCCAATTTATCCACGCCAGAAACGCCACTGTCAGCTTCATCGTATGAGATGCCCAGGCCATTGGCATCCTTCTTATCCGCCGCCGCCGCCGCCGCTGCCGCAGCAGCAGCGGCAGCATTCTCCTCAGTGCCCTCATCGAGATTCATCAACGCCGGCGGGCGGTGCCGCATCTGCCTGGCCTTGGCAAGAGAAATCGTCTTCTGTTGATAGCTCGTTGTGATGGGCTTGGTGTCGTCACGATCGATCGTTGCCTTCATCAGGGCTGCCATCCACAATCGGCCCTGCTTCAAGTTGGGGAGAGCAAAGTAGTGAACCGTTGGCTTGGTGAAGTTCACTGCTCTCGAAAGGCCCGCACGAGGAGGGACAAGCTTGAAGATGAAGATGGAATCGTCGCCCTTCTCCAGTTGCGCGTCAGCAGGGTCCGCAGGAATTGCCTGGCCTCCGACAACGCTTGTAAGAGTGGCGTGGAGGCCTGTTAGCTTTTCGTTATCGGCAGGGAGAACTCGATGGAACGAGATGTCGATAAGGCCCTTCTCTTGTTCATCATCCTCCGAGTAATAGTATGCCAGCCGACGCCCCTTGAGAACAAACAAACGCGGCTTCCAGGTCGTCATGAGGTTTGAGCTCTTCTTCCTCATCCAGCCACTATAATCGGCATCCTTCATCGCCTCCTTGGGTGAAATCTTGAGCAAGCCGCGCGTGTAGGCGCTCGTTTCCTTTTTGCCCTTCTTTCCGCCCTTCTTGTTCGACTGCGTTGTTGTCGTGCTGGGGCTCTTTGCGGTATCAGGAGACTCTAGATCAAAGCTGGCTCCGCCCGAGGGTGTCGTCGACCCGGTTCGTGACGGTGATTCCACCATAATTTCCTTAGTTGTTGAGTCTGTGGGTGTTGCAGCCTTGGATCGGTCAAGGCCAAGGTTGTCGGATATCGCGCGCATACCCTTGCCTCCAGCCAAAGCAATAGGCTTGTTGACTACCGAAGCGAGCCAATCCGAGTTGAATCCTTGATGCTTAGCCGTGCTGGGCGACGCCGTTGAACGAGCTGATCCAACTGAAGTGTCCAGTTTGGTGACAGTAGGCGATGGAGCTTCACCAGCTGGAGGCAAATTCCTAATCGAGTCCGAGGTTGTTGACGCAGTTCGCCGGTGAGGACCTGACTGGATACCGTAATACTTCTGAGCCGCTGAAGACATGCCACCCTCTGCCATGGATCCTACACTTCCGAACCTTGACTGCCTCGAGATGGCCGTGGCGCTTCGAACTCTTTGCTCTTCTGCATAACTTGACTTTCTCGACTCTGCCCCACTGTCGCGTTTTCGCAGAAGGTTCCGGCGTCTGCTCCCTTCAACGTCTGTACCAGAGAAATAACCCCGATCCATCTCTACCGAAGAAGTGTCGTGCGCGTCCGGTCCAGGGGGACTCAGAAGATCCTGGAGGCCGGTTGAGGATAGTGGTCGTGGCGAGGTCTGAGAATAAGCGCTCCCCAAAGTCCAGTTCCGATCGAACGATGGCTGCTTCTTGTGCATGACATCCACTCCTGGGTAGGTGCCAGTGTTGGTAATCTTAGGAGTGGGAGACAGTCCGGGGGCGACAGGTGTTCCAGCATTGCGGAAGTCGGTCGATGAAGAATGGCGACGTGAGTGATGCAATTCCCTAACTGATGCCGCGGATGGTCTCTTGATGTGGCTGGCGCGATTTGTGCTGTCTTGCGCGTGATGTGTGGCAAGCGTCGGCGAGGCCTTGGGGGTTTGCGAAAGAGAAAGCCGTCTCGTCTGAATAGATGTTGGCCGGTTGGTGATAGTGTTTGTTCGACTCCTAGTGCGTCTCACTTCCTCGACGCCGTCGTTTCCATAGGTCTGTGTCGACCGCCGCGTTTCTAGGCCGCGAGTATTCACCTCATCTTGCAGTGCCTTGATCTTGTGCCAGGTTTTCAACCGCCGGCCAACGGAGCCGAGATCAAACGCTTTGATAAATAGCGAGCTTTGGTCCATGCCCAGAAGAACCTCACCCGAAATCTCCTGGTCTCTGAAGACCTCACAGTGGTGCTTCTCAACACCTGAAGTGAAAAGGTATTCAGCCACATCATCGGGAGACCAAGCTTCAACTTCGGCGCGTGAGTGAAGGTCCTCCTCTTCCTCGTCAGTCTCCTCGCCATGAATATAAGACGCTCGGTGGTCGAGGGGTGTGCTGCTATACTCGCTTCCGGAATCGGTCGCTGTTGCTCGGAGTCCACCGTTGCTCGCCGGCGATCGCAAATCCGTGATATGCTCGTTGATAACGTTGAGGGTTTCGTGCAGAACAGGGCTATCCTGACTTGGTGAGGTGAGATGGTTCAAGGTCGGCAGAATGGGGGGTTCGCTCGAAGCCAGGACGGGTTCGGATTTCATATTGTTCAAAGGGAGAGTCACCGGCTGTTGGGGAATCGCCACGGATTGCCGGTTTGGAATCGGCTCCTCCCTTGAGATGGCATCCGCGCTGCCTATAACCCTCGAATCTTGTGCTGCGTCATGATGAGAAGTTGGACCTTTTGCGGCGCTAAAGGCGCTCGTAGGAACGATCTTGGGGGCGGGTCTGGTGTAGACTATGGATGGTCAATTATTTCTCGCGCAGGAGTGGTGATAGTGTCGGGATGCAGACCTTCGGGGAAAAGTCCATTGTTGTTGTTTACCATGTGGCGGCCGAGAAACCAGCCGTCGCCGAACTCGTCATCTCGTTCTATGAGTTCGACTCGGTCGCCTTTCGCAAGACTCAATTCATCGGAGCTTCGAGCTTGGAAATCGTCTGCATGTCGAAGATATTCGTCAGCATCACCAGTTTGACGAAGAAAGAACGAGGGGCTAGGAGACAAGCTTACGTATCACGATCAGGGTGTCGCCAACCTCAGGCCGTAGAGGGCCTTCGTTAGGGCCCCTAGAGGCCATGATGTGACGGAGCGATGCGCTGGTGATGGTTGAGGCAAGATTGTTGATGGTGAACTGGTCGAGGCCGGAGAGACCGAGAAACGGAGTGGTGGTTCAAGGGCGGCTTAAACTCTGCCCGAACGGTGGCGCGGTTCCGAGGGGGAGGCCTAAGGAGTCTATCCGTGGGTGGAGGGAGAAACAAGTTGGTGAAGACGCTCAACAGACGCCATCCGTCGAGCCTGTATTGCCAGGACGGGTTGTCTGCCTGGTTGACGCTCTACGGCAGGATGGCTGGAGATGATGGAGTTGCGCTGTCGGGTTCTGGAGGTGCTCTGAGCTTCGCTGTGGCTGTGGTGGTGCGCTGTGGTGGTGCTCTCGAATGGTACGCTAAGGTATGCTTTGCTGTAGGTAGTGGAGCGGCGGTTGGGGAGGCGGGAGAGGACCGTGGTCCCTGGACAGGGCGAGAGAGGGCCTAGCGTGGAGGGCTGCGATTGGTGCGACCCGAGTTGTTCATGACTTTTTACCAAGGTGGGCTGGACGTGGTAATCCAAGCAGATGGGATACTGAAAAGGGCGTGAAGGGTGAAGACGAGGGAGGAGACAACTATGATAGTTTGGATCCTGTCTGGATTTGAAAATGCTTGTCAGAAGCGTGAAATTATTGAAAGGCCAGAATTCCTCGGCAATTGCAAGGTTCTGGAAGAGGTTTTGTTGCTTCAGAGGTGCATTGGGCTCCTCCACTCCAGGGGGTATCTGGGATTGGGTGATGCGGCCAACCTTTGCAGATTCTATTTTGGGATGTAATGCCAACACAGTGGGCTTGTGGTGAAATCAGGACAGAGTCAAGCGTTGTCGATGAGCCGAGCCGTGGTTCTCTGTGATTTGGCAGGGCTGAGATGGACGCGCATGGGACGAGATAGGTTGATTCGAGAACGAGAGACACGAATGGCGACGAGGGGTTGTTGAACGGGAGATTGGGAAAGGAGACGTGGTACAGTTAGCGAATGAGGGTGACGCAACGAGCCGCTGATGATGGCAAAGGCCACCGCGCAGTGTTGTACAGAAGACGGGCCGGGACTGAAGCTGAAAAGCTCGTATTGTGAATGTGCACTTCTAGAGGAGGAGGAGGAGGAGGAGGAGGATGTCTAGGTAGGTAGAGGTGGGCAGCAAGAAGGTAGATAGAGAGGAAGTGAAGAATTTTCAGGTTTAGTATCGACCGTGGGGATTGCAATAAAGAATTTTTACGGGACTACAAATCTTGAATGGAAGGAAGGACATGCGCGGCGTGTTCGGACCTTCGTAGTGGATGGATGGATGGACGAGCGACCGACTGCAACATCGTGGTGCCTGCCTATCACTTTGCCCGTTCCTGCCGCATCTAGGTACAGTACCTACTCGGAACAGACAGCCTACAGGCAGGCACAAGGGGGCTTGACGGACGAGAAGGTGCCCGCGGGATAAGCTGTGCATTTGCACTTTGCACCCTCAGTGAGGCCCCCAACAACTCAACTCAACTTACCTGACTCTGATGCTCACAACTTCAGGTAGCGTCTGGGCACCCGCAGGTGGTCTTGTTTCGCCGGGGTCATGGAAGCGAAGCGTCCGGCATAACTCTATTATGCCTGGAGTTGGGTTGTTTGATCGACCTCAAACACTGTCAGATCATAGCAGGGGCAATTGCGTCTTTTCGCTCGGTCTTTTCAGGTGCAAGGTCTTTTTGCGTTTCAGTGGATGGGCGAGTCAGACGCCATTGACAGCAACGTTCCTGATAACGCCAGATATCGACAGGCACAAGACAAGTTGGAGCAGTTGTTGGGAAAACCTAGATCTTCATCGAAACACGGGAATAGACGAATCATGGACTTTACATCCGTGTCCACACTACCCGATCCAAGTGGATACCATCACCAGTCCTGCATCTACAACTCGATGCATGCCAGAATCAAGCAAGACATAGCAGCTAAGCACGTTCAAGTGGGTTCGAGTGCGTCGGCGCAATTATCCGAGGACCTCCTATTTGAGAAGGGGGTTCTTCACGTTTTCTTCTCGTCATCTGGGGGATCATATTAGTTATGTAATTGTGTGTGTGATAAACTTGAAATTTGATGCATTCACAATCATGTGTGTAAGTGGATTTGCCTACATTCAATACGTACACATTGCCCAGGTCGGACCAGTCAGGGGGCAGATGGCTTTGGAGACAAAGAAGTCGTTGGCTCAACACTATATATATACCTTCAAAGATGGGAGGAATATGAAACGCCATGTGTACCTCCATTCAAGTAAGTATTTCAAGACGAAAGAAATCAGTCTGCCTTACTTGCAGCACCTACCCACCTTGCAAGCGTCGTGAGGCACTGATGATCTTGGCCGACCCCATCTCCCCGCTACATCCCCCTCCCAAGAAAATATCTCCACTCACAGTATCCGTGTCAGCCCAATCGCAGGACGGCCTCGGCGAGCATACAAACGGGCTGCTGCTCCAACACTGCAGCACCAAGACCAACCAGGCGAATAAGGTCCCAACGAGCAACAGCCGTCTTCCGGCTGACGGCTTATGGGTTGGCTGATGGCTTAAGAGAACATCACATTTGCCCAAGCCCTTCTTCTTCTTTGTTTGCTCCATCACTCTTGCCTTACTGTAGGTTCCCCGTCCCCGTCCGTTTGGTTCCTTCCAGTTCTCTCCCCTGCCCGGGGTCTGCGACTGCACTGCGCTACAACTGCGCTGCACTGCACCCTTTGACTGGACCTGCCGCGTTCGTCTCCCACGGTTTCTCCGCCTGCCGCCTGCCGCTTGCCGATTCAACCACCTTCCTTCGCACCGCACCGTACTGGTTTTCTTCCTCTTCCAATCCTCGCTCGCAGACGACTTGATCCTCGACACGTTTGTCTCGATTTGCTCACCTCGGCTTCGCGATCGCCAGCACGTCGCCGCTGACACCCTCGCCCTCCGCGCAACCGTCCGGCGAATCATGATTAACCTGTCGGCTCTGGACTTTAGAAAGCGGCGACGTTGAGCATGATCCCCAGATAACATCCAGATGGTATTCACGATCTCGTCTCTACTACGACCTTCTCCCGGGCTAATACGCGATCGCCTCTCCAGAACCTCCCCAGATATCACCAACCTGTGAAATGCCACAAACATCCAGGTCAATCCAGCCAAGGGCCGCCCCTCCCTCCGAATCCCATCAGATCGCGACGTCAAATGAAACCCTCAACTTGCTCCTCGGCGGTCGCAATCATTCTTGGATGACCACCGGCTCATCTACAGACTTCGCTCCCAGGCAGGAACCCAGACCCTCCCAGGTCAAACCTCGAAAGCGAGGACGCCCAACAGCAGAGCCCGCTACCGAACCCGTCACCACCGCTCCCTTGCCTACCTCGAACGAGACTGCTCCACAGCATGAGAACATTTCCATCGGTCACGTTGTTGATCAGCCGACAGCTCCTGTTGAAACAATTAGGTACAGGAAGAGTCCTCTCTCCTATCTGTCGCAGTTTCATCCAGGCCTTGTGTCACGCTTGGTCTGGGGAAAATAACCTAGTGTCGCTTGGCAGCCTTAGCTTGTCTAGCTCGCAATACATGGCACAGGCGCTCTTAGACTTGTCGTTCCCGCTAACTCACTCTCTAGAGCTTCAACCATCCTCCCTTCCCCAGCACTGACTGACGCACCGAGCCCGAATGTTGCAAACCAGCACGACTGCGCCAACACTTTGCCAACCGCCCACCCCGAGGGCACAGCATCGAGGCACCCTCTCCCTAACGGCGTGGGCCGAGACGGCGCAGTACCCTTTTCAAATACTGCTCCGGCTTTCCAGGAGCAAAACTCGAATTCTACGCCTCCTCATCCACTCCCAACCGAACCGCCGAGCCGTAACATGACCGTTGACTCTACCCCGTCTGTCTCAGTCAATCAAGCAGGGGCATTGCCGATGCCCTTCCTAGTTAGCGCGCAGGTTCCAACTGCCTTCGTCAACCAAACAGCGGTGCTACCAGCATCCCTCCCAGCAAACGCGCAGATCGACGTTGTTGCGCCTTCAGAACCCAGGGCAAGGACCAATGGACCTACCTCTGATGTACATCTACATCGGGCGAAGCGCGCCCGTGTTCAAGGCCCGGCCACACCCAACGAGTTGAGAAACCAGGCCCTGTCTATGCAATGGAAAGAAACCATTACTAGCCGCGTGAAAGAATGCGATAGCGCGGGACTTTTGAATGACAATGTCGAGAAACCTCGTTACAGGATCTTGATTGAAGCATGTGCAAATACCGATCACTTCTACATCGCACTTCATCAAATCCTTTGTGCCTGGTCCTTGGATAAAGCACCAGTTCACAAGATGTTCCAGGGTCTAGTCGACCCTAGTCAAGTTGATGGTTCCTTTGAAACATTGCAGACCGTCCTCAGAAATAACCAAGCCATGTCGGTCTCTCATCTGGAATGGTTTGCCAACTTTCCTGTTCCTCTGGCGGAAGTCTTGAGAGTATTTCATCCATCCTCCCTGGCCAAGGACATTGGCACGTTTCTGATCCAGCTGTCATTGAATTGGTATAATCTCATTCAATCCGTTGGGAGCCGGATGCATCCGCTCCTTGCTTGCGAGCTGATCGAGGTACTTCGCTGCCCTTCTCAGGGGCTACAGGCCATGTTCTTTACCATGAGTCGCAGATGGCTCGGCATTAAAGACGGCCCTGTAGCAAATGCGATAAACGACATCTTTGAGAATGATCGAACTAATGAAGCTGCTGCGGCCGATCGCGGCGACGCTCCTGAGAAGATCAACCAAGCTCGGTCTCAGATCATAGCCCAGTACTCAAGTCTTGTAGTGCAAGAACATCAACGTCACCAGACCCAAATCCAACATCAACAATTACGACAGCAGCAACAACTCCCACCTAGTACGTTGCCTATCCCCTTTTACAATTGCTTTGGTTACTAACCTCTCCTCCAACGCATAGATACAATGCTCTCTCCTGCAATCACTCACACTGGCCCGATAGCTGAACGACGTGGGCAACGCTCAGTGCCTCAGTCGCCTGTAGTCCCATCTCACACAGCGGTATCATCACCGGCGTTGGCACAATCTCCCTCAGTGCCTCAGTTCGACGCATTGGCCCCGCGTCCCTCGATTAGCGATCGCAGAGTGTCAAGCCCAGCAATCACCAACCAGCACCCCCCACCGGGCAGTCCGGCCCTCCAGGAGCATCGAAGGTCTGGTCCCAACTATGTGCCAACCGATCCTCGGATAGCTCCGCCTCCATCTACTACCAACTATTACTCCCCACGAATTCAACCACCATCCTTACCCGGGACGGCCAGTGCTGGGCCCTCACCATCACATTCAAGGAATGGATCTCAGAGTACACCGCAAACCCCTGTCATGCCCTCCCAGGGGCAACTCCAGGCTCCTGTTCTCCTATCAAATGGACCACCGCTCCATCCGCAAAGAAGAGCAGCCTCTATTGCATACCCATCGCAGTCAGTTCCCAATGCGCAGGGGGGTTACCTACAACATCCTCCAACGGCCCAGCCACACTATATTGAACAGGCTCCGCAATCAGGGCCTCGTCAAGTCATGAACCCTGCCCCAATGGCACATCCTCATACGCAGATGATGCATCCCCATCAAGCAGTTCAACCTCTTCCCCACATGCAGCATGCCGTGTTGACACCCACTTCGCCAAACTACCCTCACCCAGTACAAGCATTGATGCCGCAGCATCAAGCATACCAAACACCTGGTGTCCACCGACCAGTTCCGCCGAGACGGGCGTTCGCGCCAATCCCTGAGACAGAGTACCCAATGAGCCCGTACGGCCGAGTGTCGCTCCAGGTTGGTCTGCACAAGGTTGGCCTGCGCAGCCCTCGACGCGTCCCTGCACAACCGGCGAACACTCGTTATTATCAATACATCAAGCAGTTCGCGCTTCAGCCCACGTTGATTGCGCCACAAACAGGTCTACGAATATTCAGCTTCAATGTGCCCAAAGATCATATGCAGAGACTTGCCAGGAAGACTCAAGGAGAAGGTCTCCCATACTGTTATTACTCTGAAGGCTCTTGTCGATACAGACTTCGTACCTGCGCGCGGTCTGCCAAGGAGACAGTGATTCAAGAGGCAGATTGGGTGCTGGCAGCAGCACAGTGGCCGCCTTACATCTTTTTCGATCTCAACCGTACCTGCATGGAGTTGCGTCGAAAGCAGCACTTCCATAAGGATCAGCCAATGGAGCTGACCGACTTCTTGGTTGAGGGCGAGAACAGTTTAAGATTGAGTTTTCCTCAAAATCCCCAAAATCAAAGACTGAGCGTCAAGTATTTCTTGGCAGTTGAGATTGTGGAGACCATCAGCCACGATTCTGCCATGAAGATGATCGAGACAGGACGAAGAATTCCAATGGAGGACACGAGGCGGAAGATACAAGGACGGTTACGCGGCTCGGACTCTGACGATGTCATCGTCGAGGACGAGACTCTGACTGTCTCGTTGGCAGACCCTTTCAGCGCAACCAGATTCAACATTCCTGTTCGAGGGGCTCATTGCCAACACCTTGAGTGCTTCGACTTGGAGACGTGGCTCCAGACGCGGCCTCAGAAACCGGCACAACAAGGGGGGGGAGCGTCGCAAGTAGGGGACGAGCCCTCGCTGGTGGATGTGTGGAAATGCCCAATTTGCGGGCAGGATGCCCGCCCCAGCAGTCTCTGGGTTGACGACTACCTTGTCGGTGTTAGACAGGCTTTGGTTGCCAATGGTGACACGCGGACAAAGGCCATCACGATAGATGCCACGGGAGTGTGGTGTGCTGTCGAGGAGCCAGATGACTCTGATGATGACGAGTCACCTGGGCCAAGACCTCCAACAGTGGCCAAAAGGGATACTCGGCGGTCTGAATCCATCATGCCGGCACGAGCGACCGTGATTGAAATCCTAGACGACGATTAACGGGGTGCAAAAAGCAGATATGTGCGAGCGGAGAAGAAGCAAGAGCAGCCCAATGGAGATTTGGGCCCTGGGTGCGGCGTTTGGAGATATAGGGCATCTGTGTCAGGTCGGGAAGAATGTGTTTTGCAAACAGATACCACTACAGTTTGATTCAGGGTTGGCGTAGGCGTTTTCAAGGCGGGAGGAAAGGAAGGGAAGGGAAGGGAGTCGAGGCCTGGGCCAATCTCGAGGCATTATTCCTCGTTATGTATCATGGCTCACAGGACATGTTTGATATTGTAGTTTCTTTTTCTCGTGGTTGAGAGTTCCGCGCTCATTAGTTACGTGGGCAGTGAGATATAGAGGTTCTAGCCTCGTATATACTTGAGGCTAGGAAAGTCGAATAAAAGCACGAAGCGATAACGAGACAACAGGCGAGATGCAAGCGGCTGGGCTGGAAAACGTTGATATTGGTGTTGAGGTGGCAGGATATTGGGCAGTTAGTGCGCGATAGAAGATACCTGAATGGTCACAGTCTCAATGTGGAACGCAGAGTATATTTTATCCCTGAAGGTCACGCCGGGTTACGCTTGGTCCGAATCTAGGTTGGATAGTCTAACTACCGCTTGCTGACTGACCTCATCACCATCCAGGAACAATCCTCGAAAACACTCGCCGACCATGGCGGAAAGATCCTCTAGCCCGCCGCGCCGGCTCAGATCCTGCGTCTCTTGTGTAAAGGCCAGGGCGAAATGTCGTTTTCAGCCAAACAATGTTGCACGCCATTTGTGTGACAGGTGAATATCCCCCCTATGCTTCTTACTCGTCGAGAACGTGTGGATAACGTGGTAAAGGTGCCAGAGCATGAATTTAGAATGCCTACCCCAGACTACGAGAAGCTTGAGAAAGCCCAGGAGGATAAAAATGGGTGACAGGTAGGGATCAATTACATTAGATTTATGAGGTTGGGTATCTGATGTTGCTTGAAGCTCGGCTACCCTAGAGCAAACCACCGTCTTAGGGGGGCATGAGAACAACGGTATGGAAGGCCATTTTTCTACCCAACAAAGCAAGGTCCCGTAATTAATAGCTTCAACTGATTGATTACAGGTATTGGAAGTCATGAAAGAGGTGCTGGAGGTCTAGTCAAGAATAATCAGCAGGCTGATTCTCCGTTGAACTCCCAGACTCTGCAACCTCCGTTTGGGCTTTCATGGCCTCAAGCAACTCTTGCTTTGACTACTTTCCGCCGGAATCATACATTGCACTTTCCCTTTGTAACCGTGAAGGAAGATTCGGCAGCTGAGGACTTATACAAGGAGAAGCCCTTCTTGTTCCGGGCCATCTTGCTTGTTACTTCGCCATTGCCTAGATCAAGACTTGTCGAGATGAAACGCAACACGCTTGCGTACCTAGGCTATAGAATGCTGGTAGAAGAAGAAAAGACTCTGGATCTACTTCAAGGTCTGCTAGTTGTCGCCGCTTGGTAAGATATTCATTTATTTTACACTCAGTTGCCCATGGCTAATGAGATTAAACAGGGCACATACCTGCTACATCGACGAAGGCCAGGTTACGAACTTGGCTTTTCTTGGTCTTGGATATACACACAAGCTAGGCATTACTCAAATATCCTCATCATCGCCTGAGCAGGTCAGCAGTAGTGGCCAGTCTGGGACCTCGGGCCTGACAGAAAAGATGCGACAAGAAGTAAAGGCACATTCCTTGGATGAGCAATGCTGTCTTCTTGGCCTCTACTGCATTCTTTCTATGCAAGTATAAAACGTGGGTATCTTGTAGCAAACCACTGACGTATACAAGTATCTCAACCAAACAGTCTCGAAGCAACCCCCTTGACGCAGCACATATTGATATCTGCTGCAACAACATAGCCGCCTCTCAAAGCGCGACATCTAGCCCCGCCCTGGAACATCTCGTACGGTTTATCGAGATGAGCGAAAGATTGTCAAAGGGCTTTGGTGAACCACATGAGCGCACCCTCTCTAGACCCTACGCCTTTCTTCTCGAAGGTAATGGGCGTCGTTTTCGAGCTGACCTGGAACGCCTCGCTGAAGTTACTCGGAATGATCCTGCAAGCCATCATCGGATTTTCCAGCTTTATCATCAGTACACTCTAGTGCGTCTTTACGAGCCCGCTGTTATGGTGGCAGATCATCCAGACGAAGGCGTTGCCCCGTTCGTTTATCTCTTGATCTGCCTCCGTAACTGTCTCGACGCCATACGGTCCTTCTTTGACCTTCTCCTGTCCTCTCCACCAGAGGATATACTGAAACGTTCAATTATAACCACTGATCAAGCTGCGTTTGTCATGGTTCTGGCGGCACGGCTACTGCTCATCGACGCCCCTGGTTGGGACCCCGCGGCCGCCCGGCAGACGCTCGACCTAAGCGTCGTGTTGGGAGAGGTACAGGCGCACATTGAGAAGGCACAGGCACAACACATGAAGGCGATGCAAGAATTTGCTGCCATGGCAGGGGATACGCTCTCTGAAGAGGAAGAGGCCGAGGATAGCACGTTGGGGGAGCTGGCGACGAAGACGCGGCTGCTGAAGGAGTGGTTTGAAACAAGACTCGAATGTGAACATGCTGACAAGATGCCCTCTATGCATGGTTTCTCAATGGAAGCAAGAGATGGCGAGACTGAAGAGGGCACGACGCGGCTTGGAGGGCTTTTGCATGATATCGCATGGAACTTTCGGCCATTTGGATGGTAGTCAATTTGATGCGTCACATATCGGATCTCATGGTATATGTGAATATGTAAATCAACGGCTCTATGGGTATCATAACGGAAGAAATCTCTAGTAAAACAAAGCCAACCCAACCAAAACTCCAGACATTGCCGCGTACATCACACAATCATCATCTCAAGCGTCGTTTCACATCCACCATCATTCTTCCTCATCATCCGACCCGCTCTTGTCATCATACTCATCTTCACTCTCATAAATCTCGTATTCCTCTGCAGAGTGGTGAGACTCCTCGTCAGTAGACCACTGGAACTCATCCTCCTCTGAGAGATCATCCTCGTCGTCAACATAGATGGCATTCACCAACTCCTCCCAACAAGCAGCATCACTCATGTCAAGACCCTCAATGCGGGCCTTCCACTTGCCCTTCAGCTGTCCCTCTTCATCATAGGGCATCTGCCTCATCCAGGAAGCCCAGAGGCTCACGGCTCTGGATGCGTCAAGCGAGCTGGCGCTGAACCACTCGCTGTGACGGATGCCGCATTCCGGGCAGCCCGTCGCCTCGACCTTGCGCTGGTTGGTCAGCTGGACATGGACGAGCTTCTCGATCTTGACGTAGTGGTCGGCGCTCTGCTGGACGAGGATCTTGGGGCGGTATCCGCACTGGGTCTCCCAGCAAGACATCCGCGCCTGTACGTCTTTTGCGAAGCCTATCTTGAGATAGGGCGCCGCGTCGTGGTAGCTTTCGGGGAAGGTGTAAGTGTAGATGTATCCATCAACCCATTTCTCGGTTTTGAGAAGTGGACGGAGCAAGAGCCTTCTGATCTTCTTGTTGATGAATGTTGTTGATCGAGTAATGCTGTAGCGCTCGAACTTGTGGACGACCTTGGTTTGCTTGGTGGTCTTGGGAGAGTCTGTTGTGGATGAAGGTGTTTGGGAGGCCAAGTCTGGAGTGTCCTCTTGCGTGGAAGTCTCCTCGTCAGTCTCGGCATCTGAATGCCAGGCTGATGAGGGAGGTGTTGGCGAGTCATCCTCAGCTTCATCCTCAACTTCATCTTCTGATGAGGTATCCTCTTGTTCCTCGTCCTCGACTGAAGGGATCGGAATAGACTCAAGCTTGACTCTCCAGTCTGAGATCCGAATGGGACCAAACTTGTCCCCATGGCCTACCCTCTTGTTCTTGCACATGATCAGATATGCGAGATTAGAGAGGATTGATTCAGCAGCCTTGAAACTGCCAAGCTCGACAATCTGGTTGAGCAGCCTGGCCGCTTCATTACAGTCGGCCTTGCTGATACTGATAGTGCACCGCGGATTGTTCTTCTTCTGGATGTTGCCATGGCATGCCATGCTGTGGCAGGCATCCATGTCGAGCAGCTCCCGCAGAGCGGAGGCCGTGGCAGGCCATGTTGTAACAGAAGGAGAAGTGGCCATTGCGCAAGGAAAGCCCACGCACGGTATAAGAGGATTGGATAAGAGGAGGTTGGTGATGGTTTCTATGCCAACATTCCCGCAGATACTCGACGATATATAGCATCTACCCCGAGATGGGGGTTAAGCGCCCATCGAGGCGAAGCCGGCTTGGAGGGCCACCTAACTGTCTCGACTTGGGTCATGATGCTGGCCAGAAGGGGGAGGTGGGATCAGCTGGGTGGAGCCCCTCGTGATGGCTGCATGAGGATTCGTAACAGAGAGGGAGCTGCCAACAGGTGTTGGTAGCTCAAGCATCGCTTCTCGTGGGGACGGACAGATTTCTTCGGCGATGAGGTTTCATTTCCATCTCGAACATGAGCCTCGTATATTCACTCGCAGATGGAAGAAAGCCATCAACATTAATCTCAATATTCAGTCCAGCCTGTATCAACTGCCGAGCGTTGTTGGTGGTTAGTGTGTTGGAAATGAGTGTTAGTTAGGTAGTGATTCAGCCCCAGAGTGGCACCCTGGTCTCAGGCCTGCACCCGCATCGAGGCGAGGCACATTTCTGCACATTCGCCCTGACTGCGCCTTGCGTTGCGACATTGTTAGCCCATCCGCTGACACTCGACCTGGATCTAGATGCCATCTCCTTGTAGCCGATGACGTTTATGAAGCCATCGCAGGCATTGTCAGCACGGGGGAGCGGGCCGTTGCGGGAAGGGCGGAAAGTGGAGAAGATGGCGCAAGAATAGAAGCCATGAGTTCTTCCACTTCATCTGCCTATCTTATCCAACAATAGATCTGTGCAAGGCAGCATCTGGGATGTGAAGAATATACATGTCCGATGATAGTGGAATTCCCTCAGTCTAGAGAGACGTCTAGATGACTCAATAACCACGAGACACAATGTCGTGATTAAAAACCAATCAACTGCTTGAACAAGCGTCAATTCGTGCAATAGTATGCCGAACTCGGGTTGACGAGTCACCATCACTCATGACCAAGATTGATTACTGCAGCAGCGTTCAAGTACGCTTCGAACTACAAATATAGAGTTTGTCGCTGCAAGACCACCAACCAACCCCTCGATCCGATCAACCAAGAGCAAATACTCCGGAACACACCTAATGACACAATGACTTCATTTGAGAGCCAAGTTGATTCGGCTCAGCGCATGTATACTCCGCGGGCCACCGACTACGAGAACTCCTGGCACCCAGAATACAGCCAATGCTTCGCAGATGTAGTGCCCATCAAGCCCGGCGATCGCATCCTTGACCTGGCATGCGGCACTGGTCTGGACGCCATAATTGCAGCTGAGCGAGTTGGCGACCAGGGCACTGTCATCGGCGTCGATGCCACAGCTGCCATGCTTGACAAGGCGCGGGAGAAGCTCAAAGACAGCCCAACTCTGGCTCGTCGCCTTACGCTGGTTCAGCACGATGTTACCGACTTGAACGAATGCCCGCACGTGCAAAAGGGTAGCTTCGATCTCGTTCTCTGCTCAAACGCATTTGTCCTGTTTGAACATCCAGAGCAAGTCGTTGCCCATTGGCGCGAATATCTCAAGCAGGGCGGCAGGGTCGTCATCGACATCACCCACGAGCGAAACCTTCCCTCTGGCCTCTTGGTGGAAAAAGTCGCCAGAAGCTTGGGTCTCCCTTTCCCTTCGAATCGAGCCTGGATCACGTCCAAAGACTCCTTCAGCGAGATACTAGAGAGACAGGGCTTTGTGGTCGAAAAGGTAGAGATTGTGGAAAAGGCTTTGGGTCTCGGCAGCACGTACCTCGACCTCGACCAGGCTGATGCGCAGTTTGATCAGATCTTGAACGGCCCTCTTGCTGGTACGGGTATTGCGGACACGCTGAGATTCAGTGGCCGAGACAAGTTCAAGCAAGAGTGGGAGAATGCTGCGGTCGACGGCAAGATTGAAGTGTCTGACATTCTCTACGTCTATGTTGCCCGGAAGATTTGAGATACGGCACATCTCACTCAGTTTCTAATTTCTAATTCCAACCCCCTTATTATATCGCCTTACATCTTCGCCTTCGCCTGATGGTATTTGGGCTCAACGGGTATCTTTGGATGATCGCCAGCCAGCTTCAGGCCAGTCACTCGCTCAAGCTCATCCACAGCCTCAAACGCCCTCCCCAGGTTCACCTTGATTGTTCGAAAACCTTGCTTGCGCGCCTCCTTTAGATTTTCACCAATGTCGTCCAGAAACACCACATCTCCCGCCTCAATGCCCTCATCCCAGCCTAGCCCCTGACCCCGAGGCAACCATTTGTAGGTCTCTGCGTGTTCGCGAATTTGCGTGAGAGCGAATTGATACATCTTGGGATCCGGCTTGCGGATTCCAACGTGAGCTGAAGAAACAAACACGTCGAACAGCGCCCGGACCGGCTCGTCAAAAAAGTTGTCGATATGGAGCTTGTGACCTGGAGGGAAAATGACCGTGTTGCTCAGGGCAGCCAGGATATACTGGCCACTCTCCTTGAGGTTCTTCAGCGCTGGATACATCCAAGGGTCAGGACTGCTTGAGACGGTCATCATTTCGTTGAACAACCATCTCGCATCGACATCGGGGACAGGAGGCGTCTGTTTCGAAAGCTTGGGGTTTTTGCCCTGTTCTCTCTTGTAGAACGCCTCCCATCTGGTTTGATCATGAAGGTCCTGGGTAAATCCGTTGAAAAAGGAGTCATCCATTGGTATCTCTCCCCTCTCTAACTGATGCCAATAGCCATTGGGCGCGGTGCTGGATATGGAGTAGTTGACCCATCCAGGGGGGATGCCGAGGCTCAACTCATAATCCAGGATAGCTTGGAACGGCGACACGACCTGGAGAATATTAGCATTGAAAGTAACTGTCATGCGAATTCGCCGTTTCATAAGGTAAAAGAAAGCTCTGGACAACCGGAAGAGACGGAAAGGGGGGAGGTCAAGAGTATTGATGTCACCAGGGCTACTTACACATACGCCCCCAATGTCAAAGAGGAGAACTTTGGGCTTTTCTTCTGGCATCTTTGCTGGACGGAACTTGAGATTCTGTACTGAAACTGATGATGATAGTTCAGAAAATCAGCGGTCAAGTCTTGGAGTCAAGTCTGTGCTACTATTCAACGATGACATCCAAGTGTAAGCCGGAGCTTGGGACATTCAACTCCGAGGAACCCCACCCATGAGCCTCGGCATGGGTTCCCCAGCATTCCGCGGGGAAAATTGTTAAGATAAGACTTTCCCGATAAGAGAGCCCCCAAGTCCTGGATCACGTGCCTCGTCCCCAACCCAGGTCCACAGGCACGAGCTAAGCGATTTTGGCGATTCATTAGGGCACAGAAAAGTATTATCCCCCACCAGCCCGATTTTGAATCCCTCCATCAACTTTCCAACCTCAGTATCACACGTCGTCGTTGGCAAATACCGTCAAGATGGTAAGTTGAGGCCTATCTCCGGGGAGTCGCTCAGCAGAGGACTCTTCCAGATGTTTTTATTCTCGGCAGAAATGCCAATTGCTCGACGAGAGTCACCGCAAGTTGCTTCGGAAGGAGGATGAGCAAATCTGAAGCGCAAATTGCTGACTCGGGGATGTGCGATAGGTTTTCCACAAGTTGGTCAAGAACAGCGCGTACTACAGGTGAGTTATTCTGCTTCGCCCTGCTTTGGAGACGAAATCATACTGACCATATCAGCCGCTACCAAACCAAGTACAAGCGCCGCCAGCAGGGCAAGACCGACTACTACGCCCGCAAGCGCCTCATCACCCAGGCCAAGAACAAGTACAATGCGCCCAAGTACCGCCTCGTCGTCCGCTTCACCAACAAGGACATCATCTGCCAGATCGTCACCTCTGAGATCTCTGGCGACAAGGTCTTCGTCTCTGCCTACTCGCACGAGCTCAAGGCCTACGGTATCGAGCACGGTCTGACCAACTGGGCCGCTGCCTATGCCACCGGTCTCCTCATCGCCCGCCGCGCTCTCAAGAAGCTCGGCCTCGACGAGGACTTCACTGGTGTCGAGGAGGCCGATGGTGAGTTCACCCTCACCGAGGCCGCCGAGACCGACGATGGCGAGCGCCGCCCCTTCAAGGTCTTCCTCGACGTTGGCCTGAAGCGCACCTCCACCGGTGCCCGTGTCTTTGGTGCCATGAAGGGTGCCTCTGACGGTGGTATCCTCGTCCCCCACTCCGAGAAGCGATTCCCCGGTTACGACATGGAGACCAAGGAGCTCGACGCTGATGTCCTCCGCAACTACATCTACGGTGGCCACGTCGCTGAGTACATGGAGACTCTTGCCGACGACGATGAGGAGCGCTACCGCAGCCAGTTCCAGAAGTACATCGACGACGACGTCGAGGCTGAGGGTCTTGAGGACCTTTACACTGAGGCCCACGCCGCCATCCGTGAGGACCCCTTCAAGAAGGCCGAGGGCGAGGGTGAGAAGAAGACCAAGGAGGAGTGGAAGGCCATCTCCAAGAAGTTCCGAACCCCCAAGCAGACCAAGGAGCAGAAGGAGAAGCGGGTGCAGGAGCGCATCGCCGAGCTTCTGGACGAGGAATAAAAAGTTTTCAACCGTGTGGGCATTTGACGATTGTTAACCTTGGCATTGGGTTTGGAGTTTCGAGGAAAGGAAAGGTCCGTACACTGGGTCACATGAATGAATTATCAAAAAGATACCTTCCCGCCAAATTCCATAGCTGTGGTGAACGGGTGTCTGATTGTACTCGATCCAAGTTTTGTGCTTGTCGTGTCGTGTGAGTGTGAGTGTGTGTACTGTATGTGCGTGCGTGTGCCCTTGCCCGTTGTGGGCCTAGTCTGAGAGGTGCATGCAACTCAAACGAGCGCTGGCAGGGCTGACGTTGAACTTTCTCAAGTCATTGAGTTTAGGGCACGGCACCATCGCCAAGTCTCGGAACTGCTGCTTACATGAGGCTTAAGAGTGGTGAGCTTATTGGTAAGACAACAGTTGAGAGAGTTTCCAACCAAGTCTTACATCTCGTGGACATTCGCGACCTGGAAGAAACGGCCCGGAGCTAATCTCTCTTAGAGTTATACCAGACCGATGGAGCATGAGCATGAGGATGCATGAGTAATCTGGCACCGTCGCTGGGGTTAGGGTTCCCTCCGGGTATTTCGGACTCGGACAGTGACGGAGGTTGCTTAGAGGCGGCTGACGGGAGCGATTGACAAATATCCCTCTTCTGCAGTCCAGTCCCGAGCGGCGGAATTGTATTGGAGGTTACATGTATCCATCACGGGAGAATAGAAGCGAGTGACGAAGGCGGGGGATCCATCCATTCAAGGGGGGGAAATAATGGCTCTCGCTCTCCACGGAACGGAACCTGACGCCGGGAGGGAGTGGATACTGACGGAGCAGGACCCTTGAATAATGATGAAATCAAGGTCGTCTCGAGCAGGAAAACATGATGGGATCGCGGGCCGAGGTCGGCACTCTTGTTGACGATGAACAAGCGACCGCCACGGAAAGCAAGCTCGGCAGGGGGAGCTAGAGACTTGTTTGCTGGGGCTCGGGCGTTATTTCGTTATTTTCAGCGGTAAACGTCGTGGCGATTCCCGATTCTGTCTTTCTCTCTCGGAGCGGGCGCATCTTCCGGCCCCGACGTGATGCGGGCGGGCACCCGCGCGGGTATCCCCATCCATCCCATCGCATCAGACAATCTGCGGGCTTGGTGACGATTTCTGTTTGGGGTGGCGCGCGCAAGGGAGGGGCAGCCGAAAGTAACGCCAAAACATCCCATCATCAGCCATGTCCAGAGGTTGGGATCGGAGACTAGATGGGAAAAGTCAGGCAGTTTGGTTCGTGATAGAAAAGGGACTCTTCAAAAAGCTGTCAAAAAGTTGAAGGATGCACGCTATGCGTGTAAAAGGATTCTTCCATGTCTCGGCACGTAGTGGACGAAGCTCGGCATCTCTGGGCGCCTTTTTTGCTTTTTTTATGCCTCCCTCACCCCTTTGATGTCATGCTCCTTACCTTCAATACCACCAGCCTGATTGGCTCCCCGGACTTGCCCTCCTTAACAAGACACAAGGTGAAGGCTGAAGGTGAGAGAGAAATGGATCTCATAGATGTTGTGTGACGGGGAACAGCAGCAGCGAACCCTGATGACATCCATCGCTTTTCGCCAAGATTTCCTACAAGACACGTGCGCCTCGAGGGTTCTGCAACCTGTCAGTTACCAGGTATCACGAGTGATGGATTGTGTGACGATTTTTCCTCCTCTGTCGATTTCTGCTCTGTGCCCATCATGGGCTGAGGGGAGATGCATCATCAGACGTTGCTGCACAGGAAACCCACGAGGGGGACATTGTTTTAATTCTCCCCAGCTCGAAATGGCGGTTTACCCCTTTTCCCCCATGTTTACATCTCGATGGCTGAAAACCACGACAAGTTGGATTGGTCTTTTCAAGGCTGGCTGGACGGGAAAGAATTACAAAGCAAAATCTCTCTCCCGTGCCCAGTCTCCGAGGATTGGGTATCCGGGATCCAGGATCTCACCAACCCATGATGGGTGGTGGTCGCTAGAATCGGCCGCGGCGCTCGCACTGACACCGATAAAGCCGGGGTACCTACCGACACTCTTTGCCCGCCCGAAGCCTCCTCTACCCGTTTGCCGTTTGATCATGGGGATTTGTTTGTGTTGGTTGGAGCTGGGACAACGCCTTTTGAAATTGTCATGGTCTTACACTCGCTCTGTCAGTCTCCTTTTTGCGAGCTTGTTCGTCAATGGTATCAATCAGATCCCCCCCTTCCCATCCCGCGTACAAAAAGGTGACCATGCATCCATCTTTATCCGTCAGTCAAGGACTCCACAAACCCCGTCATGCTTGATGATCCAGCCCTAGCTAGTAGGGTACAAGTATAGAGTTTAGTTTACTTTTATGCCTTGGTCAGCACAAGCAAAGCAAGCACCCGAGCTGGAGCTGGCGATGAATGAATGGCCATGATACAAGGATGTAATCCACTCGTTTCCCTCGCCTCAAGTCGACAGTACTTGTACGCCCGCGCATTTGCCCCCGCCTGCGCATAACTTTGTCAGTCAATGAATAAGAACAGCAATAAGAAGAGACTGAAGCCTCGTTGTTTATCTCCCCCCGTCATCATTGTCCCGCTCCAGGCCGAGACCGCGAGCCATGCCAGCGTCCGACTCGCGCTAGGCGACTAATGCCGGTAGAAAGGTAAATGTACCTGTACTCGACGGATAGAGCGCAAGCGCAAGCGCACCACCGTTCCCGGTACTCCAACCTAGTTACTGGGTACCTTCTACTACTGGACCTTGAGCAGGGCAATCCAATCTAGCTTCCCTCCACTCAGCCAAACCATTCTTAACCAAATCCAGCCCACCCTCGACCATCTCCAGCATTCGCCCGCCGTCCACCACCACCTCAACACACCTTCTCTCCTCTTTCCTTTACAAATCTCTCCCTTGATCCGATATCTGAGATATTCCTTCACCCCAATATATCCACATCATCCCATCTATTACTCTCCTATCCACATTCTTCAGCCTCGTCGCTGCCGCCATCCCAGCATGGAGCAGGTCCACGGCGTCGATGTGAGCTGGATGACCCATGGCGCTCCCAAAGGCATGTTTCCAAGTCGCCACCCGTCCTCGTCCCATCGCATCGCCCCCCGCGATAACCACGACGACGACTCCGAGCTAACCTCAAGAGTAGAAAAAGCGTCAAGGAATTCACCTCCTTCCAAAGGTCCCTCGCCAGCCCTGCCGCGACAGATTCCTGGCGCAACTTCGAGACCAAAATCGCCGGCTTCGGCCCCGACAGACAACCCGTCGCCCGATACTAACGGTACAAATAATGGCCAAGCCGTACCTTCCAACGGCTCTGCTACTCAAAGAAGACCCTCGCGCTCGAATTCTGTAGATAAACCAACTCCGGTTGGAACTCCGCCGCACCGTCGCAATTCATGGTTTTCCAATATTTCCGCCAAGTTCTCCTCCAGCTCGCCGCCCGCCAACCCACCAACACCGGCTTCAATACCAGAGACACCCAGTCCAGTCTCCGATCCCGCTCCTCCCAAGCTCTCGCACACAAAGAATGCTGTCCTACAACATGCCTCCAGACCCGAAGGTGACGGTCCTTATATACCAGCCCCGCCAAAGAGTGGTCAAGCCGGTTTCCTGGGTGTGTTTAGACGTCTATCCTCGTCCTCCAGCGGTGCACTCTCGCCTGGTGGTAGGTTAGGACACGGTTTGGTCGACAGGGTGGTTTTGAATGTGGACCAGAACCGGGAGCGATGTCCTATATCCGAACTCCATTGCGCCAAATTGCGAAGGGTGGCTTTCTGCGTCGACGTCGAAATTGCGCCAATGCCTCGGTACGCCGAGGGTGAAACTGCACAGCCTAACAATGTCGACAAGGTGCAAAAGAAAAAGGTCACGGAAAAGGGGGAGGGGGAGGCCCTCAAAAACCCAAAGGCTGTAGAGGAACAGAAGGAGACCAATGGAGCAGTGAAGAGCACCGGGGAACCTCTGCCCAAAGAGCCCGAGAAGGAGGGAACTGAAGCTCCTCCCCCTTCTCCTCCTCCAGCCGCGAAGAACGAGACCACCAACGACAGCACGGCCCCGGCATCTGAGAAGAAGGAAGAGAACACTAAGAAAAAGGAGAAGAAAAAGAAGAGCGAGGAGGAGCGCAAGGCCAGGAAGGAAAAGAAGCGCAAGCTCGCAGAGGCCAATGGATCAATTCCCATGGAAATTCGTTATGACAGTAGCGACTCTTCCACCAACACCAAGACGCCTCCGGTTGTCAAGGCTCCTAAGACGACGTCTTACCCAACTACTAACCCTGTTCGCATCTACCGAAGATGCTGTCAGCTACGCGAGACGCCGATCCTTAAGAAGATCACTGAGCAACTCAACGACTCGTCCAATTACTCGTCCTCGACTGGCATGGTGAACAAGCTCGATCTAACCAACTACTGGCTCCAACTACCAGACCTGATCACCCTTGGAGATTATCTGGCCGTTGTACCTGTTCGGGAAGTGTTATTGGAGAACAGTGGGCTGAGCGACGAGGGTCTACGAGTCATCTTGGCCGGTCTCCTTGCAGCAAAGCGCACTGTCCCGAAACGAGGGAAACCCAAGCACGACCTCGAGGAGCAAGGTGGTGTTGTGGAACGACTCGTATTGAGAAACAACAAGATCGGTCCTGATGGTTGGAAGCATCTGTCTCTCTTCACTTACCTCTGTCGATCCCTCAAATTCCTTGACCTCTCCCAGATTCAATTCCCTCGCCAACCTCAAATGCCGCAGAATGGTTCACTGCCCAATGGTGTTCAAATCCCCCGAGGTATATCAGACATTTTTGCCAAGGCTCTTGGGGAACGTCTTGGCGGCTCAGCTCTCGAATTGGTCAACCTGAGCGAGACTGGCCTGAGCATGGAGCAACTGGGGACAATTATTGACGGGCTAATAAAGTGTGGTGTTCGCCGGCTGGGCGTATCACACAATCAGATCGATGAGGAAGGCGTGCGGCATATCATCAAGTTCCTCGCTGCCGGTAACTGTGAGGGTCTGGATCTTGGCGGAAACGATCTCAGCGAGCACACCGAGGCCCTAGCGGCGGCCATCAACAACGATCAATCGACATTATGGGCGATGAGTCTGGCTGGCTGCAACCTGTCGCCGTCATCTCTCTGCAAGATTCTTCCCACCATGGCCAAGTTGACTGAGCTTCGCTTCATCGATCTGTCGCAGAATCCGGCGTTGTTCCAGTCAACCCCCAGCGCCGTCGGTCTGCTCAGAAGGTGAGTTTTCGCAATTGCTTACTGTGTGTATATATCAGTTGACTAACTTGATCCAGATATCTGCCCAAGATGAAAGCCCTGAAGCGCATTCATCTCGAGGATGTCCAGATGACACCAGAGCAGGCGATTGCACTGGTTGAAGTCCTGCCCGAGGTCAAGGCCCTCGCACACATTAATATTACCAACAACACCGAGATAATGAAGCTGGCCGACGCGAGGACTGAGGAGGCCCAAGAGGAGGCCTGTGCTCTATATGCCTCCCTACTCGCAGCTGCTCGTGTGTCCAAGAGCCTCATCTGTGTGGACATTGAGGTTCCCAGCGAACGGTCTGGAGAAATCGTCAAAGCAATGGCCAAGCAGGTCGTTGCCTACTGCCTGCGGAACATGGAACGAATCCCTGATGCCGATGTCAATGCGGCTCTTGCTTCAACTTTGGCTGAGAATGGTCTTGAGGGGCATGATCACAAGCACCATAATTATCCCGATGTCCTTGCGCATCTTGTTGGACACGACGTGCTGGATCAGGACGAGGATATCGACCTCGATGGTTCGGCGCCCGACGAGGACTATGTTATTGGAGGTACCGGCGTGGTCAAGGCGCTGACCTGTTGCTTGAAGAACCGGGGCGATGAGTCCCGGAGACAGTCGGGCGAGTTCATTCGTGAGGTCGAGAACGGTGAATCGAGACCCGCCCCAACATTATCAACCGGAGGAAAGGCCAAGGACATGTCGAAGCATTTGTTGATGGGAGCTCGCAAGATCCGGCTCCGTCTCCAGCCAGCACTGACCAAAGCCAGGGCCAACCCTGGTGATCAGGACAATCTGCGTAGGTTGACATTCTTGGACGATACCTTGCAGGGTATCATCAAGCGTTTCGAGGACGAGTATCCGGATACACGCGAGGAGCCTGCCAAGCCAACCCGACCACGGGCCGAAACCAAGGGAGCAGTGGAGCCTCCAATTGTACTCCCACCAGAGGATCCCTCTTTGGCTCTTTCGGATAACGAGGATGATTCCGAGCTCAATGCGGCCGGAGCACTGTCGAGGTCAAACTCGATGGCCAAGACATTGGCAGAGGAAGAGGGTCGGATCCTCCGGGCCGGTCATCGGTTCCGTGTTGGCTTCTTCAAGCAGGAGCAGATGGACCTATTCAGTACCATCGACGATATCAGCTCAGACCCGAAGCACGTACGCATGCTCTCGGAACTTGCGGAGGATATTGGCGGAGAGCTTTTTGAAATTGTGAAGGAGAAGGGCCCTGTGAGGGCATTCAAGGAGCATCGTGATATTGCGCTCAAGAGCATGGAGGAGAGTGATCCGGAGCACTGGGAGCACTTTGCCGAGGCACAGCACAAGGCTCGTGCTAATATCACCGTTCCCAAGAATACGGAGGCTCTCAACAAAGCTGACGAGAGCGCAATCGCCGACTGAAATAGGCACCGAGTGTCCGGAAGACTCGGGATAAGAGAAGAGAGTGGGGAAGTTGTCGAGCGGTTTTGCCCAACAAGAACACTGTAAAGGAATGATCACGACATTGTTGTCGTCATGAGTAGACGCGAGGACTTGTTGGTCTAATCAAGGAACGGGAGGGGCGGTTGAGAGGGAGTATACGTTTTGTGCTGAAAAGTGCATCAAGATTCGCATAGCCACGGCGCTCGTTTACGATTTTCTGGTTCTATTTTGCTTTTAAGCGGGGAGTTGCTGTTGCTGTTGCGTGCTCTTTGAAGAGGATAGTGGGCTTTGTAAGATGGGATGGGCTGGGGGCTCGTTGACTATCCTCTATTGGAGACTCGAGGGAACAATGTTATCACGAATAGATGTTGTTTCAATCTGCGAAAGCTAGGTTTTGGGAAGAAGAGACAAGGGATAGGCGTTTGTGAAGGAGGGTGATGCTATTTTTGTGCTTCAGCTGCTCCCCTGGAAGACTTCCTTCCCCGGCTGGTCTGGGGATGACGTCCAGGGCTGATATATCGATGGTCCGTAATATGAACTGCGCATACTTATCGAGAATGATGTGCCTATTTGCCAGGGTTGGTATATTCATGATGCGTGTGAGCGGGAGAGCCGGGGGCTGGACGGGGAGGACAAGAGTGTGCATAAGAAGTGGATATAATTAGACATGGTGATTTGAGATAATCAAGGTGATGGTGATCCACTACACAGCTGAGCGAGTGAAAGAGTAAGACGGTTTTATCACGGCCAAGGCAAAATGAAGCGTTCGTCTCTTTAGACGTTTGCAATGGCATGCTGTTGGCCCGTGATGTCACGTCCCTTAATTAAACTTGAAGACCCAGACCCAGAACGACCTGCAACGTGCGCTATTCTGTTCTAGGTAAGATGAAACACGGGCCATTCCTTGTCTGGGTTAAGGCTGTACTGGGGTATGAGACGACAAGGAAGCCGCAGGGTCTTTCTTTCCCTCTCGTGCCTACCTGCCTTCTCGAACGTCTTGAGCTTTGATCAGTTGGATTCATCTCTCATCTCTCATCCATCTTTATTTCCGTCCGTGTGTTTCTTTTTCGACTTTTCTTTTCTTGTGCGTTTCAACCCAGGATCTAGGGCGCTATGGGACGGCCCTCTTTTTTCTAGCGCGTGTATCCCCTGCCCTGCACCGCCCCCCAGACCTTCCTTCGTCGATGCTACTCTGAACAGCAGAAAATCTGACGAGAGAGGGTCGATGATGCGCCCAGGCGGCCGAGTTTTAAGCCCAGCCTCGACGTGTTGAGTCACTGGCTGTCGGGCGGCGAAAAAGAAGGGCAGAGCTGGCAGTCTTAACGTGGGAGTTATATGTGGCATGCTGCTGAGCTGGCAAGGCTGGATGGATGGATGGCTGGCCGACCTTTTTCACCGCTAGAGATGCAGCTTCGACAGCGAATCGCAACCTTTGTGATGCAAGATGGGGTTGCTTGCTTGGTACCCAACTACCGGCGTCAAACGAGACGGCTTCGTTGTCTGTTGAGCTCGCGTTTATTCTTCGTCTTTCTCTGTGGTTTGGCCCGTGCTGGATCCATGACCTGAAGTTCGCACAAGCACAGAGAGTAATTGGTCTGGGACTCGATCCATTCTTGCTCCTGATTTAAAAAAAAAAAAAAAAAAAAACTATCCACCTCTACTCCGACCTTGGCTCTGCCCCCAAAGCCTTGTGCTGATCCCGAAACAGGAGCACGTCCCCCTGGCGGGATATCCGTTGGCGTCGGGCCGCGTTGATTGGCCGGCGGGGCCCTCGAATTCATGCAAATGCTTACAAGGACCCCTTGAGGGGCATCCTTACGAGAACTAGGATCCCTCGCCTTGGAGTTGAATGACGAGCATGCACTCTCCAGTCGTGTTCCTCTCGCGTCTCCTCTTGGTTCCCGGGTTTCCCTCGTCTCGTCCCGTCTCTTCTCCTCCTTCAACACGTCCTGTCCTGTTACTTGACTTGACTGTTGATGCCTTCCTTTCTATACACTCATTTTTTTTCTTCTCTTCCACTCTTTTCGCTTCTATCTCGTCCTCTTTTCGTCTTGGTATCTGTCTTTGAGGCTAGCCGTGCTCCTCATCGTAGCCTTTCATCTCCCCCCCTCTCACATCGTCTGTTCTTGATTTGTGCCTCGTTCGTAGTGACCGAGTCTATTTTGTCCCCTTTGGAGAAGCAGTGCTACCACCATTTGATCTTGTTCTCTGGCTCACAATCTGGCATTTCATCTTTCACCTTGATCTGAACTTGTTTGCATACTCTTCCCCAACATATCCATCTTCTCATAGACCATCACTTCAATGGAGGGCCCCCCTTCTGCCCGGGGATTTCGACCATGGGTTTGGGAGAAGCCGGGCTCGGTTATGAATTTTGAGAGGTAAAGAATGATACTTGCTATTCATCAGAAACGGATGTCGACTTACACGGCAACAGCATCTCGGAGGAGCCTGGATCATCTTCTACAACACGTCCCCCAACGAGCCGGACTCGAGGCTTCACCTCTTCTTCAGGCCGGCAAACCGTCCGATGGCCCTTTCACAGCTTCACCAACTCACGATCTTCCATCCCCACCTACGGACGACGACAATCCAACTCGCGATCTATCCCGCATAGCTCGGGTTCTTTTCCTCGCCGTGCTGCCGGCAGCATCAGCCGCTCCGTATCGACTGTGCTGGGCAGCGACATCATCCCTGACTATGTCGTCCACTTTATTCGCGGTGAGACTCCCGAGTCTCTGGCCCGGAAGCACCGCATCCCAGAGAGCCCCGAGCCGGGTCAGTTCCCTCGCGCTCGTGACTCACGGACTGATGGAGACTTTATCGCTTCGACTTCGACTTCACCAAACAACTCGAGACCAGGCACGCCCACGGCTGAACGGGAAAAGATGCTCCAGGAGGAACGACCACAGGCTCCACGATCACTGATGGCTGGTTGGAGGGGAGGTGTCGCCGCAAATGTTCTTCTGGCTCTTCTCATTCTCGTTGCTTCCATTATCTGTCTCGCCCTTGCAGCCGCCAAGGGACATATCTCGACCAACGTTTCGTCTCTGATGGAGGGAAAGTCGAGCCAGGTGGAGGGTATCAGTCGAGGGATTCTGGCGGTTGTGAACATCTTTGGCATTATCCTCATCGCCGGAGCCAACTATGTCTTCCAGATTCTCAGCAGCCCGACTCGCGCCGAGGTGGACAACGCTCACGAACAGCGCAAGTGGCTCGATATCGGCATCCCATCTGTGCGCAACCTGTCTCTGATCTCACCCACACGAGCTACACTCTCCGCAGTCATTCTCGTGCTCGCCGTTATCTCTCAAGTAATGTAGGTCACTAACTTGTTTTTGTTTTGCTCACCAGCAGCAGATATGCTGACAGTTTCACAGCTATAATGGCCTAATCATCACATCTCATACGGCACCCGTTACTGACCTTCGTCTCGTTTCGAAATCGTTTATCGACAGCCAGGACGTCAAGACTCTTTCCCTTCTCACCCGAATTGAGATGGATGAATGCATTTCGGTGTTCGACAACGCGTTCCAGACTGACTACCGCTCTGGTCTTGTCGTGACAAAGTCCGGCTCTTCCAAAATCAACAGCGCCAAAGGAGGCCTACTCTCGGACTTGCTCGACGAAAACAACAGCTCGAAGGATTCGATCGATTACTGCCTCGCTGAACCGTACCAGGGAGAGTCGGAAGCTTCGCTCAATGTCAACGGACCTCTCCTCGGAGCTATCACTCTCGTCAACCTTGTCATCGTCCTCGCTCTGGTTATCTCTCTCGCCCTGGCTCTCACTCAACGATCGTTCAACCCTCTTGTCACGCTTGGCGACGCCCTTTCTTCGTTCCTCGCCGACCCGGATCCCACCACGCAGGACTCATGTCTCATCACCAAAGCTGAGATCAAGAAGGGCATTTGGGGTGAGCGTGAGGCCAAGTATTGGTTCACGCAGTCGAGCCGGTGGTATCATGTGCCCTCGTTCTCGCGATGGGCGGTCTGGGCCTCGGCCTGGTTCGTCCCCTTTGCTCTGGCTGTGGCGGCACTGGTGTTGGGTGCGCTTGCAGGACCCAAGAACCCTTTCTCGTCATTCGGCAAGGCCACGGTGGTGTACAAGTTGCCAGAGGGATCACCACGAGCTGGCCTGGCAATTATTGCTGCGCTGCCTCAGCTTCTCCTGGGTGTCCTGTACGTCTCGACCAACGCGCTGGTGACGCTCCTGTTCCTCTCGCACGAGTTCTCTCAGTACTCGCTCGGCCCTCTTCTCCCCTTCCGTGTGTCATCGGGTCAGCCCATTGGAGCACAGACGACCTCACTATACCTTACCCTGCCCCGACCCGTGTCATGGCTGCTCTTCTTTATGGTGACGGCTATGGCCTTTCTCCTGAGCCAAGGTGTGTTCCTCGTGTCACTCGGCCACAGCGAAGGTTCTACGTCGGGCATTGGCTTCAGCCCACTGCCCCTACTTATGCTAGTTGCCCTTATGTTGGTGCTGGGCCTCGGAGTCGCGGGGCTATCGCTCCGAAAAGTGGACCCCCGGGGTGCCGTTGAAGGCGGCCAGCCGGCAGGGAACCCGCTCGCTCTCCGGGGCGGAACCTGCTCGGCGGTGCTCAGCGCGCGGTGCCACCGCGTACCGCGAGAGAGCGGCGTGGAGGCGCTCGAGGTGCGATGGGGGGTGGTGCGAGAAGGCGTGGGGATGAATGCCGGACACGCGACATTCTCGGGACGGCCTGTGGGGGATATCATGGTGGGGAGAGCGTACGCCTAAGCTGGAGGTGCATGAGATGAGGCGGAGGTGGAGTACATTAACATGATGTTGACTGCAGGTCCATGCCATGGATGTTTCTGGTGATGTGGTGATTTCGGTGAATGTCTGGCATTATGCATTATATGGGAGCTTGTATTGGTATTGGTATTTGTGCACTGGTTCGGGACGCCATGGTGTTTCTTGGATTTTGGTCAAGAGTTTGAATGTCTCTTTTTTGATGTAGTGGTTAGTTAGATATACCCGATGAGAAGAGGCTATTGAGGGAGAAAAGTTTAGTTGGGCATATAATGAATAAAGATTTTCTTTGTCATTGACGTGATTGGTTCCGTGAGATGAGGATGAGGACCTTGATGCCTTTGAGATATGTTTCAAGCCGGTTCATTGATGATTGACGCCATCCAGGTTCTTGGGAGTGAACACCTTGAGGGGTACAAATCTCAAATGCCGAGATGGTGATGGTAGCTGGTTCAGGGTAAGTAGACGTCATGACTGACAAGGACAGCAATGGATCCTTAATGAAAAGATGGACTCTAGCCTCTTTGACAAAGGGTAGCTAGAATAATCTGGAAGGTGGTTAGATGTTGAAGGGTCTTGAAGAATTAGGCTAGCGCCGGCGTCAACTACCACGATGGTGTTGTCTTTGATGCACCACTTCAGCCCAGAAGTTGACAGGGCTGAGCTGATCGAGTTGCGGGGCCAGCCGGGATATTTTGGGAAGATGGTGGTGTCACGTGTGGTCACTGTCTCAGCCACAAGTGTCTGAACTGTCGATTCCCCGGCGAAAAGGCAGGCGATCCCGCAGATGCAACCTACGATGAGAGATAATCAAAGATGGGCCCTCTCACGATTGAAGGGGAAATCGTGCATCGGAAGCCTCAAACCCCCACGTCGGAACGGTCGAGGGAGTGGTTCCATCTGAGGGTGAGACGTTGCTTGCAGTTTTGAGCTTGGAAGCTGAGCATAGATTGGCATAGTCTGTGCTCCCTGCAGATGTTGCTGATGGGCTTAGTTCTCGACCAGTTACTTTGCAAGCACACGCCAGCTGGAACATTGCTGACTTGAGTCTTACAGGTCCAGACTTTCAGGGGAGTTTTTACAGTCCAGGTCTGGTTGCCTCGCACAGCCACAGATAAAAGGTCATGCGATTTCGCACCGCCACACGGCTGATTATTACAATGTCATCAACATGATTGGCCAGAGACACCCTGGGAGGAGCTCCTCCGGGTTCTCCTGCCCCCGTTGGAAAGTTGAAAGGGTCTCGGTTCGCGGATGGGCCGTGACATTCGACTCGGGCCAAAAGACAGCCCAGAACAAGACATTGAAGCGGGTACCTACAACGCCTAAGTGGCAGTCCCCGTCGGTACCTGGAGTGGAACCTTTTCTTCCTGCCTGCCTGCAGTTAGAGTCACAGACTGCAGACCAGGGGTGGTTGATTGATCCATCCCACGCGTCTGTTCTGGCAGTCCCCCATCTTTTGACGGCGGGTGTGTGTGTGTGTCAGTCAGTGGAACTCTTTGAGCCTCGTGGAATCTAATAAATAAGGACCAGCTTTCCCTTCTTGATCTTGTTTTCTTACCATCCACACATTGATTGATTGATTCATCCAGCTTAGTCACTCGACCACCTACTCACCTACCTCACTTACACACTACAACACTTGAGTGTTCAGCCGCCATCATGACCTACACCATGACCGCCCATCTCTGCAAGCAAATCTACGCCTCCTGGCGTCAGACCCGACAGCCTTCGCCAGAGCCCAACTGCTCTCAGTCCTCGCCGTCCTTCATCCGTCCCTTCTCGCGCTCCCCTTCTCCTCCCGCCCAGATCCGCTCCGAGCGACGTCCTTCCAACGCGTCGGAATCAGAATGGAACCCCAACAGTCGTCACTAGACCTGTCACCATTCTGTTTCACGCATTAACTCGCTAGACGAGTTTCCCTCTTTCTTCCTGGGATTAGCAACTGGCGTACTTCATTCCATCTCCTTTTTTTTTCGGAACTCCCTGGGGCCAACATGCATCCCCTGGCACACGACCAACTCCCAACAACAAATATCCACCATGAACAGCCCAGAAAACCCGCGGGGGAAAAGGCCAGCTCCGAGAGAGCAACATGACACATCACGGCATCCCGCGTCGGAGTGACATAACGACACTTGTTACTCCAAACGTGGAGACCCGCCGAGAGGAAAAGGGCGTTAACATGACACGCAAGCGTCGATGGCATCATTTTTCCTCTGATCAACAGGTACAACAATGGCGCTAGGGACGGGGACAAAGTGGGAAATAAACACCTACCTAATCAACAACAACAACAACAACTTGCAACGGCCTCCTTTTTTTATTCGAGTTTTTTTTTTAAGCACCAGCAAGCATCAGTTTAGCTGCTGATAGATACCCAAAACCAATACACATCAAACACTTCAAAACAAGACATTGTTTACCTGCCTGTGAAAATCTGTCAAGATCCCTCCCAAATCTCATCTCACATCCATCCAAAGGCTAAACCAGCTAATGGACCCTCGGATAGCGGTGCCTCGCTCCTGCCCGCCGCAGTGGCCTGACCATCTGCTCATTCCCATTCCTGGAAGATCGGGGCCCGCCGATCCCTGGTCCTGATCCTGCTGGTCGGTGCTCCCTTTATCCACTTTGGGAAGGCCAGTCCCCACATCACGTGCTCATTGTGAATAACCTCGTCCGGCTTATCTCGACGGCAGTTGAACAACAACGGGGGAATCTCAGAGAGTAAATCTAGATCAATGATGAATTTAGCCAGAAACAAAAGACAAGGCAGATACAAGTTTCCCCATGTCTTTCAACATAAACCCCACGCCTACCAACAATGCGTTCATGCTTACCTCACATGGACATCCACCATGTTTGCTTCGCTCGGTTCGGGAACTCGACCCGATCTGACACCGCAACCTCTCTCTCCCCTTTCCGAACCGAGCCCTTCTAGAAACCGATGGGGCTGGAATCTTACGTTCAGTCGTTCACAGTACTGTGTGGCGCCCAACAATCGACAATCAATACTACAGTACAATTCACTTCATGCCCCTGTACCCAAACCTTGCATGTACGTATATCGATACTACCTGCTTCACCCAATGACACGTATTTACGAAGACATGGCTGCTTTGCTGCTTGCTTGTTCTTTTTTGTTGTTTCGTTTCGTTTCCGCTTTCGCTTTCTTTCCAGCTCTGCTGGTGCTGCTTGCTTGCTACTCGTTCTCGTTCTCGTCATTTCTCATCACAATCAATATATCCCAACCTCGCCCAACCGAATGGCCGTCCTGTTGATGCCCCAAACGGCCCATAATAGCCTTCTACATGCCCTAGCCAATGTTGAATGTATATTTCGTCTTCTCCGTCTCCACCGCCGGCTCCTCCGCTTACATCGTTCCCTTCTGCCTTGTCGCCGCCGCCTCTACATCGCCGACGCGGCCATGGTGTTGATGGTGGGCTCCGTCGTCGGTCGGTGAGGCGGCTTATCATCCCCGCTGCCCTCGGGCGAGTCCTGCAACGCCACGTTGCCCTGGATTCGTCGCTTGGCATCTCTCTTCTCTGCTTCTGTGATGTTCTCCTCGTCCTTGCGCATGTCAGGAGTCCACTGTGACTCTGCTGGCGAGTGTCCAATCGACATGCCCACGCGAACCTGTTTAACCACGTTAGCTATCTTTCTTTTTCCCTTTGTCCGAAATCAACTTACCAGAGTTTCGAGCGCTCCGCTAGAATTGTCTGCAAGGTCATCATCGAACAGCATCTGGCCAGGCTCAAACAGCAGAAGCACTGTGCTGCCACCAAACTTGAAGTAGCCAAGCTCCTCTGCTCGATGCACTTGGTCGCCCTCATTGCGAGTGATGACGGTGCTACCCACCATCATGGCACCGACACAGATCACCATGACTCTTCCGTGCCTCTCGCTGTCGATGGGCACCAGAACTCTCACGTTCTCGCCGTACACGTCGAGTGCTGATCGGATAGCCATAGGGTTGACCGTGTAGTACTCTCCCTCGATCGTCTTGGGCTTGCCCATGACACCGTCCACAGGAATGTGGAAGCGGTGGTAGTCCTGCGGCGCCAGTCGGAAGATACCCAACGCACCACCCTCGTACCGAGCAGCGTCCTCGGGATAGGCATCGCCCAAGAGCCTCTTGAGGTTAAACTCGCGGCCCTTGACCCAGATCTTGGTCGCCTGCGTGATGCTGTTGAAAACGACGCTACGGCAGTCTGCAGGTGACACAATGATGTTCGGGTTATCAGGCGCAGAGCATGGGCGAGCTCCGGGCTTGAGCGCGCGGTAGAAGAATTCGTTGAAGTTCTTGAACTCATCCAGGGGCAGAAGAACCTCGGACATGTCAAGACCGTGGAACTCGATGAACTTTTCAATCTCCTCCTTGGAAGCTGGATCGTCAAACTTCTTGCCCTGCTTGATACTCAGGCTCTTGAGTAGTTTCCGGACTATTCTCATGTTAGCACGTTCTCCGTTAATATCTCACCGTAGACTTACTTCGCTTGTTCTCCATATCCCGGGACTTGAGACCCTTGTACAGCAGACGAATGCCGAGCCTCACGTAGACGCTCATCTTCTCCTCGTTGATCTGACCCGTGAGTCGATCCTGCACCAAAATGTTGGCCGAGTTGGCGCCCAGCTTGTATCCACCGTACGAGATCTTGGTGATGACCTTGGAGTACCACTTGCGCTGCGCCTGGCTTGCCGTCACGAAGCCGCCAACCAGGACGCTGTTGACTTGTCTCCAATCCTGGCTCGCGCAAGTCGCAATGTGAGTGATGATGTCGGCATCCTTGCGTTTGTTGAGTCGCGGCTGGTGGCAGATGGGGCATTCTCGGATCTCAACGACATGCTCTTCACTACGATCGTCGCTGTCCGACTTGTCCAGAGGATCACCATCCTCATCGGCAGGGGTCCTGAGCGCAGGGACGTTGGTGACCGATGAGGGCGTCTGCGTGCCCGAGGGCGGCTCCAATTCCAAGACGCTGGAGCTCTCGGAGCCGCCACTGTTGCCATGGCCTTGTACGTGGAGGAGGTTCTTCATCTCAGGAACAAGACCCTTGAGCTTGTCGCCCACGGTGCCCGATGATCTCCTCTTGGGCTCCAGCTGATCCTCCAGGCAGATGACCACCTCGTCCATTGTGAGTTCCCAATTTTCGTCATTGTCAGCGTCCCTGTGCGGGAAGCGCTGGTAGAAGCTGTCGATCGTGGCCTCACTCAGCGTGGAGCCCAGAGACTCGAGCATCGTCGTCAGCTCGATTCTGCTAATCTGACCACTCTCGTCTGCGTCGTATTGCCGGAGCATGGCTCTCCAGAACTGCTGTCGGAGCGCATCATATGGCATGTACTTGGCGCGGAGGTAGAGCACGGGGTTGTGCTTGCTCTCCCACTTGTCCAGGTTCTTCATCTTGAGGGGGACAGTGTAGTCGTTGAAGTCGGGATCACCATTGTCTTGGCTAGAGTCGCTGTCAACTCCCGTGTTGGCAATGGCATCGCCTGGTGCCAGCAAGTTGCGGCTGGTGGCCGAGGGCGTTGAAGCCGGGTCAATCGATGTAGTACTAGTGCTCGATGCGTTCTTGCTGATTGGGGGTCGGATCATCTTGCTCAGGCTCTGCGATGACGACGAGCGCGACACGGCAAGCTTCTTGAAGCGTGATCGCGAAGCGGGCGCCACAGCCTGGTCGGGTACTCGGAGATCGTAGAGGCCAGTCTCTGGGTTTGCTTTGGGAGCCTTCTCGATCAGCTCCTGGACGGGCAGATTACACGAAGCGATAAAGTCGTTGCCCGAGTACTTGTCATGGTCAATGACGGTAAAGGCGAACGAGTACTGCTGCTCGTGGCCCTGGATGTGGAAGAGCATCTTCTCGTTAAATACAGGGTTGAGGTTGTGGCGGACTCGTCGAGTGCGGTACGTCTTCTTTCCCAGAGACGTCACAACGAAAGGATCCATGTCGAAGCTGGTGCGGGTCAGGTTGGACTCCGGGGGCAGATCTGTGATCTTGACAACCTCGAGGTAGATGATTCCCACAACGTCAGAGCCATTGCTGGCGAACGCGTAGGGATTGTTGCGCCGCTTCTTCTTGAGTCCTCGGATACGGAGTCTCCGCTTGCGCTTGGTGGGATCTTGGTCGTCACCCTCCTCATCCTCATCCTCCTCATCTTCGTCCTCATCTTCATCGTCGTCGTCGCTGGGGCTGTCCTGCGCGGCAGGCGTAGATCGGGGAATAGTCGTCGGGGCGAGCTTGGGGGTCATGGAGGGAGTGATGTTGCGAGAGCCAGCACCCACGAGGGCGTTGAACTTTTCGAGAATCTGCTGCGGTGTCGCGGCGGGATTGGTCGCGTCGAAGAGGGAGAACTGCAGCTGGACCTCACCAGAGACGACACTCGTCTTCTTGCCGGGTCGTTTGCTCTTGAGAGGGTACCAGCGAGGCTCCGGTTCCACGTTTTCATTGTTGAAGATCTCTTCGAGGGCGAGGGCAAACTCGCCCATGTAATCCTTGCCGAAGCGGTCCTTGTCCCAGCAGATAAAGTCCAGGACGAGGTTCTGGCTCGAGGTGAGGGGAATCTCTTCGGTAACGTTCCATTCTGGGTTGAGCGTCTTGGGCACGTCGTGGGTTACGATGCGAGCTTCGCCGAGGGAGACGACAATGTACTGAGGAGGGGAAAATTCATGTTAGAATCGAGAAGATGTCCATGTTGGGATGGAGGGGGAGGGGTAGCTCACGGGATCTGAGGTGCCATTGCGATCCTTGGCCGCGAGATCTTTAGCCTAATGAATCTATGTTAGCACTCTTGTTAGTGTTATCTCGGGGGCAATATATTCAGTCGCGTCGCCATTAGAAGCGGCGAAATACAGCCAACTCGATGAAGAGGCGGTGATGCGTCGTCAGGGCTGGGGGGCCCCTGGGTTGAATTCTGGCCAGTGTGTGCGTCGGGGTTTGGAGTACTGCTTACCTTGATGATGGAGACCTTGAGAGCCAGACCGTTTCCTGCATCCCTGGAAGGGCTGGTGTTGTCCATCTTTGATCGCATAGGGGGGCTGTTTGCTCTGCTGCTGTTGTTGTTGCTGACAGAGATGGTTGTGGAGGAGGAGGAAGAGGATCGAGACGAAGGCTTGAGTCGAGTCGGAATGATGCGCACCATGACGACGAACTGGGCCAGCCAAGCTGCTGGGCAAGCTCTACCTACTGTACGGGCAGTGATTGATCGACGGCGGGGACCGCCTGAGTGACGGGTGCCAACGGGCCCCGTGGCAGTCCAGTGGACCAAGGGGCTCCCTCAGCTCCAGGCGATGACGCCCTCGACAAAGCCCTGGAAGGTCACTGTAGGGCCAAGGTTTTCCAGCGCTTCAGGTCCGGGGCTGGAAGAGGGGGGGACGCGCCAGGAGGGCGGGAGGGGATCTCGGCGCTGGGATTGGATCGCGGGAGGGCGGGGAAGAGCGGCCGGGCGAGACGGCACCGTATGGGATGGGGTGACGTAGCGGCAGAAAAAGGTACCTTTTTTTCTTAGCTCTCTGGTGGGTGTGAGCTGGAGAGCTCAAATAACAAAACGTCACTAAGAAGCTCCAGAACCAGCCAAGAAGCAGAAGAAAAAAAGGTTCAAGATGTGGTCGACTTCCTAGGAATGGATGTTGCCGTCGTCGTTGTCGTCGCCTTCAACGTGTCGTCTTCTTCTCCTCCTTCTTCTTGGTACAGTACTGGTCTCGTGCGTGTCTCGTCTCGTACTGTAGTTTTTCCAGGTCCCAGTTGGATTGGGCCGTGAATGGATGTTTCGTCGTGTAGCCGTGACTTGATACCCGCCTCCTGAATCCTTTTCTTTTTCAGCCCCAGCTTCAGCTTCAGCTCTTTCTTGTGTTGCCCCCCTTTTTTCTTTTCGTTGTAATTCAGTTCCTCGCTCTTTCAAACACACCCGAGCCTCTGGCTCTTATTCGCAGTACATACCCCCGGTATTTGTACTGTTTCGTAGTCGTCGTGTATTCTTTTTCGTATAACCAAAAGCCCCCTTTTTTTCTTCTCTCGTCAGCAATTGGACTTTGGCTTCGTAGCTGCGTGACGCAACAAGGCGACAAGAGGCCAAGCCACGGCCAAGCCTCCGTGTCAGCGCCGTGGTGGGACGGGGTGCAGTCGACGGTCAGGCCGTTTGAGTGGAGCAAAAGGTGAGGGCGTTTGTAGACGTTGATATTCAAGGTAGGGATGGATGGTAAGAGTGATTCAAGAGGGAGCTTGAGAAGTGACAGAGGGGCAGACAGGAGGTTATGAGGACAACAAGAGAGGGAATGGAGGTGAAGAAGAACAAGAAGCTAAACAAATCGAAACGAGCAAGAATGTAAGCTCCGTTTACTTACGGTACGGGTACACGGAGGCTGAATTAAGGATACAGGGCTCAAGGGACTCAGGAGTGCTGTGATCTAAATCGAGTAACAGCGAACAGCGATTTCCCCTGGTCTTTAATCTCGTCTTTTTTCCAAATTCTCGCAAAAAGAAAGGGAAACCCTGGCTTTTATTACTCGAAGCCTAGAAATAAGAAAGAAGAAAAAAGGACACCAACCGTTCAATTTTAGTCCCCGTCCGTCCCCCCGTCCTGCCTTTATGTCTTAGGAGAGCCAACGACGCCGCCTCCGCCCACACACCGGGGGCGTTGTTGTTGTTGGGGCGGCGCGCTTTTCCCGTGCCGATTTGGCCGGGGGAGGAGAGCCCAGACGACGGGGACACGTAGGCGGTCACCTCACTTTCACTTGGACTACATACGAAAATGAACTTGTCCGGTCTCTCTCGTAGCGTGGAAAAAATGCGCGAGAAAAAAAAGGGGACTACGGCGCATTGCAACAGTGACAGTTGCGGCGGGAGAGGGAACCTGACCCCCTGAGGTTGTTCCTCTTAGTGGTGGACATGTAGCCTTTGCTAGCGAGTCGTTGGGTTGCTACATTTCCTCGCCTGCATTCCCTGGGCTTCTGCACTAGCTATTTTGTCGTCTGCTTGCCTGCTTAGCATGGCCCAGATCCTTCCATTCTGTAGGTCGCTTCCCTCAGCCCAGCCGCACAGAATAATCCCTCCGATCCAAAGTGCCTAATGTGGGTGCCCAAAAGAATGGGACACTTTTACTATGCAACCGTAAATACCTAGTCACCCCTGGCCTTATGTACCCCATAAATGATGTATTATTTTGTCAGGGTCTTTTCCATGCTTGCATCTTTTTGACATACGACATATCCCTCCCCCGAATAGGCAACTGGTGCTACCCCCCATCATCCCCCTCTGATCTTCCCGGCCCCTCGGGAAAAGGCCCTTTTAGATTCTTGGCCTTGCGGTGCCGATTCTCCGGTAGACCTGCCAGATCAGAGCTCTTGGCCCTCATCATGGTCCGACTGAGTGCATACTGCAATTGTCTTGCCCCGGGAGGCATCCAACGAAGACAAGACTCGAAATGCGGGTGAGTGAGTGAGACACAGAGACAGAGAGGGAAAAAAAAAAAAAAAAAGACAAATCCCATCCGCTTGGGTGCAGACAAGCTAGTCCTACAAGGGAATCATCCATGAATTCGCATCCGCTACAATCCATCCACCATCATTTCAACACGGACAAGACGCTCTGACATTCCGGCCCCTTCTCTTCTCGTCACCGCTTCTTTATTTTGACTAGGTTATTTTACTTCATTTCTCTTCTAGCCCGTTCTTTATTACGCTCTCTCGCATGTGATTGAGCACGTCGTATTAGTCCTTTCTGCCGAGCCTCAAATCATCAAGGTGCCTTGTTGCCGTCCCGTTTCGTATAAACGATACCATGTGCATACACGCCGCACCACTAAACCACCATCTCTTATCCTTCAGCTCGCAAAATCACGACAAAAACTCTACCCAAATATCAGCCAAATCTCACTCGACGTTTCACCGCTGACACCCTCTCCCAAGTCATGCCGACGTCACTGGAATCCCGACCAGAGATCCTTTCCATTCTACCTCGAGAGGCTGAGACAGCGCTCCAAGCCACCAGATCCAGCCCCTCATCAAAGCTCCCCTCCCATCAGCACAGCACAATCACAAAGGAACATCCCCTTTCCCATCTACAACCACGTTACTTCTTAATATGACGTTGTTCTTCTTACTTGTAACCACTAATCGCAGCCCAGTCTGAAATTACCCTCTGTCAGCTACATACCTTAATCTCACCCTTCGGCATCCTTCCGAGGCTTCCGATTACTTCCAACACCAACAAATGTGGTGCATCCTGCGGTATCAGTGTCCAACGCCTACCCACCCAATGGCATTTACATCATGTCTCAGCTCGACACTCAAGAGGGGCTCAACCACTTTACCGCCAAGTTAAACATCCACCCAGATATGTGAACTCGCCAAGTGATAAAGTTGAGTGCCTGTTACAACTCTACTCTGCTCTGCCCTGCTCTATGCCGAGGTATACTGAATCCCCAAGTTGGGGGTCAAAGCCCATCCATAAACACCCTTCTCTATCGTTATGTGTTCAACCCAATGTCCCTTCTCTTTTGACCGCCAAACGCCAATCTCTGTGCGCCGTCTTCATGAAAGCCTCATGATACCATGTGAACCCAAACGAAAAAGAAACAAGAAAATGCAATCCTGTCTTTACAACGCCAGGCCTCTCACAGACGCCCTCTAAACTACCCCACCGACTTCCCCTCTAACTGTTTCAAAACCCCCACGGCATCTTCAAACATGATGTTCCTTCCTCCGAGACAGTCGGCCGCCAACGCCTCCCGCGCAAGCTTGACGGCTCCTCGAGCCTCGTAGCGCTGGACCTGGCTTTGTACATCAGCTGGCTCCATATCCGAAGCCGCTAATATCCACTGTGTCGCTGTCTCTCGTGGTACCGGTGTGTTGGATCTGTCCCTATCACCCGTGCCGCTGAAGGCCCAGCAGATCAGAGCGCAGACGTACACACCCCAGTAGTCCGAGATGTCTGTCCATGGTACAGTCTTTCGGTGTGTCTCTTCTGCCTTGTTTTCCTCTGCCTGGCCCGACCGAGCTCCCAGGCTGAGGAAAGCTTTCAGTGCCCGGGCAGCAAAGACTACTGCGATGGCCGATAGATCGGATCTGCGCCATTGCTCAACCACCTTCTGATGCTCCGCATAGGCGCTCACTTCGGGCACTTTCTTGTTAAATACCCAGCTCTCCCCAGCCACTGACAAAAGGCAGTAAAGGGGCGTGTATTGTAGGGCCAGGTAGGTGTTGGCAATGGCAGAACCAGGGAAGAGCTTTGAGATAGGAGCAGTCTCGGTTTGGATGCCCTTCAGATTGTCCATGGGGCTGGCTTGTGTCGGAGACTGAAGAGGAGAGAGGAATAGCGAATATGCCGCAAGCAGAATCGACGCGTCAAAGGGTGGTGCCGTGGCAATACTGGAAGCGGCGAGTGTCCCCAAGTTCGTGTTGCAAAGAGTTTTCGGACTCTTTTTCGTTCGTGTCTTGGCCCAACTTTGGGCGTCCTTTGCCTCCCAGAGCTGCGTTGTGTCGCCTGTGAGAGGTATGGGGAGAGTGCTTGGGGAAGAATAATCCAGGCCGGTGGCAGAAACGTGTTGGCCTTCGTGATAACGCGAGCTGTGCACATCCAACAAGAAACAAGCACCCACCAACCTCCGGTGGGCTTCTGTTTCGATCCACGTCTTCCATGCGCGCTGGGTATCACGGGTAGACAAAAAGGGAGCAGATTTATTCTGGCCACCGACAACCTATCGTGGAGTTGAGCATGGCATCCGGAGAAGTTAAGTTGTTCATCGAAAGAGAGAAATGAATAGAAAACGTCAAGAAGTTAAAGAAGAAGAATATCGACAAAATCATCTTGTCGTTGGGGAGTAAGGTGGTGATGGAAATGAAAAAAGATCAAGCTGAACTAACCCTGTGATAGAGTGAAGTGAACCGGGGAGAGGGTTTGTAAGACTGGCTCTTTCTACCGCGGAAGCGTGCATAATATTCACAAAGCAGAACGGTTTGCTTGACGGGCAACGGCCATTCGTCTGCCTGAGTAAACTATCATTCCTCAGTTAGCTAGCTGTCATGACGGTGGGCTGGCCGCTTTGTCACTCACCAGCTTGGACTTTTGCCAAGCATAGGCATGCAGTTGAGCCCCTTTCATGCGGTCGTCCTTATCAGCAAGATATTGTGTTGCCACTGCGGCCATGGCATACCGGAGCACTTCAATGTGCTCCGCAGCGGCCACAGTTGCTTTCCCGAAGGTATGCTTGTGGATTATAGGATAGTTGGGGTGCACCTTGTCCCAGTAGACCTTGAGATATTCTGGAACCGCCTCGCTGGCCGCTGCGTTCAACGACACTGGCAGTTCTGTGTTTAATAGGCTGCCCCCATCTGGAGGCTGAGAGCCGCACCCGGAAAGGCCGAAAATCCGACCTGATGATATCGATGGGATGGCGACTAAAGTCTCAGATTGAGCCACAGCCAGTGAAGGGGACATGCTACGAACTGTAGAGGTTGGGATCTGGTCCGCACTGCTGAACGTATCCCCTTCGGCGTAGCCGGGGAGAGGAAGACCCATGTCACCAAATACGGGCTGGTAGATTTGCGGGGGTGAGCTGGTATATGTAAAAGGGACAGAGAATGCACCATTCTCTATGCTCGTGCTTCGCAGGTCGTTCGAGGCGGTTTGGAAAGATGGAACAGAGTTGATCCAGTCCTCGCTTGAGGTTCGGATGGGGAACTGTGGGTGCCGTGTGTTGTCCGAGGGGGTCGAGTAGGTGCTCTCCGAAGCTGAAGAAGCCATCCCTGAGTCTCGCCAACGCACCTCTGATGTTCCGTTATCAGGTATGGCCAACATTGTAAGCTCCGGCATAGCTCTGGGCGCTGAATCATATTGACCAAATGTATCGTTTGTCGTCGGCAAAGTTGTCGGCCCAATAACATATTCTGTTCCTCCCATAGGATAGTTGTCTGTGGTATTCGTCATGTTGGACGGCGTCGTGTAGCTCTGGCTTACACTTGGAGCAGCGGGCATGGATGTCCACGATCCGGAGACCATTGAAGAGTTGTTGGTTGAGCCAGCCATGGCACCCATTCGGGGGCCGTTGAGGTTGTCAGGCATTTTCAAGCCTGTCTCCTGAGTCATGTTCGGGCATGTTTGTGTAGATGTCTTTGAGTTGCGTCGAGAAGCGGACGGTTTCGGGTCCTTGGCACCTTTCTCTTGCTCGCTACAACAGGTTAGCCTTCGGGTAGCCTAGTCCTGCGTGGCCTTGTCCACGTACTGTCTCTGGATATGTCGGTCAAGGAGATCTTTTCTGTAGAATGTCTTGTTGCAACCTGGAACCTGGCAGCACAGATCAGGAGGTGAGTGACTCAGTTGATGCCGCCTATAGCAAAATGGTTAGGATATGGTTCAAGCCATGAAGGGAAGAACAAACCTCAAGTGCTCGGCTCTAGAGAAGGTCTGAGCTGGTTAGTTGGAACTCCCCGGAGTTAAGATAAGGACATAGGTATCGCACCTTGGGACATCGATCACAGGTATGAACTGGAACGCCCTTCTTTGCCTTGCTAATCTTTCGAGTGATGGGAGTCAGTTTGACATGGGGCTCATTGCCCACTCCCGATGTGAAGGGCCTCATGGGAGCGTTTGACGATGGACCCGGCTGGTTGGACAGTTCGAGAGAGTCAAGACTCGTGTTGCTACGACGGCGGCTGGTCATGTTGCGGTTGGTGCTAGAAGATGACAGGTGATCGACGACAGAAGATGTCGTCGAAGAAGTAGGTGGATCGGGCCTGCTGTTATGGGAAGACGATGAGGTTGAGCCGGAGGCCGATGGATTGGGGCGCAGGGACGGCCTTGAAGCCAAATCTATGGGCCGGCTTCCGGATCGCGGATCGACGTGTTCGTCGTCGGTGTTCATGATATTCTTGAGACTAGCCATGGCCAGTTGTGACAACCGGGGCACGGGTTAAAGAGGCAGTGGGTTCGGAGAGTTCGAGAAGGCCACGGACAAAGTTAGTAAGACACAGCCCCCGAGGAGGCTGAAGATCAAGTCCAGGCGGGTGAAACGATTTTGGGTCATGTAACGGAGGAGGGTATAGAGCAGGAGGCGGGAGGAATAGTGGGGGGAGTTGGCGTAGAATCAAGATCCCAGATTAACGTCGACGTCGATGATGGGATGGGTGCGAGACGAAACAGAGACGGACGGCTAAGGCTGGAACTTGGGGGAACAAAGCGTGGGCGAAGCTAGCCTCAGACCAAGCCAAGTGCAAGTGTGAGCAGGGATGTAGGGGTGAGTGTGAGTGTGAGAAGCTGTCCGAGTGCGATATCGACCTGATTTGCAAAGATTACAAAGATGCAAACCGAGAGAGGCATTGCTGTCAGGAACTCGGAGGAAGCGTCATCAAAAGAAAGGATCGGAGAGGATCTGGGCAGCAAAGTGCGAGTGAAGTGAGCAACAGGCGTCGACCCAAGGTTGAAGACAACCCTGCGAGCTGAGCATGGGGCGCAGGGCCCTTGAGCCAGGGTTGGAGGGTACAAGATTAGATGGATGGATGCTGCACCCCCGGGCACCATGGATGGCAGCATGGATGCCAACTACATACAGTAGCAGTGATGGATGGATGGAGGGCACCTGATGCAAGGCACTGGACTCGCCTGCTGGTTGCCCGTTCCGTGATCGACTCCATCATGCCAACAGTGAGTGGTGAGAACGCCCATTGTGCTGAAAAAGTGCCTCTTTTCTCACATCACCCCCTGCCGGTTGCTCAAGCTTCCGCCCATCCCCTGTTCGTCCATCCATGACCAGCGAGGAGTGGCGGGACGGGGCCGCAAGCGCCATCTAAGCCTTGGAAGAACGGTACCTGATCAAGCGGCTAGCGTCTGCGCGCGCACGCAAGATTCATGGAAGGCTACTGTACCAGCAACAATGGTCCAACTCTATCCCGAAAGATCCGAACTCCTGCGGATGATACAGTAGAAAGCCGCGCTTAGATGGCGTCGTCGATCATCCAATGCGGCGAGGCGAGAGACAGGCCAGCGGGCAAAGAACGACGACGGCTCAGCACGCGAACCCATAATTAGCAGGACCGTTGGTGATGCAGAAAAACTCGGCTGCCACAGACGCAGGAGATGGTTGGAGCTCCAGCAGGCGGGGAAGCTAAGCAACCAGGACGGCGGCCGCTGTGAGAGGAGCAGTCCAGACCGGGTAGCCCAGTGAGGGAGCTCCAGCAGAGCGGACAAGACGGGATGGAGGAACTGGGAGCTAGGGCCAGCAGCAGGAGGGCGCCAGCGGGTATGGCGTCAAGGCGTCTGTTGGTGGCTGCTCTAGAGTCGATCTGGGATCGATGTCGCCAACGTGACAAAGGAGCATCATGGGGCGAATGGCTGACAGGATCGGCAACAGTGGAAAGAGTGAAATATGCAAAGTGGCTGTGCGAACATGGGTTTCTGGTGTTGTGGTAAGTTCCATATTTGCAGTACTAAGGATTAGAAGGCATGAATGGAAGAAACGGAGCGCTGGAGGTATTGGTAAGCACCTGGCTTCACCTCAAGCAACTGCAACTGGAGGCAAGTTGGCTTACGGATGGTCATCAGCACCTTCCTTCTACTAGCAATATCTTTGCTGATGAATAACTGGGAAGGAACCCCGACACTGCCGAAGGGATCTACGTTGCTGATATCATCCAACAAACATTCATTCATTTCACTTGCATTCTGACATTGATTGACTTAGTTTGTTAATATCAAGAACCCCCGCAAATGCAGCCTCATAGGGCGAGCGCGCCGTTGCACCGTGCTGCAGGCATGGTCCGTGTCCGTGTCCGTGTCTCTCTGTCTGTCTCGCTCTCTGAACAATGCAGCTGAGCCGATCAATCTCCTAATGGATCCAACATCTTTCACCGACAATGACAAAAGAAGAGAAGCCTCCTCAAAAACGCCTCCTCATGATCAAATCACCAGACGTTGGATGCTGAACCCTGTATCCCTCCCTCAGCGCGCGCAACAGCCGCTCGGCAGCGTCAATTCTCGCCCCCCCTGTACCCGTTGTGAGGGTGGCATTGGATGCCCCCTCCCCCTGCTAGACGCTAGGGCGGCCGGACACCCGACCCAAGTGGATGGTGGAGGATTCGGGCTCAGCCACTGACCGGCCCATTGGCTGTGTCTCACCTCTTTGTGTGCTATTTTTACACCCTGCGCGTGTTGGGTCCTTTCACTCTCTGCTCTTCGCTTGCCTGGTTGTCGGCCAAGCGCCGGCCAACTTGGTCGACTCGACGGGAGACCGGCCCAGCATCAGGACGGGCCCGATCCATGCCTGTGCTGCAATGTAACGAGAAGCTTGTCCACGACAAGGCATTCACCGTGTCACCGGATTTAGGAGCTTAAATTCTCCACGATTATGCCTTGCCAGTTCGGAGCTTGGATATCTACAACGTCAAAAACTCTTGTTGGCCCCGTCCCGACAAGAAGGATGCGGGGCGCTCCGGACCGTTCCATGTTCCACGCTCTGCAGAGCCTGTCCCCGCCTCTTGGCCAGAAATGGAAACCCGCCCGTTGTGAGATTGGATGCCACCCACTCACTCACCTCCCAGCTCTCAGCTCGTTCACCGGCCTGTGATGTGATGTACAAGAGAGAGAGAGCCAAGAGGCATCTTCTATTTGATTGAGCTGGCCTCACGGCGATGCACAACCAGAAAGGCAAGGCTGCACAAATTCCGTAGCATTCGGCCCGTCATGCGGCGCACACCGTCAACGTCCACTGCCTGTCCGGAATTGCAACCCATGGCAAGCCTCCGGCGCTTAACAGCTGGCCTATTTTTGGTGCCGGTATCCTATTCTGTCTTCCGACAACCAGATGCGTCCTTTTCTGTCTTGACTTGCCAATGACTCCTCGAGAAAGTAGTTGTTGGTTCTGTTATCTCTTAGCCAAGCTCTCGCTAATACGCTCTGACCCCTTGACGCTCATCTACCCAGTCACATCCCGTGAACTCCTTCACTGCAGGCTTGCCGGGCCATTGATTTCGTTATTAGACGTGGGCAATGTGTCATCCCAACTTCAATCTTGATGCACTCCTGGCCTGATACCACCTCGCGTGAGTGGATGAGAAAGGCAGAGATCTTCGCCAAGGGCACGCAGGAACCCAATCAAGCAGTTGTGAGGTATGATTCCATCACTCACGACTGAGCGTCAACCGATAAACCCCCACACACTTGCCCGGAGACTTTCCTCTGAATAGAGAAACTCACCGTCTTTCTCTCACACGGCATCTGCGTGAGACCGAGTCCCGCCTCGGTAGTCTGTTGTGCCACCACAACGACCTCTCGTATCCCTGCTCCAATGGCCCCGACAGTTTGGTCCCTCCCAGCTGGGGCGTCGGCGGCAGAGACGGTTACCTGCAGATCCAAAGCGGTTTCCCGCAAGGCGTTGGTTTGATCAGAGTTTACCTAACAAGCTTTTTATAGCCACCAACGATCTGTGTCGGCTGTGAGAATCAAAAATGCCGATCGACTTTGCTGCGGTCGCTTACATGGCTCCCTGATCGACATACAACTGACATCTACCACCACAACCTTCAAGTTCAGACTCTGCAACTTGTCTTCAGCTCCATGCAACATTACATTCTCGTAGCACGACATTCCAGTGATGTTGTCTATCCGCCTAGCCGCCTAGACGCGCCAGCCCCCAACATGTGGCTCTCTATGCGCCAGCCCTGCTGCGCCATCCCCTCCCCATGTACTTGAGAAATGGATTACCCTGGAGCTGCGCAGAGATCGGAACTGAAGATATCCGACAACTCAGCCTCGCGGGGAAGGATCTCAGGTACTTCAGCTCTGCTTTGGGTGTTGCTGTAAATATGACCGAGATCGGGGAATGCAGTGCGAGTTTTCAGCTCCTTGACCAGCTGAAGGAAGGGCATGCTCAGTAATCATTGACCAAAGTTCCTATCAACACCGACGGAGTAGGAGTACACGAAAATGCATGACAAAACATCAAGTACACAACAATGCAAAACATGCCAACTCATACATTGCTCAAACACGAAACATGAAAACTCATCGAGCCCATTCGTAATCCTCACACGTGGTCAAAGAATACTCTCGCCGCCCAGGCTGAGCATCTCTCCAGACCTCCCCTCCACCAACCAATCCACCACCATGAACAATGCAAGCAAAAATCATACATAGACAAGCCGGAACGCCTTGTATGCCGGCCTTGTATTAAACGTGCACGACTGAAAGACTGATTAAAATAGTAATCCAAGACCCATTGCGAGTTTCGAAACAATTCTTTGCCCATTTTGTAGCGGCCCCGACCCCGGTCCTTTTTTGCTCTCTACTAGGCATCGTTTTTCTTCTTCTTCCCCATCTTCCCACTCTTGAGCTATCTCATGTTCCAGTTATAGCTTGGAGGTGGTCGTCGGGGTGTTGATCGCGGGGTCTGTTGACGTCTTGGCGTTGACATCGCTCTCTTCCGACTCGTCGTCGCTGGCGGGTCGGCTGCCGTCTGCCACGTCTCTTCGGCTCTTGGTCATCTAGATGTCTGTTAGTCGAGTCTAGCTGTAGAAGATCAGGATGTAGCTTACCCATGATCGCACACCACCGACAAGACCCAGGGCGTAACCGGTGATGAACTCCTTGGGAGTACCGGAGCCGCCGCCTGGGGTGGTAGGTGATCGCAGCTGCTCGGCGCTGCCGGCGCTGTTAAACCGGGCAGGGCTCTGAGGTCGGCTGGTGGGCCAGAACTGCTTGAGCTCGCGGCCGAGCTCCTGGCCGGTGGTGGTCCAGTTGTTGGTGATGTTCTCGCGCAGGTCCTGGACGTGGCGTTTGAGGTCCATCTCGTTCTTCTTGAGCCAGCTCACGTTGAGCTCCTGGCGGGAGGTGCCGCGCTTGAACTGTCGGGCAATGTACTTTTCGTAATCGCGGACGATTCTGTATCGTGGGTTAGAGGGGTAAAAAATGGCGGGGAACGGGTTGCTGTGCTCACCTTGTAATGAGACCAGTGGTGCTCACACCCTCTGTTCGCTGGGTGACGAGGAACTTGCCAGCGGCCTTGATGGGCTGGTAAATGTCGTCGCCCTCGTCGGCGCCGTATGGGAGATCGTCGTGGGCAACGTAGTCGAGCTTGTGCTCCTCGAGGAACTCGGGGGTGACGATCCAAGGGCAGTCCTCAATGACCTCATCGACCCATTTGCAGTGACGGAGGGTCTCGGAGCGCTCAGCAGCGGACATGACGGTCAAACCCTTGCGCTTGTGCGTCTCGTGGTCGCCAGTGACGCCGACGACTAGAGTGGTGTTGGGGAAGGCCTTCTTGGCCTGCTCGAGCTGGCGCATGTGGCTGCAGGCTGTTAGCGATTGCATGGGCGAGAGGGAAATGTGCTGGCTCACCCAAGATGGAACAGATCAAAGACTCCATCGGCGTAGACACGGACAGCTCGACCGACGGGAGGAGGGTTGGTCTTGTAACCACCGGCAGGATCGGTCAACTTGCCAATAGGAGGAGGGGGCATGGCCTCTGTGGCCTGAATATCGTCCTCGTCCTCGTCATTGTCATTGTCATTGTCGAGATCCCTCAGGGAGGGCTTGCGGGCCTTTCGACCAACACGCTCGGCGATGTCGACGCTGGCCTCGGTGGTGTCGCTGGGCTCGCCGGGGTCGAGGGCATGATCGGTCTTTTCGATGATGCGGTCCGAGTTGGAGCGCTGCCTCTTAGGAATAGGCCCGCTAACGGCGGCGGCGCGGTGGTGAGGGCGACCATCTTCAGCGGCTGTGGTGTCGCCCTCCTCGGCCGAGGCATCACGAGAAGATGTCTGAATGCCGTTGTCGAGGAGGTCGGCAGACGAGTCGGGGCGGCTGAGGGAGACCCTCTTGCGCTTGCCTCCTTGGGAGGAACCAGACGGCGAAGACATGGCTGGCTGGACTGAGGGACTGATAGATGAGGGCACGGGAGTGATGACGCGGCTTCGACTGGGCTGCTGGTCTCGTCTCGATAACAGGCGTACGTACGTGTCTCTGTACGTGCGGCGTTGGATTGCGTGTGCTGCGTCTCTCGTGTGTAGAGGCGGCGACGGCACCTGGACGATGGAACGGTTATGGCTCCCGAAGCAGTCCAGTTCCACGTTGACGCGAAAAAAACCGGGTCTCGACGGGGGCTTGGCTTGGCCTGATTGGGGCCGAAGGGCCAGGATCCTTGCAAAAAATCTGGGGTCAAAAGTTGGCCTGGACAGGAGGAGACTTGGAAGTCTGACGTGACGGACGATAAGGAGGCGAGATAACGAGAGCAAGAGTTGGAAGGATGGAAGAAGAAAGGAAGAGATAATCTATTGTGAGTTTGTTCGCTTCAAGGGGACGACTATGGCGCAAGGAGGCAGCCCAGCTTGATTTTCGCCATCTTTGCCCGTTGGCTACGTCGTAATGACAGATCAATTTAAAAAAGTGGCCCAGCTTTTCTCGTGTGAGAAAGGGGAGCAATCTCCAAGTCCCGGTAGTGTGAGTGATGGTCACCGCTTGTAACATCGATCCATCGATGAGATGGGCAATTGCTCTCGTGACAAGGCCTGCTAGCTTCAATTCTCTGGCCGTGCCGTATTCCACCCAAAAAAGCCAAGCCCAGCTCGTTATTTATCCTCTCCCACTGTGAAGCTTATCAATATCGGTATCCCATCGGTCTGAGCCAGTGGCGTCACCATTGTAACCTCTCCCCCAACCAAATCCTGTAAAAGGGGTAAAAAGGGTGGGCGAAGCTTTGTTGGAGAGATGCTCACGTGACTTTCACGTGTAGGCAATTGACTTTTGGGGAATAAGCTGGGGATACCTTGGATCTGCTTGGCAGTTCTGTCAGTCCACCACTCGAATTCGTATCAACAGTCTATCCGTAGATAAACTTTTTGTTTTAAACTCTAGGGCGATGAGATGCTTTCGGGAGCTATACAGGTAGTGCACTGCCAATGTCTATATTGAGCCTTGCTCTCCTTGAATCACAAATGGTGCTGTTTCAAGGGGCACGTAAGGCGGCTCAAGCCTGGCACACTCCGTACACTTCCTACCTTTATTGGCAAATGTGTTGCAGAAACTAGGTAGAAACAACTTGAGGGACAAGACTGGATGAGCGAGAACGAACACGGATACTTTATCATTACTTCCTGGTCTCTGTGTGTGGCATTCACTGGACAACTCCTTTGAGCATCACATGACCGAGCACGTGGAATCTCCAACGCTCTGCCTCTCCTTTAATCAAACCTCACCCCTGAACAAGCACCCCAGCGATGCTAAGCATTCTTTTTCGCATTATGGCCCAGCTTGCCGAGATAGCTTTCTCCGGACCGTCGCGCTCGCCTCGGAGCTACCTGTAGCCTTGGGCTTGCATCTCCGTTGCCTCTCCAGGTGCACACCAAACACTCTGCGTCTCAGGTCTTGGTCCCTGCCCATCTCATTCCCACATGGGGATTGGGAGGGGGATCCATTTTGGAAACGATGCTTACCGGCGCCACGGGGCTGACTGGCGGGTCTGGAAACATCCTGGCTGATTGTCCCCAGGGTGTCTGTCTCTGAGTGAACCAACAACAAGAACCAACAGCGGGTCTCGACGTGTGTTGCTGGTGTTGTTATTCTCCGCTGGTAACTCTCATTTGCCCGCCAAGACTCTGTTATTTCAACTTCATGCTTATATATTCCAAACTCGGGGATAAACCTTATGCCTTCTTCAGCTCGTTTCAAGTGAAACCAAAGCAAACACTCGGACATCTTATCACATCGCTAGCCGAACTGTTGGTTCTTTTTGCCTCCACCAGTTTCATGCTTAACCAGGATGCATAGTTGCCCCTTACCCACCTTCGACAACAAGCATGACGGTTTCTAGAAAGTCCGCCAATCCCAACTGCCCGACTTCAAACAAGCTGAGAGCCAAGCTTAAATCACGTCTGGAGAAGGGCTGTTTAAGCTTGGCCTCGACTGACAGCCAAGGCCAGGGAGACATCTTTGCAGTGTCTCATTGGAGGCTTTGCTCACGTCCACCTGGCCATCACAGTCACCCCAGCGGTGGCATCGTCGCCTAACGTCTCGGGATCTTCGGTTGGTGTTTATGCTCAAATTCATTCAGGGACTGGGGGTATATGTGGTGATGGTTATTGTTATATATAAGGCACGCTTTGCCCTAGGTTGATAGGAGATCTTCTTTCTGAGTGACAAACCAGGACTTTCTTTGCAGCTTTCTTTCATTACTTGTTTGGTAGCTTCGGGCAGGCCCGCTGACCACATTCTTTCACAACAACTTTATCTATAACCTTGTTTCAGCCTTATAAACGCCCGATAATACCTATCCATTCACTACTTACCTATTTCAAGATGCGAACTTCTACCCTTCTTGCAGTTGCCAACCTTGGCACGGCCTTTGCTGCCGTTCAGATCTACGGCCAGTGCGGTGGAGGTGCCTTTACCGGAGAGACCGACTGTGCTGATGGCTCTACCTGTGTCGAGATGAATGAGTGGTACAGCCAGTGTATCCCTGGCGCTCAGGGTGGAAACTCTGGCTCCAACCCTCCCGCTCAGGAGGTCGAGGTTCCCGAGTCCACCGAGGCCCCTGCCACCGAGGTTTCCTCTGTCGAGGAGGAGGAGGAGAACAACGACGATGAGACCTCTCCCGTAGAGACTTCCGCTCCCGTTGTTCCCTCGCAGCCTGCCGAGGAGGAGGGTGATGACGAGGAGTCCGCTCCTGTCGAGACCTCCGTTCCTGCTGTTCCCTCCCAGCCCGCTGAGGAGGGTGGCGATGAGGAGTCTACCCCCGTCGTCGAGCCTACCAGCGCCGCTGCTGCTCCCACCTCTGGATCCGGCAGCGGATCGGGCTCCGGCTCCGGCTCTGGTGGCATCACCCGAACCATTCCCGCCTCCAGCGGCTCTACCAACGCCGCTACTGCCATCCCCGTCTCCGGCGAGCTCGACGGTGGCATGATGTACTACGACCGATCCCGTAAGACTCCTCACATACCATCCATTTCTACCTACCTAACACATCTCCAGCCGCTGTCTGCAAGGACCAGACCGAGACCGGTGAGGCTGACGCTATGTTCATCCTCGAGGATGGCGCCACCCTCCGCAACGTAATCATCGGCCCCGGCCAGGCTGAGGGTGTCCACTGCAAGGGCACCTGCACTCTCGAGAACGTCTGGTTCGAGGACGTCTGCGAGGACGCCATCACCCTCAAGCAAAAGTCTGGCACCTCCATCATCCGCGGTGGCGGTGCTTTCCACGCCTCCGACAAGGTCGTCCAGTTCAACGGCCGCGGCACCGTCGAGATCTCCGACTTTTACGTCGAGGACTACGGCAAGCTTGTCCGAGCTTGCGGTAACTGCAAGGACAACGGTGGCCCCCGCAACGTTGTCATTGAAAACATTGCCGCTGTCGACGGTGGTGTTCTCTGCGGCAGTAAGTTTACCCCTTATTGTGAAAAGGCTTCACAGCTGACATGTTTCAAGTCAACACTAACTACGGCGACACCTGCACCATCAGCAACTCTTGCCAGGACTCTGGCAAGACCTGCGATCTCTTCGAGGGTAACTCTGATGGCTCTGAGCCCACCAAGCTCAGCAGCGGCCCTGACGGCACCTCCTGCAAGGCCGATTCCTTCTCCGAGACTTGCTAGATGGCTTCTCGGGATTAGTGAAATGATGGGGTTTAAGAGCGTTTTGATTCCGAGTGTATATAATATCCAAGCGTTGAGCGGTGTAAAACAATAATAAGCAACCAAAGTACAAACACTAGTGCTTTACCAATCTGGTCTTCTCAGGGAGCCTTCGTCGTGTGAGCAATGGACCTCCTACATAAATGGCATTGCCAAATGTGACTCTTGTATGCGTCTTGATGCTTCGACTATTCTCATGAGCCAACTTAGCCATTATCTCGTCGTGCCAGTAAACCCCTCAAACTTAGGGCCTCTACATTGAGGAAACTTAATCACTTGCTTCATAATCGGATAATATGTTGGTTGTTTGATGTTAAAATTACTGCAGACTATCCCGCGCAAATTCATTCACCTCCCTGGTTACCCCTGTGATTTAGCCTAACCTGGCTTTACTGAAAGAAAAACCACCCATTGTTGAAAATCAGAAAACAAAAGGGAAGAAAGAATAAGTCGCAGAGTCCCTGAAAAAACCATGAAGAAACAACAAAGGGTTCTGTGGTATTGTACACCTGTGTAGCCCTGTCCGTCCCGATCGACTTCTCCGCAGCGTCGGTAGCCAACCGACTCCTGCGTGACAAACGCCAACTCTGATGTACCGTCCGTCTTTATCGCGAGTATGGGTGGAATCCACGGTTGCCGCCTCGTCCGCCTCCGCGGTAGTTGGCACCTGGCTTGCCGGCATTCTTGGGTCCCGTAGGAGCGTTGGCTGGGGGTGCGTGCTGGGGATCAGGGTTCCCGCCGGCACTTCCACTGCGATGGAAGCCACCGCCGCCTTGGTTGGGGTTCGGCTGAGGGACATCGTCATACATGCCCTCCCATGAAGTCGGAGCTCCGCCGCCGCCTCCCATGTTGTAGCCTCCGTGTCCGCCGCCGCCACCGTAACCACCGCCACGGCCGCCGCGACGACCTCCCTGAGGCTGTTGTTGGTATTGGTTAAAGTTGTCAAATCCTCGACCGCCACCTCCTCCGCTGGCGCCTCCCGCGGCAGCTGAGTTATCCTGGCCACCCTGCTGGCCCTGTTGTTGCATCATCTGCTGTTGCATCTGCTGCATCATCTGAGGCGTCATGTTGTTCATCATGTTCTGCCCATTGGCTCCGCCGCCACGGCCCATCATCTGCTGCTGCATTTGCTGCATCTGCATCATGTTCTGCCACATGCCTGGGTTCATGGGCATTCCTCGGCTCATGGCCATCTGCGACTGCATCATGGCAAAGTACTGCTGCATGCGCTGGAAGTACTGGGCCATGGCCTGGGGCGTCATGCCGTTGTTGCCCATCTGCTGGCCCATGGATCCCTGGTTGGACTGATCGCCATCCTTTCTGAACTTGTTGCGTCGGGAAGCCTCCTCCTCCTCTCGGAGGTTGCCTCGGGGCTGGGCCTTCTTGACCTCGATGGGCTTTCCATGGATCTCTAAGGGCACATTGATGCAGGCGTCGACACCGGCTTCACTCTCAAATGTGACAAAGCCGAATCCTCGTGGTCGACCTGTGTCCTTGTCCATCATGAGGGTCGCATCCACAACGCGACCGAATTGGGCAAAGTACTCCTTAAACTCCTGGTCGGTCGTCTCTTGACTGACACCTCCTACAAAGATCTTGCTCGTCTTTTCCTGTTCATCACGGGGAATAGCACGCTTGGGGTCGATCTGCTGCGGTATTAGCCTGTTGTAAGTTCTTCAAGGGACAGAAACAACTGACAATCTTCCCATCCAGGAAATGCTCCTTGACCATGACAATGTTGACCGTCTTGGCGTCCTTGAAGGTGAGGAAACCAAAACCTCGTGACCGTCCTGTGCTGCTATCTCTCATGACGGTGCACTCAACAACCTCGCCAAACTGTGAAAAGTAGTCTCGTAGGGATTCTATCAAGGGTCAGGATACACCGTACTCCGAGGTAATTCTGGGCCACTTACGATCCGTTGTCTCCCAGTTGAGACCGCCAATGAACATCTTACTATTTAAACATGTCAGTACGCGAATAACTAACTCTTGTACCCCAATTTGGTGATATGGTGAGTAAAAGCGGTTGCAAGACATGGGTCGTATTGGCTGCAGCAAGCTTGTTGGTCCCTGGCTGTGGCATGGTGGCTTGCATCAGACAGGGTCATGATGTAGAGTTCTTTCTTGGGCCTTCTCCTTCCACGTGGGCTGAACACGAACAGCTTGATTTTGGCATCTGATATTGCGACAACAGGTGCCTTAGGCCGCGGTTTGGCAGGGCGGTCAACATGAATGGTGTCAAGTCTGCTGCTGTCCACGAGGCTCCACATGCGTGAGGCAGGTTATGTGAGCTTGCGTGACAACAATGGCGTAGACAGGCAGTTCAGGACCAGGAAAGACTTGTTCCTCATGGAGTATCCCTCGGCTCTTGGCGTTTTGTGTTGAAGTTTGGCGATGTGAAACTCCCGAGACCCCATGGTCAGGGGTCCAGTTGATTGATGGTTGGCGAATGTTGTTCATGAATCGCCATGGTAGTCGCAAGATGTCGCAGACAACGCAGCGAGAGATGCCAGATCAGCTTGGTCGAATATTTGTTCGTCTTGTGCTATCGTCTTGACTCTTCTCTCTGTCTTGCTAGGTACTGGCCTCGAGCGCTATTCGCTGCAAAATCTCGCTATAGCAAGGAGAACGTCTGACCGTTCTGACTGGCTCATAAGATCTCTGCGACTGATGGCTATGAAAGACGGAAGCAGGGTCTTTCGTCTTGACTAGGGCCGGCTGATTCTTTCTCGGGAGTATCCACAAGGCGAGTTCCCAAGTCTGACACTGAAATCCTCCTCTTGGTCTCAAGCATCTTGGTCCTAATCAGACCTGACATCTTGGAATTGCTGGATGCCTCGTCTCATTTGATCATAGTTCTTGATCCCAAGTCCTCTCGACTCGGCTGACGATAGATAGTTCCTCCGTTTTGAGTCTTGCCGGGTTGATGTCTCTGAATGCCACGCCTCTTCTCTTCATTTGACCGCGAACCTTTCCAGCCAAGCCAACTTCCGAGATGTCTGAGTAGCACCCAACAGAACAGCCACTGCTACGTGGCCAAATGGCAGCTGCCATTACAATCCAGGCTGCAAGCACGCGACCAAAGGCAAACCGCAATACTTGCTCTAGGGCAGATGGGGATACAAATCACAGGGAATGGGACAGAAGAAACTTACCCGTCTTCCTTGGCACTTGCCTTGTGTACAGTTCCGTACGGCGGAGGTGTTGGGACATCGTCATGAGCAGCAACTTGGCTTGTGTGACCAGCTCCTGTAGAGCCTCCTCCGCCAAGGTTGAAATCGACGTCATCATCATCGTCATCTTGATCCTGCATCATGTGTTCATCACCTCCCGTGTCTTGATGCTGATACGGCCCATCTTGGTCATTGTTATTGGTGTTGGTTGGTTGGACTTCCGGGGCTGGCGGAGCTGCGGCTACGGGGGGAGGTGCCGCCTTGGAAGCGTCGTTATCGTCGTAACTTGGAGAGTATCAGCTTGAATGTTGCTTTGGGATACAAAATCGATGGCTCATGTGCGAGTTGATAGTGGCTTACAGGTCGGCGAAGAGATCATCCTCGAAGTTCTCGGGCTCGGTCATGGTGACGGCTGGGGTCTGGCGCAAAGGCCCAAGTCGTGATAAGAGAGTCCGAACGGATAGAAGTCACGCGCAACTTTGCCGAGGGCTCAAAGCCCACGCGTAGAATCAAGGAAGGGTGTGTGAAGACCGAGGTGCAGGATTGAAAGAGTCGAGGGGATAGAATTGGAGTACACAGAGTGTGTTGAGAAGGTGTTGGATCTGTCGTGGTCGTTCTGATGCGGAGCTCAAAGGCTAAGTTGTTGTGATGACTAAGCCACAGGCTGCCCAATGGAACAGCAGCGCGAGTCAAAAACAGGCGGGGCTCCTCAGCCTGATGAATGCAAGCCACAGTGAAGGCATAGGTACCTACCTGCCTACGGAGTACCTACGAGCAAAGGCTGCAGGGGACACCATTGTTCTTGCTTTGCCCTGATCATCTTCAATCCTTTCTCTCAACACCAGCCCTTTCTGTCCGATTTACTGCTCGGACGTTTGTCGCCTTGCATTCTACAGCGTTGCGCAAGGTGCTTTTTGGAGTGGTACGTATTCTTCTGGTCTTGTGTCTTCTGATCCTTTCTGCAGCTTGCGACGTCCATGACGACAAGGGCGCGTCTGCATCTCCGATGGACGCCTTTTGCTCCTTTGCGACCAGTCAACATCCGCTAACGCCTACTCACGCAGAATTCCTCCTCGACTCGATACCTATTATTAGACCGAATCTCGTTGCTGCAAACATGTCGGACTCGGGCAAACCGGAGGAGAAGCCCACGGCCGAGCACGAGCATGAGCATGAGCATGAGCACGAGCACGAGCACGAGCCGGAAACCGAGATGAATGCGAACGAGGAGGTGCGTGAGGCGCGCAAAGAGGTGGATTGAAGAAGGAACTGACGAGGCGCCCTAGGAAGAGATCACTGCCATGAAGCGCCGGGTAGCGGAAATGGAGGAGGAGGCCAAGAAGCTCCGAGAGATGCAGGCTACTCTAGAACAGCAGTCGGCCGATCTGGCAGATGACAAGGAGTCGATCGATGCACGCAGCATCTTTGTGGGCAACGTCGACTACTCTGCCTCGCCCGAGGAGATCCAGGCTCACTTCCAGAGCTGCGGCTCTATCAACCGAGTCACCATCTTGCTTGACAAGTTTACTGGACAACCGAAGGGGTACGTTGGCAGGTCACCCTTTGACGGTCTATCGATTGCTGACACATGAGGTTTCAGGTACGCCTATGTCGAGTTCACCGAGCCCAGCCTGGTCGCCCAGGCCCTCGTCCTTAACGAGAGCGTGTTCAAAGGGCGCAACATCAAGGTGACACCCAAGCGCACCAACATCCCAGGCATGAGCCGGGGCCGCGGTCGTGGAGGCTTCCGCGGAGGTCGAGGATTCCACGGCAGAGGCAGCTTCCCTCGAGGAGGCTACCGCGGTGGTTATCGGGGCCGTGGTCGAGGCTTTGCTCCCTATTAGGAGCCGGGAAGTGCATCCACCATGGGACCGTCTCGGCGATCTGAGCAGCCCAAGCATTTCGAGATTGAGGTCGAGGAGACTCATGGGGTCGATGGCAACTCTCGTGGCTACGTCGGGTTCTGATACTGATGCTCTGCTTTCTCTTGTTTTTTTTCTTTCCATGTTCAGGGCCCCGGCTGTGATAAGGAGAAGGGCGCGTTTCTTGCCAAGGCAGAACGATGTATAATAGTATATTGGAAGGGAGGGGATAAAATAGCCAACACGCCAGAGGACGGATAGGAGTTTTCAATCTTGATTTCTTTTGACTTTTGCCATGACCATGCGCGGACACGGCCATGTTCAGAAATCTGTGCCAGTAAGGTTTGGCCGTGGATATATGTCTTTGGGCATCTTCAAGAAATAGGCTTGCAACTGTTTCTTATTAAATCCTCCATCTGATCATCCTTTTAACATAATATTTTAGGTTATTAAGGCTAAAAATCATAAAGCAAGCATATTTGCAGTCCGAAGCAATATCATGTGAGGCCTTGCAAGCGCAGCCACTCTGGGCACTAATTACATGGTAGAGCTGGCAAACGCGGCACCTTAATACGCAGGTACGAAGCCTCCAAACCCAATCTGCAACACCAACCAAGCCGGATTCGAAGACGGCATTTGTGGGGGGTTTCCCTGTTCTCCAATGGCCACTTGAGCACTACGCCCAACATCCCGAGAGACAAGAAAGAGGCTTCCATCTCAGACACATGGCATTCTGTTGGCCGAGACTGACGCCGCCAAGCCAATCACTTCTCAGGGCACGGCTCTGGCCACCGCCATATTTTTGTCGTTCTGAGACTTGGGGTTCCCCTATTCTGCTCCTGAGGGCTTCAATTTCTTTATGCAGGTGATGGGTACGGCGCAGAGTAGTATGCGGCGAAAGGGGGGGCCTTGTTGGTCATGTTGCACTTTGCGGCAAGCCACTGCGGACCAGAGAGCGAGAGGAAGCTTTGGCGTTGGGTTTGATGAAACACACACACAGCGCAGCGTTCGTTTACTTTGTTCAATCAAATATCTACCTACCCAGGTTGGCAACTGTTCGGCGCATGCTCGCAATTGGAACCAACAAGAGGTCCTCGGCTCTCTCGACACATTGGGTTCCCCCTTCAGCCACTGCAGAATGCCTGGGAGGATTCACCCCATCAGCACATGCACCAGACTGGGATCCATCTGGTGGTGGATGCTACTGAGAGCCTGTTCCTCTTATTAGATCCATGCCCGCCCATGGCCCATGGCCGGGGCACACAGCACGCAGCGCCTACTGTACCGGGCTACCTGGGCCAGTTAGCGGTCTCTACCGCAACGAACGAATCCTGGAAGACTGCCCGCAGTGCAGCGGTCCCTGCTCCAGGTGCTCATGAACATGGATGCTCCCCCTGCTCCCCTTGATTGTCAAGCTTCATGTGGCTCCGCAAAAACTGCAGCGGGCCTTCTGACCTTCTCCACGCTCTAGCGCACCATCCTTCCAACTATCAAAGCCTCCCAGCGCCTCCCATCCACTAAGCTTCGACTTGCAACCTCGCGGCGATTTCCTGGGCAGTCCAAGTTTCCACCAGGACCTCGACTCGACAGGGCAGGGACTTGGCTTGACTTGACTTGTCCGGGACTCCTTCCCGTTCCACCTGACCACTCAACACCACAATCTCAACTCACCTCACCTCACTCTTCCTTGTTCTGTCAACCAACGTATTCAGATCGTTTCTCCTTCTTTCTTGTTTTCCTCCCCTTTTCTTCGATTCCTCGGCTTCTTGTACTCCTGCGAAGAGCATCCGACGCCATCTACGATACTCCCGAGACTTCCACCACACGTACATCTCCGGCCGGCGCAAAAGTCTAAGCGAACCGAATCCTTCCTCTCACCCACTCCTCCGACAATGCCCTCTTGCTGCGCTCGCTGAGCTCCCGTCCATCGATGCTTCGATATCTTGCTCCTCCGTGGCGCGCATAGACCCTCCGACTTCCCCGCCTCGCCTCCTAATTCCTCCCCCATGCTCGTCATGTGGCCGCGACTCAAGCAATGGCTATCGGCCTGGCCTTCTCGCCTAGTCTTCCGTTATCTCAGCACAGCATTCATCGTATGCTTCGCGATCACAAACTACCTACTATGGACCAGCAGCCAGGGCTGGGACGTTACCGAACCAAAGGGGCCCGTCACCATAGGCCCCAAGCATCCGATCAAGAAGCTCATGGCCGACGCTCGCGCACGCCATGAGACCCTTCTTACAAAGCGCAGTTACAACCTCCATGACGCCGCCGAACGGTATCGCATCCGTCGCGGCCGTCACCCACCTCCAGGCTTCGACAAGTGGATCGAGGCCGCCATGGCCTCGGATGCCGTCATTGTCGAGGACTACTTTGATCGCATATACAAAGACTTGACTCCATACTGGGCGCTCGACCCTCAAACACTTGCTCGACGCGCATCTGCCTGGCACTGGGTCGTCAAGGTTCGCAACGGCGAGGCCACCGGCGTAGGCGATACCAAAGACCGCGTCCCATGGCTCCAGCTATGGACCGACCTTGTCAAAGACTTTGCCAAGGAATTGCCCGACGTTGACATGCCAATTAATTACATGGATGAGCCTCGCCTTCTCGTTCCGTTTGAAGAGCTTTCCAAGCTTGTGGATCAGGAGGGTAGCAACCGGCGCATGCCTCCGGTAAAGGAGGTCATGACCGAGTTCAAGAGCCTTGCCAAACTAGATGCCGAGAAGCCTCAGCCGTACGACCCAACGTGGTACAATAGCTCACACAACTACTGGGAGCTTGCCCGTGTGACGTGTGACCCCAACACTCCATCGCGCAATGCTCAGCAAGTCTCCGATCTCAAAGGTCCCGTCGACTACCCCACAGACTGGAACGCCCCTTACGCCTACAAGGGCTATATCAAGAACTGGACTGCCGCTCAGGACCCTTGCCTGCAACCGCATCTTCGCCAGATGCATGGTAGCTTCGTCCAGCCTCTTAGTCTGTCCACCTCCAAGGAGCTGATTCCCATGTTTGGCGGATCCAAGCTCCCCATGAACAACGAGATGCTTATCCCTGGAGCCATGTATCTTACCGACAATGAGTTCTACTCTGGAGGTGAAAAGATGGGACCTGCATGGCATGCGAAGAAGACGGGCATTGTCTGGCGAGGCGATGCTTCTGGCGGTCGAGCCACGGCCGATAAATGGCATCGCTTCCACCGCCATCGGCTCATGCAGATGCTCAACGGCACCTATGTCGATAGCGTCGAGAATGGCGGTGTGAAGCCAAAGACTTTCCAGTTGCCATCACACGATCAGTACAACAGCACTCATCGCTCTTCTAAATCGATTGGCAAGTGGCTCGAGAAGTTTGCGAACTGCGGCTTCGCTCGCATGCTTTGCGATGATCGTTGCGGCCATCTTAACCCCTACTTCCATGAAGTCAAGTACATGCCCATGAAGGAGCAGTATAAATACAAGTTCCTCCCCGACACCGACGGCAACTCGTTCAGCGCTCGATTCCGTGGTTTCTTGCGCTCCTCGAGCATGCCACTCAAGGCCACCGTCTATGCTGAGTGGCACGACGACCGTCTGACCCCGTGGGTTCACTTTGTGCCATTTGACAACACGTTCCAGGACCTTTACGCCATTCTCGAGTTCTTCACCGATGACGCGGCCGGTGGCGACACGGCTGCCCGTTACATCGCTGAGAAGGGTAAGGAGTGGGCTGGACAGGTTCTGCGGCGTGAAGACATGGCACTCTACACCTGGCGTCTACTACTCGAGTGGGCGCGAGTCTGCGACGAAGATCGCGAAAGATTAGGGTTCATCAAGGACCTGGTGGAATCTCATCGATGAGCTGAAAGCGGAATCGATTCTTTGGCACCTATACGGCACTCCCCTGGGCAGGATAACCCCCAGGTTGAGGATTCTGGCTGCAGGGTGCTCACGTATATACTAATTATCACGGCCTGGCGTTCGGAGTTGGATGATGCGCTCACAAGGGGCGGGATATCTCGAGGATAATGTGGATGGCATTCGATACGCGAGGGTGGGCGTTTATCATCATCATCCGGGGTGCGTCCATATACATACATACATGAAGGAGGCATACCCATGTACCCGAAGCAAACCGCCTGTACAATACCAAATGACGTTGGATGAATAGGATCAAGCAAGCAAGCGAGCGAGTAGGAAAGAAAGAGATGGATGGGATGAGAAGGGAGTCCCTCGCTCTTAATACTCTAACTGGAGAAAAAGTTGGTATAGCCTTTGTACCCAAATAGTAAACATGATACCAAAATCCCCATCACCGATAGAGGAGAAAAATAAAACCTCTTTTGCAGCAGAATCAACTCCGACGTATGCATTTGACTCATCTTGGGTCTTGCTTTGTCCTGGGTCATGATGCTGTTGTTTGACCGTCATGCTCATCCTCATGCTCATTGCCATCCTCATTAATGTGCCGATATATACAGGCCTTCTGACCTCACAAACTCTCGCTTTCGCTACGAGACAAAATCCCCCATCCAATCCATCATCACTAATCAGAAACCAACGCCATAGCAGCTGCAGAATTACTAGGAAGACGACGGTGATTTTTCTTTTTCAGGAGCCTAGAGTTGCAGGTTCGTAACGGGCTCACGGGCTGGCTGACCCTTGAGATGAGCGGCCGAGCCCTTGAAGAGGCTCTGCCAGATAAAGGCTTCGCTGAGGAGCAATTCAATGTCCTTCTCGGTCCAGTCCTTTGTGGGGAGGCACTGAAGGAACATCATGATCTCCTGAAAGTCCATGCGGACGAGCTTGTCGGACCACTTGACGAGGAAGGCGGCGCAGACGTAGAGGTGAAACTCGGAGAAGCCTTGCTCCTCAGACTAGGCAGACGGTTAGTTTTGAACAAGTGTGAATAAGCTGAGTACGAACCAGATAAGTGTCCCACATGCGGATAGTGTTTTTGACACTGATTTCTCTCATCAGGAGACAGTTCATCCAGCGGAAACTGAACTGAATAAACTCGACGCCCTCTTGTTCTAGGTGCTTGGACAAATTGCCGTCGATACGCGCGGTGAGATCACGGAGGGCAGCAACCTGGCGCTGGATGCCAGGCTGAGCCACAATGTAGTGATCCTGGATGCCATCGAGCAGCTTGGTCAAGCACCAGAAGGAGTCAGCCTCGACCGCATCAAGAACCGACTTAGGGAGCTGTCCTGGGTCCATGCCAGACTCAATATTGGGGTCTCCGATGTAGATACCAAGGAAGACCTGCCAGAATGGCGTCACCAGGTCATTGATGCCCTGAACATAACCGCTGGCCGGGTGTCGCACCGCCCACAGGTAGAGGATGCGCTCTAGCGACCGCTGAGTGGCCTCATAACTGTACAGCTCGATGTGCGGGTTTGTTCGGGGAACATCGATGCTGATCTGATGCCAGATTGCCTCATCCAAGCCCCGCGTCCTGCCTGTAGGGGCTGTGCTAGTCGTACCGGCCGCAGCATTTCCGCCGCCCCTTTCAAAGGCCTGACGTACGCCATCGAGATATTCCTTGCGCTTCCTCTCCAATGTGGCGACCCGGCGTTCGCTGTTTGCAGGTAGGTAGCTGAGAAGGAGCTGCCAGGTCATGGCGCGGACCTCCTGAGGCACGCCAGACCAGGCCAGCGACCTTAGGTCGGGCAGCGAGATGGTAGAGGCTTGGAGGAGTTTCTTGAACTTGTTGATACGCGTGATTCGAGAATTAATAGCATCGGCTTCCTTTGGTGTAGCGTTCGCGGGGACGGTTGGGTAGTTGATGAGGTGCAGGGCGTTGGCAGGGTCTATTCATGATCAGCCATGTCCATCTTGATCCATCTGCATGACACACCTCTGAGGATCTCCTTATACTGAGGTCGGAGTATCTTGCCTTCGCTCTTCTTGGGCATGGGATATGTAGGCGCGGGACGCTCGACGGCGATATCGGCGCTATTTGAATACCGTCTCGAGTGAAGGGCATCGGGAGGCTCCTCTGTAGTCGGCGATAATGTACTTGACTCGGCCCTGTTCTGTGTAGCGATGCGCCGCGACCTCCTCTTCATGCTCGAAAGACTGGGCAGTCCAAAGTCATCACCGTCGTCGTCCTCGTAGCCCATCATATCGTCTTCGTCCGCCTTCCAGTCATCGTTGGTGTTGGAGAGGAAGTTGATGTAACTCTTGTAGGGCGGCGACGATGCCTTGCTCGGGGTTGTACGTGGCGGGGGAGAAGCTTCGTGGACTCTGATCTTGGTTGAGGAGGAGGAAGGGGGGGTCTTTGGTCGGGAGGAGCTGGATGGGTTTCTTGGTGGTTGGCATCAGCGGGCAGAGAACATGATGTTTCACGGCCAGGTCGACGACTTACAGGGAGTCAAACTTGAGAATATCGGCGTGTGAATAGGCGGCGCCGACCACGAGGCCAGAGCCATGACCTCCAGGCGACGTGATACTCCTCTTAGGGGTAGAGCTGTGACTATCTCTTGGAGGCGGTCTCCAGAATGGCGATACGGACCTGGTCGAGATGCTTCAGCGCGCGAGCACAGACAACAGCCAGGACAGGACAAGACATACTCTGAGCGATCTGTCAAGCAGCAATTGATCTATCGTCAGCACATTCGGCCTTGTTACGAGCAACCTGCACCTCAAAACACCTCGACCCCGTGGGGAGAGGGAATCGCAAGCACATACCGAGTTGGACCATCTCCTGCGGCGGTGGGGCTGTTAGCAAGGAGGGCACCGATTACGTCGAGTCTCGTGAGCATCATCAAGCTCGAGGACAGGACAAAGAGGGCGGGCAAAACTCACCGACTGAGCGGGCTTCTTGCTGCTCCCAGAAGAGGACCACATGGCTAAGAGTGTTGGCCTTGCACAAACAAGGCCAGAGATGGTCTGTTTTATTTGCAACTGTGATGGATGCAACGCGATGGTTGGGAGTTGCAGGTTGTCGAGGACCGACAGGCGCCTGACTGGGTACTGTATGAGACTGGGGGTGTGGTGGGCGAGGACTGGCTGAGCTCCAAGGTTTTAGATTGCCTTAGCTTGGCTGGGCAGCCTAGGCTAACTTTTAGTCATAAAATATCTTTATAATATAGAAAACCTTCCAGGTAGTAATGGATTTAATTTTATATATCATAATAGTTATAACGGTTATTTTGAAAAGATATTTTGTTATAATTGTTTACAATATGTAATTCGGACCCATGTTGTTAACTTTCCAAATATTTGCTCTACCGCCCTCAGCAATGAGTCGATGTGCTCATGGAAGCATCTCCTTTGCGCCTCAAACTGTAAATTCAGTTACATACAAGCAAAAGATTCAACCGTTCGTGTTTGCTGATATGCTCCTGTTGCGTTTTATCCAGGTGCTTGCTGGATGTGTTACCGTTATGATGTTGCCGCAAGCCACCCGGAATGTTTTAGTCAGTGGGTGTGCAACAACGAGCTTTTGGCTATTGCATTGTGCCGCCCAACTATTGTAGCCTTGCATTCAACTTGCGAAAACTGCCCGAATACATGGAAAGTGTTGGCACAGATACAAGCGTGATCTTCCATGCTGAGATCAAGAATAGAGTGACATGTAGTAACTTCATTGAGGCTGATGGCGGTAAACGTTGGGTATGAATTTGGGAACAAGGAACCTGAAATACTGTGCAAAGTACTTTTGCAAGAGACGAAAGTGTTCTGCTGAGGATAGCTTTTCTAAGAGAATCCCCATCGGGTCTCTTCATTTTATAGACGATAACACAGAGTAGAAGGAAATGATGCAAGACAAGACAGCGTCTTCTACTGATTCTATTTGTTCCTCATGTCAAGACTTGCACAAGGTCCCTTTAAATTATCCACATACCTGTTTATTTATCCTCACGTTGAGATATTAGAATTAATGCACAAAATATCTGCTCCCTCAAATACATGTCAAGATTGTTTCAGACACATCAATCGTCCATGTCATCGACTCCCAATTCCCACTTGTTAACGACTTGCACTAACACCCCACAACCAATCGCCGCCGAGGTTATCCATCACCAGACCGAACCGGCTAATCCCCGGACTCTCCAGCTCGCATCGGACCAATCAGAGCCATCTTATTCCTGGTCCGCAAGCAAAGAGAGGCGAATCCCATCCTCCTCGAGCACCGAAAGCTTCCCTTAGCCAACGCCCTTCTCGATCCTCGCACCCAATCTCCCCTCCTCTTGAACCCGAGTGATCGAGGCCGCCTCGTCCGCCGACTCGTCCACTCTCACAAGATGCTTCCCGCCTCGCGATCCGCGGCCGCAATGGCCCTCCGAGGTGCGTGTTTTCCAACAGAGAGCGACATACAATCCCTCCCCGGCCCGGCGGGTTTTTTGTGACGCTGGCTCGGAGATGGGACCCGTCGCGATGTCGACATTTGTTAACCGCCTCGCAGTCAAGCCCTCGATGGCCATTGCCCCCTTCCGAACCACCGCCGCCGCCTTCTCGACCAATTCTCGTCGCGATGCCAGTGCCCTGCAGACCCATTCGGCCTCGTCGGGTCTTGCCAAGGTCCGCAAGGAGGTCCCTCTTCCCAGTGAGGAGGGTACCAAGAGCGTCATCCAATACGCCCTGTACGTGGCCCGTCCCTTTACGATACTCGAACCTCTCGATATTTGTCTTTTCCGAACCCAATTGCGTCGTCCTCATCCATGACCTGGAGCTAATTGACCTCCCCGCAGTACCACCCTCGATGTGATAGCCAACTGGGCTCGTCAGTCCTCCCTCTGGCCCATGACCTTCGGTCTTGCCTGCTGCGCCGTCGAAATGATGCACCTTTCCACCCCACGATACGATCAGGATCGTCTCGGTATCATTTTCCGAGCTTCTCCCCGACAGTCCGACGTCATGATCGTTGCCGGCACCCTCACCAACAAGATGGCTCCCGCCCTCCGACAGGTCTACGATCAGATGCCCGACCCCCGCTGGGTCGTCTCCATGGGCTCTTGTGCCAACGGTGGAGGTTACTACCACTACAGCTATAGCGTCGTCCGTGGCTGCGACCGTATCGTCCCCGTCGACGTCTACGTCCCCGGATGCCCCCCCACCAGCGAGGCCCTCATGTACGGCATCTTTCAGCTCCAGCGCAAGATGCGCAACACCAAAATCACCCGCATGTGGTACCGACGATGAAGAGATGGAGTGAGCATGGTTGGGGAGTCGCCTGCCCTCTTGGTTTTGGACGACAGGCCACGAGGCAAAAGGAAGGATTGGACAGCAGGGCTGGGGCAGAAGACGCACCGAGACGTTGGCGTCGGCCATTCTGTCGGGATTTGGATGATTTTGGAGTGGATTGATCCAGGAGAGGAATCAAAGAGGCCGTGTAAAGAGGATGGCGGCACCAAAGACGTCTTTCTTTTGTTGTTACCGGGTGTACATACTGGGGTTCCCGCCGGTAGAATGGTAGAAGGAAATGCAATTTTGTACAACACCACTCTGTCACCACGCCGGGCCAGGTATGCGGAGACGATATGCCTGGGTCGTGATTCGTAGTTGAGGGGCTGAATTGGGAATTGCCAATTCACCAATGTTGAAGATGACAACAATATTTGAAATCAATCAGCGAGCTAATACCGTCCCTACTTGACATGGGCTCTTTGCAACAATCACCTTAGTCCGGGATATCTCAAGACGCAATAGGCATCTGGTGATGATGTCACATTCTTCCATCCGAGTTAGAGATGCGTATCTATCTCAACAGTCACAACTCTATCTATCAAGGTGCTTTGATACCTCAAACGGTGGGACAGTCGACAACCAACAACACACTCAAAAGACACAGCATCTACGTAGTGAACGTTCTTGTATAGTATATGATGAATGTTAAAAAAGGAGGCGCTGTGAACCCTATCTTTCCCTCCGCCTAAATTCGCTGGCTCCATCCGTCTCGTCCGCCGACATCGTACGTAATACACAGAGGTACAGACTCTCTTTTCCACTTGTCAAAACAGCATCGATCACCATCCATCCTTGCTTGGGCCCCCGTCGATTCTGGTGTCCACCTCGATCAAGCCGTAGAGTAAGAATTCCACAATGCCCACGAGGGCGTCCCACCACAGAGCAGACCCAACGAGGCATGCCCATCTCGTCCGCTCGGGCGACGAGGCTTGGATGCCGTCCCTGGTCTATACGCTACGCTGCTGAGCTGGCGCAGAGAGGGAAACAGGGGTTGCATCAATCGCATGTTGAACGTCAATTAATCCACCAGCGCCAAACGACCCAGGTCTGTCCACTCTTTGAACCAAAGCAAATACCCAAAACAATTTGTGTGTGTGTGTGAGCGAGAGGAAGGGGCAGAGAGAAGAGGTCGCTGTCTTGAAGGGCAACGCCACAGCAGTCGCCTATAGGTAGTGTAAATGTTGCAAGTTCAATATCTCCACCAAACAGTGGCGCCTTTGTCGTCTCGTCTACTCCTGGCCAAAGCCCATTGTCTCTTCAACAGCAATCGTGAGCTTCTGTTGAAGCATTTCTAGACTCTTATAAGCGGGCAAGTCGAGTCGGTTGAAACTATTTGCCGTTAGTCTTGTCTCTCACTCAGAAATATCAAACTGGACTTACCAAGTATGTGCCTTGGGTAGGTTGGTAATCTCTCCTGCTTTTTCAATCGTGAATCGTCGGGGGCCATCACTGCCCTGAAGATCCTTGAATCCGTTGACAGGGATTCGAGAAGTACCCGTCGTGAACTGTAGTAGTCGAGACTTCTGCTCTCCATCCCACGAGCGCACCGTCGCCCAGAAGTTCTGAACAACCTCATCCGACTCAGTGTATCCTCTATAATCGGTGTGCTTCTTCCAGTCATCGACATCGATCTCAGCAATACCACCAATCAGAAGCTCAAGCTCACGTTCATCAAAGACGTTGATGAGATCTTGAGGGATGAGCTCTTGGAAGCCCTCCTTGAAAGCCTGGAACTGCTCTGCAATGCGCTTCTCGATTCGCCACTTGACCATGAGATCAACATATTCCTTCTTGTTCTCGTTGGTGACCTCGATGTTTCGTCCGTTGGGAATGAGGTCCTCCGTTGTCATGACTCCAAAGCGCTCGTCCTCAGTCGAAAACGTCTGCTCCAAAATTCCACCCGAAATGTCGTTGTCCAACATCCACTGCAAAGATCGGTGGAAGTCGGCATCAACACCCTCCATGTCCGCAAGAGCGACTGCCTTTCCAAGCATCATCTTGTAGAGGGCGCCAATGAAGAAGGCATCCAGGAATCGGCGGTGGAAAATAGCCAAACCAACGACACGGCCAATAAACTTGAAGTAGTTCAGATGTTCCGGGTTGATTCCAGAGTGAGGGTTGATCTGGAGGGTGTAGTTGTCGTGGGCCGAGTACTCGAACAGACAATAGAAGGGGTTGAACATTTCGTGCGAAAGGAGGAAGAAGAACTCTCGTGAGAGACCACCGTAATCCAAACCGTCCTCGCCATCGAACTTGATCATCAACCGCTTCTTCAGATCCGTAGCCGATTGGCGAGTAATTTCCGCAAACGAATCCTCAAAGATATGAGACCGCCTCACCTTGATGTGGCACTGTCCACTAAGAATGCGCATCGCCGGCTGGGAACGGAAGTAGATGAGCTTTCTTCGGAAGTCTCGCTTGTATTGAGGAACGTTCTGGTCGAGTGATGACGGAAGTCGTGGGTCGTCCCAAGTTGTGGTCTTAGTGTTGTGGTCGACGAAGTAGACACGAGCTGTGTTCGTCAAGCGCATCTCCCAGCCGCTTGGAAGGGGACCGAGTTGTGATACTGGCTGCTGCTGAATCTGTCCGTTGGCGTTGTTCTGGCCACCGTACATGCGGATATACTGCTGTCGGCGCGGATCAACCCAAGTGGTTGTTCTGGTGTTATGATCAACAAAGTAGGGTCGACCCTCGGGGGTCCATCTCTGTTCCCATCCTGGTGGTAGCTCGCCTGAACCTGGGCTCGTAGCCCCAGTGTGCATCACCGCGCCGGCGTTAGCGGTCGGGGATGATGATTGCTGAGGCTGCTGTGCTTGAAGAGTAGGCGAGTTGGAGCCAGTTCGGTCCTCGGGTAGGGTACGGTTCTGGTGTCTCTGTCGCTCCACCTGAGTGGCCGCCTCTCTGTCGCTTCGCTGTTCCTGGGTGCCATTCGAAGTTGGACGGTTCCAGCTCGTCGTTCGAGTGTTGTGATCAACGTAGTATGTACGTCCCAGGTTGTCTTCACGGCGTTCCCAACCAGCAGGCAGACGCCCCTGCGCATCCTCGAATGGACTCAGCTGGTTTGACTGGCGAGGCTGCCCACTGGCATTTGGCCCAGGAGCGCTGGCGCCACCAACAGAGTTGATGCTAGAGGGGCGGTGCGGCAGGTTGACCTGCGAGCTAGCAGCTCCATTTGGTCCGGACATGGAGGATCCTGGGCGGTTCTCTGAGGGGGGTGCGGAGAGGGAGGAGAGGTTCGAAGGGCCGGCGCCGAGTGAAGGTCGAGTTGACGATGCTTGGCCACCGCGGGCTGGGGCGCTGAGGTTGCAAGAAAGGTTAATGATTAGCTTGCCATGAACAACAAGGTTATCGGTTGATTTCTTCAGGTCTCGTGTAAGCATCTGGTCTGAAAGGCGCATGTCTATGTCAGCAGGGTGTTCCAAGTGTCGAGGAGGTGGCACAGGTCAACTGACCGTCAGCGTCCGCACTGAGTTCGGGCATGACATCTCCAACTCGGATATTGATGACGCCCAGGAAACCTTGGTCCTTCTTCTTAAACTTTTTTTGGTCAAAGACCTGAACTGCCAAAATGCTATCTTCGTTGGAACGGCTGCAGGCTGTGAGTCTGATAAGTCCTAGGTTTGGGGTGGCGGGGCACGTTACAAGTCAAAGCTCTCATTCCAGTACGGGTTAAGGGTCCTCTTGCTGACGGTCGTCGTCTTCGTCTGCTCTCCGTTGATGGTTGCGACGGCGAAGGGGTCGGGGAAGCCTGGTGCGTGTTAACGAGGAGCTCGAGTCTTTGTTTACTCTGGAACGACGTACGGAAAACATCCCTCTTATAAAGACCATCGGCGGCGATAACTAGGATGATGTCAACAGAGGAACTCGGGCGGAGGGGTATAAGGACGAGAGCGACTCACTCGTAACCCGAAGGTTGGCCCTGCTGCAGAACCGTTAGCACATGTATCGTGAAGGGGCCGAATGGATAGAATGCCCCTTCGCAGGCGCAGAACGCGATGCGATGGATGGGCGGCTGGGAATGAACTTACTTGGGCAGTCCGGAATCGGTGCGACTGGTCATGGTGTCACCTCTTGCGCAGCGCAGCGAGGGACTAGGTCACGGCAAGGACAACAACGTTGATGGATATCCTTCCTGATGGCAGGAGCAGGACGCGCAGTCGAAGCCTTATCAGGGAGAGGCGTTCGAAGGACGGGATCGACTAGGAGGATTCGGCTGGAGAAAGTTGACGACGCTGGAGTTGGGGCAATGGGGGGAGGTTGAGGCTGTGCACGGGCGGCGGGCCTAAAGACCAGACACGGACTCCCCGCTTCCAAAGCGAGGAGGCGGCGGCCGGAACGGGAAGAGAATAGACACGCGAGAAGGGTGTTTTGAAGCCAAAGAGACGTGGACAGCGCGACAGCGAGAGAAGAAATTTTGTTTTTGGAGAGGAGTAGAGACGGAAGTAGGTCGGCCGATAGCTAGGTAGTTCCAACGTCGCCACGAGTGGGCTGGTGAAAGAGTATCTGCGTCGTGGTTGGTGTTGATGATGATGGGAGGACGTGAGGGCGGCGGAGGATGGGGCCTTGGACGAGACGGGGATAGTTCTCAGCGGTGCAGGTGGTGGTGGGAGGGGGGGAAGGTACCTCCATGGATGCCACCAGGATGATACATTGGGCTCACAGCAGGGGCAGATGGCAAATCTACAGGCAGCTCAGCGGGCAGAAACTGCCTGAAGGAATCCAATCGACCTTCCATTGTTCCCATGCGCCATGCGCCCTGGCGGGTAGACAGGCCGGGTGGCCGGGGGCCTTTTGGTGGACCAGAGTGCCTAGACAACCCGAGATTAGTGGTTACCAAAGGTTCCTGTTGCCTCCACTGCGCTGAGCGTTCATTGAGCGAGTGTCCAACTTGATCCAATGGCTGGAGAATCAGAGGTCGAGGCACGCCCAGAGCCAGAGAGCGGGCGGGGAGGGGAGGCAGCCCGCCATCCGCCATCCGCCATGGGTCTTGGAGGTACCTTTCTGGTGCCAGAATCAAACAGTACATTCTATGTCTGTGCCTCAGGCCCAGCCTCAGATGACAAAACACACCAGCCTCGGCACTCTTTTGCCTTGATGAGGAATTCATAGATAATGCTTATGAATTCCATCTATAATGGGCGTGGCTCCAGCACGATGGCGAATAAATGAAGCACCGAGCCACGGTATGACTCCCAACTGCCTCCTTGGGCATCAGACACGGAGTATGGACAATGTTACAGGGCACGGCTCGCCGGCACAGCTTCTCACCAGGCGCCCAGTCCTGTTCAGGCTGAGGGATGGGATCACCCGGCGCTTGCTTGGCCAGGGCGCTTGCAATCTGGCCAAGATGGATGGATGCCTTGCTGTTGGTGCTCACTCAATGTCTGGTGGCCTTATTGCTTGCTCCCTGGCAAGGACCTAACAGAAAAAAAGAGGCCAGAACTGCAGCCCAGACCTGCATAGAACAAGGTGGAGGATGAAACCTGCTTCTCACACGAGCATCCGTCGGAAGTCAAATCTTTTCTTGCAGCCCCTGTCAAATAGAAAACCACGGCCTACGCCCATCCGCCGAGCTGAAACTGAGCCCGCATTCGCACGCGTCCTTGCTCCTGTCAGACTGTGTAGGTACTGTACCTGTAGGCAGATCGCCAAGTTCTGGTGGCTTGCTTGCTTGCGTGCGAGCAGGGTGCTGAGCCACCCAGGGAGACGTCAACAATGTCTCGTGGATTGCGTTGACGCCACACCTACAATGGTTGAGATCGCCTGTCGTGTCTTGATGACAAGCAGCAGGTCGCATAGAGTAAGCAGGGATGGTTAATCGTCCGCCCGCGTATGCGCAGTAGGGTGGTATTGTTCTCTGGCGAACCACAGTTGACAGGACATGTATACGTACCACGCTTGAGGTTGTCGTCATCTAAAGTTAACTTATTGACTTTACATAGTCAACAAAGCACAAGGGCGGAGTGTGCATCCATCCAGTGACAGCTTTGAACACAGAGAACAGTCTTTGAAGCCAACACACAACTGGAACAATATTCATCCACCCATGTGAACCCTTGTTCGAGGTTCTCACAGGTCAAAAGACCCATCACCCATGTCATTACAGATGACAGATCTTTTTCTATCATTATCCTCTCCTGATATGAGATTTGTCACCTACTGGTCCTCGGATTTGACCTGATAACAACGTCCAATAGTGCCTGCATGAGAGTCAAACAGGCTCTAATAACGTTGAGAACCATGTTGCTGGAAACTCAAAATCGAATTTACATGCTTGATTATTCTTTCTCCCTTGTTTCTAATGCAATATTTATAGTTCTGTGCCGATTTTAGATAGAGCATCGTGCATTCCACCTCGTGCTTAGCTATCATTCAGGTGAGCCTTGGTCGCTTTGACACGGCTCTTGATAACAAGGTGTACAAGGAGTAACAGAACCTCATCCTGGTCATTTTGTAGGGGCCAGTAGTATATTGAAAGTGTTTTCTCCGAATGCTGCCATGGCTGCTCTGGCATTGCCGTCCAGGGGGCGGAAGAAGAGAAGAAGATGGCCATGCTGATCTACCCCCAACCTACCTATTAATGGTAGGCAGGGAGGTAAGCAGGAAAGATCATGAGGCCTCTTGATAGTAATGTTTACATCCAAATCATCGTTAAGTAATCATATTCATTGTAGATATCATGGCAAACCGCCAATAGACATTGTGTGTGTAAAGCCTCAACACCCCCAAATGCAGTCGTTACGTCCTCCAAACGCCGCCCATGCTCTAATGCTAGTCCATGCGTCCGTCTGTAAACATGCCCTCATCCCATCCAGTTTATCGAATTCCATCGCCCAGTGATAAGTATGCTATGTGCAAGCCAAAGGTACCTGTGTCCACCAGCCAAGCACTAAGCATGCCGGCCTCGCTTCCCCCCTCCGTTGCCGAAAGGATCCTTTCCACCCAGGCTGCCAAGATCGAATATCTCCTCAAAGTTCAACTTGCGCTTAGCTCCAGCCCTTTGGGCCAAATGTCCTGGCCCTCTGGGACATGCTCGACCTGGGTTGTTCAAGCGGGTTTTGGATGGCCTTGTGGCCGTCATGGATGAGCCGTCGTGAGGTCTCGAGTCGGAAAGGTTGAGGGTGGCGATATTGGGATACGGATGCGCAGACTGAAACGTGAAATTGTCTTGGGAAGGGACCACAAGTGGTGTTTGTTCTTCAACAGTAGCAGTAGGAGGGATGCTTGGAGGTGCCGAGTCGGTTCGCATTTGGCTCATCTGCTGGGCAACGGTATTGGGGCGAGTGAGTTCGGGTGATGAAGATGTTTCTGCTTTGTCGATTTCGTCCTCGCTTTCGGTGTTTGGCGAGCTGCTCTCCCGACCATCAAGCCTCTCCCTAACCCATCTCCGGATCTTCAAGCCATCTCCGTCGCCTGTTCCCGTAGCCTCCTTGTCCAAAAACGCCAGCATATCGTATAGACAGTCCTGATACCCATCGGCCCGAGCCTTCGATTGTGCGGCCGCAGAAGTCTTGTACAGTTTCGTAACGGAGAGCGCCGCTGCCTTGAAGACGTCGAGTAGCTGCTCAGGGGATTCCTGCTGGGCAGACTGCTTGCCCGGGCCGGCAGTGACACCCCGCATGTGTTCCATGGTAGATACTGTGACAGGTACAGGAGCTAGAGAACTGGAAGGGCAAAGTTAGAAAGGTTCGAGAGCTTGAAGGGTAAATCGCCTCACCTGGTAGGTAGTCGCTAGGGTTGGGGCCGGAAGGCTTGGGAGCGGTATTTTGGCGCCCAAAGATGTCGTGAACAAACAGAATAGAGGGGGCGAAAAGTGCTTCCCCATGCACAAGAGACAAACAATTTGTATGCAGGTCGCTCAGGAAGAGCTATGCCTCCCAAGATATCGAGTCGTTGGATGAACCAAACGTTGGGTCACGACGAAGGTTCGCCCAGTCATCCACCCATTCAACGCCGCACAGAGCCTGAACGGCACTAACCGAGGGGGGGTTTGCACGTGGAGTGGGGGGCCGATATGTCACGTGAGCCCTAAGGGATCGACATCTTTTTCAAATTGGTGTTGAACAAGTTGAGGAGTTGTGATGTTCTGCTTGAGAAGTGTTCAAATTTTTGAAATAGATTTTCGGGTGAATTTTTCAGAGATAATTCCAGCAATCTCCTTATTTTCGTTACGATTTAACAACAGCTGTTCAGTGACGTCGTTGAAAACTGCTCGGATTATTCCTTCTTCCTTCAGGGATCGTGGGGCCGCTTTATGAGGTCCAGTCGATGACAGGGGTCGCACAGTGGCACTAGCCCCAAATCGTCCCCCTTCAAGGTGCCCGTCGAGATTCTACCCGCCGACACCTTCGAAAAAACATCTACACATTCTCCAAGTCACGAAGCGGCGTGATCCCCGTCCCGACTTCAAATCCTCGTCGAAAACGTCCCTGGAAAGATACAAGCAGCGATTTGGATCACTTGCATTGGACTGCGCTTCTCTCTGCACCATCTCTAAACGCGTCTCCTCGACGCCAGTCGCGTAAAGAGGTCCTACTCACACTCGGTTCGCAATGGCGCCTCGCTCTCGAGCCAACGCCGTGGATACCGACGCGTCCATGTCAGACGCGCCGGAGCACCGCCAGGAGGAGGAAATGGTGAGTTTAACTATTGAATTGCATTTTGCTCTCCATTTGCGACGCGAGAGCTCGTTACTAATGGCCTGCTCCAGGAAGTCGATGAGACTCCCGACTACACAGACACCGAGAACCCCAGCACCACTGCTAGTAGTGTCGCCGGGGAGCCCACTACAGATGGTCGAAAGCGCCGCACGGAGGTTAACCAACTACGTCGAAGCATTTTTGGAAGGAAGCACGATCGTCTGGGCGAATCCAAGGTTCGAAGCCCTCTGGGACAAGGCTGCGACTATCCATCAGTATGCTGACTTCTTATCCACAGGAAGATGACACCATTCGCCGATTCCGATACTTGCTTGGCCTCACCGATCTATTCCGTCACTTCATCGAGACGAATCCCGATCCAAAGATCCGCGATATCATGACCGAGATTGATCGACAGAATGCCGAGTCTGCCAGAGGAAAGAAGGGCGCTGGAAGGCAAGGAGGCGCCACGAGCGATAGACGCCGACGCACAGAAGCCGAAGAAGATGCCGAACTTTTGAAGGACGAGAAGCATGGTGGTTCTGCCGAGACTGTTTTCCGAGAGTCGCCCCCCTTCATTCAGGGAACCATGCGCGACTACCAGGTTGCCGGTCTCAATTGGTTGATCTCCCTCCACGAGAACGGTATCTCTGGTATCCTTGCCGACGAAATGGGTCTTGGAAAGACGCTCCAAACAATTTCTTTCCTCGGCTACCTGCGACACATCGTTGATATCACTGGGCCACACTTGGTCATCGTACCAAAGTCTACTCTCGACAACTGGAAGCGAGAGTTTGCCAAATGGACCCCGGAGGTGGATGTTCTGGTGCTTCAGGGAGCAAAGGACGAGCGACACAACCTTATCAACGATCGCCTTGTGGATGAGAAGTTTGATGTTTGCATTACCAGCTACGAGATGGTGCTCCGAGAGAAGGCGCACCTGAAGAAGTTTGCTTGGGAGTACATCATCATCGACGAGGTTTGTCACTCTTTGCAAGGTGAATGCAGATATACTAAACAGCATTTAGGCGCATCGAATCAAGAACGAGGAGTCTTCACTGTCGCAAGTCATCCGACTCTTCTCGTCCCGAAACCGACTCCTCATCACAGGTACCCCACTGCAAAACAACCTCCACGAGCTGTGGGCGCTTCTCAACTTCTTGCTGCCCGACGTTTTTGGCGACTCTGAGGCCTTCGATCAGTGGTTCTCAGGCCAGGACCGGGATCAAGACACTGTTGTTCAACAACTCCACAAGGTCCTTCGTCCTTTCTTGCTCCGTCGCGTGAAGAGCGACGTTGAAAAGAGCTTGCTGCCAAAGAAGGAAGTCAATGTCTATCTAGGCATGTCGGAGATGCAGGTTAAGTGGTACCAAAAGATCCTTGAGAAGGATATCGACGCGGTCAACGGAGCTGGTGGCAAGCGGGAGTCCAAGACCCGACTGCTCAACATTGTGATGCAGCTTCGAAAGTGCTGCAACCATCCTTACCTGTTCGAGGGAGCCGAGCCTGGCCCTCCATACACCACCGACGAGCATCTTGTGTACAATGCGGGCAAGATGGCTGTCCTTGATAAGCTCCTCAACAGACTCCAGAAGCAGGGTAGCCGAGTTCTCATCTTCTCACAGATGAGCCGACTGCTTGATATTCTTGAAGATTACTGTGTCTTCCGCGAGTACAAGTATTGCCGTATCGACGGTGGCACAGCGCACGAGGACCGTATCGCAGCCATCGACGAGTACAACAAGCCTGGCTCAGAGAAGTTCATCTTCCTTCTCACAACCCGAGCTGGTGGTCTGGGCATCAACCTGACAACCGCCGATATTGTCATTCTCTATGACAGTGATTGGAACCCTCAGGCAGATCTGCAGGCCATGGACCGAGCGCACCGAATCGGCCAGACTAAGCAGGTTGTTGTGTACAGGTTCGTCACGGACAATGCTATTGAGGAGAAGGTTTTGGAGAGAGCGGCACAGAAGCTCCGCCTGGACCAGCTTGTCATTCAGCAAGGTCGTGCTCAGACTGCCGCCAAGGCTGCTGCGAATAAGGACGAACTTCTGTCGATGATTCAACACGGAGCTGAGAAGGTGTTCCAATCTAAGGGACCTACTGGTAACATGGCTTCCAAGGAGGGCGAAATCGGTGACGCCGACATCGATGAGATCTTGGCTCGAGGTGAAAACCGAACCAAGGAGCTGAATGCCAAGTATGAGAAGCTCGGCATCGATGATCTACAAAAGTTCACCTCGGAGTCGGCTTACGAGTGGAATGGAGAGAACTTTGCCAACACCAAGAAGAACATCAACATGACCTGGATCAACCCGGCCAAGCGAGAACGCAAGGAACAGTCGTATTCGATGGACAAGTACTTCCGACAGACCATGTACCCCAACCCGAAGGCGGATGCGAAGCCCAAGGCGCCTCGAGCACCGAAGCAAGTTCCAGTACACGATTACCAGTTCTACCCACCGCGTCTGCGGGATCTTCAGGACAGAGAGACTGCATACTACCGAAAGGAGATTGGCTATAAGGTGCCTCTGCCAGATGGTGATGATGACAACCTGTCAGAGCGAGAGGCCGAGAGAGCTCTCGACCAGCAAGAGATCGACAACGCCACCCCCCTGACCGAGGAAGAGCGCGAGGAAAAGGAGAAGCTATCGCTGCAAGGATTTGGAGATTGGAACCGACGTGACTTTCAACAGTTTGTTAACGGATCCGGCAAGTACGGCAGAACTGCCTACGAAGGCATCTCCAAGGAGGTTGACAGCAAGTCTGCGGCTGAAATCAAGGCCTATGCCAAGGTCTTTTGGCAGCGGTACACCGAGATTGCAGACTATCCCAAGTACATGAAGACTATCGAGGATGGCGAGGAACGAACCCGACGTCTCGGACACCACCAGAAGCTACTGAGGAAGAAGATGCAGCAGTACAGAGTGCCCCTACAGCAGCTCAAGATCAACTACTCTGTGTCCACAACCAACAAGAAGGTCTATACGGAGGAGGAAGATCGATTCCTCCTGGTCCTGCTCGATCGATACGGAATCGACTCGGAAGGCCTGTACGAGAAGATGCGGGATGATATCCGCGAATCCCCATTGTTCAAATTCGACTGGTTCTTCCTCAGCCGAACGCCTATTGAGCTTTCCCGACGCTGCACTACCCTGATTACGACCATCGTCAAAGAATTCGAAGATGTTCCTGCCCGTGGTTCTAATGGGGTGAACGGAAAGGCCAAGCGAGAACCCGACGATGAGAATGACGAGGACAGCATTCTTGGAATGGCCCCTGCCAAGAAGAAGGCCAAGAACGGTGTCAAGGTATGCATAACGGAGCTTTCTTATCATTGATATGCCGCTAACAAAATCTACAGAACAAGGCTCTCGACAACGTCAAGTCGGTCAAGTCAAGCAAGAACAGCTCGGCCACGCCATCAAGAGCATCCAGCGTGGCATCCACTGCGTCTAATGCAGGAGGCTCTACCAAGGGCAAGAAGGGCAGGAAGAAGTAAACAAAATGGCACGGGACTAGGGCCTTTGGGTTGATTGGTAGGTATGCTTGGTCGGTCAAAGGGGGATAGATCTTTTTTGGCGTTTGGTTGCACTTAAGGGCTTTACTTTGCTCATGTCAGTATTTGGTGTGTCTGGCACGACGGACTGTACCAGGATTCAAGGAGGTATGATAGATACCTCGATTAACAATGATGCCTCAAGGCTGGGGCAAAGGGAGCGAGGACGGCGAGCGGCTTGAGTGTTAAATAGTTGTTTGAGAGCAAAAGAACCATGTCTAGATGCCTGTACTGCCTGGTGTCTAACCGGCGCGCCGTGAGGTCTACTACGAAGTCATGCCAGCGTAAAGACGGTGCCATGTCGCGATATACATGAATTCTTCAAGAGGGACTGCCTAGCCATCTGGGCGTATCCAAATCCCCAAGTCGTAGATACGTCATCAAATGGTGCAATTTCGACCTGTTCCCTAAGCCTCCTGGAGAGATGGTAACAATTACAAGCCCCTTTGTCTTCCTCTCTCTCCCCTACACACTCCCTGTTTCCATCCATCCATCCGTCCATTCATCAATCCCCTCCCATTTAATTTTTTGCCCCTTGAACAAAAAAACAAGGATTTGTTTGTCCCCCAAAACGCCGTACTATGCAAGCACACAGGAAAAGAAGGCATCTACTGCATTCGGTTCAACCGCTCCCTCTCGACCTCGTAGTTGAAGTCGAAGTAGCCCTTGTCGAAGTGGTGAACTCGAACGTAGCCGTCCTCTCCGCCGCTTGCGTAGCTCTTTCCGGTGGGGTCGGCGGCGACGGTGTTGAGGGGACCGAAGTGGCCTCGCACACGGCCGATCTCGTCCTCGAAGATCTTGTGGTAGAAGCGGGCCTCGAACTTACCCTGGCGGGCAGAGGTTCGGGTGACGTCCATGGCGGCCTGACCACCACCGAGAATGACAAAGTCCTTCTTGGGGGTGATGGTAGCACTGTTTAGGGGAGTATCGGCGACGTATGTCTTGAGAACCTCGAGGTCGCGGGCAGAGATGAGCTTGGAGAGGTCAGTATTTGTTTAGCCCGTAAGCAGAAGCGACCTACCTTGGCAGTCTTGTCCTTGCACGCGGTGATGAAGTAGGTTCGGTCGGGAGACCACTGGAGGTCGACGATGGGCTGGTTAAGCTCATGGACGGGGACGTTGTCCAGCAGGTCACCGGTCTTGGCGTCGTATCGGCTCACGCTGCCATCCTCGTGGCCGGCGATGATGTACTTGCTCATGGCGCTCCAGCCAGCGACGGTGGCCTTGCTCTCGTCGCAGACGATGGTCAGGACCTTCTCGTCACTCTGTTCGGCGTTGACGTCGGGGTTGATGTCGACGACGACGATGTTGGAGAGGTAACCCATACGCTTCTCGGTAACACCCAGCAGCTTGGTGCCGTCCTCGTTGAACTCGACTCGCTTGACGGCGGTGGGGAACTCCCAGGTCTTGATGAGGCGGCCGGTCTTGACCTCCCAGAGGCGGATGGTGTTGTCGGCGGAGCCCGAGGCGATCATGGTCGAGGTAGGGTCGACGTCGACAGTCCAGATGGCACCGACATGGCCGTGGTAGGTTCCGAGACGCTCGCCGTTGTGAGAGAACCAGGCACAGATCTGCTGGTCCTTGGCGACGGAGAAGATGAGGTCGCCATCGAGGTTGTATCTGGGGGTGGTCGACGATGTTAGCCGGGGGGTTCTGAGTGGTATTCCAAGCTATTTAAGGAACTAGGACATTTCATGTTCCACGTTCCCTCTTCCCCTCTTTGCTGAAGATTTGTCGCTCGAGACTGATGAAGAAATGGATATTTGACGTACCGAATCTGGGTGAGCGCACGCTCGTGCCCGGCAAGAAGAATGGGCCGCATGATGTCGTTATCTGAGGGGCTCGGAGGGGTTGATGGCGGAGGCAAGTTCGGAAAGGCTGGTTATATGGCGAGGGCTTTCGCGATGGAATTTTTGGCGGTTGTGCGTTTTGGTGGGGCACAAATCCCCCTCCTCTCGCGGGGGCACAGGACTTTTACTTTGTTGGGCTAGTTCCGGTACGGATATTGAGACTGTGCCTGACACCGGGTGTCAAGTTTGGGATTTGCCATGTTCAACACCTTGGTTGCCTATTGTTCGAGAGATAGTGACGCCCGTGATAGATTCATCCATGGATTATTGAGTCATCTCAAGGATTCAAGAGTCATAGTATGAACCCTTCTTGCCAGATATTTCAGAAAGTGGAATGATAGCATGACTTTGTTGACGTCGAATTTCGCCTGGTGGCGGCCGTCCTGAGGCATCAACCATTTACTCGCCCGATTTCTTAGAAACCACTTTGCACTTTCTCTCTGTGTAAGAGGCCAGACTGACGCCATCTCCAACGTGAGGCGAAACTGAACCTTCGACCCTCCAGTTCGATCCATTGTTGATCCCTGAAGAAACTGCTGGCTCTTGACGACTGAGTCACGTCGACTCGCTGACGCTTACATCTCGCTCGCCCTGTCTCGTCTTAGGGGGGCATCACACGACCAGCAGCGTCGACGGTTGGAATCCGTCAAAGATGGAGGAGGAGTATGACGATCTCAACTTGATCGTCTGTTCCTTGCAGCACTAGACCTAATTCTCTGTCTTGCTTGCGATTCCTACCTGTACGATATTGTCAGATTTACGTTCGAGACCATTGGCAGCTAGGCGTTTTCCTCTACTCTCTCGTTCTCCTCTCACCTTCCTAGAACAACAACTTTGTTGCACAACCGGCATTGGATACACTCCCCAACATAGGCCATTCCTGTTTAATCGATTAAGTACGGGCGTATGGAGATTTTTCGGCATCTCATACTAGGTCGGCACATAGGTATGCATCTACGAGATCAGATATATACCACCAGTTGATCATGGCCGGGGTCAAGCTCCGTTACGCCGCGTCGGGATCGACTGCGGATGTATGCCGAAGGGTCCCGAGATGGCCTTCATTCTCGATATTGTTAACTCTTCAGCACCTACGGCACAGCAGCCGTCGGCCACACCAAGCCGAACCTGCAATAGCCGGGCCCCGTTGGACGCACCACTCACACCCGCAAACTCAGGCTCACAGTCACATTTTCACCCACCCACAGGCACAAACGCCCTCGCGCACAAAGTTGTCAAGGCAAACTCGTCCCCACACGTGTTCGGGCGTCTCCCCCGTGTCGCCCGTGTTGGCCTTGGGCGCCACTATTCCAACTGCCCCTCCCCCTCGCCCAGCAGCCCACTTCATATACGCCGACTGCCTCTCGGACAACAGCCGACGATTGAACTTTGCTTCAGTGTCTGTCGCTGGTTCTTCGCCTTCTGTTCGCCGAATCTTGCATCCATTGTTTGATCAGAGACGGAACTTCTCTTCGACTACCGCCACAATGGTTGCTACCAAGATTGACGGCACTGCCATCGCAAAGTCCATCCGTGAGCGGCTGTGTGCCGAAGTCGCGGCTAAGCAAAAGCTCAACCCCAGATACCAGCCCTGCCTCAAGATCATCCAAGGTGTGTCATGGTCACTTGTGCTACTCTCGGTCCCTTCAATTGCTCAATGCTGACTCAATTCGTCCAGTTGGTGATCGCTCTGACTCTTGTTCGTGATACCCTGCCCCGCCATCACAACTCGATGATCTTCTCACTGACCCCACCTAGCTACCTATGTTCGCATGAAGCTCAAGGCCGCCGCAGAGGTGAGTCAGACTGATGGCACTTGCGTAGCTCAATCATTGACTCACTCGTATTAGGCTGGCATTGATAGCAAGTTGCTTCACTACCCAGAGTCTATCACAGAGGCCGAGCTGCTGGACCATATCCGTCAGCTGAACAATGACCCCATTGTTCACGGTATCCTGGTCCAACTGCCTCTTCCCAGTCACATCTCTGAGTACACTGTCACATCCTTCGTGGCAGATGAGAAGGATGTCGACGGTTTTGGCACCAGAAACATCGGAGAGCTTGCCAAGCGTGGCGGCAAGCCTCTCTTCGTGCCATGCACCCCCAAGGGTGTCATGATCCTGCTCAAGGAGGCCGGTGTTGATCTCAAGGGCAAGAACGCCGTTGTCCTTGGACGAAGTGACATCGTCGGAAGCCCTGTGAGCTACCTGTTGAGAAACGCCGATGCTACTGTCACTGTCTGCCACTCCAAGACAAAGAACATTGAGAACTACATCAAGGAGGCTGATGTCGTCGTTGCCGCCATTGGCCAGCCTCAGTTCGTCCAGGGCAGCTGGCTGAAGCCTGGCGCTGTTGTTATCGATGTCGGAACAAACTTCCTGCCGGATTCCACAAAGAAGTCCGGATACCGACTTGTCGGTGACGTCGATTACGCCGCTGCCTCTGAGGTTGCTTCGGCCATTACCCCCGTGCCTGGTGGTGTTGGACCCATGACGGTTGCCATGCTCATGCAGAACGTTATCGATGCCACAACATGGTACTTTGAGTCCCAGAAGCTCAGGAAGACCATTCCCCTGCCCCTGAAGCTCGAGGACCCTGTTCCTTCTGATATCGCCGTTTCGCGATCCCAGACCCCCAAGCAGATTACTCGCATTGCCGCCGAAGTTGGCATTGCCCCCCACGAGCTTGAGCCTTATGGCGCGTACAAGGCCAAGGTTGACCTCAGCCTGCTCAAGCGACTTGAGCACCGAAATAACGGTCGCTATGTCGTTGTCACCGGTATCACCCCTACGCCCCTAGGAGAGGGCAAGTCTACCACAACCATGGGTCTGGCCCAGGCCCTGGGAGCTCATGTTGGCCGGTTGACATTTGCCAATGTGCGACAGCCTAGCCAAGGTCCTACCTTTGGTATCAAGGGAGGCGCTGCTGGAGGAGGTTACAGCCAAGTCATTCCTATGGACGAGTTCAACATGCATCTCACTGGCGACATTCATGCCATTACTGCCGCTAACAACCTTCTCGCGGCTGCTATTGAGACTCGCATCTTCCACGAGAACACCCAGAAGGACGGTCCCCTGTACCGACGACTGGTACCGGCCAAGAACGGTCAGAGGAAGTTTGCCCCTGTCATGTTCCGTCGGTTGAAGAAGCTTGGCATTGACAAGACCAACCCCGACGAGTTGACTGAGGATGAGATCCACAGATTCGCCCGTCTTGATATTGATCCCGAGACCATCACCTGGAGGCGAGTCCTCGATGTCAACGACCGTCACCTTCGTGGAGTCACGGTCGGAACTGCCCCGACTGAGAAGGGACAGACTCGAGAGACTGGCTTTGACATTACTGTTGCCAGTGAGTGCATGGCTATCCTTGCTCTCAGCAACAGCTTGGCCGAGATGCGTGAGCGCCTCGGCCGAATGGTGGTCGCCACTTCGCGAAGCGGTGACCCCGTCACTTGTGATGATATCGGTGCTGGCGGTGCTCTTACTGCCCTCATGAAGGATGCCATCAAGCCCAACCTTATGCAGACCCTAGAGGGTACTCCTGTCTTTGTCCATGCTGGCCCCTTCGCCAACATCAGCATTGGCCAGAGCTCTATCCTGGCTGACAAGCTTGCCCTCAAGCTTGCAGGTACTGAGCCTGATGAGGACTACAGCGAGAAGGCTGGCTTTGTCGTTACTGAGGCCGGTTTCGACTTCACCATGGGTGGTGAGCGATTCTTCAACATCAAGTGTCGAACTTCGGGCCTGGTTCCGGACGTTGTCGTGGTTGTGGCCACTGTCCGAGCTCTCAAGGTTCATGGCGGCGGCCCTCCTATCGCCCCTGGCGCTGCTCTCAGCGCTGTCTACAAGGAGGAGAACGTTGACATCCTGCGTGCTGGCTGCGTGAACCTGAAGAAGCACATTGCCAACGCCAAGTCCTTTGGCATCCCTGTCGTCGTTGCCATCAACAAGTTCTCGACTGACACTGATGCCGAGATCGCTGTCATCCGGGAGGAGGCCATTAGTGCCGGCGCCGAGGACGCCATCCTGTCCAACCACTGGGCTGAGGGAGGCAAGGGTGCCGTCGACCTAGCCAACGGTGTCATTGCCGCTGCCGAGAAGCCCAAGGAGCTCAAGCTCACCTACGACCTGGAGGGCACTGTTCAGGACCGCATCACTGCTATCGGCCAGAAGATGTACGGTGCTGAGAAGGTCGAGTTCAGCGAGCTCGCCCAGAAGAAGGTGGACACGTACACTCGCCAAGGCTACGGAAACCTGCCCATCTGCGTTGCCAAGACTCAGTACTCTCTTTCTCACGACCCTGACCTGAAGGGTGCTCCTACTGGCTTCACAGTTCCTATCCGTGATGTCCGGATGGCTGCTGGAGCAGGATATCTGTAAGTTCCCTTGACTCAGTCATGAGTTCATTATCACTAACAAGCGTCTAGGTATGCCCTGGCTGCCGATATCCAGACCATCCCTGGTCTCCCCACGGCCCCTGGCTACCTCAACGTCGATGTCGACGTCGAGACTGGTGAGATTGACGGCCTCTTTTAGAAAGACATGACTACTATACACTGGCATGAATAAACGGCATTGCACCCTCAACTCAACGTGGGATTCTGGACTGGAAGGCGAAACTTTGGGACGTGGCATTTCAACACATGGTGCGGGACGGGACTGGACTGGCGAAGAAATAAACTGTGTCAATATTGGCGATACCTAAATTATAGCATTTCCCTCATTGTTTCTGTACGTGATTGTCCTGATCAAGGTAATAGGCGTATCCACCTTTTGCTTTCCGGTCATCCATACTCCTCTTCACGGCAAACGTACGCCTCGTGGGTTTCATTGCCAAGTTTTTTTTCCCTATAGCACATCACATGTTATTGAGAGCTGAAATCATAGAAGCAACTCATTTCGTTCTTCAGATAGCAAATCTCGAGTTTAATCTCCATTTTCATGCCCCTTTTCCGTTACCGGCATCACGCCCCAAAATCAGACGGCAATGTTCGGTACCCACTCCTTGCCATTGAACCTTGAAAGTTCTCATCTTTACCAATTCTTCTTTGCCCTCCATGTAGATTTCCCTTCCCCTGTAGCTCAGTGTCTATCCCCCACTGCCCAAACCTCCTCTCAACGATTACTCCATCGGTAATCGACAGCTCGGCTCTCAAACCGCCGCCTTGTCCTCGCTGAGCTCCTCAAGGGCCAGGGCATACTCCTCGCGAGTTGGAACGTCGGGAACTTGAACGACATCCGTGTCCAGTCGCGTGAAGAAGGCAGTGGCATCTTGGGTGGGCTCGTGCTTGTCCCCAACCATGTTCTTCACAAGGAGATCGATGTCTGACATCTCATCAAAGAATTGATAGACGTGCACCGGCTTCTCCTGAGGGAACCGCTGGACACATCCGATGACCTTTTCCTCCAAGCCCGGCGTCCAGAACTTCTCGCAGAAGATGATTCTCGAGGCGCCGGTCAGGCTCAGACCGGGGCCCGCAACATGGGCATCCAGGAGGAGGACGCGGCAGCCCTCGGCTGTCTCGATGTTGAAAAGAAGCTTCTTTCTCTCTCTCTCATCGTTGGTAGCGCTCAATGCGTCGAGGGACTCGACCTTTTTGGCCACATTGACGGGTCTGTTCAGGGCGTCTGCGTAGGTCGCCCTGCAGTCGAGGTCGACCGAGCCGTCGTACCGAAAAGTCACAGGGCTTCTGCCCCAGTGGCCGTCGAGGATTTGGCAGATTACGCGGAATATGATGTCCAGAAACAGAACCGAAGTCGAAGCGACAATGACTTTTTCGTCCCGGTGCTGGTGAAGGAGCTCGGCAACCTTCGACGCGATGGCACGTACTCGAGGCGACATGGATTTGTTCTTCCCCATGGAATAGACATATTTCTTCCATTCTGTGGTCCACGTCGAGTTTGAGCGCTTTGTTCCCTGTTCTGGTTTGTTCGGGTGGCGTTGCTAGTCGTCATCATAATCTTCCCCTTCATCCATGACCAAGTCGTCGTCACTGTCGTCGTGGATGTCGTCGTGAGTTTCGTCGTGGCTCTTGAACCCGTCATCCTGGTAGGCAGAATCATCAGCGGCCTTGAGGTCATCGCTGCAGACGGCAGACTCGCTGTCCAGGAGCTCAGTGGTATAGAATAAGGCATCCCTGTCGCTTATAGATTCAACATCGTCATGATCCAGCCCCAGTCGAAGAAAGAGATACCCCTTGTTGAAAGCACAAGGCTGAGAGTACCAGTACTTCTTGAACCGAGAAAACTCATCCACCGTCAGGGAGCTCAGCTTGGCTTTCCCGTCGGTAACGCGCTGTCTTTGACGAATCTCCAGCTGCTTCCAGATGTCCTCGGGCCAGGGGCCATACAGAGGCTGACCATGGAGTAGAGAGTCGCCGGAGTTGCACTTCTCCATGCGTACACCATCGTTAACAGCCTGACCAGGTTCAAAGCAGCTGTCAAGGAAGACGTTGAGCTTCTCCATCACGTCCATCTCGAACTCGGCAAAGGGGTCCGTCAGATCCTCGCCCATTCCAATGCTGATAGCATGGCGGCTGCCGAGAGCCGGGTGGTTGGCGAGCTGCTGTGCCTTTTTGAGGATTGCCAGTCAACACCTGACAGTCTTGGGGTCCTTAATGAACTTCTTTCCTTCCAGCACCAGAAAGGTAATCTTCAGGTACATGAGACGATCTTGTGGCTTAGAGGGCACTGTGACTTGCATTACACAGTCAGGAATGGTCGGGACTGATCTAGGACGGCTGACGATTTGACCCATGAAGTAGCGTGAGAGCATGTTCCAGATGACATCTGCTGGCATTGATTTGTTGCCATCGATAGAGGTTAATTGGGCCGTCTTGAAGATCTCGTCAAACTTCTCCATAGTCTGGATCGGGCTACCAGGAAGTATCATGGATTGCCCAGCCAGATCCCGCCAGGAGTTCTTCATGGGTGTCCCAGAAAGCAAGAACGCGTGGTGGTACTCGAGCGAACGCACAGCAGCGTTGAGCAGAGTGTTTTCATCGTGGGCGTCGTGTGACTCGTCCAGGATCAAGACAGAGATATTCGGGTTGCTACGGTTGTACACCCTAGGATGGAGCGGAAGACTGGGACGCACCATCTTTCGGTTGGGAAAGCGTTTCTGTGCCACCTGGATGTCGAAGGCCTGAATTGTGTCGCAGAAGCACACGAATTCCTGGCGTTCTACAAACAGCTTTATGAGAAAGGAGGTAGAGCAGATGGCAATTTCAAATTGCAAAAGCTCATCATACCAGACGTCGGTACTGTCAAGAATAGTGCAAGATGGCCGATCATCCTGGAGTATGATTAGCACTATGAAATCCGTTACCGATGGGAAACACTCATCATACCTGCTTAAAGTGCTTATTGATTTCAGATCACCATCGATAAACACTCTCAGGGGGACAAACAACGAGGACAAAGCCACAGCGTGGCAGCATCTGCTTTCGCTTGATCAGAGCAGCTGTCAGTGCCGTGAGAGACTTGCCCGTGCCGGCTTCATCGCAAAGTAAGGCTCCCTTGAACATGGCCTCGGTCGATTGCAGAAGCATGGTGACGCCTACGGCCTGCCATTGCTTGAGCTCTGTCTGGAGACGGGGCAGAAGCGTAGGCCCAGTATCGGAGGCAGTGAGATGGTTCTGCACGGGGAGGGATCGCCATTAGCACGGGGGTCTGGGTAATCGGGGGATACGTACAATGGCTTGGACGAATCCTGGAGACATCAAGAGGTCGAGGAAATGCACAGATGTCTCGCCAATCCCGACCATCATCGGTTGGGGGTTATCAGATTTTCGGGTCATCAACGGGAGCAACCGAGAGGCGTCGTCGATGGTTTTCTCAAGCTCGCTGGATCCAGCGGCAGTCTCACTCTGGCCTCCCCTCGCCTCTCGCTCTTTGCGTCGGCTCTGCTCGGCTCTGGCGTGTTCGGCCTTCATATCAAACATGAATCTGCCAGGTTGTATAAGGCGCTCAATGGTCTTACGCAGGGCATCATGCCATTCCTCGACTTTGCGACGGGAAGCAGACATGCTGAGCCTCGTGTGACCGTTGACGATGGAAGGGTGCAGGGAAGAGGTTAGCTGCGAGTGCGAAGAGGTCAGTTGGGATGTGTGAGCGAGATGGACAGGAACAGGTATTCTCTCTGATGATACCGATGCAAAGAGGAAAGGGAGAGTTTTTCAGTGGAATTTGAGCGTGTCGGGATTGAAGAGAGAAGTGAGAGAAGATGTTGGGGGATGGAGGCAGAGGAGGGAGGAAGGAGAGAGGATGATGTTTGAGTAGTCGTTTGCTCCAGCAGTGACAATGAATCACGGCCGAAGACTCATAGTCCCTAAAGGTACATGTGGAAGTTTGCCTTTTTTCGCTAGTATTTTATATGGGCAGAAGAGCATTGCATCACCTTGCACGTAAATTATATGAAGATTAAGGCATTGCACCTCTTATCGCCATTTCCCCCCAAAGCAACGAGCCTCATGGATGATCCACGAGGCAGCTCTCCGTTCCGGATACCAACCTACCTAAGGTAGGTAGTCAGGTAGATGCAAAAAATCCTCGGTTGACCAGAGTAAAACAGCAAGAATCTACCCTCACAAAGAGCCCAGGTGGATCAGCCACAAGTCAATCATACCCCCTTCCACCCATACAACGAACGATGAAAGGCTGTCAAAATTTCAGACCTTGCAGTCTGGATTTTATTAGCTAGTTTGAGATAGCAAGTGTCCTTGAATTCGAGTAAGCAAGTAAGTTGACCCCTGAATGACCACCAACCCTTCAACCCTCACTACTTCCAATCCATCCTGCTGGCCCATGCCAGTTCCTTGCTCAAGTCCTGGCTCCCAGGAACGTCGCGCTCCTTCTCAAAAACTTGTCGCATGTATCGCAGAAGTACAGCATCTTTCTGGTCCAAGTTCGACGGAAGCCCCAGGGTTGAGGGCGAATCAGGGGCGTCCTCGCCGTTCTCCTCTTCCTCGTAGTCCCTGATAGCCTCGCGGACAGCATTCCTGGCGCCTTCTTCTTCCACTGAGCCGAGGGCATCATAGAGTATGGAGGCTTTATCCGCAAGCTTGGCCGAATTGGCGGGGAGTCCAGGAAGTGTTGGCTGAGAATCCATGGCATCAGACCCCTGATCAGCCTGTGTCGCAAACTCTTCGACCACACTGGCTGCCAACACATTCACTTCTGCTTGCAGCATTGGCCCTAAACCCTCGATATTTTCGTTGTCTGGGGAAAATGCTCCGATAACCATCCCAAAAGCAAACGCGAGAGCCAGTCGCTTCACCTGACCCAAGGCCGTCACAATAGCCTCCTGGTTCTGGGTGCCAAGGACTGCATTGGCCAGCTGGATCGCTTTGTCAAGCTGCCCGGGGGGAGCACCCTTATGAGTGTATGTCTGGAAACCAGCATCAAACCAGGCCGTTACATGCTCATTGTGAGCATCCTCATGCCGTATCAGGGGCTCAAAGAGAGCAATGCCGGGGTTTGCATCGACTGCCTGTGTCAACGGACGCGCAGTCATGGGATCTGGCGCACTTCCTCGAGCAATTCTGATTGACGATTGAATCAAGTTGTCGTGATATTCTGCCTCACCTCCGTGAACAGCGTACGAGTTAGAAACCATGGTGCAAAAACAGACGATGACCCCACGGTACAGGGACTCGTGGATGGTAACGCCAGAGTCTGAGATGGCGTAAAGGCCTTTGGCCAGCTCAAGGACAGCGCTGACGTTGATCCTGTCTTCCCCAACCACCTCAAACTGGTTTGGCCAGAGTTCCTAAGTAGAGCGTGTGAGCAACCTTTCTCTTCCTTAACCAGCAGCCGACGACGAACCTTGAACGCAGAGACAACACACTCTGCCTGAGATTTATTGAGAATCCCTTTCCCTTCCATCATGTTGCGGATGACATCCATGCTAGCCTCTCAGGGGATCGACAGGCTCTCGAGAAGAGTCTGCTCCGATGGTCTGAAGCGGCCTATCACCCGTTGGAGGTAGGTCTGGGACGGGAAAGTCTCATATGCCGAAACAACTCTGCCTATGAAATGAACCACTTTCTCCGATGTGAAACTGTCGCCGATTTGGTCATGGTCATCCTGACCCGTCGGGGTAGATGACAGAGTCGGTTGAGACTCCTTCCGCGCCTCTCCTCGACACTCAGAACAAAAGGCATTGATATTGTGCCTCATAGCCTGTTGGATCTCGGAACATTTTGCCCCTGTCACGCCATGGGTCCATTCCTAGTAATAAACCACTCTTTCGTTACAGGCCTGATGTCTGGGCAAGGGAGTAGCTTCGCACAAGCCATCATGTCTCTTGTTATGCAAGAGATGCAGCAAGCACCTCTTTCGACCAATGATGGCCACAACCAAACGAGTCTGTGGCCTAGTCTCAACAAGACCATGGACGTCAGGGTCAAAGCTATGCAGAGGTGCAGGTTTGGACAACTCCTTGTGGTTGGGCACTTCAGCTGCTGGTAGAAGCTCGCCGATGACGACAGCCAACAAGCCGCTGGAGTAGAAGTTAGTGACAGAATACAGCTCAAAGACGTGATACGCACCGGCCTACGCCCTCAACATCCTCCTCTTTGGGGCTGATGACAAGGCCAGCATCGGTTGTGTCATTGAGACTGAGAATATCCTTGGCTCTCCTAGTGTCGTGGGCCCTGCTGATTCGAATGACTCGCCTCTTTGGTCTGTCAACTTTGCCTGTGTCGTAGGCCCAACCTCGGAAGCAAAAGGCGATGTCGCGATTTTCGGCCATGGTGTGATATCACGTACCGTGCTTGCGGATCAAGCACGGCAGATGAAGAGGGGCTTTGGATGCAAGCGGTGAGATGGGATGACAAGATGCTGCATGGGGAGGGAAAGGATGAAGAGGTAAGGGAGGATGACAGAAGATGAAGAGAAATGCGAGCGAGAAAGCGCGCTTTAATATTGAGTTGTGAACCCTAAGCCATAAGACTTAGGGGCTTGGTTACATGGCCATGATTCAGAGTCGTTGGCTTTGAGGAAGTCGACCCGAAACAAAGTGTCTGTTTCTTCGATAAGTGTTTCTCCTGTCTAGCGATGCTATCTTCCACTTTAGGAAAGGAACCTCTAGTACTACTTAGCGGAGAATCCGAGGCCATAACGAGCCATAGAGTTTGAAAGAAAGAAGGTAGACTCCCATTCTGTTTTTTTCTGATGGGGTACTGATCGGAGGATAAAGATGTAGGGTATGATGGGAGGAATGGCGAACGGCTTAGTGCTCATTCAGGTTACAGTAGATCAACAATTGCTGATTGAATTGAACCAAATAGATAAAAAGAAAGTAGCCTTGTGTAATTAGAGAGTTAGAAGTTCAGAGAGGCTACCAAAATGAATGTTTGACTTCATCAACTTGGCGCCCAAGGAATACCACAACAGTTTTGTGCTCGAGTCTCTCGAGCCAAGATCCCTCGAGGGTCACAAGACCATGTGGGTTAGTCGCTAAAAGGTATAAAGAAAGAACTCCCACTTGAGTAAGCAACGGCTAATGATAAGCAATAGGCTATAATGGGGGCAAGGCGGAGGAGGGCCGACCTTCACCGATGTGAGGGCAACACAGACCATTCCGGAAAGAATAGTGAGTGTGACTTAGAGATAGTGAGCCACACGTAGAACTATAGAGTTACTTGGTTATTTGAGCATCATGTTCTCTGCCTACTGACGAAGGACAGCGTCTTGGGATTGTTGGCAGGTTAATGCATCATGGTCTCTAGGGACATACACAGACACACAGAGTAATCTCGAATGCCAATACACACTCAATTCCCACAGTTCGGTCGGTTTTCGAGCAGAGAGAATGCCCCGTCCTTGAACGTGATGTGTTTGTGAGTATGGTTGGGAAAGAGGGTCAACACTTGAAACAGAAGCCCAAGACCCTGCAGTGGCACAGCTAGATGGGAGTAAACCTACGTTTCAGGGCATGACACTTTGCTTGGAGATACCAAATTGCTCATCAAGAAGATCAAGAAGCATGATCCATTTAGTAATGACTTACACTGTCTTCGGAGTCGGTTAGAGCGGTCGCCCTCAGCTTGGCATGAAGGATCTTTATCATTCAAGAGTCACCCAGGCTGTGCCCGGCAAGGCATCAAGTATCACCGAGGTCACTGGGGTATCTTGTGGATAATACTTCCGGCTGGAAGAACCGTCGACAGCACATCACATCGTGGGTACTTTGTGTGGGAGGGGCCATGGACGGATAAAGCAGGAGGATGGAGTCGAAGAAGATGCCAGAATCAAGGAGTTCCGGACCGCTGACCAAGAGGGGAAGTAACGGTACCTCTGGATAATGTCTTCGCCATCTCTCACGCTTCATCTTGGGATATGGACCGGCTGACGGATGAGTTCCGGGGTGAAGGGGCGGGTATAAGCAAGAAAGAATCAAACCAACACACCCCCGTGGAGTCTAAAATCAGATCCTTTACAGTGCAGTTGATACTCATCCCGCCATCCCACGCTCGATATGAAGGTATCGGACAGAGCAACCCGCGGGACCCGTGGAGGGGAGATGCGGGTTTCGTCTAGTCCAGATGGCAAGGATCAAGAGCCATCCAAGTGATGTCCAGTCCCTCTCGAGGCTTAGATCTCAGCACGAATGGCCCGACTCGGTGTTGATCAAGCTTGGAAAACAAAGGGACCGCTCGATATATCCACCAAACTTTACCATGAGACAAGAAAAGTGTGGAGCTGGGGAGGCGCCGGGCATCAAAACACCCTCCGGAACAAGGGTGATGGGACTGGGGCAGAAACAGTATCTTGCCACGCGAGACTCGTCACTGCGCCTACGAGAGGCAAAGAAGAAAACCCCTCAATGAAACGGCGCAAGAGTGTCCGCAAAACCGGGTGTTATCACGATGCCGAGGCCACAAAGGATGAGGCCTGGAGACGACGTTGACGTCGAGAGAAGGGATCGGGGGCTAGCGTCATGCAAGTTTCGTATAGCACTACCCTGGTCTCTTTGGAGAATGGTGATTGATCGAGAGTGACGGATGAGGTAGTGAGGCTCAAGGGTGAAGCCATCAACTCGCTTGGATCGTCTGGGGGTTGGATGGTTCATGGTGGAGATGGACCTTGTGGGGTGGAGTGGGGCTTGAATACATAAATAAGGGGACAGTTAATTGGAATGTTAGCGTCAAAAGTGTCCTGTTATTTCTGTCTATAGCTATACGAAAGGTGCATAACTAGCGCGTCCGGGCCCCGGGGTCCATCAGATTCTCGCAGACGCACAGGCATCGAAGCGAAAACGGACCATCGAGAACTTCAGCTGGTGTCTTGATGTTGAATTGATAGGTGTGCAACTGTTTGTTGGGTATTTACATAGGCAATGCATAACGGGGAGACTTTGTATGTCAAGGCTTAGACAAACATGATGAGCTTTTACATGTCGTGCAACAGACAACTGGGAAAGAGAGCTGTTGCTATTGTCAAGCAAGTGCCCAAGAGCTTCGCCTGCCCTGTCAGGCTGTCAGAGCTGTGCTGTGATAGGCTACGTCCCCTGGGAAATTAGCCCTTGTCACCCGGACCCCAGGAGAAAAACTTCCCGCGCCCGAGAAACTCCATCCAATGTAAATCAGAATCGAAGTCTGGTCTGGGGCGCCAATAGCACAACACGTTTTCTTATTCGGATTCCCCATCGTCACACGCCCCCCCCCCCTTGTCCATTGTTTTTTTTTCTTCCCCCTTGATCTTGTTCTGGTTGTATCTTTCACTCTGTGAGGTGTTGTTTTGCGTTGCTGTTGTCCATCATCACCATCATCTAGACATTCTCTAGACGACAGGTCCTGACCTAATTCACGGCTCACCTCCATCGGGAGACGCCCGTCACCGCTCGCTCTCTACCCTCCCCCCCTGTTGAGAGAGGCGCATCCAGTCTGCATCCAGTGCTTCGTTGCGCTTCGCTGGCCCTTGTCCACTCTTTTTTTCTCCTCGCAGCACCAGCAGCACCAGCAGACGCGCACCCAGCGAGTCGCATTGTCTAGTTGCTGCTTGGCTTGACGAAGTGTCTCGCATCCCACGGCTCTGAGACGCCCACCACTGTCCTCGGCAGTTCCGTCTCTCTCAGACCGCCGTCCTTGTCAATCCCCTCTTCCTTACCTCGTGCGCGCATATAAAGGCTCCTTTGAGCCCCCTCGATCAAGATGTCTTCAAGATACTCTCTACGCCAAACCCCCAGGTTCGTACAAACTCCATTGACACTTCTATCATACCCTTCTCGACCCAATTGGCCCTCCTGGACAAGTTGATACCCTCCTCGAGCCTGTGCCACTTCCCCACAACATATACCTCTCCATCATGCCACGCAATGACTTACCTGGCCTCAGGAAGAAGGAACTCTTCGAGGGCATGGTAGAGACCCCTTCTCGACGCCGCTCAACACGCCGACAGACTTCCCAGCCTCTTGAAACTTCAGACGCCGACAACGACTCCGGCTCAAACGCTGAAAACGCCCCTCGCGCCGCCCCCATTCGTCGACGTACCACCAAGTTTGTCGAGAACCTCGACGAGGACGACGTGCAAAAGCCGGACGACATGGGCGCCGTCAACCGCAACGGCCACGCCAATGGCAATGGCAAGGCCAACGGCATCGCTCCCTCCAATGGTGTCCCTGCCCCTGCCCCTGTCACCAGCGTCCTTGACAAGACTGAGGGTGTTCCTCAGGATCCTCATGTCGTCGACGGCTGGAGGCCAGGTCAGGACCCCAAGGTCGACTACTCAGGCGAGTTCGAGTTTGGAGGTTCCTTTGGCACCCTCGCCATGATGACTTGTTTCCCTATCCTCATGTGGTACATGTGGATTGGAGCAACTTACTATAATGGCAAGTTCCCCTCTCGCGAGGCTGGTCAGTCCTGGGCCGACTTTGGTGCTCACCTTGTCAACCTCGTCTACACGGGTGCCTTTCCTCGTCTTCAGGTCTGGGCCTGGTACTGGTCCTATCTCATCGTCGAGGGTACTCTCTACTGCACCCTCCCTGGTGTCTGGGGCTACGGCAAGCCTCTCCCCCATGAGGGAGGCAAGCAGCTGCGCTACTACTGCAATGCCTACTTCAGTCTCTACACGACCCTCGCCATCCTTGCCGCTCTGCACTTCTCAGGTGCCTGGCCTCTCTACACGGCCATTGATGAGTTCGGTCCTATCCTATCTGTCGCCATTCTGAGCGGTTTCCTCGTCAGCTTTGTCGCCTACTTCTCCGCCCTCTGGCGCGGTAAGCAGCACCGTATGACCGGTTACCCCATCTACGACTTCTTCATGGGTGCCGAGCTTAACCCCCGCATGTTTGGCATCCTCGACTTCAAGATGTTCTTCGAGGTCCGCATGCCCTGGTACATCCTCCTCATCCTGAGTCTCGGTGCCGCCGCTCGTCAGCACGAGCAGTATGGCTACGTCTCTGGTGAGGTCTGGTTCCTCGTCATGGCTCACTTCCTCTATGCCAACGCCTGTGCCAAGGGAGAGGAGCTCATCATCACCACCTGGTAAGTACACTATGATCCTCCAGCCTCAAGACTCTCACTAACTCGACCCAGGGACATGTACTATGAGAAGTGGGGTTTCATGCTCATCTTCTGGAACCTTGCTGGTGTCCCTCTCTCTTACTGCCACTGCACTATCTACCTGGCCAACCACCACCCCGATGTCTACCGCTGGAACCGCGGCATCCTCGCCGCCATGTTCGTGGGCTACCTCTTCTGGTACTGGGTCTGGGACAGCTGCAACAGCCAGAAGAACCGCTTCCGTGCCATGGAGAAGGGCAAGGTTGTCTGGCGTAAGACCTTCCCCCAGGTCCCATGGCAGACCATCCACAACCCCAAGACCATCACCACCCCCCAGGGCACCATCCTCGTCGACGGCTGGTACGGACTTGCCCGCAAGATCCACTACACGGCCGACGTCTGGTTCGCCGTCTCTTGGGGCCTCATCACCGGCTTCGAGAGCCCCTTCCCCTGGTTCTACCCCGTCTTCTTCGTCTGCATGATTGCTCACCGCGCCGCGCGTGACATTTCCCGTTGCCGTCGCAAGTATGGTGAGGCTTGGCTCGAGTATGAGCGACGTGTGCCCTACCTTTTCATTCCTGTGAGTTTCATCATCCCCCATTTGTAGCCATCACTAACAAAACTTCCAAGTACGTCATCTAAGAGAATGTCATGGGCAGAACGAGCATTTAGCTCAATTCTACCTTTTCATAGGGCCCTGTGCTCTATTTTATTCGGTACATTACGACCTGGGATGTTGAGGAGCCGGTGTTGGGTCGATTTGGATTGCGTGACGCGAAAAAGAAGGGGCATGATAGAACCGGGTGAGATCAAGACGTCAAGAATACAGGGACGTGCCATGACACAAAAAGCCATCCATCCGCGTTGACGTAAAGGAGGCGGGATGGACATGTTGAGGCTGCTTAGAAATATTGTAATGAAGAATACTTGTTTGTATTGTATACAGAGTTATGCCTAACTGCTTTTAATCGGCAGTAGATTAATACGACGAAGAATAATTGACAGCCGTCTACCTACCACACAGTAACGGAGTAGGCACTTAAGACAAGACTTACCCACATATAAGATCTCTGCTATAAGGATTAGGGTAATAGTAAGAAGAGATTGGATAAGAATTCATCTTTGCCTTAAACCATTCTCTTATTCTTAGATGACCGAGGGGTAAAATTGTCAAGACATGCTCATGAGGGTTTGCTACGTATAGTCAACCTCGGTGTCACTACGACTCTCCAGGGCCGAGACTCCTAAATAAGATAGTATATGGCTGACAGCGATGGTTGGAGTATGTGGTTTAAGTACGTAATAGGTCCGTCTCTATGCAGAGTAGCACCATGACCGCCAATAGCAGACAGGACGTAACGTGAACAAAACAATTAGCGGCAGCGTACCTAGATACTTGAGTCCCTTCAGCGTCTATGATGAGAAGCCACCCAGAGAATAACACGCATGTTGACACTATTTTACAGAAACCCTCCGATTCATCGCGTCCCATTCATCCCCAACCAACAAAAATATATCAGTAGCTCGAGTTCAATTATCCGATTTACGCGCAAGGGGGGCGAAATATCAATCACCATGCCCAAGCCTGCGCCCACGTCCCAAATCTCCCGTCGTGTTTCCTGCTAGAAGACCGACGGAGAAAACTGTAACGCCGTTTGTCTTGTATAGCCAAGACATGATAGAGAGAGCAGCTCGTGCGGTTCAGGAGTTGTCAAGCTGTCTTCCAAACACGTCGCGTCGCCGTGTGTCGAATTTAGCAGGTAGCCTCGACGTTGGCCTTGGAGTTCATGAGCAGGGCGACAATCAGACCGTAAAGACCTAAGTGGATTGGTTAGTGGGTAATACGTAATTATGCAATGTTTCAGAAACATACCCAGGACTTCGGCGAAAATCAGAATCAGAATCATGCCAACGAACAGACGGGGTTGCTGAGCAGTGCCTCGGACACCAGCATCACCAACAATACCAATAGCGAAACCAGCGGCAAGACCAGCAAGACCGACGGACAGACCAGCACCGAACTGAATGAAGCTAGTGTAAAGGGGCAGGTGCTGCTTCAGGCCATCCGAGATAAGAACCGAGACGACGAGACCGTAGATACCGATGATACCAGCCATAATGACGGGGACAATGTCTGCAAAGGTCAGTACCGAGATGGCGATCGATGGCTTCGGGGTTGCGTACTCTTGACGATAAGATCGGGTCGGAGGACACCCATGGCAGCGATACCGACACCAGACTTGGCGGTACCGTAGGAGGCACCGAGGCAGGTGAAGACAATGGCGCAGGTGCAGCCCATAGCACCGAAGAAGGGCTAGAGATGGTTAGCTATGTCAAGCTCGATGTCGGGTCGATATCGTGGACGCCCTAGACGCCCAGCGAGGCATCATGGGTGACGTCGGAGGACGGATGACGTGGAGGACTAACCGAGTAAACGGGGCTGCGTGAACGCGCATGTTAGCTTCAATCATCAACAGGAAGAAGGTAAAGGGTCGTGTCAATGGAATTCGGCCGTGTTTGGCGATGCCTGAAGCTCCGGGCGATGCCCAGGGAGCTCCTGTGATGACGGGGGCAAGGAGGCGCGCAACCAAACTACGTACCAGTATTCGGAGACCATTTTGGCGGTTGTTTTGTGTTGTTACGAACGAAGCAAACGTCTGTCGGCAGAATCGAACGAGAGGGAAGATGCGACTAGGTCAACGGGCTGATGACGGGAGCTGCTGGCAGTCGATGGATGACGAAGGTGCGAAGGTGTTGCTTGCTTGTTAAGGTCTCAACCAAGGAAGGCGCGGTAAGGTTTTGCTGTACACACTGCTGCTGAGGGAGAGAGCACGGGGGCGCCTTACATAAGCTGACACGGGGCGCCTTGTTTCGGATTAAAGATGGACCTGGAGGCCAGAGCCACAGCTATCGCTGGTTGGCCGATCTGAAGAATGTGGATCCCGCGCAGGAACTGCAAGCCACACTCTGGCGCAAGGCTTCAAATTTTCTGGGGGCCTTGGCGCATTTTTGGTGGCTCTTTTTTTTTCTTTCCTCCGACTTTGTTCGACATCAACATTTCCGTCTCCATCTTCTAGCTATAGTCCTCAGGGCGAGCCAACGCAAGGAACCCTGATCTTTGATCCCATCTTGTTAGTTCATCCCTATCTATTCCCCTATATCTCGCGACACCGCTTCGAGAGGAACCAGCTGCTGACCTGCGCTTCATCAGATACTCTTTCTCTCACGAAAACCTCGACCTACTCTTTCACCATGTCTGAGAGTGCTGGTATGGACATTCTATCTACACATCTATCTCAAGAGACTAACCTTTCGCCAGCCTGGCCCCTGGCCGACCAGAAGCTCGAGCAGGAGCTCCTCGACCTCGTCCAGTCCTCCCAGCGTACGTTCCATCGACACCGACGAAGCGAAAACCAGTACTGACATGTCGCGCAGATGCCCGTCAGCTCAAGAAGGGTGCCAACGAGGCCACCAAGACCCTGAACCGTGGTGTCTCTGAGATTGTCATCCTCGCTGCCGACACTCAGCCCCTCGCAATTCTCCTCCACCTCCCTCTTCTTTGCGAGGACAAGAACGGTAAGTGCAATTGGACGGATTGCGATCAAGACAGGTTACTAACGACGTCCTAACAGTCCCCTACGTCTACGTCAGCAGCAAGATGCACCTTGGCCGTGCCTGTGGTGTCAGCCGTGCTGTCATCGCCGCCAGCATCACCAGCAACGACGCGAGCGAGCTTGCTGGCCAGATCCGAGCCATGCGCGACAAGGTCGAGCGCCTCGCCATCTAAGATACCCACCGAACGAGGAAAGAAAAAGATGGAATACTTCGTCGATGAGGGCCCTGTCGGCTTGTTAGTTGGATGTGGTTAATGTTTGACAAGGCGGGCCGTCGGGGTGGTTGAATTGGAGTTGGATGGACTACCGAGACTGCAGACAGTAATATCAGCAACTCTCATGACGAAGCCAACAAGTTCATGCAAAGACTTGCCGATGGATGCCCACTCTTATGCACAGACAAAGACGTTCATGACAATTCGAGGTGAAGGCAAATACGAAAACGAGGCCAAGTGGATGTAGCTCCGTTCTCCAATTGCCAAATGCGAATGCGACGTCGGAGTTTGGTGTGCGTGGGCCGCTTAGTGGACAGCGTTGGTCGAGCTTCTCCACTGATGCGGTCATTAGGCGCCGCAGTCGCTTGCTTTTTTATGAACTGGTGATCGATTGAGCTGCAGCTCAGCTCAGCTCAGCTCAGCTTGGATGGTCCTGGTCTTTCTCCTATGCTCCTTCTACTGTGACCGCTTTGGATTGAGACTCAACTTCTCTCCTACTCATGCATATATTCAGCTGTTGACAGTGGACGACACGGGCTCCCCGCGCACAATGCCAGCCATCGCTCGCAAGATCCTCATCTGCGCAGCGATCGACGGGCTCATCATCCAGCCTCTCTCCTCCAAAGGCCAGCGGCCCTTCCAGCCCGTCCGCATCAAGTATGGCGATGCCACCGTATCGCACGTCGCGCGCGAGCATGTCCCCGACGCTTCCAAGCCCGATTCTTCTTTCGAGGCTTTTGGGGTCATTGGTATGCCATTGTGGCCCCGCGCGCTTACAACCCTATATGTATGACATGGCTGACGTCGACTGCCCCCATTCTAGGTCTCATCACTGTCTCCAAGTTGAGTTATCTCATCACAATTACCCGCCGTCAGCAGGTCGCCCAGATCTGCGGTCATCCAATCTACGTTGTGACCGAAGTAGCCGTTACACCATGCACCTCCAAGACAGGCGCCGACGAGTCCATTCGAAGGACGTCTAGTCACCTATCACGACAGGCTCGCGATTCTGGTGATGAGAGCGATAGTAGCGAGGAAGAAGTCGAGCTTCCCTCGCGCACATCGGACGAAGTCGAAGACGCTGTCATTGAGGATGAGGATGCTAGGCCAGACTCTGCCAGGAGCCGTGTCGCCGAGGATGTCATCCGCAGGAGGGGTAGTTATGGGCGTTTCGCCCAGCGATGGTTCAGCCGCAGCGGCTGGACCATGGATCAGAAGAGGATTATGGGGTTGAGCAATTCGGCGAGCGTTCCGGAAATGGCCATCGTCGACACTTCACCAAGTAAGACGCCAGATGAAGAACCCACGAAGGGGCCCCTCAACGAGCCGGAGCTTCTCCCAAAGCTGCTGAGAACTGTTCAAGTCCTCTTTGGCTCATCACGGAGTTTCTACTTCTCGTACGACTTTGATCTCACGCGTTCGCTCGCCAAGAGATCCGTGTCACCCAGCAATGGCACGCCCCTTCATGCCCAGGTGGACGACGTCTTCTTCTGGAACCGAAACCTCTTACAGCCCTTTATCTCTTCTGGGCACGATTCCTTGGCTCTGCCTCTGATGCAAGGCTTCGTTGGACAGAGGACCTTTGTCGTTGATAGCCAGCCTCCGCAAATGGACGACACGGGCAAGGACTCCGTCGAGCTGTCCAATCTCACGCCGTCAAAGTCCCAATCAGACACTCCTCCACTTGAGAGCTCGAGAGCCTCCATTGACCTCCGTTCCTCAGAAAGGAGATATCTCATCACCTTGATATCACGCAGGTCTACGAAACGAGCCGGCCTGAGGTATCTCCGCCGCGGTATAGATCAAGACGGTTTCGTCGCAAACATGGTTGAGACAGAGCAGCTTCTATCCTCGCCTGCATGGGACGCATCCTCAAAAGTCTACTCTTTTATGCAAATCAGAGGCAGCATTCCTCTCTTCTTCACACAGTCCCCATACTCTTTCAAGCCAGTGCCCATTCAGCAGCACTCCGAAGAAGCAAATCGCGCTGCTTGCCACAAGCACTTTGAAAGCCTCTCTAGAAACTATGGGCAGTTGCAAGTGGTCAATCTTGTGGAAAAGCACGGTGTCGAGGCGTCAATTGGCTCGGCTTACCAGAAGAGTGTCGAAGAGCTCAACAAAGAAGCAGGCGAGGGCAAGACAATACCCTTTGAATGGTTCGATTTCCATGCCGCCTGTAGGGGCATGAAGTTTGAAAACGTGAGCATCTTGCTCCTTCAACTGAGACAAAAGATTGAGAGCTTCGGAAGCACCGTCCAGAAGGAGGGCGAGCAGCTGATCCAGCAGAAGGGCGTCCTCCGAACCAACTGCATGGACTGTCTCGACCGGACCAACGTCTGTCAGAGCTCATTCGGGAAGCACATGCTTGAAGTCCAGCTCAAGGAGGAGGGTTTCGACATGAGCGCGCAGGTGGACCAGGAGACGGCCTGGTTCAACACCCTGTGGGCGGATAACGGCGATGCAGTGTCGAAGCAGTATGCGTCGACGGCGGCCATGAAGGGTGATTATACGAGAACACGAAAGAGGGATTATCGAGGTGCCTTGAACGACTTGGGTCTCTCTCTTGCTAGATTCTACAGCGGGTATGTTGATAATCCCCAGACAGCTCATCAAGTTGCTAACCAAACAGAATGGTCAATGACTACTTTAGCCAAGCGGCAATAGACTTCCTCCTTGGCAACGTCACGGCCAAAATCTTTGAGGAGTTTGAGAGCGACATGATGACCAAGGACCCTGCCGTGTCGGTAGTCAGGATGAGACAACTGGCGGTTGAGCTGTGCCAGAAGAGGGTGATAGCAGACGAGAAGGAAGAGTTCCACGGGGGCTGGGTTCTCCTCAGTCCCAACGCGCCTGATACTATCAAGGCCTTGCCATTGGAGGAAGTTGTCCTCTTATTGACGGACGCCGCCCTCTATCTTTGCCGCTTCGACTGGAAGTCGGACAAGGTATCCTCATTTGAGCGCGTCGAGCTCGGCAACATCACTGGCATCAAATACGGCACATACATCACCTCGACCATCTCTCTTTCTCACATCGACGAGACCAAGAACGCCGGCTTTGTGGTGTCATACAACCCGGGCAAGAGTGATTTTCGACGCACTAACACCCGAACCTTTTCGAGCCGTGGCGACATGGCCGGCAAGGAGAACCCCTCTGGGCAGAAGGATGCCAGCATCCCAGCCAGCTTGGCCAACCTGCTCTCTAGCAAGCCGTCGTCGACATCCAGCCTACGCCAGCTTGTCTTTAAGGCAACATATGTAGACTCTTCCGTGGCCGTCCTCGGGGACGATGGCCCACGGCAGACCGAAACACAGCAGGTTTCCACCATTTGCGAAGAGATTGAGAGATTGGCGCTGGAGCGACAACTAGAGCGCCCAGGGGAAGAACGCAAGAGCCTGGTCGAGTCCGGGGACATTATCTCTTTGGAGGAGGCGAAAAAGAACACCGGGTTGCTAGAGCAGCTGGGGCACTCGCTCAAGAAGATGGTATGGGCATGAAAAAGATTCCCATCTAGAAACGACATAGACGACAGACCTTAGATACCATGTCTTTTTTGCAGTATAATAATAGGATTGTTTCAAGACGACTTTTCAAGGCGGTATAGGTGTATCTGGTACCGCATATTCTCGAGGGGAATTGGATATGACAAGCCTTCTGGGAGTCGAAACCAGATGGAATCGTCAGACTGCAGCTTTTCCCAAGAGTAGCCCGGCGTCTCGGTCTCGAGAAGAGTGTGGTCGAGCAGCCATTGCATAGGGTACCGCTTCTTCTCTTTGCCCAGGGCAGCTTCTGAGTAGCTTCCAGGACTGTCCACCACGAGAACCAAGCTCCCCGGCACGAGAGCTTGTCCGAGGTTCTTGAGGAACTTGGTCGTCTTCCCGATGCCTCCGCTGGTGTACAGCTCGTTGAGGGTAAACAGCAGCGTCACCACGATGGGTACTTTGCCACCAGCACACTGAGCCCTCAGAGAGTCGACATCGAGAGCCAAGACATCCTGCTGTACCACCTCGACAGAGAGCTGACCCGGCTCCAGAAGCGCGCGGTTCGCTGCGCGCGCGACCGCCGACGCATACTTTGAGATGGGGGGCGGGGAGTTGGTGCTCGACTCGAGAGAAGAGATGACGCTGGCCCAGGGAGCTGAGTCAAGGAGCGTCAGATGACCGTTGCTCGAGGTGGATTGGAGGTAGGATGCAAAGGCGAGGTGCTCAGCCGCGCATCCTCCAATTGAGAGCATCCGCAGAGTGCTTCGTGGTTGAGACCTTTCGGGTTTGGGAGCATCTGGTCCTGTTTCAGCGGATGCCTCACCAGGTTTTGTATCTTGTTCCAGAGCACCAGAATCTTTTGTCAAACCCGCTTGGGTACTTGATTCCAAATTCTTTCCACTGAAACTCCCCTCTTTAGAAGCTAGAATTCCATCTAGATGTTCCTTGATGCCGAGGAAAACAGTGGTATAGCATAGTGTCCGTGTAGGACTCCATCTCGCCGCATACGCCTCGAGATAGTCCTCCCTCCCAAAAGCAGTAGCAAAGTCGCGATTGAACAGAGCCTGCTTCACCTCCTGCAGTAGACCTGCAAAGTCGTCTGACGTAAGGGTCGATTTGAAGGCATTGGAGAAGACGTCGAGCAGGCGCTGCTGCTCGGCTTGGCTCTGCAGTGATGGTGGTGAAGAAGCTTCCTGATTCTGCGCCGGGGCGGCCGACTTCTTGTTGCTCTGCTTTGAAGGGGCAGCCTTTCTGGAGGGGCCCGTCTTCTTGACCATTTCTTTATCTAGAAATGGCACACTCTAGTCTGGCTTGGTCAGCCAAGACGTGTGTCGGCGGGCTCGGAGATCCAAAAGAGTTGATTGTCGTCGTCGTCTGGTGGTGGTTTGTAAATTCCATTGGAAAAGAGAGTGGGGTACAATCGGTGAAACCCCCACTCCGGCCGAAGCTTCCAACCCGGCCAATCTCTCGGTGAAGACTTCAGAGGTGTCATGACTGTCGCCATATAAGTCAGCAGCTCGCAGGCAGATAACCAAGATTCGTCTCCTGAGTGTGGCATCACGCCTAGGTTGGTGTTATTCACCGACAGGCGGCCGCCGCAGGTTTGCTAAGGTTTTGGGGCAGACGGGCGGATACATATCATATCATTCATCAGCCGTTACCATATTCTTGATAACCGCTTACACAGTCCATCCTTTACCGTCTTTGGCTGGGCATTGCATTTCCGCCGACATGCCGAGTGCAACCACACCTGGTTGGACGTCTTCCTTGTCGAGCTCGTCAAGGTGCTGGGCACTGCTGGCTCGCACACCTTGACACGCGCGCAGCCACATCTCCGTCTGCTCCATCGCACTCGGCCCTCCTCTCCGACTATCGCTCCTTCGACCTGCTCCTCCCTATGTGTACTTCTGCGTTCTGTCACCGAGACAGGCCAATTACTTATGTGGATTGGTGCGGATGGATCGTGAGGTTGTCCAGCAGCCGGTCCAACCAGGGACTTGGGTCGTTTTTATCCAGCGGGCCTCGTCTGTTTGTGAGAGGTCCGCATCGCGCAACTGAAGCCACAGCATCGCAACGGAGTGGTGTCCGACTCGGCCACGGGAGACGGAGTTGCCCCTCTTGAAGCCCCCGCGGGGGCCCGCCAGCCAGTTCCAACCTCCGGGCAATTCTATCCTTTTCTGCCTGTTCACCCTCCCTCCGGTTAAATTTGGTGAGAAAGGCTCTGCAGTCTCACAACCTATGAGCGAAATATGTACTCGCTCCTCAGCCCGGCGTGGAGATTTTTCATGTTAGTGCGATTACAGCCCAGGAAGGATACAGCAGGAAAAAGCCGCAAAAGGAGTTTTTAAAAAGACTCTTCACGCGGCAAGATCATCAACATCTGGGCAGACGGAAGGCTCACTCGAGTAATGACGGAGTGGCCAACCGACGTCACAGTGGTGATGGTTCCTCACAGCCAAGTGCCGCCGTTGCCCTCTGCCTCCATCAAGACTCCACAGGGGACAGCGAACGGATCAACGAGGGCGCTGGGAATTGGGAGGGATTGCGTCAAGAGGCAGGCACCTGCAGGTTAATCTCGAGCACGCAGCAGCTCGGTCGCCCGTGAATGGGCTCTGCGGGATCTCGACTGGAACATCAAGAGCATCTCGAGGGGCGCCAGGTCGCAGGAGGAGGGGCTCCCAGCGTCACTGGTGTCAAGGACGGCCCCCACCGGGACCCCACTCGGCGTCTCGCCGGCCATTGACCTTGCCCCCCCGCGGAGAGGGCGGCGAGAGCGGCGAGCTTGTGCTGTTTTTGCTGAGCTCGAATCTGAGTTGTGAGTGGACAAGGTGAAGTGGTGAGCCAGTTGGAAGCTGGGTAGCCTGCCCTTTTTGGCGTGGCCGCCACCTTGACCGGACGGGACGGACTTGTACCTGCTGGCTGGGGAGGATGCCCTGAAGACGCAGGCTGCATGGCGCCGAGGGGCCCTGGAGCTGCCCCCTGGCAACCCGAGAACCACCCAAGCTCCGGGCCCGCCACAGTTGAGATGCCTCGACAGCTACCATCTGGATGATGAGCAATCTTGTTGTTCCCCCAACGTCAATGTACCTCGATTCAGACTGTACCTGCTCGGGCATGTACCTCGTCTCAGCCAATGTCCGCTCATTCTCGAGGCGATGATGGTCTTGGGCTGCGGGATACCGCCCGGCCGACCATTTTTTTCGAGACTGGGAAAACTGGAGACCGCTAAATACATGACACGACCCCTCCAGCAAACGTCAGACCTGTTCCGTTCATCTCCCCGTCATTCGACCTTTTTCTTCCCTCGTTCCTCCTCCTCCTCTTCCTCTTCCTTTTCCTCCTTCATAGAACCAGTCTCTCAAACATTCGGCAAAATGGGTTACGGCGAGATCGATCAAAAGGCCATCAACACCATCCGCACCCTTGCGGTAAGCTTTTTCCTCTTCCCCTCCAGCTCTTGTGCATTGGATTTTACCCCGCCACGCCTGCCCCGCCATTCATTCACCTTGGGTTTGGGGGGGACGCGCAGAGAAATGTGGTGAGAGAGACAGTGTCACAACCATCGCAAGAGGGCGTCACCGCCTCATCGGTTTTGCTGTTTCGCTGGCTCTCGTATCGTCATCGTGTTCGGCGTGTGCCCGGCAGTTCCGTAGCTCTCATAACGAGCAGAAAACAAAGGACAATGTCAACTGACGAGCTCTCAACAGGTTGATGCGACCTTCCACAGCAACTCGGGACACCCTGGTGCTCCCATGTGAGTTTTCCCACCCTCCGCTCCGTCGCCGATGAGCTCCTACAGCAAAATACATGAATACTGACTCTCTTATCAAGGGGCATGGCCCCTGTTGCCCACGTCCTGTTCAACAAGTTCATGACCTTCAACCCCAAGAACCCTGACTGGTTGAACCGTGACCGCTTCGTCCTCTCGTAAGTCTTTGACCCGGTGGCCGACGCCGCAAGCTCATTCCAAGAAAAAAAATTGACAATTTTCGTCCCCAGCAACGGCCACGGCTGCATGCTTCAGTATGCTCTCCTCCACCTCTTTGGCTATGACCTCACCATCGATGACCTCAAGGCCTTCCGAGTACGTGATTCTGACGTCTTTTCTCACCATCGCTTGCTTACCGTTGCTGTAGTCGGTCGACAGCCGGACTCCCGGTCACCCCGAGGCCCATGACACCCCCGGTATTGAGGTCACCACTGGTCCTCTTGGTCAGGGTATCTCCAACGCCGTTGGTCTGGCTATTGCCCAGGCTCACACCGCGGCTACCTTCAACAAGCCCGGTTTCGACCTCGTCAACAACCACACCTACGCCTTCCTCGGCGATGGCTGCCTCATGGAGGGTGTCTCCAGCGAGGCCTGCTCTCTCGCCGGTCACCTCCAGCTCGGCAACCTGATTGCCATCTGGGACGACAACAAGATCACCATTGACGGTGACACTGCTGTCGCCTTCACTGAGGATGTTCCCAAGCGATACGAGGCCTACGGCTGGCAGGTCCTCACCGTCGAGGATGGTGACCACGACCTCGAGGGCATTGAGGCTGCCATCAAGGAGGCCAAGGCCAACACTGAGAAGCCCACTCTTATCCAGCTCAAGACCACCATTGGTTTCGGCTCCCTGAAGCAGGGCACCCACGGTGTCCACGGCTCTCCCCTCAAGGCTGACGACATCAAGCAGCTCAAGGAGAAGTTCGGCTTCAACCCCGAGGAGAGCTTCGTCGTCCCCCAGGAGGTCTACGACCTCTACGGCAAGCACTCTTCCGAGGGTGCCGCCGCTGAGCAGGAGTGGAACCAGCTCTTCGCTAAGTACAAGGAGCAGTTCCCCACCGAGGCCGCTGATCTCGCCCGACGACAGACTGGCGACCTCCCCGAGGGCTGGGAGAAGAACCTCCCCGTCTACAGCCCCGCCGACCCTGCCATCGCCTCGCGAAAGCTGTCCGAGACTGTTCTCCAGAAGGTCCACGAGGCCATTCCCGAGCTGTTTGGTGGTTCCGCTGATCTGACTGGCTCCAACCTGACCCGATGGAAGGACGCCGTCGACTTCCAGCCCAAGTCGACCGGTCTCGGCGACTACTCCGGCCGATATGTCCGATATGGTGTCCGTGAGCACGCCATGGGTGCCATTCTCAACGGTCTCGCTGCCTACGGCACTATCCTGCCCTACGCCGGTACCTTCCTGAACTTCGTCTCGTACGCTGCTGGTGCCGTCCGTCTGTCGGCCCTGTCCCGCGTCCGTACCATCTGGGTCGCCACCCACGACTCCATCGGTCTTGGTGAGGATGGTCCTACTCACCAGCCTATCGAGACTCTTGCCCACTTCCGTGCTCTCCCCAACACTCTCGTCTGGCGACCTGCCGACGGTAACGAGACCAGCGGTGCTTACTATGTCGCCCTGACCTCCAAGGAGACTCCCAGCATCATTGCTCTGACCCGCCAGAACCTTCCCCAGCTCGAGGGCTCGACCATCGAGAAGGCTGCCAAGGGTGGTTACGTCCTGCGCGAGGTCGAGGGCGCCGACATCACCCTCGTCGCCACTGGTTCCGAGGTTGCCATTGCCCTCGATGCCGTCAAGGTCCTCGAGGAGAACCACAACATCAAGGTCCGTGTCGTCTCTCTGCCCTGCTTCGAGGCCTTTGACCTCCAGGACCAGGAGTACCGCCTGTCTGTCCTCCCCGACGGCATCCCCTCGCTGTCCGTTGAGGTCATGAGCACCATGGGCTGGGAGCGCTACACCCACGAGCAGTTCGGTATCAACCGCTTCGGTGCTTCTGGTGCCTACAAGGATGTTTACAAGGCAAGTTATCCCCTACCCCTGGTCAGCTTAAGCTTGGGCCAGGCGGTTCCCCGGATCTCTATCCCCACAGAATCCTTTGCTAACCTCAACTATAGAAGTTCGAGTTCACCCCCGAGGGTATTGCTAAGCGTGCCGTTGCCACCGTCGACTTCTGGAAGGATGTCCCCAACGTCCGCTCCCCCCTCAACCGCGCGTTCAAGCAGATCATCTAGATTCAAGATGAGCAAAGCAAAGAGGAAAACAAGAATAAGAACAAAAACAAGAAATAAGAGTGATGAGTTAGCAAGAGGCTCGGGACGGGCCGACCCCGGGCAGAATGATTATGCAAGTGATGACGACGGGCTTTGGAGCAAGGTTTTATGGGCTACGTATGGTAAATTAGACGTCTCGCGAGATGAATTCAAATCTTTTTAGAACAAGCAACTGTGCTGTATCTGCTGCGTCTGTTGTTGTAACTAGTATATATGTCTGCCATGTGATTCTGTGATTTCCATGATTCCACGACATGGCACAAAACAGAGTTTGATGGATGTGGTCTGGTCTGTCTCATCCCAAACACCATACCAATCGATCTATGTGCGACCTCTGAGGTATCTCGCTCAGTAGCATGCTCCATAGATGAACCCAAATACTCGTGGCTCGCCTCGCCTTGTAAGGATGACGGCTCGAGTTAAATGGCAAGCGTCCATGTCACCAAGGTTTTTCATACACTTTCTTTCTCGCTCGCCTGCCTTGTTTTCTTCATGTTCGTTCCTCCGTGGTATTATCCCATTTGTATTGCATCGCTTCGTAATCGTGGTCTTGGTCGTGGCGCATGTTCTGCAGACGATGTGCGTCCCTTACATGGCTGGCTGCAGGGGAGTCGCGTCATTCGGGCCCATCCTCGTGTGCGCGGTCTTGACTCTCGGCCACCCACTCCTTCTGGAACTCCCTTCCCACGCGTTCCAGCCTCGCAGAGGCACGGCGGGCTTCCCTCGCCTCCTCGGCGGATCCGGCGACCACGACACCGACGAGCAGCGGTGCCGCGTCCTCTGAGCGCGGATCGTCCTTTGCGGGTGGAGGTTCGGACCGCGAGTCGGGGCCGTGGCTAGAGCCAGGTGCTGAACCGGGACGGCTCGACGCTGCTGCTGCTGCGGTGTTGTTGTTCCCAACGGTGCTGGCTTCGGCGGTATCGCGGGGGTCGAGATAAGAGTGTAGGACGACGGGCCCGCGCTCCGGGTACTCGACCATGAGGCGCTGAGGACGGCCGAGACCAAGGCGCTGGGCGGCGGTCTGGGAGGAGAGGGCGCTCGAGGTGAGGGCGGTAAGAGACTCGAGGTGGGATTGCGACGAGGCCGAGGTGATGAGCGGGGTGAGGGTGACGTCGGAGAGGTGGAGGGAGAGGGTGGGGTGCTGCGAGGGGAGGCTGGCCATGATGGCGGGTTGTGCGGACAAGCTTGAAGCTGTCTCGAGGGTCGTATGAGGAAGGCTGATTCAGGGGCAGAAGGGTCGAGTAGGAGGAGAAGAGGCTTGTGAGAGGGAATTGGCGCAGAGGGAGAGGGGTATATGGTGTTGTAGCAGTAGAGATTGCGGCGGCGGTGGTGGTGGTGGTGGTGGTGGTGGCAGTGGTGGAGGGGGATGGACGTGACGATCTGGTGTTGGGACGGGACCTAGCCATCCATCACCGTAGCAGAGCAGCTGCACCAGTGACAAGCCCTGGAGCTCCCCCTCCTCGCTTGGCTAGGCTGGACCCCGCTGGGAGCCGTGCCCTGTCAGTTGCGTAAGGTGTGCTAACCTCCGCTATCTCTAGCCTCTTGATACCATGGACAACCCCACCATGAACGGGCTTGAAAGGAGGGGAAGCTCTTCTGCATCAGGCTCGATATGGCCTTGTGATCAAGGCGGACAAGTCAACAACTCTCTGGGGTATAATCACAATTGCACCTGTTTTAGGCTGTCACCCAGTTTTACGATACGATTGTGAGCTGGCACCACGACGACATCAGCAGCTTTTGACAATCAAACATAACCCCGCCTTTCCATTGATTCAGGGAGTCCTTGTCTCCACTGAAGCAACCGACGAAGCTCAGCGGCTATGCCGCCGTTTTCCACAGACTGGGCTTAGGTGCTCATTAGCTGGCTGCATTGGCTGGGTAGAGCTACGTCACAGTGGAGAGGGCACAAAGGGCTTGTGATAATATCACGGCGCTTCACTCGCAATCCACGAGAATGCCAACCAGGGATCGAAGCTAATGGGGAGACGGGCTAGGTTTGAAGGGATGCTAAGAAACCAAAAAGTACTCGCCATTGGCTCGGCAAGCATTTGCCAACCGTGGGGTAAAGATGCCCTGCTGCGGAGGAATGTCTTGCTTCTTGGCCCTTTTTTTTTTGTCCCTTCAGGTTAATTTCTATTACCCCATGTCTCCTTTTTTAACTCGTCCGGACAACGTCCGCTGGCGAGAGCCAAGAATGGGATCTGACTCTGGGGAATAATGAGATCCTGCGAGGGTTTTGCTTTTAGATCTGACATGGCTGATTTCGCTGCATGTGTGCAGGAGAGGCTCAACATCTTGGCGTCGATGAGATGAAAGGCAGATACGAAACCAAGCAAAGAAATAATTATATCGAAAAGAGCTGTTCTCCGTTATCACTTTTATTTAACCTTGTTGAGGTGTTTGATTGGAGGCAAACTTGCTTCATCGTCAGTGGCATCATCGTTGGGCTCGCAACAACTTTGCTGTCAACTCATAGAGACATCGAGTCAGTTCAAGTCGACCTATCACAACGAAACGTGCTTTTCCCGGACAACCTTGGGACAGAAGCTTCAAAAAAAAAGCTGACCAGTCAACAGATTCCTCAAGATGTCTCAGAACCTCGCCCGTGCTACTAACTATGGAACTCAGTGTTGGCATCCCGCAGTCCACAAAACCAACGCCCTCAGCAATCAAATTCCAGGAATTATGCATCAACCGACACCCGGTGCAGATGTTTCAAGTGGGAGGGGCTGTCTTAGTATTCGGCCCTCGGTTCAAGTATTGCAACTCCCTTTCAGCAACATCCTTCAGGCCTGAATATAGCCAGCGTGTTGAATTACGGATCATTGACCATTTGTTCGCAAGTCTCCATGTGGAAGAGATCAATGATTCAAGAGTGATAGTTATCACTGTTGAGAGATGGGCTGTTGTCCATATCCTCTTAGTGTAGTCGAATACATCCCTCGTCCAAGGCCGAGATCAAGCATCCATTGAAGACGCTGTGGTTTCAACTCGTAAAATCGGTCTGGAATTATGAAAATACATAGATATAAATGTAAGGCAGGCTCGAGGACTGATTCAATGGGCAAAACGCTTGTACATTCATGCGACTTCCAGCTTCAAGTGCTGCCTCTATTGGCATGCTTCATTCTTGGTGGCCCGTCCTCACCAACCAAAACCAGCCGTATTCCACGTCTGGAACAAATTAATAGATGAATTGAGCAGGGCCGTCTCATCTATATTCTATATATGTATTTTGCTTTATCTTAAGACATATGGTTCCGATACTTTGCTTGTCATTTCATGTCGCACCCAACACACAAGCCAGCTCGCCATCAATGCCTACCATTATCTCGTTTCCACCAAACCAGAGCAATCACAGAATGCTTTCCCCTAGGGCAGTACAACTTAATTCGCGTTAAATACTCCTGGCTCATCCTTATCAACGCACTCTACTACTGAGAAAAATCAAGGTACAGTCCGAGTCCCACGTTCACAATAGCTCGCCTGATTCACCTTTGCCGCATCAAGTACAGCATTTTATAGTAAACCAGAGAGAAAAAAATCGACAGGTAACTCACTGTTCCTGCTTCACATAATCTCTAGATCCTCAAATCCAGTTGGCAGATTCAAACGGAGCCAAACTTGCGTCGTACCACCTACAACTGGTGATCTAGCCTTGGGCTTCTTTTCATCCACCCAAGACCGGCATTGCCATTAGTGTTGAGTATGGTTTTCGAAGTGACGGGCGACTACCTAGGCAGCGAGAATGACTCTTGTGTGTTACGTGACTTACGTCTCCTCGCGTTGTTGTGAAGGGAAGGCGAACTGGGCCGCCAGAAGTGACAGGTGACCGAGACAACCATAGATAGTCAAGGTTACAACAGAGTACAAGGCCATCAGAGGAGATAAGAAAGTGGAGGAGGTTGAATGTTCAAAATAAATAATTAAAGAATACCTACCTATTCTGGAAGTTTCAGAGGTAGATGCGAGTTATTAATAGTATCCTAAGGATCAGCTATAGCTTCATAACCCTGGGCAGCATCATCATAAATTTAGGTTGTTAAAAACGACCTCAACCTTGTCCAGCCTACCTATTTAGGTAAGTCGGGTCAATTGCCGTGGCCAGTTGAAAAACATGACTTCTCCAATCAAGACAGGTACACGGGGTGTATTCTCGTGTTCGCTGCTGCGTATACAAAAATATAGCTACTTTTAGATGTCCAGTTTTCTCTATTTTTGGGGGATTGATAACTGTTAAATGCAAACCAGTCAACCTGGGTGGCATGGTCAACAACAATCTGGCGTGATCTGACGTCGAATGCAGGACGCCCAGGCAGACGGTAGGCAACGCGGGGCAACAAGGAAAAAAAAAACATGGTGACAAATGGGGGTTGAAAATGACTTCCATGGACAAGTACCCGCAATCATCAAGACGAGAGGTGACCCTCTGGCATCATGTGTTTGATGCAGTGTGGTGCAGCAGGGTCGTCTGGCAAGATGGCTCACAGCCCAGGTAGGGCCTGAGGGGGAGACGTCGTCCGTCACGGAGGATACAGGTCGCTGCTGATTGCGCCTCAAGTCGCATAAAGCGGGACGAGGCGAATGTGATTTGCCCTTTGACGGGTTGCGCTGCGCAACAGAGCGACGGGAGGAATGAGCAAGTCCGCAATCGGGACTGTCTCTGGTGGCATTATGACCCGGAAGCAAAAGAGAGTGCTTCTCTCACTGTCTCTGGGCGCGGCGGATGCTGTGGTGATTCTAATGATGATGAATCAAGAGCCCGCCCATGGATGCTTCGGACAGCAGCGTTGGATGGGCGATGGGGCTAACGTGCAATGAAGTAAGCCTCCTCAGCAACTCTCTTGCTACCGGTGGTGGGGGAACTAGTCTGACATGTCACGGCGCACCGCAGGCTTGCGTGGGCGGTACTTGTTTGCTTGGGTGGGTGGACAGGCTCAGTAACATGGATGGGGCTGGCTGGCAGTCAGTCAGTGGTAGTAGAGGTGCTGGCGGCGGACCACCACCTCATCGGCCGGGGGCCCAGCAGTTTTTGGCGATCCATCCGATTTACCTTGCCAAATCTTCTCTTGGAACCACCATCACCACATATCTTTGCTGCTCTCGTGTCTCTTCCTCCTCCTCCACTCGCCGCCTCTTCCTCCCCCCTTCTCTCTCTCGCGACTGTCGCTCTCCACCATCGCCCTCCAGCTGCAGCCTCGAGTTCTGCATCACGGCGTGAGAGCTTCCATCGAGCCTCCTCCCTTCCCCTTTCCCCTCTCTCTTCTTTTTTTCTTGGTTCCTCTCTGCGTTGTCTCTCGGGTTCCTCGTCTAGCGGCTGGTCGGTTGCTCTTGCGTCTAGGTCTATTTCCATCAGCATCGGGTGTATTTTTGGGGTTAATTCGATTCTTGATCTCGTGCTCTTCGCCGCCGGCCGGTTTTTGGTTGTCCTCGGCCTCAAACTCGACGTCTTCTCGCTCGCTCGCTTCGCTGTTGTTCTCTCGCATTCCCCCCCGGCCGCCGCCGCCGCCGCATGACAACCACGTCTCGTCGCATCCCATCTCTCGAGTCCACAAAGCCCCCTCGGTCGCCTCCTTCATCTCCCTCATCGCTGCGCAACCATGGCTGCGGCTCCTCGTCGTAGAAAGCTGATCGGTCAACGCCGCCGCGTCGAGGACGAGGGCGACGACGAGGGTGGCCCGGACGCTCTCGACCTCGATGACGATAGCATCACCGACGGCTCCCTGACCGACGACAATGATCCGGCCGATGACAGCGATACTAGCAACATCGACGAGGCCTCCCCGACGGCTCCAAATGCGAGGAAGAAGGCCAATGGCGCTCCTGCTGCTCCAAGACACGCCGGACATGCCTCCAAGTTGGGCACCGACTCTGGCCATGACGGCAAGCCTGTGACGGATACCGACATGATGCTTCACGGTCTTTCCATCACGGATCAGTCTCCGCCTGACCAGGTGATGCATTTCGACGAGGTGACGGCCCCGTCGCCCCCCAGATCGCCTGCGGCTCCCATCGTCGTGAGCTCGGCGTCTGCTAGGCCACAGGCAGCCACTGCGAATCGACGTCGCCAGGAGCACGAAGACTACAAGCGCAGGAGAGACGAGGATCCTGCCTTTGTGCCCAACCGCGGCGCCTTTTTCATGCACGACCACAGGCATGCCGGGCCTGCGGCGAATGGCTTCCGCCCTTTCGGACGAGGTCGAGGTAGAGGCGGACGTGGTGGTATCGGGGGTCCGTATGCACCCATCAAGTATGTCATCACCCGTCACTCCCCCTCTTCGGTACCGTAGGTATACTGACCGATACAGTCAATTGCACCACCCGGGAGACCCAACGACCAACTCTCCGTGGACCCATGATATGCACGAGACTGTTGTAGAGCCGCCGCCTCCAGCACGGCCTCGACATATGATTGATGATGAGGGTCCAGCCAACGGGAATGGTTTCATTCCCACCTGTGAACCCAGCCTGACTCCCATCAACCGGACCCTCTCCACCGAGAAACACATTGGCAACACGCAGGTCCGGGTCTTCCTTCCGTCCATGAAGGCCCCAGCCGTCATCCCACGTCTTGCCGTCAAGCAGTACACCAAGCTACCCGATCACCGACCTCCTCTGCGTCGGGACAAGCCCGTCCGCATCTCGCTCCCCGAAAACCCTCCTCGATATATTTATCCCGCCGCTGACAGATCCTTCATCTTTATTCCGCGGGCAATGAGGCCGAACCAGCAACGTATGCGAGGAAAGCCCCGTTCTGGCTTCGGTTCCATGGGTGGATTCTCGAGACGGACCAGCATGTTTGGTGGTAGCTACTACGGCGGCAGCGTGTACACGCCCAGCGTGGCCCTTAGCAGGCGATCGTCCATCGTTGATCGAGACTACATGTTCTCTCCTACCGGCTCCGTCATCTCTCGGCCACCGATCCCTGTTGAGAACGCTCGACCGGTTGTTCGACTTCCCCCTGCTCCTCGTCCAGACGTGCCCCCCATGAACACGATGGCTCCTCCTCCAATGGCAGCTCCTATGCCCGTCTCCATCCCCGGACCGGCCGATCCAGCTTTTGCCGTTGAGCGACCTATCATGTCTGAGACATCGATTAATGATCTGCCCCCGCCGCAGACATACCCGCTTCCCCAGAAGCCTGCCTTCCAGGAGAACCGGCCAACATCAGCGCTGCCTATGCATCAGCCTCGTCCGCAGAAGAGCATTTCAGTTGCCGATATTGAATCGCCTACGTTAACGCAGGGTCCTCAGGCCTTCCAGCAGGCCTTCCATCAGCAGGTGCCGATCCAGATGGCTAATGGCCTCTCTCAAGAATCCCACAACCGTCAGCCTTCGTACCCATCTCAGCTTTCAACCGGCACCCCCCTGTCCCAGATTCCTGAGAGGGCTATCCATGCTGCACCATTCCAGCCCAATACGTACGGCCAGCAACCGTACTACAACCAGCAGCCTTACCAGGCGCAGCCGCCTCAACCCCAGCCTCAGCCCCAGCAAGGCTATTACTACCCGCCCAACTACAACAATCCTAACATGGCGCCTTCAGGTGGTCCACCTCCGTTTGTCCCTGGTCAGCCAGGTCCTCCTGGCAGCTACACACCTCAGAACCAACCTGAGCAACTCGCTATGCCCGGCAGCGGCCAACCCCCTCCAGCGAATCTTGTGGCGCAGGAGGTCAACGGCATGGTCTATTATTATGACGCCTCTCAGCTCCCGCCAGTCAACAACTATCCTACCTACTCGGCCCCTCAGGGATACCAGCCTAGTGTGATAGGTATGAACGGCATGGTGACACCCAGCCCAGACACGTTCTACTATCCCCAGCAGGCCCCCGGCATGGTCTACTACCCGCAGTAGAACTGTGACATGTCTGGTTACCCTTTCTTCACTTATCCCAATGCTTTCTACGCGTACTCGATTTAATAGCTACAACTACGACCTTATACCTAAAAAACACAAAAGCACTTGCGACGTTTATTCCCAAAAAGCCCCGCGGGGCAGCAGGAGGAGGCAGTGGAGATGATAGGCGTCTATGATACACCTCGGGGGATTGAGGTTTCATCTCGAGACGGTTGGAGATCCCCTGATGATTCGTATTGCGATCACAGGTCTCGTGGACGACATATTCTTATTTTGTGCCTGAAAGGCTCCCAGCCAAAGAGAAGATGGCTGCGTGATGACTACCATAACTCTACGGACTCGGCATCATTACCTGGAATGGATTGACGGATGGGAGTTGATCGAGTAAGGGTATCATGACTGGTATTCTTATCATTGACAGGAGATGGAGTTTTTTTCATGGCCGGTGAAGTCGGGATGGATAGGAAGAAGTTTGGAGGTTGGAGGGGGAGGTGGTTTGCTAGGGATTTCTGCTCCTTGCCTTAGCAATCCATCTATTCTTCCCCTATTCTGTGTGTTTTGGTGTAAATTCATGCGTGGCGCTGTGCTTTGAAGGCAACGGCGTTTGGGTGTCTGTCTGTCTGGAGCACTATATACCTGAATTCACGGTCTGTGGTTGATGTTGGTGAATCAAGTCTTGGGCACAGCAGGATGCCTACGGTCTCTCTCGTGTGAGTCACGGTTCAATTGATGATGGTCCGAGGAGCTCATCATAGCCCGAGGCAGTGAGTAAAACTCTGAGCAAAGAGCACAGAAGAAGCCGAGCTTGATCATGACGCCTTTCTTGGCCCTTCGGTCCGGTCGTCCATCTGAGCTGTTCACACGTCATAGCAGCGGAGCTCTGACGGGCATGTGCAATTGAGGGGGAGCATTTGTTGATTCCCCGTCTCCACCTCGCTTAAAGACATCCATAGCTCCATGGGTAGCATGGCTATGCTTCCCGTTTCGAGAGACTCATGTGAGGACTGTCGAGTCAGGCATTGGCCAACCAGATGATGGCTCAGCCATGGTCATAAGTCAGCCATGGGGAACATGGGTCCATGGGGAACATGGGTCCATGGGGAAAGGTTAAACTCGGCAACGACAAGAGAAATTTCGTCTTGTTTCGTTTCGTGTCTGACTTTGTTCGCGGGGAAACATCGAACCCCTGGGATGACGAACAAGCATGGGGATTGGTTCCGTTGCTCCATCTGGAGATAGGAAACAGGGGATAATAAAAAAAGCAGAGCAGTCAGGCGACCCCAAGCGCCGGAGTGGCCATGTATGTACAAAGTTGAATGGCTCTTTTTCCGGGGTGACACGGACGGGTTTGCTGTTTGTTGGATTCCTTTGCACGTACATACACGACTGGCATGGGGTAAGAGACGCGAGTTGACGTTTCTGGAAACCAGGTGTACAAATACCAGGGGGGAGGGGGAGGGCAATTAGAGGTTGGGGACGGGTACTTGGGTTTGGATGATGCGGTAATGAAGTCACGGACGATACTTTTGATACTGTACGGACATTTTGCTTCCAAGTGACAGCACAGGTTTTTCAACGTTCATGTCTAGGGTAGGGATGCATGTACGGACATGGGGAGCTGAGGCTTGGCGGGGGATACTTTACGTACGAAGTATTGAGGTTTGCATGGAGTCGTGTCCAGGTTGGAAGTAAAAGTGTTGTGAGCTCGTGGTCATTGAACAGAGTTGGAAATAGGTACCCGTGTACTTAGAAGCTGTTGAAATTCCCATCATGGAGGTTCAACTGATCATCTGCATGTCCCAAGACGCCTCCAACAGATGCAGTCAGCAAAAGCCAACCAAGGTGAATCATCGAGTCTAGAAAGCTGCAAGGACAGGACGGGATAAGCTCCAGGAGCTCGTGTCGTATGTCGTTCGAGCCTCTAGCTCACCTCACTCTCAATTCCGACTCGTCAAACCAACTGTCCGCGGTCCGAGTCAGACTGTCGTGATTGGAAGTGGGAGCGGAGAGAGAGAGGGGGAGGCGGCGGCGGCGGCGCGCAATGTGTGTGATACTGTACGACGCACATTCCAAAACCGCGTCGAGCTGCCTCTGCGTCACGCGATAGAGATTGGATAGCAGCTTGCATCGGATCGCCTCGACTAGGTGGTGGAGGACGGATAGTGACAGGCTAGAGGGGAAGCAGGGCGGCGCGCTAACAGACGGCATGTACTCCCGTCCTCGTACTGCACACTATCTCGTCCCCCGCCTCGAGTGACAACAAGCCTGAGACTGGAGAGAGCCAGGATGCCCAAGTCCTACTGTAGGCAAGGCAAGGTACTAGCTTCTGTGGGTGGACCAGGTGTATCAGCGTCAGGGATGGTCTGGCCTGTCCAAGGTAGCCGGATCTATCTAGAGATTTGTCCAGATGATCTGTGTTTATTTTTCCTTGGGCGGTGCATTGACGCTGTTGATGCCAGGAACTCGAAGGCCCCTGGAGTGCGAGTCCCTGGGTTCTGGATCCCATGCCTGGGGGCAGTTTGATTTCTTTTACAAAGACATATTCGGCGGAGGAGGCTGTCCGTCGCCGAGCGGAAGCTGTCTCAGACGGTGACAGTATCCGTAAGCAATGTCTTGATCGCTTGTGAGGCGAACTATCTTAGGCGACAAGACATACGCAAACTCAGTGCCTCGCGTCCTTGCAGCCTTGAAAGAAAGATGGTGATGATGATAGTAAACACGAACCAAGGCTGACCAAGCGTTGGTGCTGGCGCTGTAGGTGGCTAAGCCGCTGCCTCCCTGCTTCTGGGCGCGTTCCAGGTCAAGCCCGGACGTCCCGGGGGTGCGGTTCGGTCGGATTGATAGTGAGCTGGGGTTAAAGATGCACTGTACTGTACGACATCTATCGCTGGTCTGAGCTGAGTGGTGAATCGCCAATCGAGCTGCAACAACGCAACCGCGATAGAGGCTGGGAATCTGGAAAAGCCCTGGGGGGGGAATGCTCATCTGAAAGAAACACCGTGTCCCGAGACAAGACCGAGAACTCGACAAAAGCAACATTTCCTTCTCCATGTGTCGCGTCGAGCCCTTCGAAAGCGGGGGATGGCTCTTCCCAGGGCCCATCGTGACCGCGAGTCCGTGACCTGAAGAGCATGGATGGCGGCATCGGTGAGGCGGCATTGCGTAAGTATACTGTACAGTACCCCCTGGTCGTCCACCGATCAAGAGCTCAGAGGGAAGCATTTGCCGTCATGTGGTACCTGGCCGCAGATAGCGTCTGGGGTTGAGACAGGGCCTGCGTGAGGCTCTCGCCCTATCGCGCGTCTGGTAGCCCGTCTCCCCTGCCCCTCTTTTCAGTGGCCCAGGACGCCACTCGTAGCCTGTTTTATGCTCCCCACTCTTTCTGATCAATCCTGGGGATGGGCTACAGAGAGCGACCTAGAATTTGACAACAAGGGACCAGGGGGTGACAGAATGGATGGATGGATGGATTGCACAGTGACCAGGCAGATGATGGAGGTTGTCAGTCAGTCAAGTCCTTTCAGGGGTATTGATGGCGAAGAAGAGGAGAGAAGAAACTAGAGATGAATCTGATCAACCTTGTTTCAACCCATGTCCTAATGTCAGAGTAGTCGTCATGATACCTGAGAGAAAGCCAAGTCTCAGCTGTATCGATAGTGCATGTTTTTTTTCTACTCTTGCGCCTTTCGGTGGAGAACGTCGAACCAACAAGCAAAGAGAACTCCACCGCCCATCGATTCACAGGTCACAGGGAGAGAAGAAAGTCGACGGTGTTACTCACAGTTTGTCCATTTCGGCTTTTACCCTGACGTTGGTTTCTCGGAGGCGACTGTTTGAGAATCACCCTGGTTGCCTTGAGGACTCGAGTGGCCAAAAGAGCCTGCCTGATGCCTTGCTTCAGAGAAGAAGGTGGAAGAAGTGTACAGTAATGAATAAAGTGCACTTTCTAGCAAGGCAGCCTGGGCAAAGGGGATTCAAAGAGGCGGGCTAGACCACCGTCGTAGAGACCAATTGCAACAGAGGATGGAAGTCGTACCTAAGTACACGCCCCTGGGCTGGAACGACCTCGTCATCACCAGTTCCGTCCTGCGACTTGTAGGTTTTTGCCTTTGGCCCCAAGTGCTGCGTTTGTCGCCTCAAGCTTTCTCACATCCGGGGCGCCAGGCGGACTCCTCCGTACTGTAGAGCTGACGGCCCCGTCACTGGTAGGTGACTCTGGACCTGGGCCTGGGATGGGGATGGCCGCACTAACACCGAAAAAGTACCCCGATCGACCGACCCCCTCCCCCAGTGCCGAAGGCAACCAGGCTCCCCCGTCAGCTGGTGCACCTGTGACCTCGCCAAGTTACAGCAGAGACGGCGACAAGCCTGCCCGGGGCCCAGTCAAGTTGCCAGCGGCGGCGGGTAGCGAGTGGACTGGGCCCCGTGGAAGCCGCCGTTCGTAGGTGGTACAGTGCCTAGCATTAGGTAGGCTGGATCCTAGCAGCAGTAACTCGCAGCCCGCCGGTAGCAGCAGCGGCAGGAGCAGCTGGCAACACCTAAGCACCTAGACGCGAGGAAGGTGCCCGTGCGGAAGCTTTCAAGTCCTGGACGGGCTCTCTTTTAACTTACTTCTCCCGCTTCCTCCCTCGTTCTTACTTCTCCCATCGCTACCCCGTTTTCCTTCAAAAACCCTATCCCCCCAGACCTCCGACAGATCTCTCCCCCCTTCCCCTTCCACACTGCATCCTTCCTCTCCGTGAGATATTCCCCGGGCGCATCTCTACGACGGGCGACGGCCGTCCTGTCACCGCCGATTCCTTATCTCGGCCGATAACAGCATCCTCGTCACCGCCCCGAACTAGCAATGTAAGGCTCCACCCGTCAGCATCGTCGTCATCCTCTCCTTCAACATCCTCATCCATCGAGGATCGAGGCGGCGGAATAAATTCATTCTAACATTTTCTCGCGATAGCATCAGCCGGAGCATACTTTCGCCATGGCTACCCATTCGCATTCTACTCTTGACCATGTCATCACCGTCAAGGTGATGTTCGAGGGCATCACTCGACGTACCAAGATGCCTCTTCGGGACATGGTCCCCAAGACCTTCGAGACTAACGTATGTTGACATCTCCATCACGCCTTTCAATTTACTTCACATTGGCTGTATTTTCCATCTACTTCTTCACATACATGGCCTTTCCTCATTAGCTGCACGACGCCATCACGAGCAATTGCCTGGAAACTAACTCTCAGCCAGCTCCGAACCTTCCTCCACATTCCTGCCGATCTCGAGGTTACCTTTGAGCGATACTCTGACTCTGCAGGATCCTACGTCCTACTTGAGCCCGGCAACATCCCTATTTATAAGCAGCTTTACCGCGCTGCCAAGGCCAAGTCTAAGCTCAAGATCCGCGTCTCCATCAAGGACCTGTCCAAGACTATCCCCAAGCCCGTCACTGTCGAAGACGAGCCCGAGGCTTTCGCATCCCCCATCGCCCCCAAGATGACCGAGGAGACGCCCAAGGACACCGCTCAGGAGAGCCAAGATGACGAAATCAGCGCCGTTCCCACTCCCACGGCTGAGGCTCCCGCCCCGACTCCAGTCGCGACCACCACACCGCCTGAAGCGACTCTCCCCGTCCGCGTCAGCCCTCTTTCTCGCACCTACAACGCAACTCTCCTCAACGATGCCGCTCGATACATCGGAGAGCGTCGTGACACTCGCCTGGACTTTGAGGCTCGACTTGCCAACTTTATGGAGCGACAGCGACAACCGACTCGCGCCCCCCGAACTTGCGGTCACAACTTGACCAACCCGCATGAGACCCCTTTCAATGTCTCCAAGCCCTGTATTCTCGCCGCCAGCCAGGCTCCTGCCATCTGCCCTGCCACTGGCGCTACCTTTGCCGTCTGCTGCAACAGCTGCGAGCTGACCATCCCTGATGTTCACTACCACTGCTCCACCTGCGACGACGGAGACTTTGACCTCTGCCAATCCTGCATCGACCAGGGAATCACCTGCCACGGCAAGGACCACTGGCTGATCAAGCGCACGACTGTCAACGGCCAGCTCGTGCAGAGCACCACCGAGACCATCGCCCCCAAGCCGAAGCCCGAGGTCAAGGTTGAGACCACCATTGAGACCAAGGTCGAGCCTAAGGTCGAGCCCAAGGTTGAACCCAAGATTGAGCCCAAGGATGAGGTTCCCTCTATTCGCCCCATGTTCGAGCCTCTGACTGCTCGATGGGCCAGCCTTGGCGTCATGCGAACTTGCAACTGCTGTGTTCGAGGTATGTATAAGTTCAGCGCTCATTGCCGGCAGAAACTAACCATCCTAGAATTCCCCGAGGCCGAGTTCCTTCACTGCACCGTCTGTGAAGACTTTGACCTGTGCCAAACATGCTTCGAAAAGGACGCTCATGGTCATCATCCCAAGCACGGCTTTGTCCCTGCTGTCAAGGACACCAAGATGCCTGACCACATCACTTCCAAGATGAAGCCTGGCCGCAACAACTTCCACCACGCTATCTGTGATGGCTGTGACAAGTACATTTCTGGTGTCCGCCACAAGTGCCTGGACTGCCCCGACTGGGACTTCTGCTCCACTTGCATGATGTCTTCCAAGATCACTCACCACGGCCACCGATTTGTGCCAATCTATGAGCAGCTCACTGACGTTCGGGTCCGAACTCCTCCTGCCGTCCATATTGGCATCTGCTGTGATGGCCCTCTCTGCTGCGAGAGCGAGGCCTATCCCAACTACATTCGCGGTACCCGCTACAAGTGCGCTATCTGCAGCGACCTGGACTTCTGCGCCAACTGCGAGGCTAGCCCTATGAACACTCACAACAAGACTCACCCCTTGATCAAGTTCAAAACTCCTGTCCGCCACGTCAGCGTTACCACTACTGGCGAGCACCAGAACGGCGAGCAAATGCGTGAGATGGGTGACCGCATTCCCACCCCCAAGGCCCCTGAGCCTGTGCCCGCGGCACGAAGCAACTCTATTCCCGTCCGCACCATTGTCGACGTGAAGCCAACAGAGCCCGCCCCTGTTGAGGTCGTTGCCAAGGCTCCTGAGCCCGTTGTCAAGGCTGAGGATGAGAAGAAGCGCGAGGCTTCCATCCCCGTCCCAGCTCCCCTTGAGGAGCTGAAGGCTGTCTTCGTCCGTGACACTATTCAGGACGGCACTATCCTCCCTCCCAACCACGTTTTCGAGCAGACCTGGACTATGCGGAACGAGGGCAAGGAGACCTGGCCCGCTGGCTGCAGCGTTAGGTTTGTCGGTGGTGACTACATGGGTCACGTCGACTCCAACCACCCTGCTGGTGTCTCGGAGCTCCTCTCTGCCTCCGAGTCTACTGTCTGCTACGCTCCCCTCGCCCCCGGCCAGGAGTTCCCCTTCACAGTGCTGCTCCGCACTCCTGCCCGCCCTGGCAAGGTCATCTCGTACTGGCGTCTGACCAACCCCGAAGGCGAGAGGTTCGGCCACCGTCTCTGGTGCGACGTCAATGTCCGCATGGTCAAGAAGGAGGTCAAGCCTGAGCCCAAGCCTGAGCCCGTGCCCGAGCCTGAAGTCAAGGAGCCGACCCCAGTCGAGGAGCCCCAGCAGGAGGAGGAGAGCCAGGCTTCGAGCCAGATGATCTTCCCCAAGCTCGAGAAGGAGTCGCCTGTGGCCAGCATGCACGAGGCTGCTGAGCCCGCTCCCGCCGTTGAGGAGCCGGAAACCAAGGAGGCTGAAAGTGCCGAAGACGACTGGGACTACTCCGACGATGGCTTCATGACGGACGAGGAGTACGACATTCTGGATGCCTCAGATGAGGAATATCTGGAAGAACAAAAGAAGAAGCTCGCTACTAAGTAAGCGAGCGCGCTGTTGTTGATTTTTTAAGCTGGGATATGGGTCTTGGATTTTGATTTGCTTGCGATGATCATCTTGTGTGTCGTCTCCCCTTCTTTTGCTCTGTTGTACTATTTCTTCTGTCTTCTCCTCGTCAAGGTTGGCGAATCTTACGACAATCTTGCACAAGCTGGCCGGAAAACAGTCGCCGCCAGGTATTACAGATTTCAAGTCGTATCTTGTTCCGTGAGGGGAGCCCACGCTCTTTAGTTAGGACTGACCGATAAGGATGCAAAAAATGGAACTTGCTCTTTTACTGTCATATGGTGTGCCTTGTTGATAATGCCTGTGATGTTTTTGATGGTGACTTTTGCCTTGGAGGTGGCAATGCTCTTTGTGTGCCAGGTTCTTGGTGCCCAAGCCCCAACGACAGGCATCCAGATGTGGGTGGATGGATGGATGCAGCTGATGCAGCAAGTACCAAGGTCGATGGACCTCAAGTTTTTACGCAGGGCGATGCTCGTTGGGTCCGAAATGATTGGCGTGAACGGACCGTGTAGTGAATCCGTGCTTGTACGAGGGATCCAGAGGATTCCAGGTACACCAACTAAACAGGAATCATAATCCGTACTTGCATCCAAGATGACTGGAGGTGGACTGAGCGCGCGAGGGTGGATAGAGCGAGGAGAGGTGGTGACAAAGAGACGCCAAGTCACGAGACCTGCACGCATTCCGCAAGACCGGCGTTGCTCTTTTTAGCCTTAGTCTTGGTGCCTGAGGAGTCAGGTCCGCCTTTATTACCTTGGTGACGGCAGGTCCGCCCACAGAGGGTAAAGAGGACCCGCCTTTATTTTTTTTCTGAAAGAAAGCCTTTGCTCTCAGCAGGTAGTGCCCAGCAGCGTCGCTCGCACACCCAAAACACCACCCACCTTCGCCCTCGTGCAACTCGCCTTCTCGTGCCGTTTCCCCAGGGCGACCTCGGGCCAAATGCGATTGCGCTGCCATCAAAGCCGCATCGCCAAACTTCAAGGACAGCTTGTGTAAGCTCCTTGTCCATTGTTCCAGATCGAATACTCGCTTCCGCCCGTTCCCTTTGGGCCCGCCCCTTTCGTCTGCGAGCCACCTCACGCCCATCGAGCTCAAAACGCGCGACGTCGAGTTCGATATTTCTTTCATCACCACCCTGCCAACACACTCACCCGCTTAATATCTCCCCCATCTACGGTCGCGCGAGATGGTCACCTTTTCACTCCCCGGCGACGGCGACGCCGCTGATGCCGGCAGGAGCACACCTCGTCCGCGTCCTGCTCTGCCTTTCGCAAAGCGCGCCTACGTCTCGACCCCATACAAGACCAGCCGTCTCAGTGGTACTCCCCAATCGTCGCGGAGGCTGTTGACGACTCGCGATGAGGTTCCATCCAGCAGTCTGAGCAAGAGCTCGATTGCCACCGCCCGCAACATCTTCCGGGTCTCTGCCGTCGCCGACACGCCCCTGGTGGCGCCCTTCTCCCCCAGCCTACCTCAGAGCACCATGAAGAAGGTGTTTGCCCCTGGCGCTACTCCCGAGCCGAGTCGGACATTCCGAGAGTCGACTGCACAGGCTACGCCGCGGGGCATGGCGTCAAAGGCCACGTCCAAGGAGCTGTTCACCATGCGCATCGAGGATCCGGATCCAGAGCTCTCTGGTGAGGCTCTCACCAAGAAGATCCCCAAGGATTGGAACTCGAAGGGATCCATCTACGCTGACCAGTTCCTCTCCCACCTCTGCCCTCCAGACTTTGATGACGAGCAGCGACGGCAATTCTTCTGCATCCTCGACCTTCGACGGCTCAAATATGCGGCGAACGAGATCTTTTCCAAGAAGGATTGGAAGTTGAACGTCGTCAACTTTGCAAAGGAGTTTGAAAAGAGCCGGAGTATCATTCTGCTGCGGTACGGTCTGTACGAGTTCCAGAACGTCAAGCCATCCAAGGATGTTCTCAAGAGGTGGCGTCGAGAGCATGGTCTCCCTGAGCCTGAGGAGGAGGATGCTGAGCCCACTCCTACCAAGCCCACGGCCTCGAAGAAGCGCAAGGCCGACGATGATCTTTCCAAGGACACTATCTCGAACGGCATCTCGACCACCCACAAACGACGCGCTCCCGAGCAGGACGAGACACCTGTGGAGGCACCTGTTGAGGTACCCACGCCTGCGTCTGTTCTTGGCAAGAACAAGCGCAGGGTTTCAGTGAGCGATGAGGCCGAGAGTCAGCCTGCCAAGATGCAAAAGGGCCAAGCCTCTATGGCCAAGTCATTGTTCGAGAAGATTGCAAACAAGTCGTCTACGCCCGTCGGTTCCCCTCTGAAGCCCTCCACTAAGCCCGCCGATGAGGCCGGCAGCGCCAAACCGAACCCGTTCGCTTTCAACAAGCCCACCAGCGGCGGATCTGCACTTGCCCGCAGCGTGTTCCAGCAGAATCTCAAGCCAGGCAATGCCGCGGCTGGTGGCAACATTTTTGGTTATCTTTCTGATGCAAGCTCGGCCAAGAACAGTGGTGTCGACGCCGATGCCGAGAGCGAGGCCGACTCAGATGCTGAGGAGGACAGCCAGGCGACAGCACAGAGTGACGAGCCCAGTGCTGCTGCCAGTGGCACTGAAACTGCTTCACAGGTCGGCACTGGTCTTTTCGCCCCGCAGGCTCCTACCAGTGGTGCTGTGGCCGATATCAGTGCGCCTGGAACTCGGGAGAGCACTCCCGGACGAAGCCTGTTCGATCGAGTCACAAAGGGCAGTGACGGTCAGCCTGTGCGCGTAGAGGACAAGGTTGAAACTGAAGCTCCTGAGCAGCCTGCTGCCAAGCCCGCTGACCAGACCTGGAATCCCACCACCACCCCCATCAAGTTTGCTCCATCCACTACCGGCCAGGCTGGCTCTCTCTTCGGCAAGACTACATCGGCGCCGACAAGCTCCCTGTTCGCTCCCAAGACCACTACCACCTCCAACATCTTTGGTGCCCCCAAGCAGGACAAGCCTGCTGAAAAGGAATCAACACCAGTCTCTGAACAGGCTGACAAGACGGGAGGTGAATCTGACAAGGAGAATGATCAGGCTCCCAAGAAGCCCCTGTTCGAGGTCAAGGCCCCGACTGCTCAGCCGAACTTTGGATCTTCTCTTTTCACCCCCAAGCCAGCTACTGAGACGCCTAAGGAGGCAGAGCCTACCAAGCCTGCTTCCAGCTTGTTTGGAGCGAAGCTCGACGACAAGCCCAGCACTCCTTCCACAACTAACTTGTTTGGTTCTGTTAGCAAGCCTGCGGAATCCAGTGGGCCTGTGATGCAGTCGTCGACGCTCTTCGGTGCCAAGCCTGCCGAGGGTGACAAGTCCTCTACAGCTCCTAAGACTTCACTCTTTGGTGGCGAGTCAACCACCCCGGCGTCATCTCTGTTTGGCGTCAAGCCTACATCAAATGCCACCAACTTGTTTGGAAATGCATCAACTACACCTGCTGCGAAGCCTCTATTCGGTGCCCCTAGCGCTAGTAGTGACGCATCGACCGCGCCCAAGACTGATGCTCCTGCTGCTGACAAGCCTGCTGCAGCCCCTATCTTCAGCTTTGGCGCCAAGCCCAATGGCACTTCGGAGCCTGCGAAGCCTCTCTTCGGCACACCCAAGTCGCCGGCTTCGTCTGGAGCGCCCATGTTTGGTGGTAGTCCCATGAAGCAGGACGCACCGTCACCAGCCAAGAAGGCCTTCAATGGTGGCAGCACTGGAGCGTCTGCGGCTCCCATCTTCAGCTTCGGCAGTGCTTCGGCTACGCCTGCTGCTCCCATCTTTGGCGGTGCTTCGGGCACCACCAACGGTGCCAACACAAGCTTCGGCGCTGCCAGCTCAACGAGCAATTCAGGATCCGGAGGCTTTTCTTTCCAGTCTGGAAACTCGGGATCTTCCTTCAACAACCCTTTCGCTTCGGGTAACAATGGAGGCAACTCTGGTTCGGCCCCGACCTCGACATCTGGAGGCATGTTCAACTTTGGAAGCACTTCAGCCGCGCCGAGTGGCTCCAGCCCATTCCAGTTTGGAAGTGCAAGTGGCAGCACAGCGGCACCGACGTTTGGCGCCAACCAGAGCAGCAACAACAACGCTCCTTCTTTTGGAAGCGCATCAGGATCTACTGGAGCGCCGGCGTTCAGCTTCTCGGGAGCCTCTCCGGCACAGAACTCGACGCCAACCTTTGGTTCCAACCAAGCTGCTCCGGCCTTTGGCAACCTCCAACCGCCAGCTGGTGGATCTACCACCGGGACCAGTAAGTCTCCTTTTCCACGTCGGAAAATCCTCCCACTAAAGCGACGGGTGTAGACACACCGTTCAGTCTTGGGGGAGGCTCTAGCCTGGCCACAACACCAGCTGGCGGGACCCCGGAACCATCCACCCAGGCTGAAGGAGCGGCGGCGGCCGGCGACGAGGGCGAAAAGCAAGATCAGGTGAACCTGACGGAGGGTCTTGAGAAGGATGAGGACGTGTTGCATGATGTACGAGCCAAGGTGCTGAAGTTTGTGCCGGCCGGTGAGAAGTCGGAGGAGAAGAAGTCCAAGTCTCAGAGCCCGTGGTCAACGCAGGGCGTGGGAGCTCTGCGGCTGCTGAAGCACAAGGAGACAAGCGTGGTGCGACTGCTCCTGCGGGCGGAGCCACGAGGACACATTGCGCTGAATCGAGCTGTCCTGCCAGACATGTCGTACAAGGCAGACAAGAAGTATGTCAAGATCACGACATCCAACGAGAAGGGAGACGGGCTCGAGACTTGGATGATCCAGGTCAAGACGGCAGACTTGGCAAAGGAGTTGGCGGCTGCCATGGAAAAGCACAAGGAGTTGAACAAGAAAAAGTAATGCGGAGGAAAACAGGAGTATACTAGAAGCACAATACGGGTGCCAGCATAGAAAGGTAAGGTTTTTTTGGGAGCAGCATGCATTGCGGGCGTTGCGAAGGGATTCGAGGTTCTTGTCTTCCATCTTCAGCGGAGGGGAGGCCAAGGCGAGACATTTGATGGGAGATGTTATTTTCCCAGCAGGCAAAGAAAGATTGACTTTGACTCGTATGAAATACAAAAGTTGCGTTCCATAAGCAACCAAGCAAGCATTGGAGGGGGCCACAGTAACAGAGACCCCTGTTGTTTTGTCTTATCAAGTACCGAGTGATGGTATGCCATCTCGTCTTAGCAGAGACTGATATAGGAAGGGTTGTTGTGTAAGATGGGACAGCGGAGACAAGGCATCTGCTGAGTGAGTGAGTGTATCAATAGTTGTAGGGGGAACTACATGTACTACATGTGCAAATCCAATTTCATTTGTAACAATACTTCGTCTATTAAATGTAATGTAATGTAATAGTGATGTTAGATGTCTATCGCCTATAGTGGTGTTTGGTGTTGAATTGTTTGTGAAACGCGGGGGCGGGGATCAGCAGAGCTTGGGCATAGAAGGTGCGGCACGCGTCGCGTAAGAAAGAGCATGAGCTACTGTACCAAACAAGCAAGGCTGAGCTGTCGCAGAAAAGATTCCACTTAAAACATCAACCTTGATCACTCCCTGACAAGACAAGATGCCCAGGTAAAGCAACCGCTAATTCAAGCCGAGAGGCAGCAGCTGACAGTCTACTACAGGGAAATCATCACAATCCAGGCCGGGCAGTGCGGCAACAGCAGTCAGTTCCTCTCCCCCACCAGCCCGTTCGTTCACCGCACCGCACCGCACCGCACACGATAATGCCCCCGACGCTGCGCACTCTGATGACATGATCACTCGCTAACTCTTGTTGCCGCCATAGTCGGAAGCCAGTTCTGGCAGCAACTCTGCCAGGAACACGGCATCAGCCAAGACGGAAACCTCGAAGACTTTGCGACCGAGGGCGGCGACCGCAAGGATGTCTTTTACTACCAGAGCGACGACACGCGATACATCCCCCGAGCCATCCTGATTGATCTGGAACCGAGAGTGCGTGCGATGAGACGAGATACGACGGGCGATATCATATGCTAAGACGCTTGCGCAGGTCCTCAACGGAATCCAGACGGGGCCTTACAGGAACATCTACAACCCCGAGAACTTTTACGTGGGAAAGGATGGCATGGGTGCAGCCAACAACTGGGGTGACGGTTACCAGAGCGGCGAGGCGGTGTATGAAGACATTATGGAGATGATTGATCGGGAAGCTGATGGCAGTGACTCTCTAGAGGTGAGCGTCTATTGAATTGCCGTGGGTAGACCACTTGCTGACTCTTGCAGGGCTTCATGATGCTTCACTCCATTGCTGGTGGTACTGGCTCCGGTCTCGGCTCGTTCCTCCTTGAGAAACTCAACGACCGCTTCCCCAAGAAGATTATCCAGACCTACTCGGTCTTTCCTGACACGACCAACGCCGGCGATGTCGTCGTCCATCCCTACAACAGTGTTCTCTCCATGAGACGGTTGACGCAGCACGCCGACTCGGTTGTCGTGCTCGACAATGGTGCGCTGTCGCACATTGCTGCTGACAGGCTGCATGTTCAGGAGCCATCTTTCCAGCAGACGAACCAGCTGGTAAGACTAGCCCAGACCACACGAAGCATGAGATAAGGGGTACTGACTGTACCACAGGTTGCCACTGTCATGTCGGCCAGCACAACGACTCTACGATACCCCGGCTACATGCACAACGATCTCGTCAGCATCCTTGCTTCTCTCATTCCAACTCCCAGATGTCACTTCCTCATGACAGCATACACGCCATTCACCGGCGACCAGGTCGAGCAAGCCAAGACGGTGCGCAAGACGACGGTGCTGGACGTAATGCGACGCCTGCTCCAGCCCAAAAACCGCATGGTGTCAACAGTTCCCGGAAAGAAGAGCTGCTACATCTCGATCCTGAACGTGATCCAAGGCGAGGTTGACCCTACTGATGTCCACAAGAGTCTGCTACGTATCCGGGAGCGACGTCTCGCTACATTCATCCCTTGGGGTCCTGCGAGTATCCAAGTGGCTCTGACGAAGCGGAGTCCTTATATTCCCATGAGCCATCGTGTGAGCGGCCTGATGCTGGCCAACCACACGAGTATTGCAACTGTAAGTTTGAGTCTTGCTACGTGATGTTACACCGTTCTGACAACATAATTAGCTCTTCAAGAGGATCCTGAGACAGTACGATGGTATGCGGAAGCGCAATGCCTTCATGGAAGGGTACAAGAAGACAGCTCCCTTTGCCGAGAACCTCAACGAGTTCGACGAGGCACGACAAGTAGTTGCAGACCTGATTGGAGAGTACGAGGCCGCCGAAGATGCCGACTATCTCAACCCAGATGCAGGAGAAAAGGCTACGTCGGCCGAGACAGATCGACGAGTAGGCTAGGGGGTTAAAACGCTGAAAAGCATGGATTGAGGAAGTGGGGATAGATAGAGCCGCGCAACAAACGTCAAAGCGGGTTGGATGTTGATATTGTCGGACATTTTCCTTGCGAGCACGGGGCGTTTTGGGCGACGGATTGGCATTGGCATTGGCTTTTGAGACATGATAGAGGAAACGAAACCTTGCTGTAGCTACTGCACTGCTCCCCCCCGGTTTGGACTAGGACTGTGGGTATATTCATCATAGTACCTTGTCTCCAACCTCGTTTTCTTGGTCATGTCCGCCTTGACTCTTGTCATGTGTCGATCGTCGACTTCCGTAGCCCATAAGCCGTCAGAATCTTCCGTCTCTCGTTGGAAAAAGGAGGTAATGATGTTATAACGGTGGAGAAGGGCCGGAGCTTTAGGTGCGGGTTGAGGCTCCGGTGACGTCACTGACGTCAGCGATGATGTTGAAGATCGCGATTGCGGTTTCGTCAGGGGAGATTCTAAATGCGTTGAGGCTGCTGGGGGTTGAATATTAAAAGGGTTGTTGAACGTGGTTGAGTTGGTGTCAGATAACTTTAACTTTAACTTCAACTTCAACTTCAACCTCAAGCCACAACCACAATTACACATTTTGCAACTCAACGAACTCTCCACAACCACAGCAAGTTTTATCCTTCAGTTTTACCAAAAGGACTCTGGTTCTAACAAACTCTCTCCAGAAACGTCATCATGTCTCAGTCCAAGGACCAGAAGATCGCCAACACGCAGGCCAACCTCCCCCTCCCCGAGCAACCCCCCACAGCCTCGGACTGGCAATCCGCCGATGCCCGGACCGTCAACGTCGGCGCGGGCGGGGAGCACGCCAGGGTCGGCACCGACGCCGCTGCACGGGGTGGTCTGAGGGAGCCGGCTACCCAGGGTGAGGGTATGGATATGAGCTCTATTGGGCGGGAGGGTGTTGAGAAGAGGGAGGAGTCGCAGCGATAGAGTTGGACTTGTAAAGTATAATGAATGAAATGATATGAACCTGACTTGAATGTTTCTATGGCTTTGTGATGTCGGGTTATAGTGCAGGTGTTGTCATGTCAAGTAGGTTAACTACCCTTATAAGAGTTGCAATTCAAGTCTCAACATTGGCGCCAAGTTACCCAACTTACAATTGTGTCTTTTTGGTCCATGCCAGTGATTCTCTCAGCCATTATAGGTCTTCTCGTTACTCTACCTACTGGTTATCTGTCTCAGTGTGTCATGATAGTTCAACTCGGATGTGACACCTCATGTCCAAGTTATCTGTTGGGCGTTGGGCTTTTCGTGCTGTATCAGTCATGGACTTGACCTTCTTTCATCATCGCTTCGGAGGGCTTTTTCGTAGTGGAGGTCATCTCCTCGAGCGGTTCTCGAAGTCTTGGAGGGCAGTTGTGGCTGCATGGCCGAATCCATTGTCCTCGCAGTACCTTCACATGCCTCGTCGGCATGTGTTTGTTCTCTTCGGGATACTACGTTGGCTTGGTGTAAGTTGTATTCACAGCACACCTCGGTCCGGCCATGGTGGTCAATATGAGCAGGGAACTGCAGTCTCCCTTGGTCATTTACACATTCGTTGGCAAGACGCCCTCGTTGGTCAGCCTGCTGTTGGTGAGTACCTCATGGGCATGGTCAACAGCCATCTCTTCCAACACAATATCCTCCTTGTTGTCGTCTTCCCCTCCTGTCTGTTGTTGCAGTGCCACCAGGGCTGGGACAATGATGGTTTCCACATCGGGCATCTAGTAGTGAGCTGCCAACAGAACAAAAGTACATACCTGGGGTGCATATCAAACCGTGTCATTCTCCTCGCTCACCGGGGTCCCTGATGGCTTCGGTACCCAGAATCAGATAAAACTTAAAGACAAGGACCCCGGTATGCGATGCAAGACGACGAAATAACAACAAAAGGCCGGCCAACAGACGAACTTGTAGTGTTGCCCCAGCTACCCTGCACTCAAAAGTTGGCAGTTGGCGATGGCATCAACCAACAGCCATACACCAACGACAAACAGACTGAATCCGTGACTGTATGCCCGCCCAGCCCTCTTGACCGAATATCAACCAACATCGTCATATCATATCATGTCGTCAAAGAGAGAAGCAAAGATAGAGACGGACCCCGATCTTCACTGATGCTCACTGCACGAGCCAACCAACAACAATCAAACCCACTCAAGAGTCGCATATCGCGAGGACCAACATGCGCCAGAATCAAGGCCATTGATTGCCTCATTCGCCGTGGATCCTCGTCGAGATCTTGCATAACCACATTTCTCAGCTCTTCCCTGCTTCTTTCCCCATCATCCCGATCGCGCACGCCCTTGTTTAGCGGATGAGTGAAAGAAAGGCATGATCTGATGCCAGGCGTGTACGTGCACACGCCCCCCTAGTCTCTAATGCGCTGGAGTTTTGTTGTTTTCGCTGTTGTCCCTTTGTCTCTCTTTCTCTGACATTGAGATCCATCATGCGCAAGGCAAGGCGCAGGCTGAGACAGCAGAAGATCCAGCAGCATCAGAGACAAACAGCAGCAGCAGCATCCATCTCTGCCCTGTTCATACCGATTCCAAGAGGCGGCGAGCGCAGGCAAGCGGGCGGCAGGTTGTCAGTCAAAGCTACCTACAGTAGCTAGCCCCCCATCCTACTACTGCGCAGTAGTCAGTGTCAGGTTGACACGGGGGTGAACCATCTCGACGGCGGCTGAATCACAGCTGAAGACTCGTAAACCGCCAACCGCGATCCGTCGACAAATGTCTCAGACGTTGGCCTCTCCCCAGCCGTGTCATCCGCAGTAGTCGACAACTAGCCAGCCAGCCAAGAATTGTTCGATGCGCTGTAGATTTCCGATTCCCACATCGATGCAGCCAATCTACAGTCTCTTGCAACATCCATCTCACTCAGCCCTTCCGCGCCGTCGTCGGTCGTATACGTTCCGCAGATAGAGTGCATCTTGGGTCGACGCTTGTCTCGGTCCCATGACCGAAGCAGTAAAGCCTTGCTCCCCTTTGAGAACCGTCCGTCCTGGCTCTAACCTCAATCTCTTGTCGTCGGCCCCAAAATGGCTTCTGGAGAATGCACTTTTATCTTGGTGGCTTGCCTTAATCTCTCCGCTTAAGCAGGAACCGTCAGCTCTCAACCCGAACCAGAAGACCCTGGATCGTCAACCTAGCCGCTGTCTCATCGTCTCCTTCTAGAGAGACGCACGCCCGTAGCTGGCGGTGAGCAATGGAATTGCACCTAGTCCTTGGAGAGCATGGGCGACGAGGATAGGGCCTCTTTGGATAGCGGCTGGGGTCTAAGCTGAGCCAAGCTGAGCCAACCAAAGGGCAGAGGTCCAGACCCGGGTGATCAACACAAACAAGAAAAAGGGTCCTCCTGATCTGACCTGATCTGTCCCCATGGCCGATCCCCAAATCAGAGGCCGGCTTGTCGATAGCGTCTTGATGGACTGAAGGTGACTCGTAACGAGTTGAACACTTTGCATCGACGACGAGACGACGGAGCAAACTCCAAGAGTCGGTGTCCTGTCCTTGTAGATTTGGAGCCTGACCCAAGCTCCTGGGATGGATGCAAACACGCACGCCGTCTCCTCAAGCATGACTAAAAAAAAGTCACCAACCAAGGTCCGCCCACTCATCGACATGATGCCATTTCCATGTCCACAACCTGGCACATTTCGATAGTTCACTTTTTCCGCCATCTGCATCCTCCATTGTTTGCTTTGCCTCTCCACCCCGAAAAGCCCAAAGACGCCCCCGATACACGGCCCTGCCCTGCCTTGGCTTGCTTGGCATGCAGAGCAGAGACCCTCGATGCGATGTGTTCCTCCGTATTCGACAAAACAAAGGATCCTTCCCTGCCTTGCCTCTCGTCCCTCCTTGAGCGATTAAGCCAAAATTAATCGACGCCCTCTAGGAGACGGCTCCGTTCCTTGTTCCCCACTGATGACGCCGGGGGCGCGGAGCCGAGAGGCAGACGGACTTGGGGAGGGAATAATTAAGTCAAGGGTCATGGCTTTCCCGGGCGATTGACCATCCCGTAGCCCAACATCATATCATGATGAACTGCAAAACGAGAGCCAAAAAGCAAACATCTGCAGGAAAAGCGGAGGAAAAAGAAACGAAACCAAGGGGGCCGCTCACCCAAAGAATTTCACATGGCGGAGAAAAAGCAACCTCTTGACATCGCGGTCAACTCCACCCGCTAACGCAGTACCCGTGGAACGATTCCAGGTCGAAACGTACGTGGAAAAAGAAAAGAACACCTCAAAGAGGATGCGTATGAGCCGACTTGAAACGAAACCAGAAACAAAAAATCTTTGACAGCGGAACCACACACGGCATTGTTGGATATCCGAGGGCACCGCCAAGGTCTTTCGTTTTCGCAACAACCTTCTCGGTTTCGGAATGCGTCGTGCTCCGGTCACCAACAGGAGAAACAAGACAGGAGACGTAAAAAGAAAACAAGCACGAGGCCAGTCAAACTCTGCCAGGCCTTGCATCTCTTCTGTCTCATCCAAATTGACCGCCTCCCTCGTGGCCTTCTGGAAGCTTTCGTCGGCAACCTCCACTCGTGGGGCTCTCATATCGAACTTGACTCGTGGTCGTCACTTTTTCTCGATGGCATTGCATAACTAGCCAACCAAAGCAGCAGTCAATGCTCGTTGGAATGATGTGCGTGACAAGCTTATGCATGCATCTGCATATCCCGGACCGTCTCTCTCTTTTTTGCCTCTTCACGAGACCAATGTTTCCACGATGACCTGCGTGTGCCCTCTCACACACCAGAGCCACGTAGCATCCGTAGATCGAGGCACCAGGCCATAGCTTCTTCCACCCTTGCCAACACAATGCCGTAGAGCGTCCCGTCTCCTCGACACCGGAGAAGCCAAACTGTAAAAGACAAAAAGACCGAGACCGAGATGAACGACAGCAAAGGCTTTGAATCAGGGGCCGCCGTTCTAGCGGGGCGCCAGCCGCCGGGGTGGCACCCCCGCCACGATACTGGCGAGATGAGATACGATACGATGAGATTGAGATGCGATGACCAGACGGGGAATTGGGACTCTCCAGTGCCGAATTGTGTGAACAGACAGAGGCACGCGCAGCGCAGCCTTGCTTGCTTGGCCCAATCTGTGGGGGATCCTCACCCTGACTGAGGCCATCTCATCACACACACGCCCGTCATCTGCCGTAATTCCTCATCGCCCGTGCCATATTTGCCCGCATCTCAATAAACCCCAGTCGTGCGCAGCAGAGATCGGTCGCGACCCGTTCGGCATCTCGATGACTGGACGGCACACCGTGAAGGGGAACAACAGCCGGCGACGACATCGTATGATGCATCACGCCAGCTTGCAAGACGCGATTGGTCGTGTGCTGCCTCCAGGGGCCGCCGCAGCAAGAAGCAAGCAAGCCTCGGCCAGCCGAGCTGACTTGCAGCTACACCATTCGTCAAGCCCCAGCCCGCCCAAACTGTGGTCGGTGGCTAGGGTTGGTAAGGCTGAGACGACGGGCCGGTACTGGGGAGAGAATGCGAAATTTCTCATCTCGCGCCGCAAAAGAATCCACGAACGCGGTCGCCCGCTAGTCAAGTTGGATCGGCTAGCGAGACGGCAACCACCCTGGTGTGGGTTGATTTCCATGCGCCGCGGACACTGACCAGACGCTCGAGCTCAAGTTTGACTGCTTGAGGGCCCTGCCAAGTTGACAGCCAGCACCCCCCTGGATCTCCCATGGCTGCCATCACCTCGACGCTAGTTAACCATCCGCCAAGGAGGCGACTGTCCGGGCAGAGCTTCTTTCCGCTCGTGGCGCTCGCCCAGAACCCGGTTGGAACTCGTCTCCCCGGCGCCGTTGAGGGCATCGTCAAACTCAAACCCCCAGAGCAAGAGGTGGCTGTCGCGTGCCGTTCCTTATTCTCCTTCCCCTGAGGGCATGATGTGAAGCGAAGACCCGAGATCACGTCGACCAGGGGGTCACCCTGCGGTGCACCGCTGGACAATGCGATGTCGTCGTGGCGACAAGGAATGCTATAGTTGCCAGCCTCGTCGCAGCCTCCTCTGTTCCATAACGAGGCTGACAAACGGTGAAGAAACCCCGTGCTATAGGTGCTATGCCATACGGATACCATGCCATGTTACCTACCCCAAGTAAATGACTCGTTCGGGCATGTGAGGAGTTGAATAAGGCCATGCAGATGCCCGACAATGGCATTCCGCAACATCAGGCCACTCGGCGACGCCAAGGAGCGGATGCTGGAGCCAAATTGCTGAATCGTTGACCGGCGTGGTGTGGCTTGCGCTTGCATCTCACATCCTTGACCGACAATTCCCCATTCGAATAGGCAGATGATGGAAGCATGGGGATGCTAGGGCCGAAGAAACCAGAGAATATCGCGTGTATCCAAAGAGAGAGGCGCTGTGCAATGGTCCGTTTCTGAAAGAGAATTCCGTTGGCATCTGAGGTTATCGTTGCAGGGCGCTTGTGGCCAATAGCTTGTGCGCGTTGGAACTATCGGGAGACAGGCCCAGCGTAAAGTAGCGCTCGCCAGCATCGACAACTTGATGATGATGCTCATGATGCTGACGGCTGTACACAGAGGGGTGTGTCATGGAGCGAGAGCCAGTTAACCAAGACAGGAAGCTCGATAGCCCAAGGGTCCAGCTGCACAGCCGGTGGTGAGGTGAGCTAACTAACCACGACACCGCGATCAATTCATCTGCAGGCCCGAGATCGCACGCTTGCCGGATCGTAGTGACGGCTCCTGGATCTTTCTGAGACCTTGCTTGGCTTGACATGAGCCAGCAGATGAAGCCGAGGTAGGTTGATGCTCCTGTTGTCAACGGATGGAGCATGGAGCATCAAGCATGTCCAGGCGAGCATAGCGCTCTTGAGACGCCTGCTGCAGCAGCAGGACAACCGGCGCTACTTGCAGGCTACTCCAGCGCGCTCCGGACAAAGTATCAATGCGTACAGGAGGTGCTCGCAAAAGGGGGGCGTGTGTCCAAGAGCTGGAAGCGGTGTGGTGTGTTCGCGGGACGGGCAGGATCTCGCTAGCGCACGGCGCCCTGGGATCAGACGATCGTCCTGTCGAATCCGCCCCACCGCAGCCAGATCCCAGGGTTCCCGCCATTTCGTCTTAGTCTTTGCAGCGGAACCCTTGTCCTTGCTCCTCCTGAATTGGTCAATGGGGGAGTCGATTGGGGGTGCGACCTGGTGCTTCGCCTCTAACCTTCAGCCTGAATGTGTGATGAACGCGTGTTTGCGTCTGTGTTGTTCAAGCCCAACGGGCTGTACCATACATGACCGGACAGAAAGAGACATCTGCCTCGGATTATTGGCGACAGCTCACATGAGTGTCTGGTATAACTGACTGCTCAGGTTGTTGAAGACCTTCACCGAGCAGATTGGCGTTCGAAGGAGCCACAGATACGTCCTCGCGGCTTCTCACCGATCGCCTCGGACGCAACCCTCCCTTGTCAACTGGCCGGATGGGACTTGGCGTCGCCGTGGGATTCGTCAGCATCGTAGGCAGATGCATCTGCATCTGGGCGAGCGCCTCGGTAGTGTTTCGAGGCCAGGACCTGACTGCATGTGGTGTAGGGATACAGGTCGACCCAGGAATCAGGTATCGATCTGGGGGTGTGGCCGGGCTGCTTGTGGAAGCACGGCCACGTCATTGTATCGTGATCCGATCGGCTGGCGTTGGCTGGATGGATGACTTTGGGGGCCACGCTCGGCGAGAGCTTACTCCCACCCAAATCTCGGCTGCATTCGCTATGTGATCGTGGACCGGGATCCCCATTCAACTGTCTGTCTGTCTTTCTTGCCTGCCTGCCGGCTACTCACGAGCTCTGGCAGGCTCAGCGGCGGAGTAGACAGTGGAAGCTCTCATCATCTGATGACGGGGCATGGATGCAACCACCTCTCATAGCGTCCACGACACATGACTAAACGAGAACCCCGAGACGTGCTCATCGAGTCGGAAGAAACCACTGAGACCCGGGCCTCCACATGGGGTAGTCAGACAGACAGCGGCAGTTGAAAGGTGGCTAGATGGTCACTTGCCGCATTCGGCCATGGTGCAAGTCAGGCCTCTGATGCTTAAACAGGGTTCCCGTGGAGGCCTCGTCAAGGACCAAGCAAGCCTCTGGCAGGATGCTCTTACGTAGAGGCTCCGGCGATTAATAAGAAACGGCGCCTCAGGCTGGGCGTCAAAAAGACCTGGAATGTGCCACTGTACGCACCTGCGCAGTGCGCAGAACTGCCGAATGATTCGCCGCCCTAACAAGAGCTGAGTTCGATGCGCTTGCAGCGCGCACTGCAGCGTTGCAGCACAATCCATGGATGGATGGTTGGTGGTCCTCTGACGCGAAAAACAACGACAAACGGCCAGCCGTCTCCACAACCCGGACTTGAATGAGGACCGGCAGCGGCTGTAAAGAGTCTGGCAGGGTCATGTCTGTCTGCTGCTTGCTTTCTTTTTTTTCGGGCCTGCTGCAGAATCGCGGCCGTTAAAAATCGACAAGCTGCAGGGGACGGTTTGATACATTAGGGCCGCTGTTCGATTGCGGAAATAGTAGGGATGTGCAGCGCAATGCGACGTGTGCTTTTATCAGATCTCGCGGCGTCAATTATGCTGGCGGCATTTACTCCGTAGCTGGTTATTAATTAAATTGAGGAGTCTTGCAAACGCCCGTCACATTTGCCATTGTTTCGTCGAGGTTGGCTGCGATGTGATTGGCATTGAATTGCCCGTCTTTGGTTAGTCCATCTGCGGAAACCATCACACACTCGACGATGAGTTCAGATCTGTCTGTTGCAGGTTACGTTGCCTCGGGATCCCGCGCTTGTGTGTGCTGCAGTCAACCCGAAACACCCAATCACCTAGACTGTCGAATATCAGAGCATTCGTGAAAACCGTGTAGGGATGCAATCCACCATTGCCCGATTGCCAACGGCGGTCAGTGATCCCCGGTCTTGGCCATGGTTGAGATGCAGCCTGTGAGCATTCTAGTTTAGGGCATTGCGGAGATGTCGCCGCAGTGTTTGGGACGGTAGGGATGGAGGGCCGTTGCCAACCGTCGACATGACCCGTCAACACGGTCGATTTGCGAAGAAGATCGAAAGGGGGGCAGACGATGGCCGGGGGACCCCTGGCCGGTTTCCAGGACCAGGCATTGGAGCCGCCGAGGAGAAATGGCAAGCGCTTGCATGAGATCGGTCGGGGATAATTCACCAAAGAGACATATTTGGTATTCGAGCCGGCAACTGCTGTATCGCATCCCGATGCTGGCGCTGATCGCTTGCTTTGGCGCGGGCGCTGAACTGAGGCGAGCCGATTTCGGATGCGGCGCAGAGCCACCGAACCGGCGACCAACTGGACAATTGTGTGCCTGGTTATGGCGAAAGTTTGTTGGCAAGAGGGTTATGCTGGTGCCGTCGAGTTGCATCGAGAATCTGGAACGGAGAGATGAGCGTTCGTGACGGAGTGGTGACGGTTTAAAAGCAGGGATGAGGTCGAGCGCAAGGAGGCGTCTGTCTCTCGCGTGGCGAGGACAGGAAATTGAAACCAACGGGATTTACCACATGGTCATCTTGATGTGCCAAGCACTCGAGATGGGTCCCTTGAAGGGGGTCGTAGTATCCATAGTTCGGGGAGCATCAGAAACAAGGCGAAGGGGGTTCGCGTGTGAATCTCACGACTCGGACGGCCAAGGGTAGCATCGCCGCAAGGTGGTAGGTGTCATAGATACTCTGCTGTAGGTCGAGAGCTTGCGGCTATCCGTATTCCACTTGCTAGTTGGATCATCAGACGGCGCGGAGCCGATGTCTGGGATGCACAATTTGGAGCTTGTTGATGGATGAAACTAGAGCGGTTGGAAGACAAGGAAGCCCCGGCGGGACGGGGTCCCGCTTTTCCACTGGAAAACAAAACGGCGCGTGGAAGGAGCCATCCGGGGGGGTCGCTTCCCTGTTGACAGCTTACCTTACTACCAAAGTACTACGTACCGAGGTACCAATCACTGGCGGACAGAGAAACACCGCCGTGTTCAAGGTTCAAGGTGAGTGAGCAAGTATCCCGTTGGTACGGATACCTCTGGGCTGTTTAATGAGGTGCATTGCGGAGTCGAGGTAAACCAATTGGGTAATTTGGGGAAATGGCAACTAAATTCACTGGGATGGGTGTTTTGGTCCGGTGTATCTAGTACATTTATCCTGTCTCAGCTACCTATGTCTATCTACATTAGGCGTTATGCTCGGTTGTTTCCAACTTCAATTGACCAGCATCACATCTATTATTGCTCAATGCCTAAGCTTGACTCTATTTCACCCGCCTTATTCTAGAACCTCTGGAGCTAACAAAAGGGGTCAGCCATAATGCTCCGTAGCCGGTGTCCTAGTCTAGCCCGAAGCCAATAGTTGGTAGATCCAGATTTCCCAGGACCAGGATGGTATGGGATATGAAGGGGCAGAAGACACAATTCATGTTGGAGTCGATCATTATCACAGCACATAGACTAGTGCTTTCTGGCCCGGGCAAAGTAAGTTCTCCGAGGGCAAAAAGCAGGCATCGCAATCCTTCCAAACTCTGTCGCATTTCCCTTGCAGTGCCTTTTCTTTTCCCTCTTACGCATGAGAATTGAATCGTCTTGTCATTTTTCCAAAGAATTCTTGCATCCCGTCCTCCACCCGGGCTCGGGGCCCGGAGGCCCCACACTCCGTCGACGGAGGCCGGGATGGCGGAGGGCGAGGAGCGGTATTAGTTAGGCGTTTTCTTCCTGCCCTCTTCGGGAGGTCACGCAAGGCCATTCGCACGCGGCACGCGATGCACGTCTTCTACGGGAGATCGGGTGTTGCCAGTTGGTGGGATTCGAGATGCAGTTCGTCCGCGGGCTTGCATCCTTGGCCCACCACGTGTGATCCCGGTGGGTAGGATAGGGAACCCCCTTCTAAACAGGCAGTGCTTGGGGGTGGGCGTTTCTTGCTTGCTGCTCGCCTTGCCCTGGGATTCTGGCGGCCGGCAACGGCCAAGCGTTGGCCGGATTAGCTTCCATCATGGGGATTTCGAGTGATGGTCCACCAGCCACCGTTTAAACTATCCACATGGTAGCTGGAGCCCTTTTTGCAGTGTCAGACTGGGAAGCAAAAAGGACCACCAAAAGAAGAAAAAATGAGACAAGCCCTCACCCCCAAGTGTCACCGGCCGGGCCTGAAAGGGAAACAGCAGGTTCGGCGATGCAACGCTTTGCCAGAGCTGCCTTCTGCCCGGGGGGGACCATTCCCCAGTTAAACCGTTCGATCTGGTTTCTTTTGATGGTGCCAGTGACCTCTCATCCATTCGATTCGATCCCATTGCCAGCTGCCGCAGGACGGACTTGAGGCGGCGCAGCACACCCAGTACCGGGACCGCAGCGGCGTCTTTTCCTAGGGCAAGGTTGGATCCATCTGGCGATACCAGATACATACCTTGGGGGCATGCGGATCGAGGTCGCCACTATGTACCTGGATCTCGCAGACTGGGGGTAGCGTAGCTTGATTGATGACCGACATGTATGAGAAATAAAGGGAGCAACCCCAGCTGGGCAGCATGCATCGCATCCGATGCTGCCGCAGCAGCGCAGCGAGCGACTGGACTGTATCAGGAGGTGGAGGGGGGGAGGCAATGAATCTGACAGTGGCTGGAGTTGCATAAGCGAGTTGTGAATATGGGGTATCGAGGAACAACAGGCAGGCAAGGCAAACAGGCTCGATGGGAGTTCAAGACCTCGATCATTGAAGATGTGTGTGTCTAGTATGTGTCTTTGTCTCAGAGCCAAGGCGAACTATGGTTGGCGGGCTGCGAGGGAAACCAAAAGCCCCCTTCCATGACTGCAACCCCATCAACAGAGGGCGACATGTGAGGCCAGCGAGTATTGGAGCGTCACGGTCGTCATTGAGCAAGTGATGAGACGGCTGATTGACTGATTGCCTGGCAGCACAAGGCATGTAGGGTTCCATGAATGTCTGATGAGTTGGCTGTGTCACCACCACCGGCGAGAGCTGATGGCTTGGATTGATTTCCAACCGTCCACCCCCAGACCACTATACAAGTCCGCATATCACCAAAAAGAGCTCCATGAATTACTACAGGTCGCCTGCTTCTACTTGCCATGGTTCCGGTGTAACCACGGGCTGTAAGCAGCGAACCGGGCGTTGTCGGGGCGGAGGCTGAATGGCTACATTAGTGACTTTTTTCCTTCTTCCTCTCTTGCATTGCCATCGTCAAGGGTCCCAAGCAAAAAAAGGTTTTTTCCTTTCCCTTGGCTAGAGTGAGAAAAAAAAGCCCTTTCCGCGAGTAAGTTGCACGATGCGATCGACATCAGACCACCTCGCAAGCCCCTTGTTGCAGTCAAGGGCGTTCTAGGCTTCTAGCGCTGCCCACGCCCTGAGATCTTTCCTGGCCCACCACCACCAGCCCCAAGGTCGCAGTTCAATAACCGGACGCCGGTGGCTTGCCCCTAGCTCTCTGGCATCCATGGATCCATGGCATTGCCCTCTGGACTGCACCCAGCTGTGACGGGAGAAAGCTGGTGGTGGGCGAGCTCCCAACGCCAGTGGCCCAGAGCTGGGTTGGACCTCCAACCGTGCGCGACGCCGCATCGTGGGGATCTCATGATCGTGTCCGCCATCCCAAAGGGAAGAGAAAAAACGCTTGGGCTCCTGGGAAGGTCCCTACAGGGCCGGAGCGTTCGAGATCGGGGCCCCTGACGACATTGGGCGTTTCTGGCGCACTTGTCGACATGGGGGAGGGTGGGCGCGGCCGTGTCACTGCAGTCTTGAGGCCGATTCGTAGCTTTTTCCTCATGAACCAGCCGCCGCCCAATGACCAACAGGTGGCTGCTCGTTCGCTGGCATGTCGAGTCTCTCTTGAACCAAGAGCAACTCTCCGCGTGTCTTGGCCTTTAGATCCCGGCCGTTGGAACCTTGAAAGCCAACTAGACTAGGCCGACGCCACGACGAGACTGTGCAACAGACGCGAGGGCGATGGACGGTTGCGCAAAAGCAATCTCGATGTAGGTGCTGCATACATACATCCATACTTGCAGTGTACACGCAGCAGGGCAACGGGATTTCGTGTGGAATGCTTCTGACACGCAGCATCTCCAGAGACATCCATTCTTCTTGACCGTTATGGGCCCGGGATCCATACATCCATCTCGTGAATACTACCTACATGCCTATTGAGGCAATGGTGAGGACGGACAATGGGGGACCCGCCCTGCAACAAAGACCATCGTGCTTAATTTTTTTTCCCCGATGTCAAGAGGTGCCAGCCATGCGCGGATTACGGCATTTTCCTTTTTGCGCAGGACGGACAATGGGCATACAGACCCTGCTATTATTCCCGAGGCCAACATCCCTGGCCTGGCTCCTGTACTGTGCCTGGGTAGAGCAGATGTCGTCCAGGGGGACCGCCCAAGAAGCAACGTCAATGGCGTGTTTGTTGCTTGACAGCCGTCACAGAATGCCGAGGTACAAGCGAGAGATGGAGAGGCTCAAACATGATGCCCAAAAGTCGACGCATCGGCAAGACGGATATGACACATCTGTCCGGGCGGCAGTCGAGCACGGGAGGAGAGGCATGGCTCGACGAGAATAGCAGGATAGCAACCGTCATTAAGACAAACGAAGCCGCCGATGACACGGCATAACGGATGCACAGATCCGTCACCATCACAGACAGGCACACATACAGCACCGAGACGGCACCTCACATCAGCACGTCTTAAAGCGCCCGCCCGCTACTCCGTACAGACGCGGCAATACCTACCTGTCTGCTGCACCGTACCTACAGTATGTGCGCGCTCTGGTGGCAGCAAGACACAGATCAGTCGTTTCGGCCAGATGCATCATGACATCCAGCCGAGTATTTCTCGTATTGGCCTGAGGTCGGATCAAAGTCGTGCGGCCAGGACGGCGTTCCAAGCCCGGCCGGCATCTAATTCTGATGCCTAGGTTGCCAAGTGGCCGGTCGACCCCCGTCTGTTTCTCTGGGGCAGCCCGGGTTCTCTCCTCAGTTTTCCTCGGTGGGGATGGCATGGCTGAAGCTTCTTCTCTACCTGCTGCTCCAGTACAGGACAGTCCCATATCGTAGCATGTCAGGGAGTCAAAACCCGGAGCCGGACGACGATGGGCAGGCATCGCTCCCACGTCGGCGGCTATACTGCGTGGGCACCGGATCGTGAGCGGGGCTCTCCGCCGCAGAACCTTCGCCCGCCGGGGAAGACGCCGGGTGGACATCGCGGAAGGGTCAAAAAACGTATGACCCAGGCTCTTGATGAGGGCACACATGACTGACATATGGGTTGGCCCGCCCAATGGTCATGGATCCATGGACAGGTGGGTTGCCGGATTACTGTGGGTGCAGACCGGAGAGCGAAAAGAAAATTAAAGAGAGCAAGAAGGAATAAAAAGAAAAACAAGCTTGCGATTTTGAATTTGCAGGCAACGGGAAACGAGCATCTTTTTGCTAGCTGTGGTGGGTCGTAGATGAATCCAAGTGTCAGCGATGCCCCATATTGGCCCAATTTGGAGTTGACGATGGACGAAGCAACTCTTCAGGTCGGCAGTGAGCTACCCAGCTAGCGGCAGCCGAGGCTGACCGTTGGGCAGTGGGGAAACACAGAAGCACCCTAGAAGGGCTAGAAGCATCCAGCTGGGGAGGCTGATGGGGCAGAGCCAGAGCATATTCTGATCTCTCACTTTGTTGGCCTTGAAGAAACTGCAAGGTAATGGCCGGGTATTCAACTCGTATCATGGCTGCCGGGGATCCTCGGGTAGAGACGCGATGCGATGGATGTACCGTAGGTGTATGGCTCATTGCACAAGCACAAGATTCTTGCGCTGGCAGAATTCTCCGAGTCGTGTCCGTGCCATTATGAGCGACGTGACGTCTTGATGGTGGAGTGGTACTGCAGCAGGACGGGAAAGGCGAACGAGATAGATGGCCGACACCACCACACCAGAGGCAGAGGGATCAATCATGCTGCGAGATGATGGATCATGCCCTCTTACACGAGCAGAGGTCACCATCCCACATCATGCATATCCGCAAGTCCGGGCCAGATATCGAGGCAGATGGTCAGATTCGGGGCTGGGCAAACCTCGAGATCTGTCACCCTATACCTGGGAAGGGAAGGGAGGGAACGCAGAAAAACAAAACAAGCTTGAACGGAGCCTTCTCCGACAGCCTATAGGAACCTCGAGATGGTTGCTCGATCTGGCCGAGATCGACACCTCGGGAAATGTCCCTGAAGTCACACATGCACTCGCTCACAGACGCTCACACAGACCCCGTAACACAGCATGGCCGTTTTCGCAGCGCCTGTGGGGAGGGGAGGAAATGGGAATTGTCCAAGGGCCACCAGACCGAGTGCCAGAAGCGCCATTCACAAGACAGGGAAATGAATGGTGGCCAAAAGCCCGTAATCTCAATGGTGTTGGTGTTTGCAGGCAGGGCCTCCAAGGCCCACCCTCGTCAGCTGCTGCTGCTCATGACGGGACCCAACCTCAGGGAAGCGAAAAAGGGCTCAGCCGATTCCCAGGCGATTGGGAACAGCATCGTGAATGATGCCGGAAGGGCGGCTGTGGGTCAGCTAGCAGGGAACCCATGTCTCGACGAGCATCATCTGCCATGCCCGTGGCGCGTGGGACTTGTCCCAAAACAACAGGACCCTGGCCGAGGAGATTGGGACATTCATCAACTTTTGGAAGGGCCGGTGCTCAAACGAGAAGTTCTAGCGGAGGGGCGCTCTTGTCTTGTCATGGCATGGATGGCGGTTTTGCCCATTGACCATCCATTTCCTCCTGGCAGCAACCGTGCGAGGGCAAGCTGCAGATCGTGATTCCCCAATACACACCAGCGATGCCTTGTTGTGGTGATTGCGAGGTGACATCTCAGCGTCGTAGACAAGCCAGAATTGCCCATCACAAGACAGAAATGCTACAGCATCAAACAGATCAGCAAAGAAACACGGTTGACAAACACGGTAACGAGTCGGACCCCGACTAGAGCAGAGAACCCCGACTAGAGTAGGGATTTGCGCGCTTTACCACCTTCGTACAACATTCTGGAAGGCCGGTGAGATGGGGAATTTTGGGGCAACGGAGATTGGGACGGGCGATGGCCCGCCGGGATCACCCTGGGGAGGGTGAGTCGGGCATCCGGGATGCGACGCCCGGCGATGTGATGGCTCAGCTTTCCAGATTGAAACCCTCACGCTATCGACGCCGTGTGTACGCAGCATTATTCATGTGCAGTACACACTTATCCGTGTGTTTCAGTCATCTCCTCTGCCCGGGCTGGCATTCATTATCAAATCGTGGGATGTACACGCCGGCCATCAGGTGCTTGCTGGGTCTTGCCTGTCCCGAGGAGGAAGGTCGGTGGAAGCCATCACCATATGACCACGAGGAGTAGTCCACGTTGCTTGGCACGAGCGCTGCTGGTTCGGCATCCATCTCTGTCTATCTGCTTGTCGACGTCAAGCGAGCACGGCGAGTCCGTAGAAAGATTGAGGTGCATTGCATCTCCAATCTGACAACCACCCCCATCTCCGATTGACGACGGGCTCAAGACCTGATGGCGATGCCAGAAGGTGTCGTCGGGCACCAGATATTGGCGGCGAGCGGCAAAAACATGCCAGCACAACGCAGTACTGTACAGTATTCGTCCAGGACGGCATCTTCATCTCATCTTGGCTCATCGGCGAAGTGGCGACAACCACACCGACCCAGCCCGTCCGTCCACAGCGGCGCACTAATCGAGGGCGTGTCTGATCTGAAGAGATTAGGTCCGCGGGCCATCTGTGCTGGGCAATAGGCAACCCGCCAGAGCGGCGCCGTCGACAACTTCGCGTGGTGGCGGCTGGGCCGTCTGGGAGTCATCCCTGTTGCTTTCTTCGCGGGGGGGCCGCTCAATTGGATTTCTTCCTCCCCCAGCAAGGGGACCTCGAGGTACTTGGACAGTGGTTCTCTGATGTAAGGAGATTCGAGGCCAGTCAGTCCGAGGTCTCCCAAGTACTCCGTACATGCCGCTACCTCATTGACGGCCACAAGATGCTCGCGGCCTGATCCCAGCCCGCTGACGTACCTGGCTGTGGTGCCGCCCATCCATCGGAACGCCCCAATCTGGGTCTGGATAGCGGCCCATCTCGCTCATCGTCACATCGTCCATCGCTTCATCGTCCATCGTTCGCCCATCCGTCATCGCCTAGAGGGGGTTTAGTTGCTGTAGCGTTACCTGGCACCATCCCACCCGTGGTCAAACCACCCTCCCTCATCGTCCTCCATCTCATCGTTCTAGACGCCTAGCCCTGGAGCCATCCCGACCTCCGCGGCTGAAGCTCCTCCCCAGCCTGTCCGCGCCTCTTCATTAGCATCAACGACGACGAGGTTGTACCTTGCCTCTTCCAGGTAGACGCGAATCCCCCATGTTCCATGCTTCTCGTACAATCTTGCAAGGTGCCCTCATCTCCCATCTTGACGCATCTGAGCCATGGCAAAGTTTCCTGCCCTTTTGCCCCCTATTTACCTCAGGCTAGCGTCGCTGCACTCCCACGCCCCTAGCGCATAACGGCAGGGGAGGGAGGGGACAGTAGGCAGGGGAGCTGTGCTGGATCGAAATGTGATGTGTCGATGAGAGACAGTCCTCCAGCCCAGCGCCAGAATGCCGATGTGATGGGTGGCCTGGCTGTCCACGAGAGAGGTCCAACAGCAGCGTCAGAAGCAACAAGACTGCTGCCAAGCGCTGCAGCCGTGGCCTCCCTCCCCCAGCCGAGCTTCTCACCCACCAATGACCCCATCCGCATCCGTCATCAGAGGCCAGACGTCAGATTTCAGCACCCTCAGCCTCTCACGGCGTGCGCTGCGCTTACCACCATCGCCAGACCCAACAAGGACCAGCAAGAGCCAAGACGGCTCGCGCCCTGGCCAGGAAGCATCAACAAAACAACGTCGGTTCCCAGTCGAGTGGCATTGGGGGTGGTCCGGGGGGATGCTGGTGTTCTCTGTGGACCACCAAAGCTAGACCGCTGCTGACTCCTAGGAGCAAGGCCCCCCTGTAAGTCGTACCATTTTCCAATGCTCGAGATTGGAGATCTCCAAAGCCCAGCCGCTACTGCACCGAGCTATCGTCATGCCCTGGCCATCGGTGCAGAACCCGACAAGGCCAGCGTCTGAATCGACGGCACTGGATGAATGGTGCCCCAATGTCTCGCCCCTTCCGGCCTCTACACTCGCGCAAACTCGTCAGCCGCGGCGTCTGGGTGAGCGCGTTGAAGCGGAGGGCGGAGATCGGGGACGCAATTCTGTTATGCGCTGGCGACCAAGACGAGATGAGCAGAGATGAAGAGATTGAGCCCCCTTCCAAATCTCGCCAGAGGCGAAAAACCACAGCCCTAGGACAGCATGGCTTCTGTTGCGCCCCCTGCCCTTGCCTGCTTCATCGGCCATCGATCATCCTCGCTCGTCTGTTCTCAATAGGCCCACTCATCCATGATCGATTCTCTGTCGGATCCCTGCGTTTCCTCTCCACCCATACCGTATTGTAAACCGTCGTGCCGTCGTCCCCCCCTTCTCCCTGGCATCCTTACCAGATTCCAACTGGAAGCGAACCTTGATCATCCCTGTCGCGTGGATGGTACCTCTACCCGCGACCGTTCCCGGCAGGGAGCGACGACCTAACGCTCGCTGCGTCAAAGAACGGTTCTTGTGAAGCGCCTGTAGAGTTCTGTATCGTCACCCGATGCTGGCGGCGCAAGTCCACCACCCAGAGATCATCTCTTGATCCCGATCAAGCGTTCCTTCTCGTAGAACCAAGGCTAGACATCCTGGGACACGGCCGGTCAAGGCACATTGCCGTGTTGGATCGGCTGATTTGTATCTCTTACAAATAACCGCGCCGCAGGTACCTTGTGCTGGCTGATCCATGTTCACGCTCCCCGAACTGAACTGACAGAAACGAAAACCCTCCCCCCTGCTTGAAGGTTGCTTGCTTGCTGGCTGCTGGCGCTTCCCAATATGCGTGCGCGCGTGTGTGTTGTGTGTGTGATGGATGCATCGATGTCCGATGTGTCTCTCCAGGGCTGGGCTTGCTTCCTGGCTGGCTTGCTTGCCTGCTTGTCTTGGTGGTTGCTTGTTTGCTTGCTTCTCGTAGACCCTCAGGTCCCCGTTGTTTTCGTGACCTTGGCCCGTCCTAGTGGTAAATGGACTGGTTTCCAAGGTGCTGATCTCACATCTGGTGTATGCAACAAATGCATTTGGTGATTTCTCGGCGGTTGCACTCGTTGAGGTGAGGTGGTAATTGCAGTGCATGTTGCTGCGCTGCTCCTTCCATCTCAACCTACCTTACTTGCCCGATCTCCCTCATCTTCCTCCGCACTTGCCCTTTGTGCTCCATTTACTTCCCTCCTCTCTTTCCTTTCTTTCCTCCCACCTCCACATTTCCCCCCTTCCTTTCCCAACGGAAACCTAACCTCGATCCTTGAGAGATAACCGATTTCTTTTCTCGACCTCCATCCTCGATCTCGTCTTTCCACTTTGACATCTCCCATCGTCTAATTACCCACGCTGTGCCTCTTTTGTGCCTCCCGCGCTGACTCAAGCGCCTGCAGAGACACCGCCGTCCGTAGCAGCAGCAGGATTTGTCCTTGCCCGCCATTCTAGTGGCCAGCGCTGCCCGGCTCCGTGTCTGTGTGTTGTCGACATACCCGCGAGTCAATTCACAGGTCCCCTCACATATCGGAACGCCAAAGGACGCAGCCACGAAGCTAGAAGGAAGAAAGAGATTCTTGTTCAGATCCGCTTGATACGACGACTACCACCACTACCGTGACAGCATCAATCACGGCTCCCAGAACCAAGAAAGAAGGTCGCCAAGCCAAGGCTCGGTCAACCAACTGGTACATTCCAGCACGAGGCTCCCACTCCAACCCACGCCGCACGACACCGTTGCCCACGTTTTGTCGAGCGATCTGCCCCCCTCGCCAGCCAAAAACACAAGGCCCCCCTCAGCAATTCGCTAGCCTCGACCTTCTCGCCAGCTCCCAGCCAGAGACAAGTGCAATCCAGTGCCGTGGTTTCTGTCCCCACTCGACCATCTCTCGCGCGTTGTCTTGGACCAGAGTGAACGCTACGTCCCCAGACCCCGGCCATTGGGCCAGCTCCGCGACAGTCGGCCGCCTTGTTGAGTTTGCGCTACTCTGCTTCTCTCGTCTGTGTCCCGGAGACGAGCATCATCAATCTTCTTTCTGCCCCGAGAGTTCTGGTTCTGGCGTTCCCCAGCCAGCCTTTCCAGCGCCAGCGCCAGCGCCAACGCCAACCCTCCACGCCCCGGTCTCCAGTCAGCCCCCCCGTCGGTTGACCAAGAACAAGTCCCAACCAAGACCCAGGCGGAACCCCCTGCCAGCGTCCCGCCCAGCGCCACCACGAGGGTCCCTGTCGCTTGCCCATCGCACGCCAGATCTAACCCACACCCCCCTGCCCTGCCTGGTATTATTTGTTTCTTTGCTTCTTCGCCTCTTTTTATTTCGCCTCGTCGGCCCCTCCCCGTTTCTACACCCCATCCCCAATCCTCACCTGAGTCCGTTGTCACATCTTGTCCTGGTCCCGTGTATCGACCCCATTCCTGGCTCCCTGAGTTCCTCCACCACGGAACCTGATCCTTTACCACCCCCCTCCCCATCTTTTTTTTTCTCTTTCTTCCTTCACCCGTCAAGCACCCCCCAGCCGGATCTAGCCAGGTCAGATGCATCTACGGCCTTAAAATTGTCCCAAATCATCATTGGTAATTGCCAGACCCGCTATGGAAGCGGTTGACTCTGGAACCAGGCAAAGGTCCGTCTGAATCCCGACTTGAGAGCTCTCATATTTCTGTCTGCCCCTCCCATATTAACATCCCCTTTGCTCCCACAGCCGTCACTCTGCAACAAACTCCGAACACCAACTCCACCACCTACCCCAACCCGACCAGCCTTACTCGGATCATCGACATCACTCATCCTACTCGCGGGATTCTCTCGACAGGTCGTATCGGGACACTCCCGCCATGGCAACGGCAACTCTCATCACTCCGTCCGCCCACTATCAACCTCAGCCGTCCTTCTCGTCGCCCTCCAGCTACTCCCATCCGAGTTCGGGTGCCAGCATCTCCAACATGATCTCCTCCGTTGAGCCTCGAAAGTCGACCGACGACCACGAGCCATCGAACCGCCAGTCGCTTCCCTCCATCTCAGAGGTCATCTCAGGCACCAAGCCGGGTCACTACCCTCCCGCACACTCTTCCGGCCTCCAATCCGCCTCCAGCCTGCCTTCACCCTTTGCAACGGCTCCTCGACCATTCCCCGAGGCTGAGAAGCACTCCCCAGGCCCCCTCCACCCGACATCATCGTTCCCTCCACGACAGGACGCTCTGCCTGCCTTCTCGGATTCGCCTCGCCCCCCTTTCAGCAGCCGGCCATCTCTTCCTCCTGTCTCTGACCGCCGCCAGAGCCCACCAGCCAAGCCTGAGCTGCCTCCTCAGCATCACCACCACACGGAGCAGAAGCCCCCGGAGCCTCACCACCCGCTCAACGGCGTCTATGCTCACCCTCCTCCACCTCCACCAGGACCAGTTGCCTATCAGCCTGGCCAACTACCTCCTGGTCAGATGCCTCTGCCCACTTATCCGATTTCTCCCAGACATGGTGTGCCACCTCACATTCCGGGACCGTACGACCCCAGACCGCCCACACACGCTGAGGAGGCCGACTACGCCGCCCGTGCTAGATATGACGCTACCGTGGATCGACACTTTGAGAGCTGGAGCTACCAAGACTCGCTGAGTCGGGTAAGTAAGAGACTGATCGAATTGACGAAAGCATACTAATACCATACAGATTGGCAGCTCGTCTCGCACGATTTTCAACTTTGCGGAAGCTTACAGCAGAATCGCGCAAGAACAGCATGGCGCCCACCCCATCCCGGCAAGACTGCCCACGGAACGTGAAGTGACGGATATGCTCAGTAACATTGAGCTCATCAAGCGATCTTTGGAGCAAGTGAGGGACCTGGTGCAAACCTCGATTCAAAACGAGCGAGCCCGAGAAGGCGCCAAGATGAAGGGGCCATACGAAGAGGAGCACGATGTGAATATGTACGGGGATGGAATGAAGCCCCAGTACGGTATCACAGAAGTCAAGAAGCGACGAGGGGTGAGTTTGACTCTTAGCCGTGGGTGACTTTCAGGACTGACAAAGTGAATAGCGCGCCGCTCCTCCCGGCCGATGCCACAGCTGCAACCGAATTGACACTCCTGAATGGCGACGTGGACCCGATGGAGCCAGGACGCTCTGCAACGCCTGTGGATTGCATTACGCCAAACTGGAGAGAAAGCGCCAGCTTGAGGCCAGGTCGATCCGCCCCAAGCCTGACGAGGCCCACCGACAATGAAATCTCTCGGGCTCCAGTCAACAAGGGCAGCCTGCAGTGCAGCATCTGGCAGCCTCGACGCACGAACTTGCGACATGATGGACGACAGTCACATGATCGATCCCTCGCATCACACCTCACTCTCGAGCCGGAGTTTCGAGAGAGGGAGCGAGAGCGAGCCTTCACTTGATGATTTCAAGCAAGACACATTTTCAACGTTTATTAATACCCGGTTTCGGAACGCCGACGTTGGGGCGTTCTCTGTATATACGTTTCTACATCTCGGATACCTCAGGCTTTGCGGATGGACCCGTCGGCATTTCAGGCGTTTTTTTCTTCCAACTTATTTTTCAAGCACGGATTATTTTCAGGTGTACCTTTTTGTCGAATTTCTGGGCGGGACGATTAGGTTTGAATTCCTAGACAAAAGAGATTTCTGGACCACGCCAGCAGTGGAGAGATACCAGGAACAGTTTGTGGGGGCAGCAGCGGAGAGCAATCATCGCAGAGGACCAACTGGACGTTGGCCTAGCTCCTTTTGGAGGGTACGTTATACATGGTGTTGTGGGGCGAGAGGAAAATTGCAGCGGCTTTACCGAGTGGGCGATGGAAGAAGCAGAAGGGATGGCTGGATGAGATGGAGGATGAAAGAAGTGTCTCAGACCACCTGTGGCTCCTGGAGTGGGCCAGGCGAAGGATGGATGGACGGGCAGCATGTGCGGTTCATGTTTCTTTACGACACGATCAAGGCGAGAAGAGCAAGCAGGCAAGATGAGAGAGTTGAACAGAGCAGAACAGAGCAGGCAGATGTTGAAGCGAAACGGATCACTGTTTTGACAGAGAGTCAACAAGCAACGATGGATGTTTAGCAGCAAGTAGATGAAAGCAATCAGTGGTTGTGTCACGCTCAATGAAAAGGACCCTGTCTGTCTGTCAATTATTCAGTCAATGTGCATTCTCGGGTGTGATGTAATGTAAGGATTGTAGAGAGCGATTCAGTGATAGGCATGGGAGTTGAAGGCCAGGCTGGACTAGGCTTGGCGTTCATAGAGATGGAGCTGTGCTGTGCTATGGGCTCTGTGCTCTGTGCTCTGTGCTCACAATGTGCCAAGTTGTCTCAGGGCGAGCTGAGAGAGCATGAGCCCAACAAGGACAGAGGCGCTCAGTTGCCACTTGGGCATCGAGGCTAGACTACTTGCTGTGCCGACTATCCAAGATTGGCGAAGGTTAGCTCGGTGAAGAGAGGATCTTGGCCGCGCTTAAATTGTGCCGAGGGCTAAACGAACAGCGTGTCGCAGATCTATCGGCGAGGCCATCTACAGTGGGAGAGAAAGGAATCTGCTGGGAGGGGTGGTAGAACAAGGCAGGACGCCACATCAGGCCATGGACTCGGCCGATGAAGCAAGACGTGGGAGGAGGAGGTTCAGGGTCTGACGACAGGAGGCAGGCAAGCAGCCGGGTCTAGCTAGTCTTGCAAGGTTGTCTTGTGTATTGGTTGTCCTAGTCTGGCAGACTATTTGAACCCTGGGTGAACTATATATATCATTATCCTTTCCACAGGGGCTGGCATTAAGTTTAACGGAGAGAGAGAAGCGAAGCTGCAAACAGAAAGACGGCGGCGGCTGCTGCCTCAACAGGACGCTATCTGCGACTTGAAGAGAAGAGAAGAGGGGAGCAGACATTGTTACACGAGAAGGGGAGGGGGGCGTGTGTCACACTCGCACGGAGGAGGATGAGGATGGACGGGATGCGGGCAAAGGACAACAGCACACAAGGCGCCGGGGACGGGTGGTAGTTGGGGGGAGATCTAACGAACGGGCAGCTTGCTTGAGCTCATCGGACACGGGAACGTGCGTGCATGTGGTGAGTTGTTGTGTTTGTATCGCGTCGAGGTTGAGGTTGGTTACACGGGGTGTTAGTTAGATGTTGATGCTTCTGACTCTTTTCTCGTCCATCTCTTTGTTTAATATCTGTGATGACTCTTGAATTATTGACTAAGATATTGATTATACGTATCCCGTCAAGTTTTAGTCTTTAAGGATCGACAAGAAATCGTTGAAGGACACAACATCTGAGATTGGCATCGGTTGTGAAGCCATCCCCGGACGTCTTGATGCCTGAACCACCCAAAGCTGCAGGAGGTTCAATGACTCTCCCACCCTCGTCTAGTTACACACAGCAAGCAAAAAACCTCACATATAGACAAGCACTGACTTCCCGTTGCCTTGATTTAATCCTTCTTGGTAGCACGAGGCCTCGTATGCGTCGTGTCTCCCCGCTCCCAGTGTGCTTGCTGTGCCACTCCATCAGAAACATGGCTGCAAGCACGCGATCTGCACGTCTTTCAAGATCTTTTCCCTTGGCTATACTCTATACTCTCTTCCCCGTGTGACGGTTGCACACTCTCCCTCTCCCGTCAAGGGCGGGTTTTCTCTTGTGCCGCGTGTCTGTCAGCGCTTGGTTGAAATTTGAACCGCTTGTTGCTCGAGTTCCTGCTTCCGCCCGAGAGTGTGGGTATCTAGCAAGTTTAATCTCTCCACACCCTTGTGATTAGTCTCTTTTTGTTATTGTTGCCCTGTAGGACGTTTGTGAGGCTCTGGGGGAGGGAGAGAGCGGAGCTGTGTGGCATGCCAACCATGTGTATTGTGCATCACGGTGAGACTTCTCCCTTGTTCCCGGATGCTTATCACTTTTCTTTTCTTTTTTGTTTTTCTTGCCTTTAACAACGTCTTTCTCGCATGGTCACTGTAACGAGAGAGCTGTAGCACCACAACCACCACCCCACAGATATCCAAGAGTTCGTGGGTGGCCTCAAGATGGGGGTTGCTAGGCTAGGCTCAGATGAGACAAACCTCGCCACGCCTTCTCAGCTTTCCCATCCCATCGAGCCATATGGTCCGTGATGATGGTCTACGCGCGGCCACTCCATACCTCTTTCCAATCCTTCTGTCTCAGCCACGCGTGAGCTACCGGCCGGGAAAACCACGTGGTGCCCGGTCAAGAAAGAGAAGAGAGATGCTCCCTCATGTCGATGCCGCACCTTAGGGGGGGCGTTTAATGTAAGGGGATCTCTTCCCTTTTCCCCCACGCCCGCATGTATGAAAAAAAGCGGGCTGGGAGAAACATAGGGCGGCAGAGCAAGACCTTCGGAAAAAGCAAAGGTTCGAGGCCCGCTGTAAGGAATGTGATCAAGGCGGAGGCTGCCTCGTGGTTGCGCTGGCTGGGCAAACGGTTTTTATTCCTGATAGACGCGCTGCAGGTCCGGCAATGCGTGTCCCTTGCGTTGCGACGCTGCATGGGAAGTGGGCTTTCTCCAGGCGAGGGGGAGGCTATCGCGGCAGCGGCAGCGGCAGTTGTCGTCGTCGTGTTTGTATGTCTTGGTTCATGGTCAACTATATACGGATACGGAGTAGAAACTCTAGCCAACACCGATGATAACCCCAAGACGCGGCCTAACGACGTCACACGTTTCCCATAGCTCGGTGACCCGTCCCGTCAAAAGACGCGCACACTATCGAGAACGCCACGTCTCCAGCTCAAGGGCACAACGGTGAAGATGAAGGAGGGATGAGGCCCAGGTCTTTGGTCCCTGCTCAGCTGTGTTTCCTTTTCTTCTCATTTCTTTTTTCTTCAGCTCCTCTCGTCAAGCAAGATCTCTGCCATGCATCAGATCATAGTTGGCTCTTTCTTTCTATAACCCCCCCGGGCGGAGGACCGGTCCCCGGCTCCGGAGTGTGATCGACGTCACGGCCCCCCGGATCGGGACACAGCCGCGGCCGGAGAAGCTATATGTTTCTCTCTCTCTTACGCCCCCCCCCCCCCCCCTTTCTTGTCTCAGCTCATTTTCTGGAGATCGGGGTTTACGACTCGTCAATTCCGATTCTGTGCGCTAGATCGATTCAAGGATCGAGATTTGGAGTCAAGGAAAAAAAAAAGGGAGAGGAAGGAAGAAATTGGAATGTCGGCAGTTGTGTGGGAAAAGGGAGGGATTTGCCTAATTGGGTAATCGATAAACAACAATCCTCCACCTCAAGACATGGTGTTTTCAGTGTATACCATGGAGCAAACAACCATGGCAAAAGAAAAAGAGAGACATACATTGCTTGAAGAAGAAAACATCCTTTAGACACATGCTCTCCCACTTGCAAGGGGTTCAAACCACAATCCACTTGATCACATGATCTGATTCCGGTCCACCCCTCCAAGATCCCGCAATCCAGGTCCCTAAGCACAAGAAGAAAAACGCCTTTTTCCCACGTTCCAGAGGCCCTTCTTTCTCTCCGATGACGGGCGTCTGCGACATTTTTCTTCTACTCTACTGCAGTCGACATTTCTCTTGTCACTACATTAGTCAAGAAGGAGGGTAGCATCAAGCAAAGGAGGTATCAAGTTAGTAAGCTTGAAGCAATTCTGTCAGAAACTCCATCCTATCAATCACTTTTTTTTTTTTTTTTCGTATATCTTTCGTCCCGGTAGCTTCTCATATATTACAAGATATAATCAGAATCCCCCAAAGTGACCGGGAGCCTATTCTGGTATCCAAGTCGTCGCCCGCAGGGGCACTGACTGACTCCTACACACACAGACACGACTCTCCTTCTCCGAGACATGACATCTCACCAACAGGATACCTATGCACATACATACGTGTATCCATCCGTCCCGTTCCCCTCTCCTCAGCCCGTCCGGTCTTACCGGCTCTCCGAGATGCAAGAAAGAAACCCAAACCCCGGCTCCGACGTGACGAGAGATCAGATCAGGCATAAACAGCATCTCACATCGCATGGCCCGCCGCCCTCTTTGACGATCCCTTCCCGCCCTAGTTACCGTGCATGTCCACAACTACCAGGGTCTCGTGTGTCTTTACTCATGTCCTTTCTTTTTCTCTTTCCGGTTGCGAAAATTACGACAATGCCCATTTCTATTCTCCATCCTAGATCTCGATTCCCGCTCCTCCTTCTCACATCTCAAAAAAATTCTCCGTCAACTATGTATCAACTGTTTCTCCGTGGGGAGATTGAAAAACCTGTGTTCAGCTAGACCAGAAAGAAAAAAAGAGACATGTAGCTTTCTAGTTCATGCCCCCATCTGCAGCCGCCTCCTCCATCCACGCTATCGATCGTTGGACCCCCCCTCACTAAATCCCAAAAAGCAAAAAAAGCGCAGCATCTTGCATGACGGGCCTCTGAAGAGAGATGGGCCGCCTCACCGGTCGGTTCGCTTGGCGTAGACCGGTGAACTGGCGCGACCCTCCTCTGTCTCTCTCTCTCTCTGTCTCTCTCTCTCTCATATCCGCAAAGGGTCCCTGCTTACGTCCCATTGTCGTTCCCTCCGTCCTGAGACTCCGCCGTGGTCGAGACCCCTGGCGTTGGGCCGGAGAGAGAGGTTGCCGTCTCGGGGATCCGGCGGCCGGGTCCGCGGGGGGACGGAGCAACAAGGGCGTGCGCAGAGAAAGAACGTTGATTCTGACTTTGCCATGACGGGAGTTTATGCGACTTTGTCGGAACCGGTCATGTATGGCTCATAAAAGTCCGAAAGGAGTATCTCGAGAAAAGGGGGGCGCAGCGTAAAGTTCATAGTCTCCTGGAACTAACACAACTCAGATCAAAACCTTGCAGCGGTAGCAGCACAAACATGGCGTTTTCGAAGAGCACGGCACGGCATTGGCATGGGCATTCCCTAAAAGACGAGGGGGGATTCTGACATCTCCGGGAAGGGAGAACACGGGCCAAGTGTGTCTGTCCAAGCCCATCCATCGGTGGTCTCAGATGAACGGGCCAGAGACATGGTCCGAAACTCAAAGGGACCTTGCTTTGACTCTCGTTGTTGAGCAGGTGTCAAGGGTCCAGGATGCCAAGGAGCGAAGAGAGATATGCTTTCTTTTTTTTGCCCGAGAGCATGTGTGCGTCCCTCCGTCTGTCTCAATTCCATAAATGGCATCATGGTGTAGTCATGAGGCGGAATGGCGGGCATGTCATGCCGTTTGACTTTGATATTTTGAGAGGCTTTTTCAGCTCTTTGAGAACGTGATGAGAAACATGGCCCCGACGACCCGTGCGTATGGGTGTGTATGGGTGTGCCTGTGTGTGCCTGTGTGTGTGCCTGACTGAGTGTGTGTGTGTATCTCTTTCTGTAAGCCGGCTATTCTCTCCAAGCCCCCCCTGGTAGCAGTAGCATTTCAACAACGAGTTGTGGCTTTTCCAAGGATAACCGGTCCGGATGTGTCTGTCTGTCACATCAGCCCTCCTCGGTTGCTGTCAGCCATCCCCCATCCTCAGTCGCCATCATTACAGCCCAAGGACCAAAAGCTCCGTCCCAGATATGTTCTCGCTCCTCACGGCGCCGCCCCCTCGTTCCCGTCAATCCACTCGCTCTTACGCTTGAGTGCACCATTACCGGACTCCACCCCTCCGTTTGTGCCGTTCTCGTTCCCGTTGCCGTTGGCCGCCTTGCTGCTGTTACCGCCGCCGCAGCCTCCCCGGAAACCGTTCAGCAGCCGCTCCAGCCCGTGAATGCCGAGTCCCGCAAATCCCCGGCCCGCGCTCTCCCGCTCGCCGATAGCAATGACAGCGCCGATGAGGTCGTGGTTGATCTCGTCATCGATAACGCTGTCGTGCTTGTACTTGGGGTGCACGTCGATAAAGTTGCGGATCCATCGAGCTGTCGTGTCAAGGTCACCGCTTGCTCGCTTGGAGATCAGGTCCAGGTATGTTGAGAGGTGACACCTAGTCGTGACGTCTACGTTGACGCTGTCGAGGTAGCTCTCGACGATGGGGATCAGTCCGGGAAAGTCTCCCGAGTCAGATCCGTTGATGATATCGTTGACCGTCATCTCTTCGTACTCGTGCTCCACAGGTCCTCCAGGGGATGGGGGCCGACTGGGATGTGCTGAGCCAGGCCGGCTGTCCTCGCCAAACACCGTGTTGGCTCTCGAAGGTCGGTTAGGGAAGGGATTCCTTCGGAAGTAGAACTTCTCCTTCAAGACTGCATCCACGGCGTGGGCACGCTCCATGTTCTCATCAACCTTCTTGATGGGGATGTAAAAGTTGAGGTCAAACGACAAGATGGCACGCGTGACGAGCACCATAAATACAGAGAATGCAGCATTCTCAAAGTCGGTGATCTGAATCTCCATGGACCGGAACTCGACTCGCCATCCAATGCTGTTATCGGCAGGCGGCGGCTTGAACCGCATGTGCTGCCAGTTAGTTGACTGGATGTTCTCAAAATGGTCCGTCTTAGTGAGGTCCAGCTCCTGAAGGTCCTCCTCGAAAACGACAATGGGATCTCGGATAAAGAGATGCGCAAAGTGTGTGGCAAGTCGGTCATCCATGCCGCCCTCCAGAAGCTGAGCCTTGATTGCCGGGTCAAACACCAAGTCAGGGTCGAGATACTCGTTCCTCAATCGTGGGTCAGTCGAGATGTACGTCGAGTTGGACGCATATCGTGACTTGGGTATCCTCCGTTGACCTTCCTTCAGGGGCTGTGAAAATGTAAGCAACAAATCCTCCTCTACGAGTGTAGAGCCTTTTACGCACCTTTTCTCCCAGTTCTTCTGGTGTTCTGCAGTCAACTGCGCGGCTGATCTGGTTCCACCGCACATCCGTGTTGGCAAGGAAGCCCTTGTACACGGGTGTAGCAGCAGTCAAGGCGAGCATGATAGGGCCCAGGGGGCTCAGCTGGTCGTAGAGCTGTCTTCCCTCGGTGATGTTCTTGGCCTGGAAGGTGATCTGGAGACAACAGCTGCCCATTCCAAAGGCCATGGCATCCATGTGGATAAAGTCTTCAGGGGCTGCACCGTTGCGCACATCATCGTCTTCGGGCCAGTTGTGCATGTCAAAGTTGACGGTAGGATCCTTCCAGGGGCTCGATGTGTTCTTGTCATGGAACACGGGAACGTTGACCTGGACCTTGCGACCACGGCGAGAGCGGATGTTGGCCGCCAGAGTTGGGAATCTGATGTGAGGGTTGGCGATCTCATCCGGAACAAACTGAGAGCGCAAGCGAGGACCCGAGGGCGGGTAGTATGGGTCAGTGAACTGTCCTGGGACACCAATTTGAGGGAATGTGGTGAGAGTAATAGGGTACTCGGTGGACAACATGTGCTCCTTGGCAATCTTCCTTCTCAGCTTCATGTCGGGTTCAACGTCCAGCAGCTCCTTGAAGCCGATACCCCAGGGCTTACCAGGGGTTGCCTCAAGCATGAAGCGGCCAAACTCGGGGTGGAACACAGGAATAGTCCTTGATCTAGTCAACAGTTAGCACCCTCGAATAAAGGAGTAGATGCAGGCGAGCTACTTTTTCTTCGTCTCAACATCTTGGAGATCAGGGACGCAGCCACCCTCCTTCTTGAGTTCCTTATCGGCAGCCAGTGCCTCAAGAATCTCTGCTTGTCGGAGAGAAAGCAGGACTTTTTGGTTGTCTTCCGAGTATGTCACAACCAGATACTCAACCTGGATGGGAGTGTGAGTTGTGAGTCTAGACTTTCTCTTCATAACTTAAAACTGACCTCATCGCCCCATAACAAAGCATCGCGCTCCTTGCCCTTTGCCTTGTTCCAGATTTCGAGAAGTTGCTGTTTGAGTTGCATACGTCAGCACTCATGTCTGGGTGCGTCATTGCCAGTGACCTGATCCACCAGCCACTGACACGAACAGAGCAATTTGAAAGAGGATGAGACTCACCTTGATACCCCATTCCCGGACCTGGGGAGCGCGCTTTTTGGCCTCGGGCCAGTCGAGGGCTGTTCCCAGTGCTCTAAAGTCAAGTTAGCTCCATGATGCTTCTGAGCAGTGCCTAACAAGCACTCTTCCACTTGTGAGTGATATAACTTACAGTAGACCCATGGTGATGAGTTTGAAGTTGAAAGTGAGTGAATGTGGGCGAGAGTTGAATTTTCGGGTCTAGGAAGTTGGCGTCTGAGTCTGGTTGGTGGCCCAGAGACGCCGTCTCAAAGTTATGGGCTCTAGGCGTTTACTCGGAAGTTCGGAAAAGACAACCCAGAAAGGTTAAAACAAGCGAAAACAGCTGATAAAAAGGATATGATAGTAACAAAAAATGCTAATGAGATTATTAGAGGAAAGACAACCTCGATTTCAAAAGATGGCGAATGATGTCGTATATACTCGTCAGTGAGAGGGAGACCGGCGAAATGCCGCTAGGCGGGGGAAACGCCAAGTACTGGAGGGGTTCGATATTCGATCTGACAAAAATTTGGCGATATCCGGGTGAGAGAATCCCTCAATTGATAGCCTAGGACAAAAGATGAGGCAGGAATCTCTGGCGCAAAACGCGCTCTAGTCCGGTATCGCCTCGCCAGGCAGATGGATGGTTGGTGAGCGACGACCCGGAGGCGTCGCCGAGGCTGTCGCACGTGAACTGAGTCTTGAGGTGAGACTTGGAGAAAGCCAGGCGGGCCGTGTAGATCGTCAAGCACAAGCGGCCCTCTTTTTTGGACTCTCTTTTTTTTCCGGGGATGGTTTGAGAAGAGCGAGTCAAGGTGATGATAATGGAGAGAAGAAAGAAAAAAGAGGGAATCGCTTATTAACCACGAGCTCTTGACAGGTCAGGTCGTGGGGTTCCTCTCAGGAAGCGCCGAACGAAGGAGAAACGGGATGGGATGGAGCGATTGCGGTGGTGGTGGTGTTGTCTGTGGATCCTCCAGTGGAACAATTCTCTTGCTCGACTCGTCGCCTCTAACTCGAATCGTCTCGCCTTCCAAGCATCGTCGTTCGGCTTGTGGTGGTTGTTGCTGGGTCGGACCTCTTTTTTTTTCAGTGATGCTTAGAAATCCGGTCGAATCAGATAGAGCGCCGATTGCATCATCGCCTCTTAGACCCGATGCGGTATCCGAAACTGCGGCGCTAGCTGCAACGGGGCGGCGCTCGTGGGGGCTTATAGCACGGCGACTCCGCTGTGTCGTGGTTGTCTAGGGTAGGGTCAATTGCGTGCGATGTTGTGAGTCTGGTGTTGAGTCGTGGATATATATATGGCTGTGTTGTTGGTGATTGTATGCTGGGCACGGCGTTGATAGTAAACTCGCCGTGAATGTCTACATACTTACATACATCTCCGAGGCGCAACAAGGGCCCAATCAAAGTGGCCCTCGCCTAATATTACTTGCACCTGCGGAGACCACTCGGCATCGTGCCCACCCGGGTTGATTACAATAGCATGCCATCTGCGCGAATATGTAAGCAAGTAATCCGGTAGTCTGCCGAGTTGATGAATCTCTGACCGACAAAACCATGCGCCCTGTTTCCGACAACCGCCTTGAACATCCGCGTGGTTGCGTTGCGGTTACGAGATGTGAACACCGGCTTCCGCCATGTGGAGCCGATGCCCCAGATTGTCAATCCCCTTCTCCAGACTTTCAACTGTGTCGTGTCTGTGGAGGTCTAAAGACCAACGCACGGTCTCGCCGACAAATTATCTTGACTGATAGTCGAGACCTATGTCGACGGCTTAAACACTGCGTAGAACCAAGGAGCCGAGCTCGGGTGAACTGTGCTGTTAACCTCAGCCTCTTGAGGAACCGTTTCGCATACATTGTCGTCATAGCCAGTTCCAACGGCTGATTGGTCTTCTTCAGTCCCTACGCCTTTCCAGAAGACGACGCCAATGCATCTCCGATCTATGCCCGTCGGCTCCATGAACATACCGGGTCGCATACCTCGCTATTCAAAGCCCGAGGCGCCAGTTGAAGCACAACGACGTCCGCGGCGCAAATACCACCGACATCAGGGAAATCGATGACCCGAGGCACACGGTTCGCCGTGGTCTCCCCTTAGCTGAGACTCCAGCCCGGTCTAGAGCGTTGCAAGCTGCCGCTCCCTTCCCATCTCCGTCGTAGACCTGCGTGTCGCCCATTCCTGATGATGCGGCATTTCACTGGCTGCGGGCCAACAAGGTGCGGTAAGCATGCAGAAGGGATGCCGCAGATGGAGGGGGATGGACACTGCGCCCTCCCACACACAGTCCGGGGGACTCGACCGTCGACTTTGGGGGGATGGCGATGTGACTTGGTTTCTCATTGTCAAGTTTCGAGTGAAACTTGGCGAATGATGAGCGACTGGGCTCAAGGGGGCAATCTTGTTGGTGGCTTCCTCTACCAGACGGCCGGTCCCGTGAGCATACATTCCAGCGAGATTTCATGGGAATCAGCAAGTTGGGAGGTGAATGTGTGAATGCCATGCCGAGAAACAGAACACGGCAGCCTGCACGAGCTAACCGTTCCAAGGACTGGTTAGTCTCTGGGCACAAGTCTTGGTGAAGCCTGAGACGCCTCTGCTTCCCACACAACGCAGTTGAGCGTAGTTTCCCAGGTCTCGATGGTTCTTGCGAGATAAACGACCCAGCACCTATCAAGCAATTGCCGAGTTTCGAGAACCAGCTACTCTAATATGCCTGTCTGATACTCGGAACGGTCGGTCGTCTGGTTATCGAGTTGGTTGAACTGCCGATACTATCAAAGCACGGGACACTGGAATTGACTTTGCTGCCAACCCAAACCTTCAACTCGCCCTACCTTCCACCACCCTCACTCAGCGGCCCTTCACCTGGACAGACGGGCTGAAGGCTCGCTCGCTTGGATCTCTGCATTAGCACCGCGGGTCTGCTGCCGCGGGTTGCGGGGTGCATGGCTGCTCTCTCTGGTGTGCGCCCACGCCCGCGAACTCTATCGCGAGAGAGCGACGATCACCACCAGCCGCACAACCCCCCCAAGCCTCGAAACCCAGAGCTGGGCTTGCCTTGCCTCGCTCCTTGATAAGAGATCGGCATAGTCGTACGATGACCACGAGGCGAGACACTGGAGAGAGATGTCAGCTGGTGTTGTGGTTGAACAAGGAGGATGTGAGTAATGGTTGAAGCAAGATATGGATAGACAGCATGGGTTTCTCCCAATGCCTCCAAACTAGATTGCAATGATAGTCCGGAGATGGAATGCCGGCAAAAGAAATGGTGGACGACGGGGCAGCAGACCGTGTTGGTGGTGATGTTCCTTCGTGCTGTTAGTCGACGGCGCTAGAAGATTGCCATGTGAGTTGATGCAGCGTGGTAGGTAAGCCGCACTATGAGAATAGAAGCATCTCATGTCCTTATCGAGGCGACGTCCAAACCGGCCAACCAGAGAGTCTCGGGGAATCTCACCGGTCGAATCTCTCCTGGTCGTGGTCCCCCAGTGCCAATAAAGATGGACCATGACAGGCAGACACAATCTCTGACCTCGACAACGTCAGTCTCTCATCAACCTCGTCACAGATCCCCAGAGACGTATTTCGACACCATCTCTCCCCGTGTCACCGTGCTCCCTCCGGCAGCCAGCGCCCAACAATGCCGTCGTCTGGGGCCCGGGTGCCCAAGTGTGGCTCCCTCCCCTTGGACTGTCCGGACCGGACCCCGGTCTCTAATAGCTCACGAGGCCGAGGCGAGTCGGGCAAGGACCTGTAATGAGTGAAGGGACGCCCTGACGATCCTCATGATACTGTGGACTTTGCCTCCTGCCTGGCCAACCCGGCTCGTCAATCCATCATCTTGGAGCATCACATCGGCCCATTTCGAGGACAAGCCCCCCAGCTTCTTCGGCGTCCTGCTGCCATGGCCGTGGGACACGGGAGGACGGTACGTCAGCCCAACGGCTACTGGCGACAGGGACCAGGGGAGCACGGGTCACCACGAGACCTGGGAGAAGCACTAGGGTATACTTTATGCACGAGGTGGCTGTCTCTGACTCTTTTTGAGATGCATAGAGACTTCTGTTGTTATTGTTTCCAGGTCGGTGATACTGTGTCGCCCGGGAGAGCATGAACCAGAGTGTTTATTCGACATTGCGTCCTCGTAACGCGTGGCATATCAGCCCTGATATGGGTGGTTTCAACCAGTGACGTTGCCCTCTAGGGGATGAGTGCATGAAACACAAGAGGGGGAAACGCAAAAAAAGAAAGAAGGGCTCAAAGAAGCGTTATCATCGGTGCCTCGCCTACCCAGATACAGACAGTATCAGACGTGGTCCCTGACATATGTCACTTCCGTTCCCGAAGGGAGATAAAAAGATTAAACACGCCCGTGGGTAACCAAAGTTCCTCCTACAGTACAAGTTGGGCTTCAGCCAGTGACTTCATCCGCCTCGGCACAGTGATTCACCCCGCTACCTGCAAGCCTTCACCCCCCCAACTAGTGCCCGCGTTCCTCCCAGCTACATCATACTCTCTTCAGCCCAATCAGGCACGATCCCCTACCACGACCTGCGACCCTCTCCTGGCTCCTCCAACAGAATCCCTCCCCCCCAGTCAGTCTGAGGAGAGCCAACCTCATCCCCCTCCAGAAAAACGACAAAACCTCGATTTTCTCTCCCTCTCCCGCTCTCAGTCCAAGTCATTCTCGCTATCTCGAACCGACGTGTGTCTTTCGCTATGAACCCTCACCAGAAGAACAAGATCGACGTCAAGGTAAGCCGCCGCCCTTGAGAGGAATCCCATCCATCCCACCTGAGACGGACGATTTCGACCCCTCACGATCATGACTCGACCCTCACACGACGACACAACCTCCCCCCTTCGCGCCTACACCACGCCCGCCGCATCTGTCAACCTCTAAATAAATCTTGTCGTCCCATGCTAACGCTCGTGCCCCCGCAAAGTCGCTCTCCCCCGAGGAGCAGCGTCTCTTCCGTCTGTACGGCAAGCTGCCCTCCCGCTCCGACCACTTCGCCAAGCACCTCAAGGACCGAAAGTACTTTGACTCGGGCGACTATGCCATGTCTAAGGCCGGCAAGGGCGACGGTGTCGACGCCGGCGCCGTCGGCTCTCAGCACCCCGTCCCCGAGAACATCCCTCACCTCTCATCCCCCATCAACGGCTCAGGCAACGTCCCCAAGCACGCCCACCACGGCTCCATCCCCGGCATCCAGGCCGGCAGCCCCATCAAGGAGAGCAGCTTCCTCAAGAGCGAGACCAGTGCTGAGGAGGGCCAGGCTGACGGTGCCGAGGCCGAAGCCCACAAGGACAAGGACGCCGATGCTGCCGTTCCCGAGCCGGTTGCTGCCAGTGGCGAGGCCATCCCCATCCGACGATAGACAGTTGTACGTGGCAAAACAATGACAAGAGAAAAAGAAGAAAAATTGCGCGTGGAAGTAAGATCAAGGGGAAAGGTTTCTTTTTATCATGTGCGAAATATGGCGAGTGGATTGACTCTTGTACGAAGCCTGGTGGGCTTGTGTGGACTGCGAATTTCGGTATTCATGACTTACGAGGATCGCACAGTTGGCGTTTGGGAATTGGCAAACAATCTGGTTCGCACGCCCACAAGAGGGAGCTTGTTTCGATCCCGATGGGATCTCTTTCAGATGGGTTGCTTTTTCTGAGCGGGGAGGGACTTTCGGCAATATATATGTCGTCTCTCCCGCGTCGAAATCATCATGTTCATTTGGTCGTTTAGCTACCCGCTTCATTTTCCGAAGCACCCTTTCTATCTCGTTTCTTTCCTTTTTGTATTTCCCCAGACTCCAGGTACCGGTCCATGGTTCTCATTTTTTATAAAAAGAAGATGCCCCAAAATCGTATGTATCTTAAATCGTCATTCCTGCCTCGGAGGTCTTACTCCAGGGCCTTGCTCGCCATCTGCTTGGCGCCCTCGAAAGTCTTGTTGCCGCCGATGAAACCCGCGGCATGGACAAAGACGCAGCCAGGAATGCCGCTGATGCCGTCGAGCTCCTCGTCGCGGAAGCCCCTCCAGGCCTCAGGCAGCGGTTTCCGGCTGACAAAGGAGTCCTTGCTCTCGGGAACGCACTGGATGCGCCACTTGGCGCCAGGCTCAGGCTTCTCCGCATATAGCACGTAGAGCACCGAAGGGACCTCGTTCTCGAGGGCGTAGAGGTGGTCCTTCCAGGGAACAGACTGACCCTCCAGGACAAGGATGCGGCCCTGCTCATCGTACTGCGAACGCTTGGCAAAGGCCTGCTCGACGATGGAGCGGGCGGGCAGCCAGGATGCGGCGTAGCTGTCAAGGTCACGGTCAAACTCCTCGCCGATGCGGCGGCTCGCCTCGTTGAACTTGGCATCCTCGGCAGCCTGAGCCTCGGCACGGTCAGCGGGCACGGGGTCGTTCCAGTTCGGGTTCAGGCGGCCCACGACGGCACCCAGGCCGAATCCGCCGTTGCTGAAGCGCTTCTCGATGCCGGCGGCGGCGATGGCCTCGGGGTCGTAGAGGGAGATACCGTTGTCGTGAGCGTCCAGGGCCTCGACAAAGTTCTCATACAGCTTGTTGTACAGCAGCTCAACATCGGGCGAGTCTTCTGGCTGGCCGAGACGCTCGGCTACGATGGCGCGGCCAAAGTGCATAAAGACGAGGCCGGCGCTGGAGAGCTTGGTCGGCCGGCCGGGGAAGGTGGTGGCGAAGCCGCGCTGGTGGTGGTCGAAGCGGCGGCGCTCCGGGTCGTACTCACCGCCAACGTCGACGACGGTGTGGCAGGTCTCGAGGACGGCCGGGTCGCGGGTGCGGACAAGGCCAGCGTCGCGGTAGGCGGGGAGGCGGCGGAGCATATGGACGGCGAGGGCCTCGTCGGCGTGGAAGTGGCCGTTGTGGGTGCCGATGAGGGGACCCGAGGTCTTGATGCGCTTGGAAGCTGATTCGGCCATGGCGAAGAGGCGGCGGAACATGTACTGGTGTTCCTGTAGGTGTAGATGTGGTTGTTGGTGTTGTGCTGTGAGGGGCGATGAGACGCGATGGAGGATGAAAATTGAGGTGGGTGGGAGCAGGTGGGGCAGTTATGTATTCACTTTGATGGCCACTGTCAATCCATTTGTGCGAACCTTGAGGGCAACTGAAACACAGGTCTGATCACAGTATGTACTCAAGGCTGAATAGCAAATGATTATCAAGACAGGCTTAAAGCAGAAGTACCGCAGTACGACAAACCCTCTCTGTGAGCGGATGTTTGACGCAGCAACCTGCCTCTATAGCTCCCATGAAGGCTATTGTCAGGAAGCCCTCATGTATAACTGTTCATTCATTACATACTATAAATCTGAGAGTAGCAGATAATAGACATCTACGGAACACTAAAGTTCTTACAAAGAGTCTCATCTAACTCTTCTTTATCTTTGTACCAAGTATTATGGTGTTGGCTTGATCCTTAAACCTGTCGAGGGAAGCACAAGTTGGGCCAATCATGGCAAAGTGATTACACGACAGACCCGCCTAGCCCAAAGGGTCCATCGACTCTCGGGCAGTTTAACTGAGGCGCTGGTGAGAGGCACCTTTGTAGTAGTTAGTTGCAAACAAATAGAATTCATGTTTACAACTAGTAGGAATCCTTAGGGGTTACTTGTATAGGACTGTTATGCTCTCCAATGGGCCACTATCACCCGTCGTGGGGTGTTGGATATGCCTTCAACCACTTAGCTCTGTCAAACTCCACACCCGTTGGCCGTCTATATAGACCATCACGAACGCTACCATCAAGTCTTACAACAAAAACATGTTTTTTTTTTTATTTTACTTGAGGAGCATATCAAACTAGATGAAAAGAATTGTCATAATGTTTCTCTAATTTGGTCCCCCCCTATCTGCAAGCGTAATTGTCAAGCTTGTCACCTAGCAACTATGCAACGCATCACATCTCACCAGGCCAAGAATCAAACTCCCGCCTCACTTGACTTGTCACGACGCATTTGACTAATGTATATCGCGAAGGAATGCCGCTCTGTATCTCGCATTGGCCACATAACCCTTATAGTGGTTCCCTGCATCGTGGGTCGCAGATATAGAGAGGGTTTCAGGTTGCGACAGTTTCGATGCGCGTCCTGCCCGATATATTATGAACCAACATCATCGCGCATCTGACACCCTCCTGTCATCCGAAACCCACAAGTGAATTCCGTCATCATTGACGGGAAAAAGCAACATGCTCAGATCCTTTTTCATCAATCTCTAACCGGGCCCCGGCAACGGAGCCAAAAACAACGAGATATCCATCACAGTCCCACCCCCAGTATCCGAGCGTGCAGATGTCCCCTCTTCAGATGGCCCGAGCAGCCATGTGGTCATGGACATGCCCATCATCAGCTATGCAGCAGCACGGAGCACGCTGATGCTCCGCATAGCCGGAGGCGCGTTAGCCAGGCGAGCAAATCTAAGTGTGCACAGGTCAGGTTCCTTGGTGGTTCAATTTCATGGCGCGATAACGTTCCCTGCATGTGGTCTGAGCAATCGTCTTGTGTTACTCTATCTAGATAATCTCTTTTGTTTTTGTTGCCGTGCGCCTCGTAAATGTGCCACTGAGAAGTACAGTATGTGTTTGTGGTTTCTCTGATGGTATTCAACTCCAAGAGAGTAATCGATTCAAACGTATAAAAAAAAATTGGAATAGGGTGCGCCCTTAGGTATCATGCAAATGGACAGAAAAAGATATAATCAGACAGCCGCTGCGCCTTCTCCACCTCCTTTTGATTTCATCTCATGACCTCAGCGAGTCATGACTCATCTCCCATCTTATCACCCTGCGCTGCAGTTCCGGATAGCTCTTCCGGCAATCATCCCAGTGCCGCCCTAGGCGACAGCCTTTCCCGAGATTGCATTCAACGGGGGGACGGTTGTGCAACTCGATGTGAGTTTGGTTGGTGTTGGTAGTAGAAGGGTATATCGAACATATATGTCGCGTTGTTCGGCTGGCCTGAGCTGAAAACGCAGCTGCTCCGGATGGGAAACGTACAATCCAAAAAGGGAAATAGGGTGTCGCATGGATTTCTCTCGTCGTGTTGCCAGGGAACCCCGGTGACCCCACGCCGGCGGCATCCAGGCGAGTGAGAGAGTGAGATGGGTGGTGGTGATGGGGATGAGGTCGAAGATGTAGCCGTAGCTTGTCGCCACAGCCGAGAGCTGTCGTCGTCCCAGTTGTTTGGTGACGTCGTGGTGCTCAATCGTATCTTGGTAGAGGGCCATATGCCTGAGTATATGAATGTGCGGTCAGGACCTGAAGGGGCCTTACAGTATGAGCTGCTTCAGGTTGCGCTGAATGATCATGTCCTGCACCGAGGCCATGGTGATCTTGAGAAGATTTGTGTCGGTGGCGTTGGTAAAGTGGCCATAAATTTCTTTCTCCGTGTTCCGGTTCAGCGCCTTGAACTTGTCCAAGAAGTACTTGCTAGCGGCCTTGTAGTCATCCTTGGGGCCGTGGTAGTCGGTGAAGCCGTGGTTGGTAATGGGGCTCTTGGGCAACTTCTCCTTGAACAGGTCCATCTTGTTGAGGAACAGGATCAGGGCCGACTTGGTGAACCAATGCGAATTGGCGATCGACTCCCACAGCATGAGGGCCTCGTTCATTTGGTTCTACGCGACTCAGTCAGTATGGGTCTTCCGGTGGCGGGGGTTGAATCTACTCACACCATCCTTGTCTTCCACTAGACACTGGTCGTATCCGCTGATGGCGACAAGGAACAGCAGGCAGTTTACGTTCTCGAAGCAGTGGATCCACTTCTTTCGTTCTGAACGCTGGCCACCGACATCGAACATTCGGTAGGTCAACTGTCCGAGGTCGAAGATGGTCTCTGTAATGCCTGTGGTTCGCAGTCGGGATCGGAGAAGATCTTGGTCGTCGGGGACGTAATCTTCGGCCCAGAGCCTGTCGACATCCTCGACAAAGCTTAAGACAAGTTAGCGCGGGGCCTGTGCCATACATCAGGGGGCCACTCACTATGTGAGGTTGTCGTGCAGGGCGTATTCATTGCCCAGCTCAACAGCAGATCGAACGCCGCTATCGGCCCACAGCGCCTTGACGGGCTCGAGGTAATCGACAGGCATTCGCTCATGGGGACTCAATTCATGCTCGACGAGAACGTGGGCCATGTGTTTCTGCAGCGCCTGTTAGTCAAACCCTAGAATGTCTCACACAGCCGCCTCTGTGATGCCACGCGTAGCATTCACGTCGCATCGGTGGAGACGGGTAGAGGTAAGGGCGGAAATGACTTGCCTCGTTATCGGGGTTCTCAAAAGCAATATTGTGCTCGCTCATGGCCTCGGAGATGACCTTGAAGGACTGGACAATGTTGCTAAAGATGACGGGCTTCCACTCGAGCTTCTCGTTCTTGCTGAAGCCCTGGGAGTAGATGAGCTTCATCTGCTTGAGGACGGTCGATTTTCCCGACTCTCCAGCTCCCAATAGGAGCAGCTTAACCTCCTTGGAAAGCCGCTTCTCATCCTGTCGGATCTGGCGATCAATGTCGCGAGAGCGAGCTTGACCGCGATCGCCCTTGTCTCGGCTGCCGAAGCACATGATGGGTGGTCGTTGAAAGGTGATTGTTGTGCGCTCAAGGCTTTTGTGCGACCAGACCGTACGAGGTCAGAAGCTTTTTAGAGGAGGAAGATGGCGTCGCGCCGGAGGCTAGATGTGAGCGCGACAGCGGGGCTCGACGACGGACTCGGTGGTTGGTTTTCCGCGGGAAGGTCGGAGGACAAAGCTGCCCTGAAGGAGAAAGGGTTCCTCTCGAAGGGGGTGGGCGTCCAGCAACGATATCGCAATTGGCGGGATCGGTTTGAGTTGCAGGGTTTCAGAGGAAGAGCGTTGGATCGACGGTCGACGAGAAAAGGGAAAAATGCAAGACTGACGGGATGTCGCGGGAAAAGACGAAACGGGGCGAATTCGAGCGAGCGAGCGTTCAACGAGGGTCCAGGCAATGTCTCGGAGCTGGCGAATGCGGAATGATGACGCAAAGCAGAAACAAGCTTCCCATTCCCGTGGGACTTGGAGGAAGAAAGCAAAAAAACTAAACCTGCCTGAGGAAAGAAGATGGAGGCGAGGCGAGGCGCGGTTAGGTTAGATGAGGCGAGACGATACAAGACAGGTCAGGACGAAGACGGGTAGTCAGTCTGTCAAGGTACAAGACAGGACAAGTCTAGGCAGGTACTGCAGACAAGGCAAAGGCAAAAGAACGACGAGGAATAACGAGACGGGGCCCTTTATTAATATCCGAGCATCCATGGCCGGGATCCATGGACGGATGGGATGGATATTTTATGACGGACGGGATGGGACATTCTTTTAGTCGGGTCTTGGTAAGGCAAGCCCCTCCAGGTCCACGTCCACGTCCACATCCATCCGGCGCAGAAACGAGCTCCTGGGACTGTCCTGTACCTGGTCTTGTCTCTGTTGATTCCTCCCGTCTCTGTCTCGGGCTCGTCTCCAAGAGCACGGCCATGTATGCACATTATTCGCTTGCAGGGTCCCATCTCTAGAGAAGCTGCACAAGGCAAAAGGGAGCCCGCCCCCAGCAGGGGCCTGCGGTGTTGGCGTTGGCGTTGGCGTTGGCGTGAGAGTGGAGTCGACGACGGGGGTTGGATGGCGCCCGTAGACGGTGGGAAAAGAGAGCTCCAAGGGGTTCTGAAGAATTGGATGGGGCATCTTGATGGGTTCCGTCATGTATCTTTGAGGTAGCACACGGTGGAGTTTCCCCCTGAGCACTACCACCATTGTACATGGCCGCGTGCTGAGATCGCCCTTCCACACCAACAATCGGGTCGCCCCCTTAAAACACCAGACCCCGGTCGACGACATGTTCTCGAGAAGGCGACTTGTAGTTCTCACCCTCTCGCGATACCACCCAAGAGGGGCGCCGATGGACGGAGCAGTGCGGCTCCTCTCTTCTAGCCTCGCTCTAGAGGCATGAACCGGCCACATTTTGCAGCTGGGTCGACAGATGCAGAGGCAAGGCGATGGTCATGATGGATCCAGTATGGATGCTAGGAACGTTCCCCGCGAACCAACTGTCGATGCGATGCTTCCAGGTGTGAGTGGGTTGAGAGAGCCTCCCAGCTCCTTCACCCATCGCTACGCCCACTGCCGCAGCCGCTGCCGCAGCCATCGCCCGGCATATGGACCTTGCTGTATTGCTTGCCCGTCGTGGATGCCATCCGCGGCCAAGCAGCCAAGGTTTGCCGTCTGTCTGTCTGCCCGTGCTGCCATGTGGTCCAGCGCGTGTTGGTGGGCTGTTCCCCAAGGGATGGCGAGACGCTTGTGACACCCGCCACTTACTCAACGCTGAAGTCGTCAAGTCAACCGCCATAGCTTCAACGTCAAAGTCAAAGTCGGCAGAGTGTGAGATGCATCATCACGTTTCCATTCCTTGCTGGTCTCTTCCTCAGCGGCCTCCCTAACCCTGTTGACGCTGCGCTACTGCACACTTCTGTTCTCTCCCCTCCCCCTGAGTGGCCCTGCGGCAGAATCCCGAGGTATTGTCCATCAGTTCATCCACGAGGCCGGCAAGGAAGGAAGCTTTGTGCACTCTTGTGCCTCTGGATACCTTGGGTATGGATACACTGGACTTGTTTAGCCTCGTCTGGTGGTTGCGGCAATGGTGGGTCAGCAGAAAAAAGCAACGAGCAATCCCTCTCTGCTCCAAGATTCATGGCTAAACCGGATCCGTCGTCAACACTGCAAGAAGTCGACGCCAGGGCATGCGCTACTGCACAAGGGGAAACCAGCTGGCGGGATCTCTCTGGGTTGAGCCTCGAGGCGGAAAATTGCGAGGCATGGCGATGGCTTGAGACTCAAGAGAGCTCAAGAGTGAGAGACGTGCTTACTGAGAAGCTCAACGAACCCTCATCTCGCAATTAAAGTCTTGGGAAGCTATCTCCGTCCTCGTGCATGCGATCGCCATTAGCGATCCTTCTGGCACTTCTGCGAACCTGGGTCAACCCCGGCCTGGCTTGCAGACGTTCCCGGAACTGCCTCGAGTGTTCCTGGCTGCGCCCCCACCAATCTCCGTTGAGAGGGACCGGGGGGCGCAAGACGCAAAAACATGCGCAGAGAAGAAGTGTCCGCTTCGAGCGATGCTTTCAGACAACTGGACTACTGTGCGCGCCAGCTTTGGGCTCAACAGGTTGGCCGCCGGCTATGCCAGTTCCGCAGCCGCCAGGAAACGGTATCGTGGAATAAGCAAGTTTGCCTTTCTGAGACTGTGGCTTGACCACCGGCTTGACATGGCGTCGGAATTCATGAGCCTAACTTGATGAGCCCAGGACAACAGGACCCCAAGACCTGGGCGCAGAACTTGACAAGCCAGAGAAGTGAAAAGGACGCTAAAACATGGAGACTTCGGAAACGGCGTCAAGCTGCTGCTCGTCCGCCGCTCCACCATGGGCTGCACGAAACAGCAGTGGCATTGGATCTCTCAACGGAGAGGGAAGCTCAGGCCATCAGAGACTGAGAGGCAGGGCATTTCCACCTGCAGGCGAGCGAAGCAGATGCCTGTGGTGTCATCTCGTGTGTCCACGGTCTTGGGCCGGACGCTGGAGCCATGTTTCATCGCTCGTCAACCTTGGAAACTCTCGAAAGAAGAGGTCATCGTCCCCTGATGCGGGTGACGGCTCCTTGGTGGGCAATCCACGGGAGTCCAGCCCAATAAGGGCATAGACTATCAGAGGCCGGTCTTGGGCAAAGGATGCGAGTGGTTTTTCTTCGGATGAACCAAGGAGATAGATGTGGGATTTTCGACTCTTTTTCTTCTTTTCTTTACTTTTTCCTATCCCATTGTTCGTTCCGTTCCGCTGGCGCGAAAAGGTCGGGACCAATCCCCAGACCATCTTCATGCATGCATCACGACTCACCGGATTACTGCTAATTCATGCAGGCCAAAATGAACTGCAATCCTAGAGGCAGCAGCAAGGCTAGCTCTCCGATAGTTGACTGAATTCCGCACTTCCGGATGGAGAGCTGCCGGCCCAGACAAGGCAAGGAAAGATATGTTCTGACTGGGAACAGGGGCGCTGGGTTGAGTTGAGTTGCAGAAACCTTCCTTGGAACCTGGTGGAGAAGTGATGGATATGCCATCTCGGTGCAGATGTGCACTCAGGCCGACATGGCCCTGCTCTGCTCGGATTGGGTCCGTAAGCTCGGGATCGGGATCCTCTCGTGAACCATAGCTCGGGGTCTATATTTGTTTGTTTGTTTGCCGTACCTGATGCTGGAACGTGTAGGATTGGAGGGCAAAGTCTCAACCAACGCCCAACCCGCAATTACTTTTGGGTGGACGCCAGCCCAGGTCCAGGTCCATTCAACCTGATCGTCAGATACAGGCACAAGACTGCGGCTGCGGCAGCGCTCGGCGCCATTGGACCTTGTGCCGGAAGCCAGAGCTAGTGTATCCGAATAGAGGGATATCCCTGCCTTCCAGTCGAGGGCAGGAATCCTGCTTAGCGGGCACACTGCAACGTTGGAAGAGCAGGGGAAGTTGGCGCGGCCCCTGTATTCGGGGTTTCAAGTTGCCAACGGCCGAGCTAAAGGGGTCCCGGGCAAGCCATCCATCGAGGATATACGGGACTGAGAAAAGGACTCATCGCCCGATCGTAACGGTTGCCCACGCGTCGTTTCGCTATGCTTGACTAATGTCCTGGCATGACTCTCGGGGAGCCGTATGAATCGTTGAAACATAGGATGTGGGTGATTGGCTGAAGTCCAGGGTAGGGGACTGACTACCGTGATGGTCGAGAATCACGATGAGTGTTTCGTTTGCAGTCTTGGGACCAGCAGAGAACCATCCATCCTGACGAATGCGAGGTAATGTCGGGGTAACGCGCATTGCTTTTCCTGTTGCAGGTTCAGCGGAGCTTACCGGACAGAGGGCCAAGCAATGTTAGTTGTTGCAGAGGTATGCAGGAGAGCTATTTCGGCTCAACATGGACAAAGTGTGTACAACGCCATGCTCCGATAGCTGACATACACATTCCCAGCACAAAGTGGCTGCAACTGACAAGAAGCGTAGCAATAGCCATGGCTTACACCGGCAGCCCAACGACTATCCGGAAGGGGGGCTTTATACAGCCAACACTCTCAGATGCCCGTCCCGGCTCCCTACCCGGCATCAACCCCCACGACATGATATGAGGGAATGATTCGATACTGGGCTCTAACCGCCGAGTACCTGCGCATGCCAGCATCAAGCCACGGGAACTTACCGCCGGGAGGCTCAAGAGGATTGAAGAATAAGTTACTGAAGGAATGGAATTCATTGGGTGCTGCGACTCCGGGGAGCGTAGCCGAGCGCCCCATTGGCCTTATGTGCAGAAAAGACGCAGCGCATGACACACTGGGTAACGCAGGTACTGTAAGCTCACCGGGAACACACCGTAATTTTTCCTTCTTTTTTTCCTTCCTTCGACCGCCGGCAGTGAGTGGGTTAGGTGAACATTCGAGGTCGGTGCCCAATCGGAGCATGTTGGTTGATTCAGCTTATGCTTCTAGCTCATGAGAACCCGCTATGACGTGGGAAGAAGATGACGTCGAGCTGGGAATTGCTCAAGCATTGAGGTGTTATCTAGAGTTGTACATGGATCCGAGTAACACTGAGCTCGGGTCTCACAGTGGTGACTGCTGGCAGGTAGGCTCTTATCATGCATGATACGTCGATTGATATACATGCCCAACATGCTCGACCCACGGGACGGGAGAACTCTGCCGTCTGCAAACCGGACCAGCAGCCGGTGATGCTTAACTAGTTACTACAAATGGAAATATCTGGAGAGAATAGCGGCTTCAACACCCCACGTTCTGCCCAGTGACGTCTGATGTCTTTAACTGTAAAGGGCAGCAATTTGACAGGCAGAAGTTGTAAGCTTGTCTTAGCCCTTTAGACACAAGAAAAAACTCGACGTAAAAAACATGGGTTAGCAGGCCAATGCACTCTCTGCGAGTGGTGCCAGGTCATCATGTTCCTGGGAACACCCTTCCAGGCACAGCCATTGCACGGTTCAGTACTCTCTGATGTCCAAGGATGCTGTTTAATACCTCGCGTAGGACCCCATTCTTTTTTTTTTTTCCATCACCGCCTAATTAACATCTGGGGTTCTAAGTTGGGGTCTGGAGGGTGTTGCTGCCCAAGGTTGTCCGTCCGTAGTGAGACAGAAAAATTATGACGCTGCCGTGGTCTGTTTTGCGGTGGGCGTCGAAAATTTTACCCGCATCCCCACCAGGAAGGTCCGGGTACGTGCAGGTGCGTCGTGGCTGCGAACTCGTTAAAAAGACAAGCCTCGCACCTTTTTCGACTCTTTCATCACCGCTCGCAGTTGGACTCATCGGCTCGTCGCTTCATTACCATCGTCGCTCGCAGCTTGCTCTTCCTATCTCTCACTCTCTACGCTTCTTCAGCACAATGTCTTCCGAGGAGATTACCCACGAGACCATCAAGGGTGAGTTTCTACACACAAAGTTTCTACCCCGCGCTGCCCCTCTCCCATGATGATCGCCCATCCCGCTCCGTCTCCCCCATTGTCGCGAATATCCTCAAAAATGCGATCCCGACGACCCGTCTCCGGAGAGAATTGCACCAAGAAATCAATTCTCGATTGAATGACACGCGTCGACCTCATCCCGACACCACAGCTCAACCTCATCTCACCCCTCGTTGGAGACTACCCCAAGCTTCCCCTCATGATGAGCCCACCGACAGACCGCTCCATTACTCGCATCTCAACCTAAACCCCAACATCGGCTGACTCGTCAATCTCTAGATGGCTGGTTCCGAGAGATCTCGGAGATGTGGCCCGGCCAGGCCATGACCCTCCGCGTCGAGAAGGTCCTCGTCCACGAGAAGAGCAAGTACCAGGACGTTCTCATCTTCAAGTCGACCGACTTTGGCAACGTCCTGGTCCTGGACAACGTCGTCCAGTGCACCGAGCGCGATGAGTTCTCCTACCAGGAGATGATCACCCACCTCGCCATGAACTCTCACCCCAACCCCAAGAAGGTTCTTGTCATTGGTGGTGGTGACGGCGGTGTCCTCCGAGAGATTGTCAAGCACGATTGCGTCGAGGAGGCCATCCTCTGCGACATTGACGAGGTATGCACCCAGGTATTCACTCGCAGACTTCAGATACTCACACACACCACCAGGCCGTCGTCCGCCTCTCCAAGCAGTACCTCCCCACCATGTCCGTCGGCTTCGACCACCCCAAGGTCAAGGTCCACATCGGCGACGGCTTCAAGTTCCTCAACGACTACAAGAACGAGTTCGACGTCATCATCACCGACTCTTCCGACCCCGAGGGCCCCGCCGAGGCCCTGTTCGAGAAGAACTACTTCAAGCTCCTCCACGATGCCCTGAAGGAGGGCGGTGTCATTTCTACCCAAGGTTGTATGTTCCCTATTTTCCTCAGGGAAGTAACTGGGGTCACTAGGAACGGCAGAATCGGGGAACCCTCCACTGTCAAAGTTGACTGGTGTGCATGGGCTCTCCCTCGATTGGCACATCATGGTGCCACTCCCGACCTAGCGACTACCAGAAGCCAGTGCTGCTTCTCCAGCTCAGCTTCCGGTAGTCCCGCGTTAGCATGCATTTTCCGTTCCTGCTTTTATGCGTGCCGCGTTCTGCTGTTCCTGCCTCGTTACTTGTTGCACTGCACGGTAGTTCATGATGGGACTACGCTTACACAGTTGACTCTGCTACAGCCGAGAACCAGTGGCTTCACCTGCCTCTCATCACCCAGCTCAAGAAGGACTGCCGCTCCATCTTCCCCGTCGCCGAGTACGCCTACACCACCATCCCCACATACCCCTCGGGCCAGATCGGCTTCATGGTCTGCTCCAAGGACCCCAACGCCGACGTTAAGACCCCTCTCCGACAGTGGACCAAGGAGGAGGAGGATGAGAAGTGCCGATACTACTCTTCCGAGATCCACAAGGCCAGCTTCGTCCTCCCCAAGTTTGCCGAGAAGGCCCTCGAGTAAGGTCACCATTTACGACGACCGAAAACGAGAAACGACGACAATTGGGTTGGGCATTGCTTACGAGTTTAATGTTGGAAATGGGATAACGGGGGAAAAGCCAGGCCAAGGTGGCCATTTGGATTCATGGATGCCAGGATATGCATCACAATACGGAAAAGACTCTGGCGTTACTGCGAGTAGGGCTCATGGAGTCATGAAATATAGAGGATTTCAATCTCTCACCTAGGGTCCTTGTCTATGTGAAACTGCTCTAACCATGTTTTATATCACGAACCAACTTGATCCAAGGAAATACAACGGTTTATAACTTTTGACAGGTTTCTATTATCTAGTTTCATGCAATCATAGCTCGTCGAATTGGACCTTTCCCTGACTCACATCTGGATACACGTCAAATCTCCGTTGCGTGTTGAGAGGAATATTCCTCCTCGCCTCGGTAATCTTTTCAGGTTCAAGCTCCCACTCGATAATGGTCTCTTTCTCATCAGCCTCGACAGGGACGTGTGCCAGAGGGTCGGCGACAAGACTGTGACCCCAGGCAACATAGTCCGAGTCGACGTTGCGGGCGGGACTGCATAGCGCAACGTAGAGCTGGTTATCGGCAGCACGGGCTCGGCCGAGAAGCTGCCAATGCAGAGCGCCAGTGGTGGTGTTGAAGGCTCCGGGGTAAATGAGGGCAAAGGCACCCTTGCGGGTTGCGATGGTGGCCAGCTCGGGGAAGCGCACGTCGTAGCAGATGGCGACGGCAATCTTGCCGTACTCGGGCAGGTCGACCAGCGTAACCTTGTTTCCTGGGCTCAGGACATCGGACTCGCGGAAGGTGACCTTGCCGGGGATGTCAATGTCGAAGAGGTGCACCTTTCGGTGTGTAGCCAGTAGCTTTCCGTCAGGGCCAAACACGAGACAAGTGTTGTAGTGCTTGCCCGTGTCCGGGCTGAACTCGGGGATTGAGCCACCAACGAGGTAGACACCGTTGTCGGCAGCCATGGCCGAGAGGGCGTGGAACGACGGCGCGGCATCGCGGGAGGGAGGACTCGGCAGGAGTGTCTCTGCGTACTCAGGGAAGTGCTTTGTTCCGTACGGCGAGTTGAAGCACTCGGGGAGGACGACGATCTTTGCCCCCGAAGCTGCGGCGCGGGCGACGTGCGAGGCTGCGCTGACGAGGTTGGCCTGCTTATCTGCCCCAGACGCGAGCTGCACCAGAGACAGCTTGACAGGCTTCTTGAGGACTGGGTCGGGGATGGACGACATCTTGCGGACGAGGGAGGGCGTGTAGCAGCTACGGGGGATCGAGGATGAGAAGAGGGATCTTGAGGTTATGGCGACTCGACGGAGGGCAGTTCGCATGGTGAGATATAATAGAAAACCGAAGAAGGAGGAGAAAAGATAGCTATATATCATGCAGAGAGAGATGTCGTTTACTCCTCCCCTCCGGTGACCGGATGGAAGTGGGGGTGGGGTCAATTTGCCAATTACGCGATGGGGCCCGGCATGACGCGGGGCAAAGAATCGTGAGGGACGCTATTTGTCAGGACGAAAATGGTAATGGGGAGCGACGGAGGCTGTTGTCCGCTCCATGATTTTTCTTGAGGGTTTAGATAGTCTACGGGTTGGAATAGTGTGTGCTCGGGGTGTAAAGTAGTTCCGAAACTGGCCGAGATTCTGAGATTCAGCACTAATTCGAGAACTCTTGCAATCTTATGTGAATTAAAACACATTCTCTTAGCCCCCTCTCCCCTGGTGCCGAAATACACATTTGATAATATTATCTCACTTCATTTTGTTGGTCTATGTTAAAGGCATTAGCTTATCCTCCTCTAAGGGTAGCTATAGGGACTATCCTGAATATTTGATCTTCTCATCCTAAGTTGGGATTATAAGAGTCAAATAGAATGAGGAGACGTTGATAGGTATTTGCCCAAGGTTGGAACCTATGATGCTCTATGTGCTCACCATCAATTGGATATATACAACACCAGTTGGGATCAATCTTGACCCAGGTCTAAGATGGACATTGAATACAAGGTGCCATGCAAGTAAAACCTGATAGATGCACGGCATAGTCTCATAGAGCAACATTCAGGTGAAGCTGGAGAGAAATTGTGTCATGATAATTTGCGCAATAACAAACTCACTGTCACTCAAGAGCATGGCAAGTAGTTGGAAAGAACAGAGTTGCTGTCGAGGTTCTCTAGACACGGCAAAGAAGCACATGATACTGCCTCTCATGCCCAAATCAAGTAGCTCATCAACGAGTGACTCAACAAATCTTCCTCAAACAATTGCCCATGGTATCATTCCATCGTCAAAGAAAAGGGAAAAAAGGAAAACAACAACAACGACAACAACAACAACAAGGTATCTCAAAGTATCAACTCTCGCAGACTCATAACCCTCTAAAACATGTGCTTGTTGACATATACATGCGAGACCCATCAGGTCTCAATGTTTAGAGAGCTCATTAGGAAGAGCGACGGCTGTACACGCCTTGGTTGCTGGGCGGCGATCCATGGTTGTTGTTATTGTCGCGCTTTGGTGGTGCAGGCGGGTTGCCCCCCTGATGTTGCACCTGCGGAGGAGCAGATGCCCCCGCGAGATAGTCGTAGGAAACCCTACGGACTTTGCTCCCCTGGCAGAGCTTGCAGATTTGACTAGTTCTGGGTTAGCAGTGTTTGGCAATGGTAATATGACGAATAGACGTACGCTTCGCGCTGGAACGAGCCGCTGCATAGATCGCAGGTGATCCATGTCATGCCATACTCGTCAAAGACGTAGGAGGAAAGGGGCGAGCTCATGATGGCAACTCAAGAGGAAGGCTGTCTGAGATGAGGATGAGTTCAAGTTGATCTGGCTGTTGTGTTTCAAGTTGTTTGTTCGATTAAAAGAACACCATCCTGAGACCTTGGGAATCCTGCCGGTATATATACTCGGGATCTGGACATCATCAACGGCGTCAAAGGGGAACAGCCAACAGACTGGGTCCCGTCCGTCCATGACGGCAACCAACACCTCACCGCCCCACGGGGAGTTATCCAGACGAGGGTTGACACAAGCGCGTCTGTCTGTCAGAGTCGGTAGCCGCTGTCATGACGCCGGCTGCAATCGGGTCTTGTGATGGCGATCATGTCAAGGATGGGCAGTTGCCTTGATTCGGGCTCTCACACCTCGACCGTCAAAGCCATGTCATGTCTGGGATAATCTGAGCCCAACCGTGAAAGGAAAAAAGACTAGGCGGTAACGACTTCCACATTCGCTACCGCTCTGTGGTCATCTTGGGCCTCATTTCCAGGCGTCCATCCATGCTCATGCCCACGCCTTCTCCGCAGCGCGCAACTACAACTGCAACTGCACACGGTGGACCGAATAGCGAGCAGCCTTGGCTTCCTACGCCTCCTGCAGCCTCCCCCTCGGTCTGCGCAAGGAGCGCCTCGCGGACCACATCCTCGGTGCCTACTGGAGTGTTGGGCGGGGAGTAAATCCCTCGACGTCTTGACCGGTTCCGGAGAGGACCGGCAAATGGAAGCCCGCGCTGACCAAGCCCGCCGGCTTGCTGCATGATCGCTAGGTCGTGCCTCACGTCCCGGCCGCCGACGAGCCAAACTAGGCCAAGACCCGTAGAAAGCGGCGGATTCGGCTGAACGTCTGCGGCCTTGCGGTTGGCGGCAGCACCCCAGCTCTAAGAGACAAGCACCTAGATGCTATTGCGTGCATCCATGATTAAGCTCCTGCATCAGCCATGAGACCATGTGCGAGGGGCTTGTTGAGGTAGGGCAAGAGTCGGCCAAGTCATTTGTCAAATCCACGTCACATCTTGTTTGAGAAGCAGATATCTGAATCTCGTGCAATGCCAGGTGTAGCCTTACCTGGAGGTGGCCTTGGGCTGAAGGTGAGGCAATGACACTGACAAATGGCTCTGTCCGATGATGCAGCTGTCGTCCAGTGGTTCTCTGTAGTGCTTCCATAGCAGCCTGTGTTATCCAGCATGTAGAGGCCCGAGCCTGTGGATGCCTCGGCCGCCGTCCCCGTCCCGCGTCCGTCCCGTGTCGTCGCCCGGTGCATCCTCCCGATAAGCGTCGGGCCCCCGTTCAGCTCAGCAAGGATTCTTCCCTTCCTTTCACAACTAGACCGACTTTTTTTCGGCAGACCGTTTACATGTTCGTTTCTGCATCAGGGAGGGCCGAAAAGCCCGTTCCCGAGACAGGACCAAGCATGCAAGGCCACGACGTTTTTGTCGACATCCCACGCTTGTGTTCCCCATCATCAGCTCGACCGGTCAACAATAATCTTCCTGAATCGACCAAGCGAATCCCAGGAATAGAACGAGTTAGACCGGCAACTCTTTGTGATTTCATCGACGTGTACGTGTGCTTCTCTTCCCTGGCTGTATCTTGTCGTGTTACCCTCTTATCCTCTGGGACCCTTGTCACGCGCCTTGTCGTCTGCCCATTCAGGGTTATCCAAGAGTAAAAATCACTCGTAGAAAGAACTGTGACCAATCTGAGAGTTTGTCATTGATTAATGCCGTCTCTGGCCTTTTGCTCGGCACAAGAGCTCAGCCAGTGCAAACGAGGCTATTCACGATCTGACCACCATGTTCCACCTCCCTTGGTTCAGTTGGTCCACGAGTCACAACCCATCATCCGTAGACACTTGTCGAGAGAATCAAGGTGGGGGTCCGGCGTAGAAGTTGGGCACAAGGCAATTTCGAGTCTGTTTCACAAACTTTCTGGCAAGGCTGATCAGGAGATATGATGCCATATGCCTTGATTTTCAGTCCTGCAGATCCAGTTTCCGACAGTTGAGCTGCTTTGATTAGATGGCATCCACGTTCGTGCCAAAAGATCAGATGACCCGCAATGCAGCTCGAGGCAATCGATGGCAACGCCGGCGATACGAGGCCTCAGCTCGCAACGGAGGGACAACCTGATTCGCGGGGCAACGTGGCTATCAATAGACAGCCCAACTATGTGTCGCATGGCGCGGCTTCGGCTTCGGACTCTTCTCCGATAACTTACTGACAAATGCTCGGTTGAGAGGGCCTCAGACAGGTCAACCACCGTCTCGGCTTCGGCGTTACAAGCAGGGGCTGCGGCACTTGCGCATGCCACTGACGAATATCTGATGCATCCCCCAAGACTGAAGCCGAGTTGACAGGTTTTCTGACCAAAATCCGAGACAAAACGGTAGGTATGTCTAAGAATTTCCGAGAGAGCAGGGGTTGACAGGCCGCAGTCAACTTCCAACGGCGTCGCACAACATTGGACCTGCATTGTGACATATTCGTGAAATGATCTGATAATTCTGTTGAGAGGTATTTTGAAATAGATGTTGGCCAGAGGGAAGGGGTGTCCGCTGGGGGTAGAAGAGACCGGACTTGACATGTGGGTGAATACGTTCTCAAGCTGAACTCCTCAAACAATCGCCATGAATCACGCGTAGAGGCTGAACGTTGAGAATAATAGCAAGCGATATGTGTGTAGATGACAGCACTCGAGTCCAGCGATGATTCAGCGTGGCATTGCCATAACGGCTGTGGGTAGCCGCCTGCAAAGCAAGGCTTACCTGCCTGATCCAATCGTTGAACAGTCCACTGGAACATGCTGGCGTGGATAGGTTCTGGTAGCACTCGAAAGAAAGAATCCCGACGTCCTGAGTCAGTACCCCATGTAAAAACCTGTCGCCAATATGCGAGACGGGTGATGGCATGGGCAAAACCGTCGATGAGCTCGTGTGACCTGTCGCACAGGCGGAGGTTCCTCCAACGCAACAATGACGAGTTCGACGGATAGGCAGCGCCCCGCGGGATCCCATAGAGGTACATTCGTTCGTCTGAAAGCTTGTCATTTCGTATGTGACCTGAGTTTAACTCGTGATGGTGTCTTTTCTGGTGCATCGTCTTCGGAGATGACAGTGGGTCATGCTGTATGCCGAAACAACTCATTTCGTCCTCCAAACGCCTCGATGGCAATCCCATGTGTCTGAAGAGATTATTTCTGGTCTTTACTTGCATGAAAGAAAAGTTTGTGGTTAGAAAACAAGAAAAGTAGATGTGGTGCTGTGAGGAAGGCAGGGAGGAGGGTTATGCTTGACATCGGGGTCATGCACGGATTAGAGCATACCCCGATTGGTGCATATCAGCGACCGCGTCCCGCGCAGCGTAGGCCAAAGTTAGGAATCAATGGGAGTTACGATACCTCTAGAGCTACCTCTCGCCCTCCTCACCCTAGAAAAGGCTACAAAGTCCCTGGAGGACTCGTCTACCATGAGCTGAGCTTCAAGCGACTGATTTACCGTCTTCAACATGTCTGTCATTCTCTGCACTGGTAAATGCGACTGACCTACTCCACGACTTGCGACTCGCGAGCTAACCCACGTCGCAGCTGGATATGACCACACGATCAGGTTCGATTCGACCCGCGCTTCCTCCACGAGTTCCCCCCGTTGACACTCTTTCTCGATAGGTTTTGGGAGGCATTGTCGGGTATCTGTTCGCGCACTATACAGCACCCAGACTCGCAGGTGAACCGTCTGTGCATCTCACCCGACAAGCGATACCTCGCCGCCGCGGGCCACCACACGGTCAAGCTCTACGATATCAAGTCGACCAATCCGAACCCGCTGCTGACTTTCGAGGGACATACGGGCAACATCACTGGTGTCGCCTTTCACTGCGAGGGAAAATGGATGGTGACTAGCTCTGAGGACGGCACCGTCAAGATCTGGGAGACAAGGACAGGGACAATTCAGCGGAGCTACAACCATGGCTGCCCTGTCAATGATGTTGTGATCCACCCAAACCAGGGTGAGATTATAAGCTGCGATCGGTCTGGCAGCGTGAGAGTCTGGGACTTGGCCGAGAACAACTGTTCCCACGAACTCATCCCAGAAGAAGACGTCTCAGTCTCCAGCGTCACAGTCGCTAGTGACGGCTCTCTCCTATGCGCTGCGAATAATGCTGTAGGTTTTCAATACCTCACCTGACAGTCTGATTCTGACATATACAGGGCAACGTGTTTGTATGGAACCTTATCCAGAACTTTGACCGCACCCAATTAGTTCCAGTCACGCACTTCAGCGCTCACAAGGAATACATCACGCGTATTCTACTCTCACCTGACGTCAAGAAGCTGGCGACCTGCAGCGCCGACCACACGGCAAAGATATGGGAGGTCAAGAACATTGAGCCCTCCACGGACCCGGAACCCAAGCCTTACCCGCTTGAGGCGACCCTCACCGGCCACCAGCGCTGGGTCTGGGACTGCGCCTTCAGCGCTGACTCTGCCTATCTGGTGACGGCCTGCTCGGACCACTACGCGCGACTTTGGGAACTGCATAGCCAGCAGATCATTCGCCAGTACAACGGGCACCATAGAGGAGCGGTTTGCGTTGCGCTCAACGATTATTCCGAGACGCGATGATTCAGGCATTGGGTGCTGTCAAGATTGGTTGGCCGGAGAATGGCGTTGGGTCCGTGTGTTTTGGTTGTTTAAAGATGTGTTGATGATTGCTCGAGAGGTTTTGTATGCTCCTCGCATGGCAGGCTAGCTGTTCCCCATTGTGTATGAATGGCAAGTGTTAGACTCAGACATGAAGTTCTATGTTGTAGTGTCTTTGCGGTGATTGGTTCTGAAACGATGCCGAAGCAAAAAGGGAGTGAAAACTTGGCACACCAACTAGGCTCTTTGGCATCTTAATAGCAGTCTCAGAGTAAGAGAAAGGTCTAAAGGGATGAGGAATTCTCCTAAGTCTCTTCTATATGTCTCTTTAATCCTTACCTAGGTATGCTAAGATGAACATGCGGTGAATATGTGCCACACATGTGCCAACCAACAACTCCCACCAAAACTATGACACTACAACCCTCCTGACGGGATGTTGTGCATGACATGAAACGTATTTGATAATATAGTCCGATACGATGATACCGGGCCAGGTGTGGTTGTCGAGGGCATGAAGAATAATTCGGTCAAGGTCACAGTAGTGGTTCAAGAAACTATGAAGCAGCAACTCGATTACTCATGCTAGATACAAAGCTAACGGATCGCTGCAGATATCCGCATGTAATTGCATGGGTAGAGTCAAAATTATTCGCCCATCTTGTTGAGGCGGTCCTTGGCAGACTCCTTTGCCTCGTCCGAAGCGTTGGGGTTGCTCAGGGTCCTAGAACTTGGTTAGTACAGCCCTACACCTCTAGAAACGAAGAGACTCACGACTTGAGACCACCGGCAACATTACCAGGGTTCTTCTCCTTGTTGTCACCGGCCTTGGGGACTGACGCGCGTGTTAGAATCGGTTTCATGGTCAGAAGATGAAAGTTCTTTACCGTTGCCGTCGTTGAACTCCTCATGGAGGACCTTCTTGGAGTGCTCCTTGGCCTCCTGGGAGGTGTTGGGGTTGTTGATGGTAGCCTTGTGGCCGCCGGCGATCTGAGCATCGGTCATTTTGATGGTTGTGGGTGGTAGGTTGGAGTTGATAGAAGTGGTTGTTGTTGCTGTTGCTGCTGTAGGATTGCTGTGTTGATGAGAATGATGAGAGAGTCTCTATCGAAGGACAACGTCCCATTCTTATACTTGGTCCTCGACACTCATTCTCGCAGATCGCCGATGTGCTCTTGAACGACCACCGTGAAAATCGACTTCATTGACGCAATTGATGACCTCCTCGATCCTCTAGTTCATCTGTTCCGGCGGTGAAGCTACTGGTAGTCTCGCGCATTTCACGACCTCCTACTCGCTCGATCACGGAGAGTCCATTCTGGAGACTGTGCCGTCCGCCAGAGTGGTGACGTGTGGGCGTGTCCGGGGTAAGACTTCTACAGGGGTTCTTTCTCTCGGTCAGGAACAAACACTCCTTACCTCCCCTTGCGTGCCAGTTCGTTCTCTATGGCATCAGTCATCTTCGGCAAAAGGCGTGCCCGGGAGATGCTACCTTGTGCGATCAAGGTTAGCTCCGATCCGGGCTACTGCGAGGCATCAGAGCGGCTTGTAAACACTGATGGCCTGTGAGTTATTAGGCAGACGAGGAAGAGTCCTCCATCGAGATTCACGGTCAATAGAAGAACTTTGGTTCACCACCGTGATGCAGCAGATATCATAACGCTCACCAACGTCGTAGTCCAGGGGTTAAAGTTGATACTGTCGGGTTTGGGGGCCTAAGATGTGAAGTCATGACGCATCAATTTTGACGGTTGATCAAAAACAACACACACTTGCCCGTTGTAGAAACGGCTGCGAGATGACGGGTTTTGTTTTCACAGAGAAAGACGCCAAAAAGCAAAGAGAAAAGAGACGGGAGACGCGGGCTGCTCCGTCGATGAATCATCATGGGCGCGTTGTGCATGACGTCGAGACGTGTCTGGTGCTGACACGAACACTGCGCGAAGTCCCGTGAATCTGCACACACAGCAGACTACTGTGTGAATCAAGGTTCAGGTGAGATGATGAATGAGAGGTCAGAAATTGTCCTCTTGAGAATGTCTTGTGATGGGTTTGAGTGGTAAAGAAAAAAGGGACAAGAGTTCAGCCGAATGCAAGAGACGAGCTGAGATGATACTGTAACACGGCTCGGAGGTACGCGACCATGTCAGACCTGATCTCACAGAGTTTCTCGTAAAGGAGATGGCCGTGGTGATCGGTCATTGCCGGATTATGTGCATCTCTTGTCACTGAGAGAAAAGGGGATTGATGATAGGGATAGCATTTGGTCCTTCATCAGACAAAGGCCGCAACCAGTAAGCCAATGACCATCGTGATCCCGGATATGTATGTTGATCCGAAACTCTTCCAAAAAGAACTGACCCAGGCGACCTTTTGAGCGCCACGTCGATCAAAGAGCCCAACTCGAGTCGGCGTGTCCGCGTCAAACCCGACGAATCAGGGTCAAGAGGTGCACCCTGCGCGGCTCTTGGCCATGCGTCCATCACCAGAAACCTCCACCCGCACGAGGTCCCGGCTAGAAAAGATTGGATGAGAGAGGCCTACCACGGGCTGTAGTCGGAGTGTTTTTCAAGACGGCACATGACGTCGTGTAAGAACCTTATACCCCATGTCCAGCTGAGCAGGGATCTGAAGAGTGAGCGGACCCAAGCGCCCGGGGCGGTCTGCATGACTTGACCAGAAGAATCCGTTGGAATGGTTGATGTCGATTGTCAGAAAAGAAACAGAAGAAATGCGGCTAAAAACTTCAGCGCAGCCAACCACGCGGCGTGTGGGGGAATAGCAAGCCACGCCCAAGCCCCCCTGAAGGAGGAAGATCGGGGGCCGTCTCCATCCTGTGTCTGGACCCCTGTAGCAAATAGCGTCAGCTAGAGCGAGGCTGAGGCCGGCCCGCCACCTCCAATAATAGAACGCATCTGGCATCTTGTGTCGATGACATCCACCTTGGATCAACACCATCTACAACTCCAAACTCCGCTCACAGGCCTCACAGGGCTGCCAGACGAAAGCCCTCCCAGACGCACGAGCCTCCTGTTCCCTCGTCTCTCTCTTTCATTCTACACGCCCCCCCCCCCCCCTGGACTCCACGCATCCATCCTTCCTTGAGCCTAGAACAATCATGACCTCAGACGACAAGCCCCCAGTCTTCAACTACATCCTGAGCTTCATCCTCGTAGGGCTTGCATGGGGCTTCACGACCCCTTTCATCCGCCGGGCCGCCCAGTCGCACAACCCTCCTGCGCATCCGGTCCTCGAGAGCCCTGCCATCCGGGCCAGCTGGCTTAAGTCCAAGGTCTACGGGGCATTCTTCGGGGTTGTCGATCTCCTGAGGAACCCTCGATACGCCATCCCGCTGGTGCTCAACCTCACGGGCAGCGTGTGGTTCTTCCTGCTCATTGGCAAGGCCGGTAAGTCTACTGTCTCTGATGGGCGCCTGTCAGAAGAGTGTCGATCCTCCCAACTAGTCTAGACCAGCCGAAGTTGACAGGTCGCCACCTCTAACCTCTGTATCAACCGCTGATGACGGCAATTGTCCAGAACTGAGCCTGACGGTACCCATTGTGAACACTTTGGCGTTCCTCTTCACCGTTCTCGGTGATTGGTACGTTGACGGCAAGGTAATCAGCCGAGGTGAGTGTTTTCAGCGCCCATTGTTCAGGGGTTGTCTCTAAACGTCTACTCCAGATACCGCAGTTGGGATGGGTCTCATGCTGGGCGGTATCGCCTTGTGCGTCCAGAGCAAGCGTTGATATATATCGACCTTTTTATGTCTAACATGTATGTTATGATTCTTCATGCACAAATGTCAGTCCGGTGTCTCCGGATTGGTTACCGCCGTTTGCGGCATGTTGATGCGTGACTCCACCGCAAAGCCTCCTACACCTGGAGGCTTTTGTTGAAGATGCAAAGATATACTGTCAATTCAAGTCTTCTAGAAACTATGAATAGAGAAAAATTGGTGGATTTTTACATCTATGCCAGACTTGTCTTGAGTCAATATTTCGTGATAATTGCAAGCTGGACGCACCTTAACACGTTGGAGCACCTATATGCCACCAGCTTACCATGATGCGCATACTCGCTTAAAAGCAGGAACAACACCTTTTATGGTAAACGGTGCATATATTAGACCGCCATATGCCACCACGCCAAGAGTATACATTAGCGCGTAAGGATGTCTGTCCAGATACACTCAGGGTGGTCACTTGTTCGTCATCTAGACGTCAGATGGTTCAAAGATGGCAACTTAATTGCTCATGTTGATCTTCTGCAGCGGCTTCACTCCTCATAAGATAGCCCAAACAAGGTAGAGTAATTGTTCATGTTGATTCTTCTGCTCCTGGCAGTAGTTGTATTACAATGGAGCCCAGCCCCATGTTGACCCCCATTGGAGGAGGAACCCTCTCTCTATCTCTTTGGATATGATGCCCATGCCAGATTGCAAATGCCATTTCATGACCATGAATAAAAAAAAAGGTTCATGAATCTTTCTCGGTCGTGAGAATGTCGAACAGAAAAACACACTTGGTTCTCCTTGACCCCCCCTTTTTTCTCCTTGCGTGTACGTTATCCAGAAAAGAAAACCCGAAGATATAAAGAAAAAGAAGAACTCCGTGCGAAAAATGTTCCGGCCGTGGGGGTTTATCTCGTAAGAATCGTAGGCGTCAAGAATAGAAAATTCGTGTGAGGCGTTGGGTTGTTGTTTTTGTCGGTTCATTCATGAAGTTGTTGTTGTGTTGCTTCCGGGGTATCTTTGATCGCTCCATCACTTCTTCTTCCCCCCTTCAAGCCATTCGTTCATCGGCGTGCTCGAAGCCAGCGGAGCACGCTTCGAAGGCTGGGGTCTTCGGCCGTCCAGCGGCCCATTCCGTCGTCCGAGGCCTTGAGCTCGGCGTAGATTACTTCGTCGCTGATGGCTGCCAGTTCCTAAACACAGAGGCGGTCAGTTGGGAGCCTCCAAGAGAAATCGAGAAGACGGTCGTACCGTTCGAAGTTGGCGGTCGCAGGCTCGGAGTTGCGACTGGTTTCTCGATGGTGAGCCGCTCTGCAGCACCTGTCGTCGGTATTCGACCCATCGTTGCGCCGCTGCTTGACGAAGATAGATCTTCTGTCCCTCGTGTCGTCTTGCGTACGCGTCCAGAAGAACCCTTTACCACGATGGTCAGCCTCGAAAACCCCTTATCCTGCACGAAAAACACCTACTGCTTGAGCTCGGCCTTCATCTGCTCGTCCTCGCCGCCAGGAGGGTTAGGCACGCTCGTGTCCGCCGCACATTCCAGAATGTGCTGTCCATCCAGTGCACACTGGCGGAGAGCGGCCCAGCCCTCGGTGTAGTAGTCACCCGTGTCCTCGGGGTCGACAGGGGCCGCGGCGATGTAGTACTGCAGCGTTCGGAAATCGGAGAGAACCTCAGCAACCCGTGCTGTGCGATACTCGTTCACTGTGGGGAGGCAAGGGTTTCACGAGTCAGTGCTTCTGAGCTGCTGTAGGGAGGGTCGGGGGAGATGGGATGGGAGGGGCGGCGGTGCAAGGCTGCGGCCTGGGGAACCAATTGTTCTCCCAGGAGAGCCGCCAAGGTTACTGGATACGACGTACATCCGTCCATTGTTATAGAGATTCCGGAGTGGTAGAGAATGTGTAGAGAAAGGTCCAAGAGTTGACTAGGAATGGTTGAGAGTCGTGTGTCGGTCAAGCCGGTAAAGGTCGAGAGATATTCCAAAGGGATATATATAATTGCGATTTTGTTGTTGCAGAAGAAAGCAAAGTTGGTAAAAGGTCGAATGGTAGACGGAGGAAAACAGGCAAGGAAATGATTATAGAGACTTTGTCATGCCGATCACTGGACAATTGAGAGAAGCCGGTTCTTCAAATGCTGCTTGACTGAACAAGTCACAACACGATTCCATCAACCGACTTGGGCATCCTTTTTGTATATCGTGATGGTCCGTCGAAGGCCTCCCGACGGGTAGTCCCCCCCCTTCGGAGAAAAAAGCACAAGGAACCACAAGCCTATGCTCCGGAAAGGGATCCATCTCCTAGAGGAGAGACGAAGGCGAGCTGCCAACAGCCTTTCACTCTTTGCACCCCACCAAAACGGGAGCGAACGGCTACTAGGGGCCACCCCCTCCTTAGCTTGGTACAGTAGACACACAAACGAAGACGACACGACATCCATCACAGACCCGGCAATTGAGCCAGCCTTCCCCTGCGGGCCACCAGTGAGAGGGTCGGGAGCGCTGCCTCCACCCGGCGGGTGGCAGGGTCCTATCCAAGCTGGAAGTGAGGAGCTCAAACACACAGACGACCCTGGACGAGCTGTGGCGAAAACCACTTCTGTCGAACCGACGACCGAAGCCTCGCCCTCAGCCCTATCCCACCCCTGGCAGCAGCATAGTTTAATGCAGGGCCCGTAGGATGGGCACGTCATGGGTCATGGGAGGTGTAAGGAATTGGGAGCCGTGAATGGTGGACAAGCCACTCTCCGCGATAGGCCTGCATGTCCGAGAGAGTTTCTGAGGTGTCCTGGAGGCTTCTCCTTGGCTTCGGCCGGCAGATACACCCACAAAGCCTCGTGTCACCAACCCTGGATGGGGATAGAGACGCCGAGACGCGGTGCTGCTTGTCTGAGCCGCGTGGGTCGGGGTCATTTGCGAATCGAAAGGCGTCGATTCCCTTTTGCTTTCTTTACAAAGCAGAAAGGGCCGGGCTGTGTCCACAAATCTACCAGATGAGAGATAGGTACCGGACTGTAGTTACAGGGGTTCCAGAAGAGGGGGTGGATTGCGGTCAGAATGACCAAGTACCTAACGTGGTAGCCAAACTTGACAAGCGCGCCAAGTATCGTGCCAAACGTCGCTGGTACAAGTTGAAAGGCAGGGTATGTCGGTTCAGTGCCTGATAGTCCGCAGTCCGGCGCGGACTGACTGCAAGTACATGTGCATGTGGTGGTGGTGGTAGTGGTGGGTTTCTGCGGTGGGTGGAGTTTTCGTGGTAGTGGCGCCGGCTCAGCTATGTCGAGCCACCACTAGTCGCGCCAAAAGAGGAAAGGGCTTGGGGCTCTATTGCGGGATAGTCGGCTGGGCGGGACCAATAGGCGCGCGGATGACGCCTAGGGCAACGGTTTGGGGCGAGCTGAGGAGGAGCAGTTTGGAAGAGGTTGGAGGCGTCTAATTGGCCAGATGTGGTCGTGTCGCTAGATCTGGTCAAGCCTACGAGAAAGAGGCCGTCTGAAAACAAGAGGGAATGTAACCCTAGGACACTCAAAAGAAAAATGTAGGTTGAGAGAAATAAAACACTCGCTGCGCTGCACTGCACTGTCAGGGGGGCCAGCAGGCTGAGTCAAATCCATCGCGGTGACACCGATTGTGAGAAATTACAGGTGGTGATGATGGAGTTGAGGGTCATGAATGGAGGCACGAGTGATACAGACAGCTCCCATCACGATGCTGTACTTGCCGAATCGGGTAGGTGTCAAGTGTCCTGACGTTGGCTCAACCCTCGATGCAGGCCTCGTGAGGCGCAGGCTCAAGCGCAGGCACAGACACAGACACACACAAGCTCGAGCGCAATCTCTAGATCTCCTGAAACATTACTACACCACTGCATGCATGCATCTTACTGCTTATCATCCATCCTTCTCCATCTTCCAGCTCGGCCGGGTTCTTTCAACAAAAGCCCGAGATCATAATCGTCCGTTCCCTGCATCTTGTCTGTGATCTAGGCTGGTTCCATCGACGTCAAAGAGCCGCCCGCCAACTGTGGCGTCACGCTTCTATTGTTTGCATGGCGCCGTTTATTCTTGAGGCCGCCTCTTTTTGTTGTCTCTCAACGTCTTTGCTGCCGCCATTCGCCTCCACCAACAGTTCGTTCACCCGTTGAAACTAATGTTAGCTGTTTGTACCGTTCGCCTCCCGACGGCCTCATCACGGCTCCCCTTCCCGCTCCCGCTCCCGCTTCCCCCATTGTCTCGTCGTGTGCTTCGCTCTCATCCTGGATTGGACGTGAAATCTTCTTCTCAGCGCCCCTCGGAGGCTCAAATCGGCGCTTACCGGAGTCAGCCAAACTGCCTCCCAGGACCCTCCCAGCCCCCAACCGAGAGACTGGCCAGGGCCCCCCTGTAGACAGATCCGATCGACTGGAATGCCTTTCAGATGCTCCTCTTCAAGCCCCCTCAAGCCTCTTTTCGTAACTGACGACATCCATCACACCCGCACCATTTCCAAGCGCAGAATCGACGCCAGCCATCGTTCACCCTGGACCCACCACGCGACTCGGGAGCCCTCCTAGTTCCAAGGTCTCGGGCTGCTAGTCCTTGGCGCAAGGCATACTCGCCCACCATTGGGCTATCAGGCGCGCCCATTCACTTGTCAGTTGCTCAAACCGAAATGAAGACCTCGTCAGAATCTATTGCACATGGTTTGGACGCCTACCTAGCCAGACACCTTGAACTAGGACCCACGCCACACCACGACGGCATCCAAGTTCCTGATCCCCATGATCCAGCCTCCTGCATGGCCCACGTTCTTGGAAGCAGCACGCACATCGTGTCTACTTGCTTGTTGCATTACATGCTGTGAATCAACTTTCTGCCCTTCTAGACCAGGTCCATCGTCCCATTCATCGTCGGCGGCGCTTCTTCTATGATATCATCATTCTCTCTGTCCGCTCAGTCCTTCTCAGCAATAGCTTGTAACCGGTCGTCAATCTCCTCCTCGGTCAAAGTTCTGAACCCTGAGTAGGTTCCCTCCTCACCGTCGGCTCGCGGGCCGCCCACGATACCAATCTCAATCTCCCCCTTCTTGAAATCCATGCTCAGGACGGTGCTCAGCGTCGTAATGGCCAGCTCAACCACATCCTCCCAGGAACCCTCGGCGTGATCCTTGTTGCGCAGCTTCTTCTCGAGGTGGTTCAGCGCTTCCTGCTGCTTCGGGCCCGCCGCGGTGCCCTTGTAGCCGATGTAGTATCCGGCAGGGTCGCACTTGAATAGCTGGGGACCATATTCCGAATCGAGTGCGATCAGCGTCGTCGCGACGCCGTAGGGCCGCATGTATGCCTGGGGATGATGTCAGCACATGATTGGCCACTCTGTTTTGACCGCTAGAGCATGCTTACTCGCTGAGTGTAGACCTGGCTGATGTTGGCCAAGCGCTTCGCCAGGGCATCAGCTGGCATCTCGTAGCCGTACTTGTATCGGAACTCTGCCGCCTCGCCCTGGGCCCTTTGAGCAAAAGCTCGGGCATCCGCGATGGATCCTGTAATCACGCATCCGACCGAGGGCGAGATCTGGAAGATGTGGGAGACGGAGGCAGGGTCGATAAGCTTATCCTGTTGCCTGGATCAGTCTTTGATCTTGACATCTCATTCGAACACTTCCAACATACGGGGACCTTCTTCTGGGACAGGACAACGGCGCAGTCCTTGCCTCTCACACCGACAGACATGATGTTGGCTGCTGTGATCGCCTTGAAGGCGTACTCTGTTCAAGATATCATGTCAGTCTCGAGAATAGGCGCTCGTCAACGTCATCGAACAAGGGAGCATCGTGGGGTTGGCCTTGCTCGGGATCGATGGGGGTGCTCGCATACCAACTTGGTACAACCGACCATTGTCGGCGAAGATGGTGATGTGTCGGTCGTATGCGCCGGCTGTGATAATTGAAGGTTAGCTGAGGCTCTAGATGGATGGATTGCGGGTAGGTAATAGCCTGACGTACCCGACATTGTGGAGGATTCGATGGGTTGTGAAGGTCGGTGTCGGACAAAATTAGGCTGCGAAGCTCAAGCAGAACACTGTAAGTCCTGGATGAGGAGATTCAAGGTGGAGGTTGACGATGTGGTGGTGGAGGGGAGCTGTTGCTGGTTGAGATGGTAGTCGACGCGTTAGCAGGAGCTTGCCTAGAGGCTAGAGCACACGAGGCAAGCAAGCTCAGTGGGAAGGCTGAGTTGATGCCTCGTCGGATTACTTAAGCCTCAGGCAGAACAGTTCGGGGGACAGAATAAAAGACCACCGTCATTCTCATATGTGAGCACCATGTCTGGGGATATTGCCTTTCATAACCTTCAAAAGGTGTTTTTCATCAATTTTTAATACCAAAAATCTATTAATTATATGATATTTTTATCATAAAGCCGGTAGTATAACCAGCGAATGAAAGCCATCAACACATAACTCCCCTCTATAATTATGTCGTCCTAGCTCTTATCTTATCAGCGACCATCCGGCTCCACTCGTGATATCTTCCAGATCCATTCAGAAAAAAGTTGCAGCCAACAAACATCAAAGGAAATCCGGCCCGCAACAACACGACACTCTGCATATCGACCTTGCACTCGCGCTAGAGGTCCTGCATCCATTGGCAATTCTTACAAACCGCTTCCTTTCCCGTGCTTGGCTGCTATTGGCTCCCATAGGCCAGTGTCAACAACAAGTCCACCGCTCAGCAGCAGCTAGAAGAAAAAATTCAAGACCCCGGCAACCGCGAAAAAAGGTCCAGTTCAGGACGCGCAGAGCAGAGAAAAAAAAAAGACTGGCTTTCGAGGTCAGAGCTTGGGTCTCTACGCTGCATCATCCTCCCCTCTCGCTCCCGTTCGTTCCCTAGCTCCTCAGAAACACCATCTCCCACACACAATGTCTTCGTCCACAGGGAACGCGCCAGCGCAGCAGGTGCCAGCGTGGAAGAGACTGGGCCTCAAGCTCAAGCAGCCATCTGCTGCATCCGAGCCCGCAAGCACCCAAAGCTTTGGGCACCCAAGCACCACCCATTCGGCCACAAAGAGAAAACTCGACGCCCCGCAGGCTTCCAATTCCTCCCAGGTTGCTAAGCGACCACGCCAGCATGAGACCACGGCAGACCGGAATGGACAATTAAAGAGGCAGAAGTCGGTCACCTTTGCCGACACACCTTCCAGGAGCACAAACGCCGGCGTCGCCTCCAAGTTCAACACCCCGACAAAGATCCCCAAGCAAAGCAAGGCCAAGAGCAAAGGCCCCGCCAAGAAGGAAAAGCCCCAGGCTCCCACGGACCTCAAGCCTGCCTTGGAGCATCTGAGACTCTGGAAGACGGCTCGTGATAGCTGGAAGTTCAACAAGATCCACCAGAACAACCTCGTCAAGCACGTTTTCGATGCCGACAAAATCCCCGCCGCGGACATCGACGCCTTCTACGACTACATCCAAGACTTGAAGGGCTTCGTAAGGATGCGCCTGCGAGATACGGCTCGGGAGATTAGGGACCAGGACCAGTCCGAGGGGGCAAAGGCCTTCCCCGAGGGAACCAAGGATCTCGAGGCCACTCAGCAACGATATGAGACGGTACTTGCCAAGTATCTGGAGAACCAACCCGTAGGGACCAAGAGGAAGGGCTTCACAGAGGTTGACTACCTCTCTGATTCAGACGATGACGCCATTATTATCCAGCGCCTCGTCAAGCGCATGAGAGCTGAGCTGATCCTCGAGGAGCTGTCCGACAGCGATGACACCGAGACCAGCACAACCTCCTCTCAGACCATCACCGCCAGCGACAACAACGCCACGACGACGACAGATGCTGATAAGCGTGTCAAGCTCAATGAAGGCACTGGAAAGCGGAAGCGGAAGTTGCGTGTCAACATGGACGACAGCGACACTAGCAGCTCTGAGTCGGAATCTGACTCTGACTCTGATTCAGACAGCGACTCTGATACGAGCAGCAGCGGAAGCTCGTCGTCCGAGTCGGAGAATGAGGGTCCTGCTCGGCCTTACCGACGCCCAGGTGAAGAGGACTCGAGCGACTCTTCATCGTCTTCAGACGACACCAGTTCGGAGGAGGAGGACTCTAGCGAGGACGAGTCAGATGACGAGTGAAGAGTTGATGATACCAGGACACCATGCCATGACAATGAGGGATGATGAGTGTCGGCGTGGTGTGATTGGACAGGCTGTAACAATTATGTTTGGATACCAGTTCCCTGTTAGATACCCGCGGAACCTGTTTGTCACTCTGCTTGTATGTATAGTGGCTTAGTTACTTTTGGAAAAGTTGGAACATAGATGGATGCTCCAACGAGCACTTTGATAACGGGCTTGCATGACGCACCTGGCATTTATTGTATAAGTGAACCTAGCTGTACAGTTTCGTGAAGCCCTCTGCGGGAGGCTGAAGCCAGTTCCTCTCATCGTAGTCCCTCTCCTGTCCCTCGATAATGTGGAATGTGTAAATGATCCTTCCCTTCTGGCTGGTGTTCCTCTCGCTCTTGTGCAGCAAGTTGCCATGGATAAGAACCAGATCACCAGCCTTGACCTCGCCCGGAACGTAATCGGCCTGGGATTCCGGCGCAGCACCTCCATATCCTTCCTTTGCCGGGAACCGCGGACCGTCATTGTCCACCATCTCGGTACCAACATTACCAGCCTTTCGCACCAACCTCTTTTCGACAGGCGCCCAGCGATGCGATCCAGGCAGGAAGCTTAGACATCCATTCTCAAGCGTCGCATCCTCAAGAGCATACCAAAAGCCCACAGCCGAAGGTGGCTTCGTGTACAGGAAAGTCGAGTCCTGGTGAGGAGGCACGGCACCACCAATCTCGGGCTGCTTGCAGATAACCATGCTCTGGAGGCATCGCGGATCCTTGAAGCCGAGGCTCCGGGCGACAGCGGGCGGGCTGACGCTACTGGCGTCGTGGTCAAGCAGACGGGCGAAAGGCGGCGACAGAGCGTGTAAATAGTGACCAATCTTGTTAACAGCCCGGGCCTTAGGCTTAACGAGCTTGCCGTCGTCGTCAAAGGCGTCCTCCTCGAAGAAGAAGCGGACCTTGTCGCCAGAGGTGAGGAAGTAGTCATCCCCGACATGGTCGCGCTTCTCGCCGGTTGAGAACCGGGTCAAGGGGTGATCCTCGAGAGAAAAGGAGTCGAGGAGGCGATGAGTTTCGTCTAGGAGGGAGGTGACGGTAGAGCTAGAGAGGGCTCCTGGGAGGATGAGATACCCGTCGCGGTTGAAGGCGTTGAGCTGCTCGGCCGAGAGTCCAGGCGTAGATTCCGTTGCCATTGTGAATTTCCCCTGATATAGGCTGTTCTGTTACAAGTCGAAATGAGGATTTGGGGAAAGCAGTTGGCAAGTGTCGTTGATAGATTTGTAGGTGCTGAGATGAGGTTGGCGATAAGTGAAGTTGATATCTTTGGCTGTGAGTGGCACAAGGTGGGGGAGGGGCCAACCCCGCCTGCATCATCACTTGGATGCCTCACACCAAGGCAAACAACGTCGAGGCCTCCCAATACGAAGCTATATCTATTCATGCTAGTACTGGGCTTCGGCAAAAGCCTACCTAGCAACTGGGTGAATAAAGGAGGCATCCAGTATGGATGCACATTCACAATCTTCAATGACCGACCTAACCATCACATAGAGAGCTAGAAGATACTCTATAGGAATTATCCTAAATATTTGATCCCTTCACCCTAAAGTAGGATTGCAACAGTCAAATTGAATGAGGAGATGCTGGGGTATTTGCCTAAGGTTGGCCTTAAAGGCATGTCGATCACTACCTCGCCTGCAAGCCTGAAGCTGTTCTCATCCTGCTTGTCCTCATCCCCTCCAGTGTTAGGAGCGGCCTGTGGTGCCTGAATAACACCATGTACAGACTCATACCAGCGCACCCAGGCCATAGACCATGCCCTCTAGTCTCTCCACCCGATCCGCGACAGCTCTATCTTGTTTGGGAGGTTGCGGCCGGGGATGTCATCAAGATTTTGCCTTCTTTTGTGCCAGCCATGACGGTTACGACGCGCCGAAGGGAGGAGGTTGACGGTTAGACGGGTGCGGGAGTAGAGGGCGAGGCCGGTGATGAGAAGGAAGCCATCCGCAGTATCTATAGGAATGAGCAGATAGACTTGATGAAGTTGATGCATAACTTACCAACACCATATTTGAGCGTCCCTTGACTCATAAACAAGATGTTCACAACCGACTCCTTACTGGACTCAGCAGCACCTGACTGTATTGCGCTGGTGTCTGATCGTAGTTGGTGAAGGGCGGTGTTGATAGAGGAGACTGAAGTCTCCAGGTCGGTCAATCGCTATTTTGTTATTAGTATATGGGAAGCCACATGTGAAAGATGAGATAATACTTATAGGAGTCATGGTAACCATCCCAAGGCTAAGAGCATTGGCCTGCGCGTTGAAGTTCTTTTGCGGGCAGCTGGATTGCAAGTGACCAAACTTATGGCAGTAATGGCGCTTGAGCTCGCTCAGGTCTCTCTTCACCTACACAAAAGGTTAGATAAAACATGAGGGCAAGGCGAAAGGACATACATTGTTGGTGGCGAGGAGAGGGCATCCAAAAGAAAACTCCAAAAAAGAACCAAGAGGAACCAAAACAAAAGGAACCAAAAAGAACCAAAACACAAGGTGCCCCGAGCCAGAAGATATCAAAGCCACAAATATCGAAAGGAAGAGATGTAGCGGGTCGGTTGGGAGGATGAGTTGGATGGAAGATGGTGGAGATGAAAGAGGAACAGAGGAGGGGAAGGACGAAGGTAAGAGGAAAAGTTGTGTGCCCCTAAGTCTTAGGATCCCAGGGCAAGACACAACCTCGCCCGCTCCTGGGTCCTAAGACTTACCTAAAACCAAGGTATCTGGGTTAGGACCGAGCCTCCCTCACTTTCCCAAGTAGCATCGACGACGAGAGCTGAGCCAATGGTCCACATCCATTAGCTGGCGACAGCGCCTTAAACCATGCGACTGAAGAGAAGGAAGGGGATGCTCTGAGTGTATCAAGCATACGTAATTGCAGCTAGGCAAAAGACAAGGCCCTCAAGAGGATCAAGTTGACAGTTTTTCGAAGTGTCTACGACCAGGCCAGCAACAGGACTAGGTAGGTATCAAGGACGATATGCTGTACATAAACATGAGCCATGACATGAGCCTCGTCGCCTCGCTCGCCCAACATGGCAGTCCGAGCTCGAAGGGACTAATGACGACGGTCGCTGCAGAGAGGAAGGCGCAAGTGTAGATACCAAGGGTGACAGCTGTGATGATGAATGTCTCTTAAGATCCATCTGAACTCAAGTAAGCAGGGTCCTTTCAACGGCATGGACCTTTCTAACTAAAGTGGAACGGCTGGCGGGAGCACGTATTTGGTACACCAACTTGACTTTGACATCCATCATGCCTTTGAGGCCAACCTTGGACAAATACCTGTCAGCGTCTCATCACTCTATTTGAGTCTTGTAATCCTAATTTAGCATGATTCCTATCAGTACCCTTAGAGGAGGATAAGCTAATGCCTTTGACTTGAACTACCTAGCTTGATGTCTGTAAACTTGAACAAAGTGAAATAACATGATGAGATGTGTAATTCATCAGGATTGAGAGGGTATTATATCACATTCTTGGTGTAAGTAGACAGTGCGCCGCAACAAATTGCACTGTCATATCGAAGTGGGTCTGAACTTTTTTTCGTGATGCCTCTAGCTCGTCTTAAATCTTTCACGACGCCAACTCTCATCACTGTGACACGCTCTTTCTTCACCCTCATACGTGACTCTACGGGTGAATCAACATGGCCCCTATCGAAGAGACTGGCGATCAATTCGCAGTCCTCCCCATAAAGATCCCAGCGACGCCATCCTACCCGGAAACGGCCATCCACGAGGTTCGCGTCCGACGAAATGCGCCCAAGATCCCAACGGCAAACGACTCGCGAAGTCTGTTCCTGAAGAACATCCCCGTGGACAGCACAGAACCCCACTTTCGCGCTGTCTTTTCAGAGCTCGTGGGCGCTGGGCGCTTCGAGAGCATCGCCTTCGAGGACGAGACTAGGAGGGCGCTCCCAATCGATCCCGCGCAAGCCATAAAGGTCACGGGCTTTGCGCGAAAGAGGAAGCGCGGCGACGTGGAAGCGGAGGAGCAAGACCGTGAAGAGCAGGCGGCTCAGCTGCCGCAGATCTGGACTCGTCGAGTACAGCGGAGTAGTAGCACAGCCATCGTGCTCCTCGCCGACGACAAGAGTGTGCAATTGGTGCTCAAGGCCATCGCGAAGCTTCAGAAGACAAAGAAGTATCCGTCATGGGGCAAGGGCGTATCTGACGACGTTCCGGCCCTCGGCTCTTCGTGGATTGCCTCACATCTGCAGCTCTCGCGCGTCGACAAGCCAGCCACCCAGAAGGCTGTGCACGCCTTCTTCAACACCTTCAACCGCAAGGAGAAGGAAGCGGCTGAGCTGGCCAAGCGCCTCCGCAACGAGCCTGACGAAGATGGCTTCGTGACAGTGACGCGTGGCGGACGAGCCGCTCCAGCTAGCCGCAACGAGGCCGAGGAGGCCAAGAGGCGAATGATTGAGAAGGACAGTAAGAAGAAGTCAGAGATGAAGGACTTCTACCGCTTCCAGATGAGAGAGAGGCGGAAGGCTGAGCAGGTGGCTCTGCTTAAGAGATTCCAGGAGGATAAGAAGAAGGTGGACGCGATGAGGGAGAAGAGGGGGAAATTCCGGCCTGAAACATGAAATCCATTGAGTCGAGAGAGAATCAAGTAAGTCAGCCTGGTGTGTTTCTTGTCCTTTGACTTGCCCCTTGATCTTTCATGATGACGTCGCGGGGCCATCGAAGCATGAAGGAAGTTTGAGGCAACTCGAGCTCCCCTCTGGATGCCGAAAAAAACCGCGATATTTCAATCTTCTCAACTTGTCTGAAATCCTTTCACTTTTCTTCGCTTTAGTGCCGGCTTTTCTACCCTGATAGGAGCTAACTCGGAGGCACAGCAGAATATCGGCTTGGCCGGGGCGGAGGCTCAAGTCAAGTTGCCTGGTGAGCTGCATACGTCCTCTGGACGACGACTTGGTTCCATCTGCATGGTGAGAGCCGCGCTGTGGAGAGGCAAAAATTTGACTGAGATGCCTCCACTACGGATGGAGGCAGAGACGAACTCCTTAGCCAGGCTTCTCCTCAACAACCGAGAAGAATCCTCACGATGGCCCACATGAGGGGATTCCAATGCTACATAGGGGTCCAGGAGCCCCAGGAGCCCCAGGAGCCCTAGGTGGGGAGAAACGGTTATCAGGGTAACCCTTGAGGCCGTTGAGCCGTTCCGGCAGCTCGGGTGTTAGCCTTGAGGCTGGTGTGGACCCGTCACGATGACAAGTGAGGGGGAAGCTTCGATTGGATCCGACGATTGATCGGGCATTGACAGCTGGAAAGGTGTGTAGACGTCAATATAAGCCCCTGCATTGACCGCTTGTACCAATTCTTTTTCTGGATTGCTTCGTGTCTCTGTTGTCGTGTCTTTTGGCCGTCTCATGTCAAGGCCTTTATGTGAGGACAACGTCATGATGGACGGGTCCCCTGCAGCAAAAAATGTTTGTTGTCTTGACCGCCTCGACCCATTGACCCCTCCGCTCGCCCATAGACGCACGTAATAGCTGTGTCTGCTGCATATGGCCCAGTCTCTGCCGTAGAAACGCTGTGATCTGACCGACGGTCTTGTTGCCCAACATGGCGCTCTAGTCGGACGAGTGGACCTGTCGACCCAGGCGACGGCCCGCGGGCAAGGCCCCATACTCCAGTTCCAAGGGCGTGCGGCTCGAGGGGAGCAAATAGAGCATCATGTTCATCCTGCAGTGCCAACTGTCGAGGCTTGTCCCGCCAAAGAGGACCCTGGTAGAGGCGTGGCCTGGACCTTGGGAGCTGGGGCCTTGATGCGGCCCCTGCCTTAGTCATCCGTCCATTTCCTTTGTTCTTCAATGGCTTGGCCACTCCATTTGTTTACTTTGCAACCCCACATAGCAACCAACCCAAACAAAGGCGACCAGGAGCTTCAGCTTTTTCTGCTATATGCGCATTCATTCCCGATCGTTGGACAGTTTCTCAAAAGAAAGGTCACATCGAAATTAGATCAGGGACATGAGTATCGACGCTCCGACACTGCTTCAGACTCTTCCCTAAGCATGATCGACGCCGACAACCTTCGTACAGCGTCGCTGTACATCAACAATCAGCTCCTCTCGAGAGGACTCCTTCGCGATGGCCAGAGCATTGATTTTGCCAGTCCGGCAATGTTCGACGATGATGCTGCCGCGACAATGGGACGCATCGTGAGCGTCCTCAACGACTTGATTCTACGGCGCGATGTATGTAACCTCGTCTCCTCTGCTGAACGTCTACTGACTAGCTTAGCGCGACGCCGAGCATCGCGAATCGCTCTCTGCAACCATGCGAACCCTCCGCGCCGACAACCTCAAGCACACAAACGACATTGCGCGCCTAGCAGAGAAGCACACCGAGGCCAAGAGGAAGCTCGACATCGCCGAGGCGTCCGAGGCCTCCCTCAAATCGCAGATGAAGTCGGCTGATGCTGCTATCCGCGGCTTGAAAGAAGAGGTTGCCCGTACAAAGGGATTGGTCGCCCAGGCGCGGGCTGCTTGCGCAACCGATGTGCGTCGTCGCGATCGACAGATTGATACCCTCAAGAAGCAGCTCGGCGAAGCTGGTCGCGCTCGAGGAGCGAGAGGAAACCCTAGCGTGACCTCGATTATAGTCACAGGGGATGTTGGCGAGCAAAAGTCGTCCCCAGCACGAGGAGGAAGCACACAATCGGATGACTATGATCTACGCAACGAGACAAACTGTTTCCTGGCCAAGCTGGCCCAGAACCTTAGCGAGGAGAACGAGGCCATCCTGACCATAATGAGGAGGACGGTGAAGCAGCTACGCAACATGAGCGGATGGAGCAACGAGAATGAGGATGGCCTCGTTGTTAAGCAAGAGGGCTGGGAGGACATGGCCGCAGAGCTGGACTCTGTGCTGGACCACATGCGGACGATTCTCACCAACCCATCCTTTGTGCCCATCGAGGAGGTCATGGTCCGTGAAGAGGAAATCAGCCGCCTCAAGGATGGTTGGGTCAAGATGGAGAGCCGCTGGACAGAGGCCGTCCATCTAATTGATGGCTGGCGCAAGCGGATGGCCGCCAATGGCAGGCCCATCTGCGAGGAGGAGCTCCAGATGGGACTGCGACTCAGCCCTGTGCGCGTTAGAGACGTGGCAGAGACAAGACAGGCAGTTGGACTGAGACTCTCAGCTGTGGCTGAGGAGCCCGAGGACGATGTGGATGTCATGAACTCGCCGTGTCCTTCGGCGCACCGGTCCCCCCATATGCAGACCATCGACGAGTATGACCACGACGACCACGAGAGCGACCCTGAATCCGATTTTGACGACCATGTCCCCGTGGAAGAGTACGATGTGGAGGAGCCCAACGTTCAGATCCTTCAACAGTCAACAGGGGTGCCCTTCATGCAACATGAGCCCAACTCTTCTTCGCCTCTACCAGAACCCCCTCAGATGACGCCTCTACGAGATTCTTCATCAGCGGGCAACCGTGGCTCTGCGCGACTTAACAGATATCCCAAGAAGCATGGTGACTATACCACCATTGTTGAGGAGGATACCTGGGAGATGGCCGGATTGGCTGATCCTCTACCCATCCGAGCCAACCGGGACGCTCTGGACCGTGTCTCCTCTGCTTCATCCCTCGAAGAAGTCCTCTTGGTCAAGTCTCCGGAGCCCGCACCTCAGATGAGTGAGACGAGGGCATCTACTCCTCGCCGAGGAAGTCCCCGACGCAGTGATAGAGCGTCTACGCCCCAACAACAAACCCCTCGCCGCAGCGACAGAGCATCTACTCCTCAACAACAGAGTCCTCGACGAAGCGAGAGGGCTTCCACACCTCATCGAGACAGCCCTCGACGCAGCGTAGATCGACCCGACTCTCGATCAGGGACTGCGCCGCCATCTCCTAACCGCTCCCCACGCCGCACCGCCTCGCGTCTCCCACTACCTCGAAACATCGACCCGGCCCCTCAACAGAGCCCTCTCACAATGGCCACCATTGCCGCCAAGCTGGCTGCTTCTGAGCGAGAGGCCGACGCTGCCCGAGTACGGGCCAAACTCCGCGCTGCTCGTGGCACCCGTGGCGTCAAGAAGCCCACCATCACCAGGTCACAGCCAGAGCCAGAGCAGACAACACAAGAGCAAGACTCTCAGAGAAACGGGCTCGAGGACGTGGATCCCGTCAAGAGGGATCCCACGCCACCAGCAGAGGAGCATCAACTCAAGCCCGAAAAGAGACGGCGTGAACGACGAACAAGCAAGACGGCCTCGCGGCGGAGGAGTACACTAAGCCCGTGGGAGCTAGAGAGCTTGATCACAGGAAAGGTGCAACAGTGATGGGAAACGAAAAAAAGGGCTTTCACGTATTGATGACGACGATGCTACGAGTGTGTATGCCTGGGATATCCTTGGGAAAGCTTGGAGCGAAACGAAACATTGGTCTGGCGTTTGGTGTAATAGGGAGGTTGCGTGGGCTCATCGACAAGGGGCCAGTCAAATATGTAGTTCTCTAATGCATGAGACAATGACATGATACGAGGCGGAAGTTTGTATATCTAGATATTGAGATACTCAGCTGGTTTCTTGGCAATACAACACCTGTCTATATGCCTCCCCTGCCCCCAAAAACTGAGAGTTAGTTTGGTGATTATGTTTGAACTGGCGTCACGTTGAGCTTCAATGGGTACGTGATCATCAATTCCTAATAACACTTGACAAGAAAATCATCATCCGCGCCTGTCCTCCGTCTGTCTGAGCTCAGAACTGGCGCATTTGTAAAAGATAGCTTGTCCCTTCCCTTCCAGCTTTGCATAGTCCTCATGTTCACATAAAAGCCAGTAGTAGCATAAAGATCCATCCCTCAAAGCCCCGATTCTCCCTTAACTCCAATACCAGTCAGTGAGTAGAACTATCCCTCTTCCTTCTACAGCGTGGGGGCTGTGGCAATGAGAGCAGACATGACAGCGACGCCGCCCAGTGCTGCGTAACCGACCACCTCGGCGACACGTCGAAGACGCTTGCTTGGCGGGGCTGCCGCTGGCGTAGAAACTGCAGGGCGAGCCATGTTATTGACACGGCGCCTGAACCGAAGACGGGCATAGCGCGATCGGTCGCCTCGGGGAATCACTTCAGCGTGTTTCTCTTCCTCCGGTGTAAGCTGAGAAATGTCTTCGGCCTTTCTTTTCGAAGATCGAGGAGTCTCTGGCAGGTCGTGTGACGCCTCAGGTAGCTTGGACCCAGCATGCTCAACGTTGTGAGCTGGTTCTTCAGCGATATCGCTGGAGGGCACGGCCTTTTCGTCGGTTTTCTCATTGCCGCTCTGAGTCAACTCCAAGGGCTCCTCTTCCCTCTTGTCCGCAGTATTAGCATCAAGACCACCGTCGACATCATCCATGGCGTCAACAATAGCAGCAGGGGCATCCGTAACGACAGCATCGGCGCTATCAACAGTACCATCAGCAGCACCATCGCTGTCCTTCTTGCTGAGAGCGTACTCATAGGCAGATGATGCATCCAGGGCGGGCTCTTCTGTGGAAGAAGGCACCTCGGGCTCCTGAGGGGGCGTGTTGAGGAACTCGGCACCAGACTTTGCTAGGTCAGAATCAACCAGCTGGAGTCCTTCGCTAGTGTCGTTGTTGTGCGTTTCCTTCTTCCGCTTGGAGAAAGACGGAACTGGACGCAAACCCTCTTCTAGAGCATGCTTGTGGGGAGGCCTCCGGGAATCTGGGCTGGAGAGAGAAGTACTCTGGGGGACTGGCAGTGGTGTGTGGAAACGGGGCTGAGGCAGCTGCGAGCTACTTGCCATGGACAACGAGTCGGCCTTGTTTGCTTCGCGAGCAGCGAAGAATTCGTGCTTTCCTGTCTTCAGGCCCAGGATCTCGGCTCCCGACAACCCCTCCTGGTAAGGACGGGAGAACAATGGCTGTTGGGGAATAGTCTCCGAGATGGAAGGCAGCCTTGGGTGCACAACCAGGTTCCGTGGCAGAACGGCGACGGGGAAGGGGTTCAAGATATAATCCATCTGAGGGTTGGCTGTTCCACGGTTGACTGGTTGAGATTGTTCCGGTGCCGGGGCTCCCACGGGCGTGGCCTGAATCTCCTTGGCAAAGCTGGGGAGTGAGGAAGGCACAGTTACGCGACTCCCGACTTGCGAAAACTCCCACATATGGCCGGCGTCTTCTGGGTCCTCCTGGTCCTCCGGCTCATCCGACTCGTCCAGAGGGTCTTCGCAGTTGTCTAAAAACAAGTCAATACTGGCCAGAGTATCGAATTCTTGGTGATCCCTACATTCATCCTCCTCAAACTCATCACGCTCCTCAAAGTCCCGCTCGCTCATATCATCCGAATCTTCATCTTCGTCTTGCATGATGGCAGAAACAGGGGAGAATCCAACGCTCTCATCATCAGATTCGGTTCCAGGCAAACTCTCCGTGTCCATATCCGTCGACTGTGTCAGGTTGATATTGTCGACGTTTGAGAATGACCAGGGGTCACGGGGCGAGTAAGGAGCATCATATTCAGAATCCTCCATCGGGATAGGGACAGATACACGAGCCTGAGTTCTCGTCATATCTGAATCAGGCTTTGAGCTGGGAGAAAACAAAGCCTGGTGATCCACCTCATCCCTTACGTTGGACAGGGGATATTGATCCTTTGTCGTCAGATCGATTGGGGACTCGCTGGGAGACGATGCAGGAAATGCGGCGGGGAAAATCTTCATGGTGCGCAGGACCTCGTAGCTCTCGCGGACTTGTTCGTCTTTCTCGCTGTCCGAATATTCCACGTCAGTGTCATCGGGAACACTGAAAACCTTGGGTCGATCCTCAGGGCTGAGGCGATGGTTAGCTTTTCGGAGTAAATGGGAAGGGGCAAAGCTTACTCGACGGTGCCGAATTCTAGTCGGGCCTTCATCGTGCAGGGAGGATATCGTTCCATGCCTCTCTCAATAGGGATTCCAAACTTTACCATGTCGCCGGTGGCCAAGACTGAGTAGGAGCCTCGGAGCAATCGCTGCTCGTTCTTGAAGGTGCCGTGGAGGGATCCGTTGTCCTTTATGTACACCTTCTGTTGAATGGCCACATCAGCATAGGAAACCACAAAGTTTAAAAGGAAAGCTTACCTGCTTGTCGACGTCAAGCTTGAGTTCAGCATGCGTCCGGGACATGACAGCCGAGTCGAACCATGCATTGTTCTTCGCAGCCTCAAAGGTCGAGTTTCGCTTGCTCGTACGCCCGATCGCAATGGTAGGCTTCTCTTTGGTGAGGAAGAAGCGGCGATCAGGAAAGGCGAAGTCGGATGGGGGGTCGATGCTCTCGAGCGTGACCAGCACTGGCAAGGGTTAGGAGATGCCTCGACACGGGAGGATACTGGGGTTAGATTTTGGAGTTTCATCATACCTTCGTCGCGATACTGAGGTACTGCCATTTTGACGAAGCTCGGCGTGCGAGGCAGCCTTGAACAAGAAGTCAAGACGTGGTTGATTTATCGAAGTGGTGAGGGGTGTATCTCGGCGCAGTGCAGTGCAGTGCAGGCGTCTCCCGCTGAGGCGTACAGTAAACGACGTCAGCGGGGCCGAGGATGGGGCAGGTGAGACAGAGTAGGTTGGAGGATGAGGCCGAAACCATGCGCAAAGAAAGAAGAGGCCACGGAGATGAAGATGGAGAGAATGAGGAGAAGATGAGAAGAGAAGGCACAATGAAGATGAATGCAAGAGTAAGAGAGGGCGAGCGGATAGGTGACTTGTGAGGTGCTGAGAAGGGTCAAAGGTGAATCCGATCGAGGTGGGGCAGAGGTGCTGCGGTATCAGGCAGAAGGCAGACAGGTGACTGAGGGAGGTCCCGCAGGCAGCGATAAGCGGCTTATCGGAGCTCGGCGGGGGAGGTAGTTGGGTGGAGGGGTGACTGCGCACAGTGTGGCACACGGCTTGTCGAAGGATGCCGGAACGACTTCCTGCCTTTGGCCCATGGAAAGCAATAACATTCTATCATGATAATTTGGTCTTCGTAGATTTTTAACATACAATAGCTATGCATTTTTGCAACAAGCCTGTGCAATCAGTGACTGCTATTTCTTGACATCATACATTCTCTGAGATGCGGTTGATATGATACAGTGTGAACAGCCTGCTTGGGAGCTCCCTCCACACGGAGACTAGACCCATGTCCCTGGCTCGGAGCACCTGGATGTCTTGAAAGTGCTACTGCTCCTAGGTACCGGGTAAGCTGGCATTCAGTGCGCGGAGAAATTATTCTTAGAATTATGACTCCTCAAGAAGAGAGTTCATGCCGCCTTTTCTTTGAGAAGCTTAAACAAAGAAGCCCCGTTGCTTAAGAGCCCGAATGTTGGGAGCTTCTCAGGGCAGGGAGTACATACTTTAAGTGGTTTCAGGGTCTCAGCAGCTAAGCCTATTAGCCTGGTGAGTGGGCGTGTGCATGGGGGCGCACTGTACATGGCAGCACGGACTGCCGAGACAGCCTCGATTTAAACAACCCAGGAGATGGATGATTCTCTCACTCGGCCTTGAATTGCAATTTACCAACCTGGATGGATACACAGGGCACGAGGCTTCTCAAACCACAAACCTCGAGTATAAAGCACAGGACTCGGCTCAAGTAAGCGGGCTTTTGCATTTTAGCTCGGCGAGCAACCAGAGCTGACTGACATGATCGCCTCGATGCGAGGGTCGGACCGACGGTAACGAAGCAAACAGGCCATGAATGTCTAGGACAGAGATACAGCACAGTACGCAAATGGATCACCAAGGAGGATGGTATATAGGCAGGCTACGGATTCCAAGCTAACATAAATACGGCATGGCAGGTCGCTTTGGAGCCATCTCATCAATAATGCTACTGTAGATGATGAGCACCTGATGCTCGCTTGCTATCTGAAGTGGACTCTCTCCCCCGCCGTGCCACCACAACACCTATCCATCTCGACCACTGGTCAGTGAATCAGGCTCCAAGAGGGGAGATGGTTCGCAATAATCGCAATAGGCATCGCCAGGACCAAGGCACCGGCGGCTACCACGTTTCGCCCGCTTATTTGCGTAATTTGAGAGGAGATGCTGCAATCACTCAGGCAGTGAGGCTCACTTGCGTTGAGTGAAGCGAGCATGACCGTGCAAAACGACAGGCTTTCACACACGGCATAAAGCCGCAATCAATGAACATGGTTCACGGCCAACCCTGGCCCCTGAACAGACAACTCGATGCGGCCTCCGGATTGAAGCCTCCGTGCTCGAGCCGTTCTATGGCCAGTTTCACAAGGCACAACCAACATGAATCGCAAGGCCCTTGCTTCCCTATCCCCTGTTTCCTGTGGCATTTCTTGTCGGTCGCCTATTGAAAAGCTACACGCCCCGATTCCCTCCACGGATGCCAACTCATTCAGGCCCGAAAGCAAGCGACTTCAGCTCACATCCAGAGAAAGCTTGTCACATGTCGGCTGACGAGCCAACGGAGTAACGCTGCCTGATGACCCAACAAGACAGCCCGAGAACAGACACGAGCTCATCGACTGGCCAAGAGCGCGCAATTTTCTGTCTCATCGTCCCGTGCTTTTTCGTCGGCTTTTCCGCCCTGAATCAGAGCAGAAACCCATCTCGGCTGGTCGTGACAACGGCCTAGAACCCTATTCCTCCCGGGGCTTGCTTCTGCTGTTCAGGTGGTCTTTTGCCAACAATTAGCGGCCCGCAGTCACACCACCGCCTTCATCGTCAGTTCCTTCTCGCCCGGACAAGCCCGCAAAACATCGCAGGATATTCATAAGCGATAAGGGGAATTCGGTAGTAGACGCGCACAAATCTGTCAGCCAGGGATCCAGTCGCGTAAAGTGATGATCGATGACGCTGTTCAAGACAAGGGTTGTTGATGGGAGGCACTTGCTAACGAGTGGAGCAGCGGGCGAGTGGGACGAAACAGCGGGGGCCGCCGGGTGTCTAGCGGTTCCCTGACCCTTTTTCTGGGGACAGGCGTTGGATGTTGTCATGATGGGGCCAAGATCAAGCCCAGGAACAACAGCGTTGAGAAGCCTTCGCAGGAGAAGCACTGGCAAAGATCTCACAAGCAGCTTGGGAGTCATCACCCGAGATCTAAGGGAATCTAGAAAGCTCCAGGTACGCTTATCTAGACGCATTACCAAGCCCATAACTGTCGTGCATGATTGCATCCAGTGATGCATGACAACCAGACGTGGACAGACAGCTTCGCCGGGGTTCGCCACTGGAGCCCTGACATTTCTCAGCGGCTGATCTTGACTGGCTGATGGTCCGGGCCCTGACCCAGGCCCCCCTTCCCGGACCAGGCCAGGGTCGCCACACCAGCTCACGTTCCTCCGCCACGCCACAACCCAGTTCTCCTTGATTTAAGAAATATTCATCGCTGTGCGCTTCCAGTCTTGTTCCTCTGATCTCTCTCTTTTCAACCCACACAAGGTGCGCCTCTTCGTTAACACCTATCCCCGAAACTCTGATCGAATCACCCTCATGGACTTTATGCCTCGCTACGCTTATAAAGTTGTCCAAGCCCCCGTCTATTGTTCCCATCTCAGTCGACCCAGACCGAAAGCCATACCCAAGTGACAGAGCCTGTCAGACTCTCACGACGAGGATCACTTGCCGCACAGCTTTCGACTTGCTGAATCGCTACTAAACTTGCTTATACTCTGGCTACGTCATTTGCAAGTTTTCCTCGTCGGCCTACACAATACACAACTCTCCAACACCACTTAACAGACTCGTCCACGGACCATCCCAGTGAATCCACTCCTCGAGCACTGATCAATCGATTTGCCAAGCAACCACCGACAAAATGATGAACCACGCCCGAGTCAAGGCCCTCAAGGGTGACGGAAAGACCATCTCCAAAAAAGCCATCAAGTCTGGTCGCGCTTCTGCTAGCCAGACCCCTCGAAGCTCCCCCTTCGCCTCTCTTCTGACGTCACCTGCGCATTCCACAGCACCGAGCAGGGCCGCCTCCGACCTGAGCGAGGACGACTACGACTTTGACGACACTGTTAGCACGCATTCCGGAAGCTCTCTAGTCGAAACCAACGAGGATGGTACCAGCACCTTTGACGCCAAGCAGCTCATCGAGGAGCTCCAGGATCGCAAGCACAACAACAGCGACACCCGAATCCAGCTATTGGAATTGTACATCAAGGTTCTGCGAACTCGCTACGGCCCTTCCACGCACGAGTGGCTTGACGAGTCGGCCAATGCCCTCGCCGAGCTTTTCCTTCGAGGCGCCAACCGTGGCCTGGAAGCCAGGGAGCGCCTGCTTAACTTGCAGTCCTACATCTTGACCTTGAGCACTACCGAAGACGCCGACGTCTACGAGCATGCCGAAGCGACCCTCAAGCAGATTGTGGCCGACGACGATGACGAGGAATGCAAGGCATATGGCATCTACGCTCTGTGCTTTACAGCACTTTATGGTGGTGGCGGCGAGAATGAAGCCTTGGATCTACTTGACTACCTGAACACCATCATCGAGTCTGATGGCGAACACATTGATGCCTATGACAACGGCTTCATTGTCGCCGCGGCCTTGCAGGGGTGGGCTTTTGTGGCCAGTCATGTTGATGACTTTTCCTACGCGGCGCTGATGGCCCTGGACGGATTCTATGACCAGCTGGACAGTGTTGACGTCGGAGTTCAATCCAACGCCGCAGCATGTATCGCTCTCATCTTTGAAGCAGCGCGAAACCACGAAGAGGAAACTGGAGAGACCTGGGAGTTGCCCGTCAACCCCGAGAAGCTTACTGGTCGCATGTCAGAGCTCGCCAAGCAGAGCTCCAAGTCTGTTTCCAAGAAGGACCGTCGTGACCTTCGCGACAGCCTCATTAGCGCCATCACCTCTCTTGAGAAGGGAGTTGGCCCCGGATACTCATCCGCTGGATATGCACCCCAGAAGAGTGACAAGAGGCCTACCAACAAGACCAATGAGGATGGTGTTGTCGAGTTTGGATACCGCCACAAGCTCCGCCTCGGCAACTACGTTGCCGTGATCGACTCGTGGTCGCTCTCCTCTCGAATCAATATGATGAAGCTCATCTTTGGTGGGCATCTGCAGAAGCACATCTTTGAGAACCCTGTCGTTTCAGAGTGTCTCAGTGACGCTGACTTTAGCGACCAAGGTCCCGTGGCTAAGAAGCCCGCGAAGAGATAAATTCAGAATGGATGGAGTATTATTGGGTTGTTCTTCGTTGGCGTTCTTGTTGGGCATTTGAAGCGAGAATCAGTCTCGCTGTGGCACATGACTACGATCCACCTCGTAGTCTCAGTTATGTCAGTTTCCCAAACCTGTGTGTCCTAGAGACCATAGAGACTTGGAATATGCAATATATGTTTTATAGGCATTATTTAGTTCAAACAGTCTTCTTTACAGTTCCGCTACCATGTGTGTTGGCGTTCAGCATACCTCCTCTTCCACTGGTTTCCACAATGAACGTTCTCTTCTATGTGTGATAGTTATTCTTCAATCTTGTTAAGGCTTCATACAGTATCTCACTTGTCACGCATCATGTTAGTAGGCACAGACATCAGACGTCCACCCAAGGTGACACTTCTTCCTCCAACTATGGGCGTATTCTTCATGGTAGAGGACTTGGCGCACCGGGTCCCCACTCTGGCCCATGAACTCCATCACGCATCTTTCCATATGGTTGTGGCGAGAACACCAAGCCTTGTAGTTGGTCTGCCACTTTTGCTTCCATGGCCCCTCATCTTTGGCGAACTCGACCATATATCATGGCCCGTTGCGTGTTGTATTGAGTATTGGGCAGAGAACGGTCAAGGTCCTCGCATGCAGGTGCCATTGGGCCATCAGTTGAATGTACACAATCGTGATGTATTAATACTATATGTCTTTCTCTCTATGTAAAGAATCCAACCGAAACGCCATGCCCTTTCTGATTATAGTGACCCAGATAATAATGTACGTAATGAAAAGTCGTCCAAGGACGTTGGGTAGAGAAGTGCCCTCTTAAGCATCGAGCGGGTCCGCCAAGAAATCGTAGCCCTCCTCGGGGGGAAGAAGATACGCTGAGAGGACAAGTCCTGCGGCACCGAGGAGGCAGATAATGGCGCTGACTGTGCTCAGATAAAAGGAGGCGTCCAAATTCCATCCGGGGATGGTGAATTGGTCGTCGTTATCGTAAAGGTAAGCCTGGCCTAGTTAGCATATCTTCCACGTCTCTGGACCCAGTATACTTACAACGATGGAGATGGTGATGAATTCCACAACAGCGACCAAGGTCATCATGCTTCCAACAAAAGGCCATCCCGTCTCTCGCTTGTACTTGCCACCGCTCATGATGACGACGAAAGTCACCAAGCCTCCCAAACAGAGAATGGTAGCGAACGAAGCCATGAATCCAACCGTCCTCCACAGGGAGCAAAAGTAGCGCTCCCCTTGACACAACTCCTTGGGTGGAAAGTCCAGACATTGCGGTTCGGTCAGAGTCGAACAACTCTTGTGCAGGCCGATGTGCTTCTCGACAGTCTCGCCGCTAGCGGTCGTGACGGAGTAGCTGACCCAGTTTGGCAGCCAGATCGAGGTCACGATCATGACGGTCGCTGTCGCGCGTTAACAATGCTCTTTTCCTGGTGATGTTTCACAGAGTGGAGGGTCTCGAACGACGTCATCGAGGATGGCGTGTGGCGGGGGAGTCTGGGGCGAACGTACCAGCCGCAAAGGCCACCAGGGCCGATGTGTAGATGGAGACTCGGGTCATGGCAATTTCTATCGAGGCAGCTGTCGTCGAGAGTGAAGAAAAAGAGGTAAAAGGTTGCGTGGTAGATGGAAGAGGAAATGTTGGTGCCTGTTGGCCTGTGATGGTCGGCTTGAAACAGGGAATGGGCGCGTGGCTGGTGGAGAGGTAAAGTGGCATCTGTAGGGATCCGGCGGGGTTTGTTGTGGCTTAGATCCTGGAGCATTAAAGGAACAAGCGCGCCAGGCACGACCATGGGAGTTGAGACGAATTACACCTGGAAACAATTAGATAGATAATTGAAATGAATATAGAAACGATTTGTTTCGTGTATTTCTTGAGCCATTTGCCATTTCATGCTATGTTGTTGCTTCATTGCGACAGAGATCAAGGTAAGTTTACAGCATAACAGATAACAGCTGTTTCTGGTGGTTAATGCACCTTATCAGATAGCAGCGTATCACTTAAACAACAAGGTCTTGTAGTATGACGGTGATAATGCATTAAAGAACAATAAAAGCGGTGTATAACGAAGAAAAAGAAGCAAAAGACAAGAGACAATCAATCTTTCAATCTATTCTTAGCTTTCACTTACAAGGTCCTCGCTTCTCATGAGCATTTGTTGAGCACCAGGCAGAATATTCTCCCCATGACGGCCTCAGGCCCCCTGAACAATCCCCATAACTCTGTCAAGCCCTCGTTTATGAAACGAAAATTGCCATATTTACTCTTGGGCCAGCTGTCAGTTTCCTAGCTGAGAAATGGCGTCGAACCGGATCACTCCCCCCCGTCCCGGACAGCAGATGCCCAGTTCCTGCAAGATGTGTCTCTCTCAGCCTGGGGAGACTCGTCAGCTGGTACTCTTATCAAGATGCAACGAGTGAATCCTTCCATGGGATCTTGCCTTGGATACGTGGAGTGCGTCTTGTAGGGAGTCCCCTGTCTGTACGACAACGAAGCTGTCAGCAACGGAACAAATATGCTCCCAGCTGAAGTATCTCAGACAACCTCCCCCGGTGTCAACCTTGGCCTAGGTACGGCTGAGCTCCTCGGGGGGTGTTAGACAAGGGCGCGCCACAATATGCGGCCTTGATCGGTGCTTGCCTGGAAAGCTGTAACCATCGCGGGTCCAAGAATCTGCCGCGCTGCGGTTAGCCAACCCCGAATAGATCACTCCCGCGTCCGCAGACCAGGGCGGTTTCAGACGTCATTGCCATGGTGTCATTTATGGGTGTCCTCCTGCCGCTCTCTCGCAAGATGACCTAAAAACGTACATGGCATTGCACCAAGCTGCTTCAGTCGGTGGCTGGCACTACCGGCCCAGGATGTGAGGACGGGCAACGGAGAGGGCTGAGAGGTCACGTTCCTTGCTCCTCAAGCAGGTGTTTTCTTCTCCCCTTTTCAGCTGTTGACCCCTGGTTTATGAGATTCTGACGTCGACGTCAGAACAGGAGCAGAGAAGGGTCGCTCCCTCTGCTCGTCTTCTCATATCATGACTGTAAGGTTCCCGAAGTGAGACATCTACACACAGTGCAATGGAAGAAAACAGGATATTTGCAAGAGCATAAAGCCGCTTAGGCAACATTGACCTCAAGACGCAGCCCATCGAGTAGCCGTTGCAGAGCGACATGGCAACTGCGCATCAAAGAGCGCATGCTTGCGTCCTGGAAGAGTGAGTTATCAATTCCTCAATGCCCATAAATAAAAAGGAAATGTCTTTTTTTACTGCATGCGAGGAGAAGGCGGTCTTCAACACCCCATTATAGCTTACGGGCTTTTGTGGTTGCACATTTTTTCCCCTCCATATGCAGGCCCTCGCGGGCCAAAAAGAAAGGATTCTGCCTTGGCTGTCGTCGAAGCATGCCTTGGCCCGGTGACCCAAAGGGAGGAGACGGTGCAATTGGATTGGTCCCGTCCTGCGAGTTGACGGAGTTTTCCATCTCGTGCTCTGATGCGCTGCTGCACTGCCACCCCTCAGAGTCCCAAGATCTGGGAATGTGTGTCTGCCCAGACTCTCAACCACCATTTTCGTTCTTGCTCTTCAATGTCCTGCACTGGCCTGACTCTCACAGCATTCGGCATCTCCCGCTTTCTGTCTGCCCGAGAGTCTGGAACTAAGGGGCCTCCGGCATGACGACGTTCCGGGTGGGGGATGCAGTGAGACATGCTGGATGGTCGGCAGTCGACGATATCGTCTTTACGAGAAACAAGTGGTTTTTGCTCGGATTAGCTGCCGAGTTTAAATTCCCGTCTTAGTCATACAACTCAGTTACCAAGATTTGCTTGTTTGTTACGATCTGTCATCAATGGTGATGGTATCTCCCGCGGAACTCGCAATCCTCATGCCAGACATGCTCGAATCGTCAGATGTATGCCGCTATTCTCGCACAAAAACCTTGGTTTCAGCTGAGGATTCTGTGGCATATGACGATTGCATCTCGATGCTGTCATTGGTCGCAAAGAGGTAGCCACGAAAAAGCCATGTAAGACTCAGCCCAACTCAACTAAGGAAACCAGAGCCAATGGCTCGGCGCCACACAAACGGCGCCCGTTTGATCCCCCTTTCGGCGACCACATTTTCCCCTAACCACCAGCCAGGACTCTTGGTATCGTGGTGGGGGATAGAGGGCCAAGGACTCTTCGCCGGTGAGCCACATTGTCGGCTCCTGCATGGACGGGACCAGGACGAAACGAGCCTAGGCAATGCGCCTCGACGCAACTTTCCGTACAGTGCTTGTCCCTGGCCTTGTACTGACGCGCTGCCGGACGTTCTGCCTGCTGCTGTGGGATTCTGGCTTCTCTCCTGTCTATCTTGTATTAGGCAGCATGGCCGATACTCAAGACTTGGTTGAGGGTTGCGGGTTGTAAGCTCCATGCAACGCAAGACGGCCTCGCAGAATCTTGTCGACAACGACCCTGGGCCAACCATTGAGGAAACATCAGGTTGGTGGCTGATTTTGTCTCGCTGCTAGAGCATCCCTTGTCAAATCTCGATGAGAGAGCCCCCGGTAAGGGACCACTAATCTCGTCTTTGATGAAAAGCAACTGCGGCCTGTGGATCAGACAATATCAACCTTTAACAGGAGAATACAGGGAACAATACCAAAACTTGCGCCTCCCTGAAGGTGACCGGGGTGTCCGATATACTCCAACTTTGAAGCTGTCTCGGACAGCAAACAACACGGAAGCATAGCCATGAGCGGTGTGTGTGCGTTGCCACGGCTCCTCCACCAAGACTGCCTCGCCAAGCTGGACCCTCACTCACGATGCCCTCGAAATAAGCATCTCACGCGTGGAGGCACTGCCTCTCGGCACATGTGTCATTCACAGCCGTGCAGGTTGCGGCACCCAATGGCTTGGCCGGGCCTCGTCCCCCCCATGTTACCGTCCGGGTGGTGCGCCTTCAACCCGGAACACTGCCACGCTCCCAGGCTATCAGCCCTAAATGATGCAGGCGTTTGACGGCTCTTGACGTGCGGGCTTGAGAGGCTTTCCCGCCGGTTCTAAGATTACCTTCCAATGAGGTTGGCCGTACGCCCTTTTTTTTCGAGGCCGTCTTGCTCTGTCTACCCTTTCTCTCTTCCTCGCGAACCCTACCGTACAGTGTGGGGGGAGATGCTACTTTTGTTTCAAAGGCCAAGGCAACCAGCTCGAGCCTAGAGGTCGTCTGGCTTGATGTTTATTTTGAGACACGGTTCTGCTTCATCCATTTATTCGCTTGGCGCCCTGGGGACTTTGGCAGCTTCTCTCTCGTGGCTCCATCACCACAAACGCCTATGTACACCGCGACTCAACAACAGCATCCATGGCCTCCAAGCACCCATTGAGACGATCGTGTGCCTTTTGCCGGGCGAGGAAGATCAGGTGTTCCAACGAGACCATCTGCGAGGCCTGCCGCAAGCAGGGCGCTGACTGCATCTACGACTTCGAGTCACCACGGTCCAAGGGTCGGAACCCGAGCATTGACAGTACAAAGTCCAACCTGCTGCATGTTCGAAGCGATCATGGGCTTCCGGATAGCAAGAGGAGAAGGTCTTGCTCTGCTAGCTCCACCCCTTCTACTCCCCCGAAGAACCAAGAGGATCAGGGTCCCCCAGGGGAAGCCTTCGAAAGCATCGCTGCATCCCTAGAGCAGATGTTTCGGGAGAAATTTCCTCACAAGTCTGTCAAGTTTACCTCCGAAGAGCAATCCAACTCTCAGCCAAAGTCCAAGCCCAAGGATATCAGGTACACCGGTCTTCTCTCCCTCCTGGCCTACGACCTTGTCGGGCTTGTCGTTGACAGATTTGGCTCCTTGGGATGCTACCACAATGAAGAGAATAGTAGTCGATTCTTCCGGTCCGGCCTGGCCCGCGATAATACCCAAAACATGTTCGACAACCTTGTCCAGGGAACCAACCCCCTTTCCGACTATGGCCCACGACAGCGGACACAACTCATTGATGTCTGGTACTCCGTCCACCCCCTGTCTTTCCTCATATCCAAGACCCTTCTTCTTCGGGAGGTTCGCGACGGCACCTGTGACGAGGTCCTTATAGCTACTATGCTTGCCGAGGCCAGCTTCGTCCTTGGAGACGAAATCAGTGTTGGTCGTGGCCATGACTTGTTGAAGTGGGCTGAAGCACAGCTCCAAAACCGTCGACGTCATCAACAGTCCAGCGAAGACAACTCTATACACTCGAACATACCCACGAGGGTATACAAGCGAGTCACCACTGCACAAGCTTTGGTCCTCCTGGCCTGGAACGCCCTCTCCTCCTATGAGTTTCGCCGGGCAGTCTGCTACATCGACCTGGCTAGCAAGATGGTGACGGAGATCAAAGAATGCATGGCAAGAGATATGTCTCCCCCAAACTCTAGCCGTATCAACGGGGTTGATGTGTTGGATGTCGAGAGAGAGATTGTGACCTATCTCTGGTGGACAACATTCTCCCTGAACCTCTGGACTTGTGTCCAGACGGGTTTCTTGCCCGAATCCACCCCCGCTACCTTCACCCTCGATTCCCTTCCCGTGACGGAGGCCTCCTCTATCATCATTCAACTGGACCTAGTATCTGAGAACTTCAGCACGTTGCAGAAGCAGAAGAGCAGCATGCGCGAGATGTGGCCTCTTGCCCACATTTCCAGCACTGTTGCCTATCTGTTCCTTCACACTTCCGACCAGGCGGCAGCGAGACATGGGGTGGGTGTTTGTCGAGAGGCTATCCGCCTATTCTCTGGCGAAGCAAACAAGGCAGAAGAGAAGACCAAGGCGCCCTTTGGAAGGCAAGCTGACGACGCTTCACGACATTTGCTTCTTGCATTCCACCATACCATGGCTGCCCAGTTTCTCTTCCCGAAGGCTTTCCGCGACCAGGCAACCATCTCTCCAGATACTGTTGATCAGTTCTGCACCTCGATGGATCAAATTCTCCGATTCCTCTCCTTGGCCCCGGAGCAGCCTTGCGACCCCATCTCCATCACTTCCTCCCTTCACCAGTCCCTCCCCAAGGCCCTTTGCCTTCTTCTTGATACCTGCTCCCGAGCCTTCAACTTTATCCGTGCCAACCTGGGTCTCAGCCTGAACGAGACTTACTTCCATCAGGGGTGGGACGGGAGACTACATCCCCTTGCAACCCGGCTCTACACCATGAGCAAGGACGACCGCTTCCATCAGGGGTCGACACTTCGTGCCGTGAGGAAGCAACTAAAGACTTGTGCCCGTGCTTTTGGAGCATCTGGTGCTTCGAACTCTCTGGGCGTCCCTGAAGCAAACACAAACAACATGCGCTCAGCGTCACATTCTCCTCAGCACAATGTTCAGGCGCCCGGCTACTTCACTGCCACACCACAGGCGATCGGTGACGCATCGTCGCCCTTCTCATGCATCGAGGATATTTCCAGAGTATCTTCCTCGATGCCATCATCTTCTGGCTCATCAGCGAGCGTCTCGTTTACTCCTTTTGAGCAAATGAGCAAATGGCCGATAGATGGTGGCTTCTCTCCAGATATGCTGAGCACAAGCACCTTTAGCCCTCCTGCGGCCATGCAGCATGGCGTCACCAATGGATCGGCTATGAACAATATGTGGTACTCTCAACCTCCCATGATGGACCTCGAGCCCGCGGGCCCGGTCTCGATCCAGCTTGGTCAATGGGTTTGGCCTCCCACGAGCTCTGAGGAAGCTACATATCTCTCCTTCCAAGCCTTGGATATGGAGGAGGCTCCGGAATAGATTGAGCTTAGGAAAGATGGTCTAAGCCAAGAGGGCTAAGATCAGGACAGGACTTACGAAAATCTTCATAAAAAGACGAAAGGTTGAGGCGGGGTTTAGGATCAAGGCTTCTGTGAAGGGGGAGGCTACCCACCATATGATCTTTGCCTGCTTTCAACGCATAGACTACATCATATAGCACGGGATGCTTCTGCCGCCGGCGGCATTAGGCCATGGAGTTACTGGATGTCATCTTGGGTACAGCGCGAGCGTGGGTTTGGCAATTCATGACTTGTACGTACGAAACGAAACAACCGAGACTGGCACGTCTTGCAAGAAAAACAAAGGAACGAAGAATGATGGAATGAACGCGATCGAGATTAGTTTCTCCAAATTCACCTACATGTTAGATACTTGAAAATCTTTACTATTTGTGCCATTTCAATACTACGTATTGCGTCTAATCTTCCCTGTCCGCTTAGTTCCGCCTCAGTTTGGTATGAGTCTCTGTTATCCTGCAGTGAGAAAAACATTCAAGTATAGCGGTTGTTCGTTTTTTAGTGCCAAAAATGATCCCTTTGAGGTGACGTAGCCGAGCATCCGTACTCCCTCAAGACGCGCGCCGACGCTTGATCTTTCACCATCTGCCACTGTCTGTTTTGTCTTCCTCGCACGGCCGGATTCTCTCATCGTCGCTGACGAAATACCCTTCGCGTCCTCTTGCGTGAGCGCCGACGCTTCCCGAGGCCGCCCTTTGATCGTTCCTTCGGCCATGTAAGGAGAATGCTGACCTCGTTGTGCTCGCCAATCGGGGATGTCTTGAGGCCTCAAACATCTCCGGGCCCTCTGCCACCAGCGCAATGGTGTGCCACGCGTTGTCGAAAGGCTGCTCCTGGTCGTGCGCAGGAACTTGTTAAGTAGGCAGAAGAAGAATAGAACAGTACTATGGCGATCACTATCGCTGTAGTGTAGGCCCGTCCCTCCGGCCCGGGCTTGAAGGCATTTTCGGTTTCATTAGGGAAGGACAGAGCATGGACAGGGCCGAAGTCTAATAAACGATGTATCCTCCTAACGCTTTAAATCTTTGCGAGCACCTTGACCCTAACCGTTTTTATACTGCCAGTGTTCCCCCTTAGTCTCCACGTTCACTCATAGCAAATTAAGCCCTCGTACTCCGAAATGTACTACCGTCCAGCTGCGGCAATCTTCACGCCCATCTGCCTCGCGTGCTGAGCCATGAGGGCGTCAGCAATAGTCAGAGCGGCCATGGCCTCGACGATAGGAACCGCGCGAGGAGCAACATTAGGGTCGTGACGGCCCTTGGCGGTCAGGATGCCCTCGCCCGAAGCGTCGTAGCGAGCAGTAGTCTGGTCCTGGGAGATTGTAGCGGGGGGCTTGAACGCAACGCGGAAGAAGATGGGCATGCCGTTGGAGATGCCGCCCTGGATACCGCCGGAGTGGTTCGTCTTGGTCTGCAGGCGGGAGGGAGGAATGCCAGCGCCAGCGCTCGCCGTTGCATCGTCGGCGGCGGCGGTAGACACGAAGGGGTCGTTGTGGCGGGATCCGCGCATCTCGGCGCCGCGGAAGCCAGAGCCAATCTCAAAGCCCTTAGTGGCAGGAATAGACATCATAGCGTGGGCGAGGAGAGCCTCAAGCTTATCAAAGCACGGCTCGCCGAGGCCGGAGGGGCACCCGCGAATAATACAGGTTACGGTACCACCAGTAGAGTCGTGCTGATCGCGGAGCTCGGCAATCTTATCCTCCATACGCTTCGCGACGGTAGTATCAGGGCAGCGCACGGGAAGGAACTCATCTACCTTCTCGCGGGTTAGGGAGTCAACAAGCTCGAGGAACTTAGGGTTGCTACTAAGGGAGTCGATATCGTCGCTATCGGTTATAGGCCTGTCCTCAAAGAGCTTGATGTTGCCAACCGAGGAAACAAAGGCAACGATCTCGACGCCGTAGGCCTCGCGCAGCCACTTCTCGGCAACAGCGCCGGCGGCGACGCGGGCAATAGTCTCACGGGCGCTGCTCCGGCCGCCGCCAGAGGAGGCCTTAGTACCATACTTCTCAAGGTAAGTCCAGTCGGCGTGGGAGGGGCGCGGGTAGAGGTCGATGGTCTTGGAGCCGTAGTCGTGAGGGCGTTGATCTTCGTTAGGCACGGTCAGGAGTATGGGTGTGCCCAATCTGCGACCCTAGGGTATTAGCATCATGGCAAATATTACGACTTCCTGTAGGGTTGTCACACGTGCGCCCAAACTCGCATCCAGATCCTATAGTCACGCGGTCCTTCTCGTCGCGCGGGGTGGTGATGGCCGACTGGCCCGGGCGCCGGCGGTTGAGCTGCGGCTGGATGTCGGACTCGGTGAGGTACAGGCCTGGCGGGCAGTTCTCGATGATACAGGAGACGGTCTTGCCGTGGGACTCGCCGGCGCTGTGACGATGGAGGTCAGTAGGCTGTTGTCTTGCGTTCCTAGCAGTTTAGTGGAGGGAGAGGACTCACGTCGTCACGCGAAAGTAGTTGCCAAATGTCGACATGGTGTCTTTATCTGTTCTGTATGTTCACTGGGTGAATTGATTGACAGAAGAGAGAGAGGTTAGAGGGGGAGGAATGTAGCGATGTCGCAAAGATATTTTTCTGGGGAGTCACACCTGCACCGGCACCGGTGCAAATAAGTCACGTGCCCACCGCACCGGCCCCGGTGCAAATAAGATCTGTTATGTAAGCTCACAGCCCCAATTGCGCTGAAGATGGCAATTGGCTTATAGAGGTAGCTTACAACGGCTCTCAAAAGCAGCTTGCAATAGCTTGCAATGGAAGGCAGCTTGCAACAGCTTGCAACGGCTTGCAAAGGCAGCTTACAGCGCCCTCGTACCGTGGTTAGGTAGCTGTGGCTAAGTGTGGCTAAGTGGCTGATTTTAAGTTAGCCTCTAATTGGCTCTGCGTTGCTAGCTTATATAATAGATCTTATTTATACTAGGGCTAGTGTGGTGGGCATATAATTTATATATACTAGCCTTACTATAAATTTTATTTTTTTTTATTAGTAATTAATTATAAAATAATATTTTATAATTTTTATAATAATATTTTTTATTAAATTAAAAAATATAAAATATTAAAGCTTTAAGGTATTATCTAAAAAAATATTAGACTTATTTAAAAAGAGCTTATTAAGTTTTATAAAAGACTAAAGAATAGAGATAATATAGTCTTTAAAGACTATAGGGTAGGTAATAAAGATAGGAGGTAAATAGGCAGTGGAATTAGTCTTTATAAAAAGCTAATTAGCTAGGTAAGGAATCATAGAGTAATAAAAGTGGGTCAAAAGTAAGATAGGGTTATAATAAAGAAGACCAGCTTCTAATTGGTATTTTTATTGCTTATCATAGTTAAAAATCTCAGGAGCTATTTCTAAGAGAAGGCCTTTAGCTTATATAGCAAACTGCTCGGAATCTATTAGCCCGACTCGGATAAAAGTTATACCGTCGGATAGCTCTGATTCCGGGCTTTGAGGCTATGTTGGTTTTACTAGTAACGGATAACTAGAAGCCGAGTTATGGCATAATAGAAACTAAAACCTATAGGGTTTTAAACTAGGATATTTAAAACCGGATAGGAAATATCCTTTGGAAGGTTACGGCTTTAACGGCGTTATCGGGCTTATGATAAAGGTTTAAGTCCGAAGTTACGTGACCTTCCTAAAAGGGAAATAAGCCTAGAAAGGGCAGTATTAATACTCCCTTATATCTTACTTACTTAAGCAGCTATTACTTAGGTAAGCACTTTATAAGAAAGCGCATAAGCTAAAGTATAAGGTAATAAAATCCTAGGCTTATATATTATAAGCGTATTTTTTTAGAATTTTATTTATAAAAAACCTTCTTAGAAGTAAGGTATTTTATACTAAATAAACCGGGTTTTCCTTATTATCTAACCTTTTAGATTTATCTATAAGGCTAGAAGATAAGGATTCTAAATTATAAGCATTAGGGTTATTTCTTAAAGATTAAGAAATATTAGTTATATAGCTATTATAGCTTTTATCTAGATTATTTAAAATCCAGGCTATAGTTACCTTTTTAGGTATAGCTATTTCCCTAGCTTCTAACTCATTAGTTACTTCTTTAATTTTATTTAAATAATCCTCTATAGTAGAGTAATTAGATAAAAATAAATTAAAAAATTCCTTTATAAGTAGGAATTCTAAAGTAAATCTAAAAGAATTATAAAGATTTTTTAAGGCTTCCTATGCCTTATAAGCAGTATTTATATACTTAATTTATAAAAGTGGGCCGTCTTTTAAGTATAAACGAATTATAGCTAAAGCTTCTTGACTTTTAGCTATAAGGCTTTCTTCTATAGTAATAGAAGTATAAAGCTTTTCTTTAGTTAATAAAGCTTCTAGCCTTAAGGCCTAAGTTATATAATTTTTACTTCTCTTAAGGGAGGAAATATTATATTTATTATTAGCTATTTTTAAATAGCTTATTTTTTAAGTATTTTATATATAAAATACTTAAAGTTATAGTCTTTTTAAGACTTAATAAAGAGAACCTAATAATGGTTTTTTTTTTATTATAGCTAATAGCTAATATTTACTAGATTTTACTAGTTTTATTAGGTAGTTATAGCTAATATATAATCCTTATTAAGAAAGTCTCTAATAAAAGGGTATTCTTCTAAGAGGAGCTTTTCTTTATATAAGAAATTATATAAAGTTATAAAAAAAATATCTCTATTAAATAGAGAAATAAAGGGGTATAGGGTAACTGAAACCCTTGATTTTCCCTTAATAGTAGGGAGATAAATAGTTAAAGAAGAGTATTCTTTAATATCTAAAGGCTTATTATAGTCTATTATATAAGCTGAGCAACCGGGCTTATAACCTATAAAAGACTAAAGAATAGAGATAATATAGTCTTTAAAGACTATAGGGTAGGTAATAAAGATAGGAGGTGAATAGGCAGTGGAATCAGTCTTTATAAAAAGCTAATTAGCTAGGTAAGGAATCATAGAGTAATAAAAGTGGGTCAAAAGTAAGATAGGGTTATAATAGAGAAGACCAGCTTCTGATTGGTGTTTTTATTGCTTGTTATAGTTAAAAATCTTAGGAGCTATTTCTAAGAGAAGGCCTTTAGCTTATATAGCAAACTGCTCGGAATCTATTAGCCCGACTCGGATAAAAGTTATACCGTCGGATAGCTCTGATTCCGGGCTTTGAGGCTATGTTGGTTTTGCTAGTAACGGATAACTAGAAGCCGAGTTATGGCATAATAGAAACTAAAACCTATAGGGTTTTAAACTAGGATATTTAAAACCGGATAGGAAATATCCTTTGGAAGGTTACGGCTTTAACGGCGTTATCGGGCTTATAATAAAGGTTTAAGTCCGAAGTTACGTGACCTTCCTAAAAGGGAAATAAGCCTAGAAAGGGCAGTATTAATACTCCCTTATATTTTGCTTACTTAAGCAGCTATTGCTTAGGTAAGCACTTTATAAGAAAGCGCATAAGCCAAAGTATAGGGTAATAAAATCCTAGGCTTATATATTATAAGCGTATTTTTCTAGAATTTTATTTATAAAAAACCTTCTTAGAAGTAAGGTATTTTACAAGTTTTTAAATAATTAATTTATATTAAAATAAAATAAAATATTAAAAAAATAAAAATTATATATAATAATAACTATTTTATAATTTTATATTACTTAAAATAGAGATTAAAGTATTATAATTAATATTTTAATAATTTTAATAAGAAATATATTATATTATATTATATTTTAATTAATAAAAATAATCTTATTAAAAGAGCTATCTATTAATATATTATTATTTTAAGTAATATTTTTATTTTTATAAAAATAAAGCTTTTTTAATTATTATTCTTTATACTTTACAGTAACCTTAGGCGCTTTATATAATAATAGGATTAGCTGTGATACTTGTCCTCTTCCCTTGGACCATTTAGACTGGGCAAAGAACTCGGTCTATTAGATAAAAGATTACAGGCTCGGAAGACAGGTGTCATAGAACGGCCTAGATGGCCGAGGTCGTGACGAGAATCAAGAACGAGGCTTATTATGAAGTTAGCCAAGCGGCCAGGGCTGCAACGGGGCTGTGGCTTCCCTTTTTTGTTTGCAAGGGCCTGGTTAAATGAACGTCTCTGACACTAGGGTGATGTATTGCGGTAGACTGTACGACAGGTCTGTCAGTATAACAAAGCGGATGAGCGAAGCGAGGATAGCCCTCCGCAGGAGGCCCGCGGCAGCGCCGACGGAAGGGAATTTTTTTTCCGACATGGAACGGAGCCGGGCTTCACAGGTTAGTTATTTCTTGATTTTATCTCGATTGGTCCAGGTTTCGTCGACAAATGCTGACTTATATCCAGCAACTTCTCCCCCCAAGGCTATGTGTGTCGAGGGAGATAACTAGGGATTACCTCTTCACTCTTATTAGGTAGAGCAATCATCTTTCCTACCTACATCATAGCACTCAGTAAGTCATTTTTGGAAAGAACGAGTTTCAGCCGATAGAGATGTTTGTTAATGACGATGGCTTGAATGTGCCAACCAAGCAAAAAATGACAAAGGCGCAAACAAATTCCTTCTAAGTATCCGTACTCCCCTTACGGCCGAAACAATTGTTGTGGAAAGTATCCCAACAGTTGGAATTAATACAGCTTCAAACCAAGCAACTCTGCCGCAACCCATCGCGCTTTCCCTGGGGGACTGTTGATCAGGGAGAGAAGGATGGCGGCTAGTGGGTCCCGCATCTACAGCCGCTCCCGTCGGCACGGAAATAAATAACCTTATTTCCAATCATAGAATTTTGCGGGGGTAGCGGCCTGCTTTTTCTGTCAGGCTGAAAGGTGCGGCCGACCTCTGTGAGAACTTCATCTCAGGAAGAGATATTGTCGCCCAACAAGTAAAGGGTTATAGTTGGGTACCAAGGCTAGCAAGGCATAGAGAATGGTGTACCCTTTGGTGGATACAATACTTTCCCGAGGCTGAAAGGAGAGCTCAGTTTCATCGAGATCAGTGGCGGAAGAGAGTTCCAACCGCGTTCTTCTCTTAAGGGTTGACGCGCCAACGGCACGAAAGCCTGAAGAGAGGGTGTAGTTAACAGTTCTCAGAGCCGTTCAGCTTTGACGAAACTGCCGCCGGCAGCGTCACATAGACCATGTTCAGACTTGAAGCTGGCTCCCGCCCCTGTTCCTTTTCAGTTCAATCTAACTCGGATTGATGCCCAATTCTAATTCCGTTGGACTCTCAGTGGGCCTGTTGAACGCCCGATGAGTGCTTTGGTTGAGTCCCCGCTAAGTGGGACATGCAGGTTGAGCTGAATAGAGTGACAAGAGCATGCATGATATTCGGGATCGTGCATTTGAGCCTTGCAAGGACGTCGGAACATAGTTACTGTGGCATTCAGCGGCTAAGCGTCGATGCCACGGCCGGTCACGGCCATGGCCATTGTTCACAGGTGAATGAAGGGAACGGTATAAGTGTTTGAATCAGTGATCGTTGAAATTACTGGATCTCGCTGGACCAGTTGTCATGCTATCTATGTAATAGTATCCCAAACCTCACGCCATTAACCATGTAAGACGAAGTCGTCGTAAAAATCTTTTGACAGAAACGCTTAAGCCATAGAGAACTGAAGGAGAACCTTGGTGACCCGGTAAGGATCGGCGTTGGACGCAGGGCGACGGTCCTCGAAATAACCGTAGCCCTTAGCTGCGGTTTCCCGAGGAACACGGATACTTGTGCCACGGTTGGCGACGCCCCAGGAGAAAGAGTCGATCGAGCCGGTCTCGTGGCGACCAGTAAGACGCTGGTCGTTGTCCTCGCCGTACTCAGCGATACACTCGGCGTGGTGAGGCTCAAGCTTCTTAAGAGCCTCCTCAATAACCTTCATGCCGCCCTCGACACGCATAGCCTTGGTGGAGAAGTTGCTGGATGAAAGTCAGCATATCTCAACGAAACCTGGATTAACATGAATGAAATCAACTAACCTGTGCAGTCCAGCTCCGTTCCAATCACCAGGAATAGGCTTGGGGTGCAGGGAAACCTTTGCGCCGAACTCCTCAGAGATACGGGCGAGGAAGAATCGCGAAACCCAGAGCATATCACCCACTGCGAAATTTTGGTGGTTAGCGACGAAATGGGGCAAAACGGGGGAACTTCGGACATACTCTCAATGCCCAGGCAAGGGCCGACTTGGTACTCCCACTGGGCAGGCATAACCTCAGCGTTGGTGCCAGAAATCTTGATACCGGCGTCTGGGTGATGTTAGATTGGGGTGTCACGTGACCGCCATCACAACGCGATTGAACTCCCACGAATGACAAGTGCGTTTACATGTCGCAACTTATCATTCGCAGGATATTTCAAACGTGTAGACGGCTTAAGGGTGGGTAAAACTTACACAAGCAAGCCTTGTAGTGAGCCTCGACGATATCACGCTGGACAACCTTGCCAGTACCGACACCGCAGTAGTACTCGCCCTGACTGTAATGAGGTTAGAAAGGTTTACGCAAACGAATATCGGACGACTTACGGAGCGGGGAAACCACCGGAAGGCCAGCCGTAGGGTCGGTTGTCAAGACCGAGGAGAGTGTACTCCTGCTCAAGACCGAACCAGGGCTCGTCATCGGCGTAGGTGTCCATGACCTTCACGCAGTCATGTCGGTAGTTGTACTTGTTGGGAGTGCCATCGGCGTTCCAGCACTCGGCGAGAACAATGATGTTGGGAGAGCCGCGGAAGGGATCGGGGTAGACGGCGCAAGGTCGGAGGTAGACATCGGAGTTGTCACCGGGGGCTTGGCGGGTGGAAGAACCATCGAAGTTCCAGACGGGGAGGTCCTCGGGCTTGTACTCCTTCTCAGGGAGAGTCTGCGAGAATTGTATCAGTATAACTGTTCTTCGTCGTCGTTTCTTGCTTCCTTCTCAATCGGGCAATGCCGGCTTTATCCAGGCCGACGGGTCGGGACCCGCAATACCCCACTTTGTGGGGTATGCGGGCAGCTATTTTTGGTCCCATTGGCCAGAAGGCAGGCGCGACGCCGGAAAGAGCGAATGCGCTGCTCAGCCTCGGATGAAGACCCTGCGACGTGATGACGCTGGGTCCGGCCGGGTGGCCAAAACTTGCCGATTCGCCATCGCAACAGGAGAAGGCAGCCCGGACAAAGGAGCCCGGAAAGGAGAGAATGGGTAAGACTTACTCGGGACTTTGATCGAGTCTCGCCATCGGCATCAACCCAGACGTACTCGGCCATGATCTGGCCCTTCTGGTCGAGCTTGAGATACTTTGCGAGGGTCTCGGTCCTCGAGGTGACGGGAGCTGAAGTCGCCTGCGACATGTGGTGTTAGTGGGCGCCGATAACAGGAGGGGCACATGATAAGCCTCACCATTGTGAAGGATGTTTTTGTGAGGTGAGGGGGAAAAGATTAGAATTCCAAGCGAGATCCGGAAGAAAGAAAGTGAATTGATACTGAACGTATCACACAAATAGACGGGAATGTGAAGGATGACCAAATTCAACGTTTGAAAGTCCGGGGCGGATGAGGGTTTTATGTTGACGGATTTGAGCGCCGCCGTCTCCAAACACAGCTTGACTCTTTCGCCCACCAAAAGATAAGACTTGCTGTGGCCGGATGCAGGGGTGTGGCTGCTACCGGCCATGGTGGGTATTCGCCCATCACAGGGTGCGATTGGCGTTCGGCAGGGCCACAAGGAGGGGGGTGGCGTAAGGATCCTCGCAAACCGCACGCACATGGAAGATACATGAGCTCTACATAGAACACCTCCTTCTCCAACATGTACTTGTCGCGAGAGAGAGAAACCATAAGGTAACGACGTTCCGTTCAGGGATTTACTCTCGCCACACCCCGAAGCCAGCCCAGCCCAGACCAGAACCCGAGCAAGCTGCTAAATTGAGCGCATTCAAGAGTCGGCTCGGAGTCAGTTTCTCTCTGTCATATCCCATCTCGTTGTGCGCGCGGCGGGCAGCATCCCACCGCCCGCTCTCATCATATCCGGTCCTGCGGTCTTCCGGTCAGCCAAGGGGCCCCCCCATCCCCCAACCGGTTTTCAAGAAAGAATGGGCTGCGTCAATGCTGCTGCCGGCAGGACAGCTACTCTCTTCAGGGCACCGCCGCCTCGTGATGACACCGAGGCGGGTAGGGGAGTCGCTGAGTACCCATATGACATAACGGGCGGCGGCCTCGGCGGAGCTCTGCTCACGAGGGGGTGTGTGCGCCGGGTCTGATCCATGTACCTCCGTACTCGCACAGCCGCTCGGCGGAGATCGCCAGCGGCATATGGCGGTGCCCCTTCGAGGTCCCTCCCCAGCCACCACCGGGCCGGGTTGGCTCAGCGACCTCTTGTTAACTGAACTGTAATGCTGTAATTAGACAGTGAACAGTGCCGATTCGGCTTCTATTTTGAAAAAGAGTCATCTGAGAATTGACGACCACGGATGGAGATTCCCCTAGAAGCGCCCTCCTCCGACTCGCTCACCCACGGAGTCCCATCCCCGACGACCAGGCCAGACCAGAGACGCAACGCAATCAGTTCCCCCCCATCCTCGGCCAATGCAAATGCCTATCCAAGACCCCAACCCAACGCGAGCCAGGGCCTCTTATCGTCAGAAACTGTTCAAGAGTCGAGTTAGCTGTGGTGCGTGTGTGTGCCCGCCGCATGCCCGCAAGGGGCAAGGTGGGGTGACAAGTCGAAGCCCTTTCCGCTCATTGATCAGCCCGTCCACTCGTCCACTCGGCGTGTGCCAATTACTCTTCCTCCAGACCGAAGCCATCGCGGACTGCCCTGTGAAGCCTTGACAGTTTGTGATTACACTTTGATCGAGTCAGGAGATAGCGATGCTATCTGATTGACCTTCTGTCCCCCATTCCCCATCCCCCCCATATTGTGTGTGCCCCCCAAATCCTCCCACCACGGCGTCGAGGCTATCAATGGCTCCCGCACCCGCGAGGAAGACTCTGGGGTTGAAGTGTGGGACAGGCAAAAAAGACAGACTTTGACGCCCTGAGGCTGGCTTGTGCGGCCAGAGACGACGCAACGGTACCTTGAAATCCTTGTGCGGTCCCCAGTGTTCCCCAGGAACCAGTGATATTCCTGGCCTCGACGAGAGATCCAACTCTGGACCCTGTTTTTTTACCCCTGGCCCACGTCCTAATGTCATTATGTACATACATGTAGCGAAAGGCGCAAGCACGCGGCATCGCAGATGGCAGCAGCCTGCCATGGCCAACAAGCGCCCTGTTCGAGCCCCTCCCAGATGCGAGCCATGGATGACTGGCCTTGTAAAAAATTTGCCCTGTCGTTTTTCTTTTCTTTCCTTCTGGTTTATTTTCAGAGTCTGGGCTTCTTTCACTTGTTCCTGTGACTCTTGAGAACGTCTGAGCTCGGTGGTTCCGGTTTGTCCCCGTTCTGTTACCAAATCGTTTGCTTGAGCCCCAGACGGTTTATACTCGTTTGGGTAAGAGGCCCTGTTTCTTTGTTAAACATGTTCCAACCTGTTCCCAACCCTGCGCCGCATCGCCATAGGCGGAAGCCTTGTGCCGCCGCCTCTTGGTGCTGCCGGGCGACGAGTCGGTGTCTCTCCAAGCCATGAGGCCCAATCCAATGTACAGTACCACGCCGAGGAGACACCAGTACAAGAGGATTAGTTGATGCTCCTCTAAGAATACCGATGAAGATATAATAAAAATTAGAAGACTGCAAATAGAAGATTTTATGAATTTTATGAGGTTTATGATTTTTTCATTTAGTTTTAGAGTATTTTTTTTGGCTCATCCTCATCCTAAAACATATCATCAACTTTGACAAGTTGGAGGTACATACACCTCCAGCTACGTGGATACACCAACAAACGCCACCCCAAAAAAAGCATGCTCTGGAGTCAGAGGAGCCACACCAGGACGCAGGACGCAGGACGGACAGCAGAATCTTATCGTCGGCCCTTGATTGGTCCCAAAGATGTTCTGCATAATGCCTGTTATCTCACCTTGGGCTGTCACGGCCACGGCTGCCAGCCGTTGGAAGCTCCTGGTTGGGTAAAATCGCTCAGCGGGCTGAGCAAATCTGAGTTTTTGGGTGAACCCCCAGTCTTTTTTTCCGTTTCCCCAGACCGTCTCCGTACACCTTGACTCCAGATTGTCAGGTCCCAAAGCTTGCTCTCCGGCCTCGGGGAAAAAACTTCTTCTTCTGGTCCCGTAGCTCCTAGTTTAACCCACGATCCCTTCATCTAGAATATCTTTCGGGTTGTTGACCGACCTCCCTTGCCCCTTGGCAACTCATCTAGAAGCGCCTCCATTTTCCCGGCGTCGAGATTTTATTCCCGAGCTGGGCCCGGCTGCCTGTAACGAACCGTTCATCTTGCTTTCTCCTGTGGGCACAAGACCAGGGAAAGTGAGTGACTTGGTTGCAAGGGTTGCAAGTCGCCCTGCACATTTTGACTCTCAATTGGCACATCCTCGAGTGTCTGACAGTCATGAGAATTAACAGGGGAGTAAACAACGCGCGTGCATTCATAATGAGCCACGTTTGTCTTTTCCTACCTTGAAAAATGCAGGCGAATATACATTTCTAAAACATAATGACTTGGTACACGGACGCGTTATACATGCACGTAGCTACGTTTTCGTACCCCAGCACCTGCGAGGTCCCCATCAAAACCGGGGGTACGTATGGAATGACCCACGCAGATGCAATCGACACAATTATCTACACATGTTTAGGAAGGCAACTCATCATAAGAATCGTGTCTTATTTTAACCACCATTTCCTCTTTGGTCACTTACATCCTGTGAGGTCTTTTTCGCCTTCATCGTCGTCTCGGACACCTGGGAGATCTGCGGCTCCCCGCAATCGTGTAACGCTTCTTCCCAGAATGAGCCAGGGCCAATCAGAGGCCTGTGCGACGGTATGACACGACGAAATGAGTAATGAAAGCCCGCTAGCCTCTGAGCTTACCCCAGGTTTTCCTGTTGATATCTTCCCTATCTTTGCACGAAAGAGCAAACTGATCGCGATCAGTAAAGGCTTCGTGTCTATTGGATCCTCGGATCACGGGTGCGGTTCCCTTTCCCTCTTCCCGTTCTACCGGGCGCGACAATCCGGGGAAGATTGGGTGATGGAATCACGTCTCCAGAACCCCCGCGCGAATGAGGTCGTCCTGACTTGTTGAGATATCGTGCCGGTTGGAAATCCCAATCCGCCGGCTGCGCATTGGATCCCGGCATCTGGGGTAGATGCCGAGATGCTCGGGATCCCATTCCCAGGGTGCTGGGTTTCAGAGTTGCGGGCGTAAGGTGAGTACGGAGTCGTAAGCAAAGGATTGTGGAAGGGGAGTAGCGAGCCTCTTAGACAAGTTGAAGAATTAGAGGAAGTAAGCACACAAGTCCGAGACTGAGATCAGCACGATACAGCCCGTTTCATATTTCACAACAGGTCCAATCGTGTGGATCTAAGCTGCTGTGCCCTCGTGGCTCTTCATTGTCTTACTGCACATCTCCTTAGCTACCACACCATGTGCCATTCGTGCGCCCGGAGGTCCCTCCGGGTTGCCTCCCGAAAACTCTGCGAAACACGCCGAGACCCGGGCGGGGTGGGCGGGGGTGTGACGGGGCCTCACCGGGGTTGACCTTGCCGAAACCTAGGCCAAGTGCTTGGTGCGGTTCAACACCACAAGTGGCGACGGGTAACGCTGGTTTAGTTGTCATCATGAGCCGAGTTTTATGACAATCAACGGGCGGGTTTATGGGTCAAGTTCTACAACAGTCGGTCGACAGCGGGTTGTTCCCACGAGATTTTCATTGGTCTTGGCAGCGTACCCCTGCACCCACCTGGGTCAAGGAAAAAACGAGACACCAGGATAAACACATTAGCTGATTCTCCCCTAAAGATGGTAATAAGAATAATAAAAATAGGCTCTAAAATGTGACCTTTATTATGATATATCTTTTGATTCTTTTATTATATTTTATATAAATATATTCATAATAATTATGAGGAGTTAGGTCACTCTCTCTCTTCTGTTGTCTCGTTTATTTCTTGACCCCCTTGCCCTGGAGGGACGGGAAATGCACCAGAAGCTCTGATGACGTCGCTTTCAACTAGCCCTACACACCCATGACGCTCTGAATGGGGACATCCCAGTACCAGCTTGCTACCACCATGCCACCAACGCTCATCGAGACGGCCATGAGGAAGTTGACATCATTGTTGTCGAGAAGATCCCATCCACTTTCAACCACACGAGAAGGCCGCTCGTCCCCAAAACTTGCCTTGCGGTGCTTGTCCCGAGGATCGTAGACATCAGCGTCAGCTTCACCATCGTCATCGTCTGCAATGGCGGAGCCGCCCAACTTCACAGTCGCCTTCTGACCTTCCCCATGCATGATGGCCGCCTTGATATCGGCCCTCTTCTTGGAGTGCGCTGCCATGGCCTCGGCAGACTCAGCCACGAGCACCCGATTGCCGCCCTCACCCTCGACGATCTTTCCAGACCGGACGTCCTTGACTGATCGCTGAAACATTCCACCCAGGAAGCTGTCGAGCACGCTACCCAACGTGCCCCAGATCACCATGAAGCCCATAAACTTGCGTCGTTCCAGCACCGACCATGGCGATCCACCCCCAGGTTTCTGTGCCGTATCCTCACTGCATGAAGGTAGGAACATCATCGCTGCCGTGACGATGATCATGGACCCCAAAAGTCCCGCGCCAAGACCCATGAGAGTGACCCCTCCATTTGTTCCGCGGGGCACCTTTCGCAGTGTTGGCGACGTGATGAGGCGGGGCTGGCTCTTGGACAGGATGCCCAATTCCGAGCTGAAGGTATCGGCGGCGACGGCGGCGTAGTTTGCAATGATTCCCACAACAAGGAGATCGCCGCCCCAGGAGAAGCACAGCGAGCTCTCGGGGTCCGGAGTATTCGGGTCGATAAAGGCGGCTTCTCGTTTGCGCAGTTGGTTCGCGTGGAGGATCGTGAGGACCGAGGCCATCAGGCTGTTCGCGAGGACTGGCGCGCAAGGGTTAGCTAGCTCCCATCGGGGACAGCGCTTCAGGAACTTACCTTGAACATGCGTCCTAGGTCCTTCTCCGCCAGATGTTCCCTTGGAGGGAACTGTATAGTGCGATTTGACATCTTCCTTGATCTACGGCCACGTCAGGATATCAGGGTCAGTCCATGGCGGCGGGCGCAAAAGCTCACATGCGTCACGCGTGTTCCTGCCAGAAAGAAGACACAAAGGAGGACGAAAGGAAGATTCCATGGGTGGTAGGCGTGCGCGATGGCTGTCAAGATTGCGACGGCTATTCCGACCGGGGTCAGCGAGTTCCTGCTCCACGCTCGGTAGACGAGCGCGCAGGTCGCGGGGATGGCAATGATCGGTTTCATGGCCGTCGCTGTCGGAGCTTGCGGGACGAGAACGAAGCTTGGAGGGGGGAGAAGAAATGTGCGTTGGAGCTCCTGATAGATCCAACTGGCATGTCCACACTGGATTCAATTTTGGACTGTGAGCTCAGATTATCAGCTGACGTCAGCGACGCCGGCTGCTGACGTGAGTGAGCGAGCTCTACCTACAGTACCTCCCAAGGTAGGTAGGTGTGTGAGATGGACAACACCAGCCATTGAGAGAATGCAAGGAAGCATAATTCAAGTACATATTATGAACCTCTCAGCGAAAAGGAATAGATTCCTAGTTGTTGTCATCATTTTTTAGTGTTTGACACTTGTTTGTAGTGTTTGTGAATTAACAGTTCCGCCCTGTAGGTTAAGGATTGGAAGGCTACTGATATTTATCAGCTTACACCGTGCTGAAAGAAGGTTTATTAAATGCAAACGGTGTGAATTTCGCATTGCTATGCGATTAAAGACATGGCAGTTATGTTATCTACTATCTCTCAAGTTCAACATTGGAGCTTTCGGGACATTGTTCCTATCTCATCTGTGCGGGGTTACTTTGATCATATGTGATATCATGGCGAGATAAGAAGCTTGAGCACCGATTAATCCTAGCCTTCATTGGACCCTCGCTTCACTCGCCTCAGAGCTGCAGGATGGTGTGGTGTGCTTGAACGAGGCTCTTGCACTCTCGGCAGCGACACCGCTCCGTGATTTGCTCATACTAGGCTGTGACTCGTCTTGAGTATTCAATCGCGTATCAGAATTTCCTCAGGGGGCAAGCTTACATGGCCTCTTCTACCGACAAAAAATCCGGTCGGCATCTGGCCATCAATCCCCTCCGTCCCACATTGAAGAAGCTACCGATTCGATTTCCTAAAGAGGACGGTCCCGGGCCGGAAAAGTGGATCGGGCACCGGACCTCCGGGCCGATTCTCAAAGGGCCGACACCAAGCGACTCTTTCGACGGTGGCGACATTCGGTATGCGCATGTCCGCGGCTGATGATACAGGTGACGTTTATTTTTAGCCTAGACACGGCCCGGTCCCATATCATTGAGCATGAAGCGATACCGGTGCTCGGTAGAGGTCAGATGAACGGTAGGTCAGGTGAGGACAACACCACGTTGAGGCCATCACGGAATTGTAGATAGACAAAACATCCCCGGCATCGAGCTTTTAGCGAGGCATTATCTTGAAGAGCTAAACGACAATATGTGTCATATACGATGACTAACTCTCCAACCAAGCATTCCACATTTGTGGCATAGGGTAGTTAGATATGGATACCAATGAGTAAGTGCAAGCCATGCCATAATGGATGCGATCCATACGGGCATGGTTCTAACGTATGCTGCACATAGGCTTAGCTCATATTGAATAGTATTATCCCGAAAACTTACCAAGAGGCTTTGGTATTCTCAATACGCTATCGTTGGCTCACAGTTTTGGATGTGTGGTTCTATGTTTGAGCAAACCATCCTCTGACCCCTTTCCTACCCAATACTCATGGGGAAAACACCCACTATTCTATCGCTAGGTTCAAATATTTTAAGGGCCAGAGCCCTCTTCGAGCGAAAAGGCAAAGGCAGGAGACCTTAGGATTGAAATCCCGGACCAAATATCCTCATATTGTTCTGCACGTCCAAACCTCGGCGTTCCTAGTCGCCATCGTTCTACCTATATCAGAACTTTAAGTGAGCTTCTTGTGGAATTATCGATACGGTTGATGGGTAAGGGGAAGATTTATCGAAATATCCTCACATAACAGAAGTGTATACCCTCCAGTCCGGCTTAAAAACACATCTGCTACCGCACTAAACTGGGATTACATGCATCTGTTCTGGCACCTAAGCACCTGAATAAAGCCATGATGCGTATTCCCTATGACGAGACCTTGAATCTCTACCTACAGACCATTAAGTAGACCACCTCTGAGGAGGACATCGACACTATGAAAAGTTGGTAGGTCCATAGAAGCTTCTAGGACAAACCGGCACAGCAAGGGGTTAATTCTAATCGGAGAGACCGAGTTTTAGTCCAGAGCCCATCGCTAGAAGACCAAAAGAACATGGTGAAGAGGGATCTGTATTCATCAAAGAACACCATTTACCTCGCTTCTTGTGGACCCTGATGAAAGTCAGTTTCAAGAAGGTCAAGTTGGGCGTAGCCGAGGTATTGGAAATGTAGTTTGTCAAGTCCTGGAATGCAGCATGACAGTGTCTTTTTGAATGCCGGATTGTCGAACAGTTCGGTTTGTGTTGCAAACGACATACGAAGCCAGCGTTACCCAATTAGCCTGGGGTTTATACTGACACCTTCATCGACAGTTGCTGCCCTCTCCGTGGACGATGTCGCAGTTCAAGCTGTATGGCTTTGTCTTTTCTTGGTGGAACCTGCGCGGATAGCTGTGTTACCCTGTGACTTGATCTCCCTCGCTTCATTGAGTGTTTCGCTGTCCAGCTTGTACTTCTTGATGCTTTGATCATTGCATTTCTCTGGTCAGTTGGTGTTTTTGTCATAGGCGAAGCCGTTTAAGGTGACGCTGCCTTTCTTGACATCCGAGCGACCCAAGTAGAGACACCTGGATATGACGGGCGTGCTATTAAGACGAAGGGCAGGCCGTTCCTCTGATCGCTGTCGAGGTAGTCTCTCGTGTTGAGGGCAACACCAAGCAAGCATAGGGCTGACACGTGTTGAGCAAGAGTATCCGAAAACCGTTCGTTTAGTCAGATTCAAAGGCTTGCGTGGACTGTCACGTTGACTAGTTGCTTGAACTATGACGCTGAATTGAGGTCTCGACTTAATCGAATTCCTTTCGATTAGAGGTGGCGAAAGAGGAGAGGTTGTTAACTCAGCTTTTCCGTCCGCTTTCCCCGTATCCATTCACCGATCGCTGGCGCATCATCTGGCACTGGAGCCGCGTTGCCTTTCCGTCCGAAATGTGAGAAATTCGAGTGTCTCCTACCTGCGAACAGCTTCCGACATCCCTTGGATTATTACCCCTTTATTATGCCCTGCTTAGCTGTTAGTGAAACCACCGTGAATGAGTCCTCACTATCTCTCCCCTAGCAAACCTACACTTGAAGGCACTCTCACTTCTTCAATCATTTCTCTCCGCAGCCACTTCGTCCGACAGCTCGCCGTGGCTGTCGCCCACTCCTCGCTCTCCTCGGATATTTGCTAGGTCCTCTCCGGGCCTCGTTCTCCTGCCTTCTCTCAAATTCCGCCTTTTTTTTCTTCTCCTTTTTTTCTCCCTTTTCTTTGTGTCTTTCTCACCCTTTCCATTATTGCCATCTTTCTTCCGTTCCGATCCCCCTTTCCCTCCCTTCTCCTTTGCCATGGCGATCACTCTCAACTCCACAAACAAAGTCTCATGGCTCTCCTCTAATCTCCGACTTTGTCTCCTGTGTTTCATCTCGCATCGTCTGATGTTGCAAATACTTAGCGAGGCTGTTTCGTTATACTTGGTGGTGTTTTGACATCAGGCTCGAGTTCGACTACATCAATTAGCCGGCGACAACATGATGAACAAGAGTTATCATCCCCACCTGTTGTACCTCCTGTTAAGCAATCTGAAGATCGTCTGAAGCCATATCGACCATCAAAAGGCTGCGGGTCACCTTCCTCAATCATGGTAGTGTCATTCCGGGGGTCGAAGACTCGTTGTCGGTTGAATTGAGTCTGATTAGAAAGATGTCGCGCCGTGGGGACATGCCCCAAGAGGCCATGGAGCGACAGGACTCGTATTCGATAGGAGTCTGACACCATTGTCGAACCAAGGCCCACCTCGGTTCTCTGCGTTCAAGCGCATGAGGTCGGATGTATGGGATAAGGATATCTGGTATATCATTTATCCTCCTCTTTCGCCCCATCATTGACCATGGCGAATATCTGTCCATTGCTCTACTGGCCATTCCGGACCCCATTCATTGCGTTAACTTATGAAGTTAACAAGTTTGTTAAACAAGTATTTAGCATGAGCGGCTTGGTGCTTGGAACTTAGCCTGATATCGCCGTGTTGACTTGTTCATTGTTTTGTTGGTCGTCTCAGCTTTTCTACAGTAGTGCTTGGTCCTTTGCTTTCTATGGCACTGCGGACGTACTTTGCGAGCTCGCCTTCTTCAGGCATTGACGGCGAGGGTTTCTCTGGAGATGACCTCGAAGAAGTGTGGCCAACGACCACTATGATTTTATGGTTGCGGCGGGGTGCTATGAGTGTATGACGCTGTGACGACCTGAATCGATGATTAGAGGTTTCGTATCATCGAGCACACAGAAATGACGCACCTCGGCTTTCCATATTCCCAGTTGAGATGTCCCGATTGTAACATTCGGATGCTTGCTTCAAACTCGTCGTGCTTCTAGATTGCCTGGTTCCTGGAGGACCATATTTTTGCTTGCATCGAGTGATTGAATGCTTGAGTTGTTGCTTGTTGTGGGTTTGAGTAGTCGTTTTGCATACTTGTCTCGTATTATTTCGAGTGTTTGATAGTCACTGCTTGAGTTTTTTAATGAGGAGTGTCGGTGTCGGTGTTTATGTCGATATTTTTAATCTTTTCAAATCGGTACTATTTGATTGATGCGAGCTATGATGAAGGAATAGTTTGACTAAACCTCAAATCTTCCTTGCCGATGTCTGTGCATGGGTTGACCGTCCTGGGAGAGATCGTGCTTCCTGTCCTCCGTCTTGATCCCAATGTGCTTGACGGGGTTCTCTGGTTCGCCTCCACTCGTCACGCTGACCGAATGCCCGTAATTTGTCTTCGCCACGCTTGATCGTTGCTGATGGTTCGTTTAGATGGTGCTGTCGAGGAGTCTTGCGGTGGGTGGACTGTTTGGTCCGGCTCAGTTACCCTCTCACACAGCGAGGAGACGAGAATGGTACCTTGGAGATGCCCTGCGTAGTGTTTATGTGTGGCTACCTCCTCGGCAGGTGATAACGAAAGGTCCTAGGTTCTCGTTCGGGCGCAAGGTTTTCTCGACTCTTTGTCAGCACCCACGTTCCTATCGTCTCTGTCACAGTCTTACCTGACATTGCCTCGTGTTTTCGTGTTCGTGAACTGTCGGACAAACTCATTCCAAAGGCTGGGCAGCGTCAGCGTGTTAAGTGGCTTTGAGACCGTGGTGTTTGGGGTTGAAGGCTCGTTCGACGGCTTCACACGAGCTCCCGGCCTTTCCATCGGGCTACTCGATAGCGTAGCCTCCACCACCGGCTTAGCAGGCGGTGACCGAAAACATCGAACTCGCGGCGAGAGCCCCGTGGCCGAGCCGAGTTTGGTGTTTTGATCACCACTAGCAAGCGCCCACCGTGTGGCGGATCCCAACATGCATCTAAGGGGGATTCCCAGAATGTGATACCATCCATGATAACAGCTACCTCTCATACTGCCCGGTATTCATTCACCTCCCCTCATCAGGGACGCTTCTCATAACTTCCTTGTCTTCTGTTTGCAGACGGGCTAATTCGCCTTCTCGTGTGTCCGTCGATTGGCTTCGGTCACCGCCTTCTCAGGCCATGCCTCGAGACTTTATCTTACCTGCTGCCCCTCGCCAGTGAGTAATAGCTTTGGCGATGAACTCTGGCCTAAGTCGCCGTTCGTCGGTACAACGAGGTAATAGACAGTCGAAAAGTAGGCTAAGAAGTTAAGGACTCGGAGCCATCAGAAGCAACGTCTCGTTAAACCTGTCGCCAAGTCAATCCCAGGCGATTGCTAAAGAGCAACAAAGTTCTCCAAGCAAAGGCTGCATCCCAGCACGCGACAGAGGCAAGGAAATATCTCTGCATTGATCCCCCCAAAGGCCCCTTTCATCAAACGTTTCATGGATATTGGCCGGATTGTTGGCGGCTTGGAGCAAAATCAGATCCGGTAAGGCAAAATTACCGATTAAAGTGTCTCGTACATCACGGACGAATTAGTTCTCACCTATTAATTCGTACGCCGGGACCGAAACATTGTTCTGTCAACCGTGGGCATCTGCCCTCCCGGTCTCTCGTTATGTGGGAACATCACCACAGTCCAAACAACCGTTCGTAGTGATGAATCCATGCGGTGGAGGCCAGTTGCCGAAAGATCGAAGAGGAAAAGTTGGTTTATATGTATCTTGGTGCTTTGCTTGTTGAGCAAGTGAGCAGCATGTGATGTTTTGCTCCCTGTTTCCCATATACGAATAGAAAATCGGCAATCTTGAGTCCGCCTCCTTAAAACTGAAGAACGACGTCGCCACAACTGCAGATTCGCCTCGGCCCCCTCATCCAAATCTACTAGGATATCTAGAGCGCGATCCAGGGACATCGGGCTTTGGTTGCACGGATTCGCCACTGTGGACATGTCCATGATTTTCTCGCAATACAACGAGATGCCTGTGAGGAGGGAGATCATATTCGTCATAAGACTCTACAAGGATTCATATTTATCTAAGATCATTTCTCCTGCATTGAGGCCTTTATCCAATAAAGAATTTGTCAAGGTTAACTGACCATTATTCTTCGTACGTGATAAAACGTGGCCGTACATAACTAAGTGCCTCTTTAACAGTAGCCATTTGATTTAAACAGTATTCACCTCTATTGACAGAAGTTTTGATAGAGATACTCTTTCAAGCCCATCAGATCTACTCACAAACTCTCTCCGTACCCCTTCGGCTTGGCCCTTAAGCATGATATGCTTGACAGAGCAAAATGGAACAGGCCGAACGCGAGTGGCCGACTGAGAACTTCCGCTCTCTTTGAATTAAAATGCATAAACAACCCTATCAAACTACAGCTCACTTGTTCATTACTTTGTGGAGGAGGTGCACTCTCCTGTTATGACCTATTCTGGAGCTATGCTATCTATCTTATATCACAAAGTCCTTCGCCCTTTTCAATGACCCTAGTGCTTACAGAGCTTGTGTAACCGAAAGTGCAACCAATAGATCCCAGCATACGTTACAGCCGAGTTCGTATTTGCCGAACTGGGTAGTTGTGGGGTGGGACTGGGGACATCAACATCATTATAGAACTTCCGACTATTGTATTTATGTCTTTTCCACTTCTATAACAATGGTTACTTTGAATGAGTTGAAAAGGTTCGCAATGGCCGAGTGTTGCCTTGGGTAACTTTGCTCTGTGATAGCACTAATTAGGCTATACCAGGTATGTCCTCGTGAGCAACCAGGATCACTTTGTAAGATATTTATCATAAATTCAAGAATATGATCATCATAAATAAATAAGAATCAGGTCAATGCCAGTGAGAAGTATCTGAAAAGTATCGTCTGCATATGAAGCAAGTAGCCGAGTCGATGTGTCAAGTATAGACTCACATTCCCTCACACCACTTACTCACAGCCTCGTTTAAAAATGTGCATTATGCACTTTGAAACGTGCCTCGAGTGTCAAACATGCATTTCGATATGTATGTGTTGTCAAATCGATCCGCTTCCCGCAACAACCATCTCCTTTCCATTTCCCCATGGCGAGTGTTGCAGTTGCAATAGCAAATAGCATATGCAGGAATTCATCGTCTGGGTTTAGTCCCTCACTTACAGTCCATCTGAGCCCCATCTACAGCACTTTTGTTTCGCCCGGTCGTAGTGTAGCGTACTTGAGGGGTTCAGGCGGGCGCCTTGTGATCTCGGGCGAACCACCCGGATCCCCTCCTTTGCTTCTCTCCCCCACGTTGCGCATATTAACCCGAGTCAGAACCGCTTCTAGACCAGTTCTTTCGAGACGAGGTAACCAGTAAGCAGTTCTCCTGTTATTGCCGCCCCTGGGCTTGCTTTTTGGCCATGTGACTATGTGCACAGCCCTGCTGCTAAGACACGCGAGATCAGAAGCAGGCCTTGAGGCCTCCAGGCTAGACTTTAATTCGCGTAGCTAGTTAATTTTGAGGCAAGAAAGGAAGAGCCTCAAAAGTTTGGTTGTGTGGACATACGGCTCAAACAGGCTACCATGTCGTGCATTACAATGACATGTTACAAAGGCTGGCCTGAGGGTGGTCATTCAATGTGTTTTATTGATGTTTTTAGTGCCTTGGCTTGGATATTTCATGTGCTTCTATCCACTATCCGCTGAAGACACGGCAGGCCTCAGAGTCCTAAGAAGTTCAACCCGTTGACGAGGAATATGACATGTCGAAGCCATGCGCAGCTCCATTCCCCATACTCATTGTCTGATACAACGGCAGGCCTGGCGTGACGAACAGAGAGGGGCCCTCATGTCTAACCTGAGATGTAAGCCACTCGCCCGGGCTGCGAGGAGACAAGGCTATATCATCGATGCTACAGATGGACGTCTGCGAGTGCGGAGGTGTGTTGGGCAGCACAACACCCGGGCGGGCTGCATCTTCTGCAGAGTCGAAGGGATATTTCGGAAACCCGGGAAACTTTAGACTTGGATCGAATGAGATGAGGGTGACGGGCCTCAGTTGTCCTTCCCTCCGTGCGGGCGAATAGACGAGAATTCTCTCGTCCATGCTCCATTCGAGGCCGTCGAACCCTTGTGAGGGGTTAATGACCTCATGGAGCTGGGCCAAGACGTCGTCGGGTTGAGAAGGGCTTGGTTCTGGCGGCCACATATTGACTGCTTGTTCTATGCCATGCTGGCTCGATGAAGATGGATGCACCCATTCCTGCTTGACGGCCTCCATCTTTGGCCTCACCCTGAGCTGCAGCAGCGGATTGGCGCTATATGCTTCGTACACAAGATCGACGAATGCTTCGCAAGACGGGTTATAAGACCGGACTGGGCATTCGCCAAGGGTGTAGGTGATGGTGTCGCTTGGGTTGTCGCCGACGTGGATGTCCCCAGGAGTTCGCTCCTCAAAATGCTTCTCGCAATCCCAAGCCGTCTCGATGGGTGAGTTTTCGGCAGTGGCTGGCGGTGTAAGTAGAGAATGTTCGACGAGATCGTGGCCGAATCGGAGTCTTTTCTTGTAACAAGTCCTCTGGCTCCCCGCATTTCCTGGGAACCACTCTCGACGGACTTCAATGATGAAGACTTCTCCTGTATCTTCATCTTTGGTGAGTTGGAGTGAGGTCCAGCGGTCATCGAGGGCGCCCTCTGAATCGTGGCGCCGCCAGAGGTTGCGCTTCAGGGGCTTCTCGCAACTCTCATGCGTTGCTTCACTCACTGGAAACCTAATAGCTTGGTAATAGCAGTTTGGAATCTCGTAGTTAGTCTGCGTCTTCAACTTGTTCGAAACGCAGTAAAAATGGTCGTCGATGATCTCGAAGCAGATGTCGGATCCAACCTTGGAGCCCTCAAACTCCCACAGGATAATATGCGAATCTGACCACTGCCGGGTTGCAAGATCGAGTCGCTGGACACCCCATCTGTAGGTGCCGTCAATCCTGGCATGCGACTTTGTGACGCAGAACAGGTAGTTCTTGTCGTTCCGGATCAAGATCTGATGCTCTGAACATAGCCGCTTCACCACGACCCATTGGAAGTCTGACCTCACCTCAAAGATGATCAGCCAGCAGCACGTCGTGCCCCCCTGGACCTGAGTGGCCCGGCACGACAGAACACCGTCGGCGCAGTACAGGGGCTCAAAGGAGTACGGCAGAAGCGGATCGTAGTCGCGGACGGCATGCAGGAGCAAGGGAACGTTGACCTTGAGCTCCTCCGAGGGATTTTGACGGACGTTGAGGACACGGAGGTGCTCACGGTTCACCGTGTAACACAGGTACCCGCTCGTATACACGAAACGATCCGCCATAGCCACAATAGCTGCCGTCCAGGGCTCAGCAGAGCGAACGGCCATTCGTCGCTTGACGAGCCGTCTAAAGGCCCTCGCAAAATCCCCCGTCTGACGCGCCTCTCTGGCCTCGGCCGAGTGGTCTGCCTTCTAAGCTTTCGTCAGCGGGCTTGTAAGCCAAGGAGGCGCAGCTGAACGAACGGACCTTGAGAAGGGCGAGACGGCATATGCGTCGATCATAGAGAATGTAGCTGAGGCAGCGGCTGGTCAATCCGAGGTTGAGGATGCTCTCTACATCGAGGTTTTCGACGAGGAGGGCGACAATTTCGGCCGGGAGGCGGAGGATGCTCATGACGGAGTCGAGGTCCAAGGAAGAGAAAGGAGCCCTTTCAATAACGACGTCATAACATGGTCACCATGTATAGGACTGTGTAAATGGCGAGAGGCTATCCAAGGGCCAGAGCAAACAGGCCTATAAAACGAAAGACCTGAGCAGAGCCGCATCGTCTTGCTCTCTTGTTCAGAGCCTGATTTTTGTTCCCCCTACCCATTGCGGCTCTGCTGTTGCGCCCTAAACGCCAGTAAATGAGCTAAACTCATGCTAATACCACCGAAATTGATTAGTTCAGGAATGGTTGGGGGAGAGGAAAACAGGGCTAATCTGGTGGGTTGGACAAAGAACGAGCAGTCTCAAAAGGCTCTCTGAAGTGAGACGACGGAGGATGGTGATGCTGACGGCTATTTTTTTTTTCTCCTCGCACGCGATCAAAACTTCTAGTAATCTTTTCGAAGTGGGTGTGCTACGCCATAAGCTGTCATGCAGCAGCCAGGAATCACGAGAGAGCTATTGTTGAATGTGCCGTGGTGCCACTATCTTGGCTTCATGATGTTGAGCCTCACCCTTGGTTGAGCGCTCATTCGGCTAGAGGCGTCACGAATGGACGTGTCTCGGCATGGTGCTCATCTCATCCAATTTCTGCCCTTTCCGATTCAATGGTAAACCAATAATCTCGTTTGTCTCTGTCTCCCCGGGCCTTTGAGGCGCAGCAGCGCACAAACAAGACACAATGTTACACGGAAGAGAGCCAGTCTCTCGAAAACACGGGTCTAAAGCTTGACCCAGAAAAAGTACTTTCAATGCGGCTCTGCGGTGGTGGCGTGCCACTGCAGGGTTTGTTATTCACTGAGCAACTTACATGTGTCAATAACAGAAGAGCCTCAACTGCCAAGTCATTTTCACTGACGATTCGAGCATTTAGAGTTTTTCAGATGCGTTTTACTTGCGTTAGAATCAGCCATTGATGCTCCTCCGTGGTCTGATTCAGTCACCAAAACATCAAATCTCAGAGCCTGATTTATGTATGAGGTCCTTTTTACCAGGCTGTGTTAGCTTTGGCCGGGCGTCTCTTCCCGCTCTCCCTGGCTACCTACAGCCAACAATGTCGCAAGAATGCATCTCTGCATATGTCACTATTGGCCTGGCACACCGGTCGACAAACTGCACATCCCTGTCTAACTCCTCTCAAAGACCCCAGCATAAGAATAGAAGAGGGTTATATAAAAATAGTAAAAAAAATTAAAAAGATCATCATAACAATAAACATAATTTTATAAGGCTTTTATGTATTATTTTAATTTCAATGTTCTACTAGCGTCCGATGCTATTGTTCCTCAACACCAACGTTCCTAGCCCCGCATCACGAGAGGGAGCTCAGCAGAGCCTCATTTCCTTTCCCACCGAATTCTCTAGCCGCTTTTTGAAATCAGGCTCTGGGCTGGGGCAGTGCTGCAGCTCTCGTCTGCAAAAATACGCCCTTCCTAATCACCCTAGTCCACGCAATGGTCACCCGGAAAGCTTCCCCGGGCCCAGGGTGACCTCGACCCCGGCTGCCTCCCAGACTTCACCTGTCCGACCTGCCCGATGCCCCAAAGTGAAGGCATACCCCGCTCTCACGAACGAACCCTTTCCTGGGTCATCAGAGCTCTATAGCTATTCTACCAATACCTCGGCTTACGCACGCGAGCATTCCTCTCCTTCTCTCCTCTTCCGAGAGTGCCGTCCCCCGGTGCTCCACGCGCCCGCTCTCAACCTTCACCTTGCAAGTGCCGCAGTTACCAACCTCGCAGGATGATGGGACATCGTCAAACTCCCGGCGGAGCACCTCCAGCAGGCTCTCCTCCCCGTCCACTCGGACTAGCTTGTCGCCCCGGTTGACGACCTGCACCTCGAATGCATCACCCCAGACCTCAGCCGCAAATGCCTCAAAGTGAACTTCATTTGCTGGAATCCCGTGTTTCTGGACCGCCTCTTTGGCAGCCGTCATCATCCTGGTTGGCCCGCACACGTAAAGGTGGCTGTTCCAGGGGAGTGCCTTGACAATCGCTTCAATGTCCATCCTCTGTCCCTTGCTCCCATCATAGACGACCACATCATCCCCTAGAGCCTCTAACCGATCCCGATATGGAAACTCTTCGACCGAACGCACAGCATAGTGCAGCTTTAGCGCCCAATGGATCGTGTGATATCTCTTCAGCAGGTCCATGAATGCAGTGATACCTATCCCCCCTGCGATGAAGACGTGTGTGCTTGCTGACTTGGCCGGGACGACATCGCTTGTGATTCTGCCGACCTGGATAACGTTTCCCAGCTGAGCGTGGTCGTGTAGATACCGGGAGCCTCCGCGGCTTTTGTCGTCGAGAGCAACGCCCAGCTCAAACAGGTTTCCCACGTTCACCTTGTCTTTCTTCTCTGCTGTTGACACTATCGAGTAGGACCGTGTGAGCCCGTTCGGGAGCTTCAGTCGTGCATGAGATCCGGGAACAAACTTCTCCGCCTCTGGATCGGGAGCAACAGCCTGCAAAACTAGTGAAACTACTCTGGCAGTCTCCATCTTGCGGCTGATGATCCTGTAATCCTTCCAAGCATCTTTCCTGTTCTTTCTCCTCGCCCTGGCAACTCTCTTCAGGAACTGCCCTCGGCTCTCCTGACCCAAGACTTCCAAAGTTGACAACTGCTCGTTCATTTCAAGATTGTCCGTGTTGCGATGCAAGTACTCCTGCACCCGTTCAACAGTCCACTTGGGCCATTGACGTTCCACGAGCCTCAATTCATCTCCAACACTGACGAACCCTTCACGTAGCACACGGTAGTACCATCCGGTGCGGCTCATCTGGTATGTAACAGGCGCAAAGTTCTTGAGCGAGAACCGGTGGTTCAGTTTGAAGCATGGCTGACGGGGCAGAGAGACCTGCAGTAGAACCTCGGGACCAACAGAGATTATATCGCCGATGCAGACGTTGCGCTCGTTCATCTTGGCCGTCACAAAGTTTTCACCGAATCCACCAGGGACAAATCGATCTTGGCGTTCTGGATATGATGCTTGCCAGGCGAGATAATGAGATGAACAGTCTGGGCCGGGTCAGTAATGGGGTTGAATAAGCATATGAAAGGGATATTCTCATGCTCAGATCAGAAGAACACAGGTACTAACATCCGAGGATGGCCTTGTCTGGGCCGCCATGAAACGTCGGATCGTGTTCATCGCCTTCAAGGCCAAGCTTGCTGACTTTCATTGGGCCTAGACACATTTTCTTGTCGATTCCTGACATGACCTCAAGACCTGGCATCTTTTTCATCCTCGATGTCCGGATCTCCAGTAACTTGTCCACCGCAAAGGGACGGCTTAGCTCCTCGGAAGACATTATAGTCATCTCATATCATACAACGGCGGATAACTGTCACTTAAGTATGACGTGATGATGGGAGATATATCAGATCTTGAAGTTGGTACTCTTTGAGATACCGTTATCGTTTGTGTAAGAAGTCAAAATTGATACGGCAGTGGAGGTCCTTCTCATTCTAACTGGCCTAGTGAATGGCTGTCTCCACAGCCGAAGAACAGAGGCAATTGGCACTTGATTGAATGACAACTATCTAGAGGCATACTGAGAGAACAGGAGCGTCACTCAGTTTTTAATCTAAGGATGATACTTACTCATCATCACTGACCTAAAGACTTATAGGACCTTACTATAATAATGAGAAGGGAATATGACTGTTTGCCAAAAATATTGACAAAAGTTGTCTTTAGGTACGTTGAATTAACCCCCCGTACGCTAACTAGGATTGCTATCATACCTACCGAAAGACGAAAATATACTCTTAGGGTTGTTCTAATGCCAGGCGCCTGGTTATCCTGACTGTTGTCAGACATATGTTCCTGATGGATGTTGGTATATACTTGAGCATGCCAAATAATACTTCCGCCTCGATACAACAAATATACGAAATGATTAGACATGTCCCCAAGCCTAGAAGTATATGAAATAATCTTGTCTCTTCTGATCCAGGTCAAGCCCCTCAGGCAACACAGGGACCCAGCGAGCTCTGCCTATGGCTCTACCCTCATCCTCAAATATCAATATGATTTAAATTATCTGCTTCTGCAGACGTCAAGCAAATGTCCTTCCATAACGCCAGGAATGCCCGTCTTTGACCGCAGAGGCTCGCCCACATCTCCAGATACAAGAAGGACTCCGAGATATCGCTCCCGGGTTACATCAGTCACGCACCCTTCCACTGTCTTGTCCACCCCTTTACTTCTCCCATACGCCTAGAACCCTTAGAGCTCCACATCTCCGGTGCTGCTCTTTTGCATTTATGAGCGTCTATCGTGGGCGCGTTGCGATGATATGGTTCGCTTCGTTGTGGTGGTATCGAGGTAAGTGAAAGCCTTGTCGCGGACCGGACTGCCGCCGTACATGGTGTCATGGTCAGATTCTTCAGCCGTTAAGTTGTACATAGTTGCCTGGCATCATGGTTAGCTTTATAGTTGATAACTGCCTGGGAAAACCTACCAGGGAATTGTCCCTCCTTGCCGTCTAGACGTCCCGTCCACCATTCATTGTCATTTTGCGTCCTCTGGATAATCTCAATCACGTCGCCCGTCCGGAAACTCAAGTCGCCCTCGGCTTGCGCAGCGTAATCGTAAAGAGCCGTGACCGTCTCGGTCGCAGGCGCTGTTAGGCGCTTGGGCTTAGGCTTGGGCTTGGGAGGCGGGGGCTTCTTCTTGCCAGCGGCGATTGCGGCCAGGCCGGCATTGGCACCAGTTGGGGGAGTATACGGTGGTGGCGCGGCCTCGTTGGACTCGGTTTGACGTTGGTATCCGCCAATCTTGGGGCTGGTGATGGTGCTGGTCGGGGTCTTTGAGTCTTCGCCCTGGGTGAGCAGCGCGGGCTGCTTGGGGCCCTCGAGTGCGGGCTTAGCTCCATATCTCACTGGTCGGGGGCGACCGGTTGTCTTGAAGCGAACGATTGATAGGGCTTCGGCCTGTTCTTGGATATCGCCGCGCTTCTGGTGGAAGGCCTCCTCGATGTCGAGCGTCAGGTCAAAGTATCCAATATCGCACTGCTGCATCCGCTCGTGCAGGGTATAAAAGATGTTGAGCTGCATATAGTAAAAGGACTGGAAGAGAGGCTGGATAAACTCGCGCTCGAGCGCAAACAGCTTGGGCAGCTCATCCTTGAGGAGGTCGTTGAAGTAGTTAAAGTCCTGAGTGGCCTGTTCAACGTCTCCCTCGGCCTTCCACATGGCCTTCTCGTCCTTGGCGGTGCGCTCCTTCTTGTCCTGCAGCTTCTTGAGGGTGGCGCGATGGCGGTCGTAGTCGAGTCTCTTGTGCTCGCGCTTGACGGCCGTCTTGCGTATCACCTTGATGACGTCGAGCAGCTCGTTGGCGGGACGGATAACTCTAGTCTCTATCATATCCAGCTCGGGCGCTAACGTTTCTTGCAGGTCCTTGACGACGGCTTCGTACTCCTCGCAGGCGGCGATGCCCTCGGGGTTGCCCTCGACAATGGCCGAGTCGGGGTCAGACGCACGACCCGAGATGGGCTTGTAGACTTCGGTCATGGCCTTGCTGAACTCGATCTGGTGGGATAGCATGCCATTGATGGCGTCAAAGTACTTTTTGGATTCATCGTGAAGCTTCTTGGTCTCGGTCTCGAGTTCCTGAAAGCGGCGTTCGGCGTCGATATAGACAGCGTCCTTGGTGTGTTCGCCAATGTTGAACTTGGCTTTGAATTGTTGGGGCGCCTATGTGATACGAGATGTCAGTATTGCTTCTCTCTGTCGCATGATGATCCAGCTGGCTGTTGATCCTCCCGTGTATCCAGCTTGCGCGGCATCGCGAGGTGTCTCTGCGCGCGTCTGCAGGCTTCCACAATCCAGCCACCAGGTGAGGGGCAGGCACGGCTTACCCGGGTGAGGCTCTTTTGAAAGCCTTTGAAGCTCATGGCGAGGGCGCGATGGTGTCAGGCAGATACTTGATGGTTCGGCGGATGGATCAGCAGAAGGAAGAAAAGATCGCGGAAAACCTCGAATCGCGAGGCCGCCAAGTTGAACGAAAGGGCATCAACCTTAATTAAGAAGGCATGTGGATGGATCAATGTGACGATTCGTGGAACGGTGACGACTTTGAAGTGGCTGTGCCCTCAGCACTCAGCGTCCTCGCCCAGCTTTTTTGCTGCCCAGCCTGCCCAGCTGCCAAGCTACTGTTGTGTGGCGCAGGCGGTTATTCGGAATCGCTTTTGGGGGAGTTTGTGCTGATTCCACGGGGTTTAGAAGGTCTCCGGGGCCCGTCATGAGCCACAATGTGCCACTGCATCACAGGAGAGTTGCGTCACTTCTGCTGGGACCCAGGCATCCATGGATCCATCAATCTCACTCTTCAAGGCACAGCACCTCGTCTACAGGCTCGTTCAGGGCATCCAGGCGAACACCTCCTACGTTGTCAGGGAGGGTACGTACCTTTGAGAAAGAAGCTCCGCAACGGGAGCGACCATCCTCGCAGGGAACAAGGCAGGACTGTGCTGGGGTAGTTCTTCTCAAGGGAGCTCTCCTGGAAATGACCGAGGCCCTGCAGCAAAAAAACCAATCTCTGGCACAACGACAACACCAGCCAATTTCATCGTAGAATTTTGTGTCAAATTGCCTCTTTGGGTCTTTCTACAGCTTCTCGCCACTCGACACAACTCGATGACTTTTCCATCGTCTTCCTCCTCCCACGCCAAATACCCCGTCATGTACCTAAAAAGCCGCCATGTCCGGCCCCCCAGCCGCTTCAGCCAATAGCCGGACCGGATCTGCCGAAAGCCCAGTCTTAACCCCGATGCCGAGCGGCGAATGACAAATTCTTGACTCGGAGCTCACATCTCCTCCTCCACTCAAAATTCCCTTTTCTTTCCCTTCCCTTCCGCTTTTGCTTGCTCTTGCTCGACTCTTTTCTGGTCCATGCAACTGCCAGCAAATTGACCATCATGGCCAGCAACATTGCATCCTGCGCTCTGCGCTCGGCGGGCCGAGTGTCTCTGACCTCGAGGGCCCGTCTGTCGGCGGCTCCTTTGCGAGGTCTCCGCGCAGCTGCCGTCGTGGCGAACCGGACGTCGCGCCGCGGATACGTCTCCGAGTCCAAGAGGGACAATGCCCAGGTCGAGACCGCCATCAAGCTCGACAAGAAGGACTTTGTCGATATCCCTCCTGCGATGGAGACTCCCTCCAACGCCAAGGTCAGCCCTATGGCCGGTGAGTTAGCCCATCTCCCAACCTTTGCAAGCTTCGGAAAATTGACAGAGATATTAGAGGTGTTGAAGCAAGCAGCAGTCATGGAAGAGGGCCAACGCCCAATCTACCTTGACATGCAAGCTACCACCCCCGTCGATCCTCGAGTCCTTGATGCTATGATGCCCTTCTACGTCGGCGTCTACGGCAACCCCCATTCCCGAACACATGCCTACGGCTGGGAGAGTGAAAAGGCTGTTGAGGAGGCCCGAGAGCACATCGCTGCCCTCATCGGCGCCGACCCCAAGGAGATCATCTTCACAAGCGGCGCCACCGAGAGCAACAACATGAGCATCAAGGGCGTCGCTCGCTTCTTTGGCCGCTCTGGCAAGAAGAAGCACATCATCACCACACAGACTGAGCACAAGTGCGTCCTCGACAGCTGTCGCCATCTTCAGGATGAGGGCTTCGAGATCACATATCTTCCCGTTCAGAACAACGGCCTCATCAAGATGGAAGACCTCGAGGCTGCCATCCGACCTGAGACTGCCCTCGTCAGTGTCATGGCCGTCAACAACGAGATCGGTGTCATCCAGCCGATTGAGCAGATCGGCAAGCTCTGCCGGCAGAAGAAGATCTTTTTCCACACCGATGCCGCCCAGGCCGTGGGCAAGATCCCTCTCGATGTCAATGCCATGAACATTGACCTCATGTCTATTTCCTCACACAAGATCTACGGACCCAAGGGCATCGGCGCCTGCTATGTCCGAAGACGACCCAGGGTCAGACTGGATCCGCTCATCACCGGTGGTGGTCAGGAACGAGGTCTCCGAAGTGGAACCCTCGCACCGCCCCTCGTCGCCGGCTTCGGCGAGGCGTGCCGAATCGCCAAGCAAGAGATGGAGGTATGTACCACTCGTTTCTTTTCTTTCCCCGTGTCTTTTCTACGTGATGAGTTGCTCTACACATGCATGGCTTTCTGAATGGCCCGTGACAAGGCCGGCCCTGTTGATTGAAGCGTTTGTCTGATTCTGTTGCTTTACTGCTATCTTTGTTACTCGTCCGCCTTCTGTTTCACAAGGTACTGACCTGTTCCTAGTACGACACAAAGCGTATCAAGTACCTATCAGACCGTCTGCTCAACGGTCTGCTGGCCATGGAGCACACCACACAAAACGGCGACCACAACTCATTCTACCCGGGTTGCGTCAACGTGTCCTTTGCTTACGTCGAGGGCGAGTCCCTCCTGATGGCCCTCAAGGACATTGCGCTGTCCTCGGGTAGCGCTTGCACATCGGCCTCGCTGGAGCCTAGCTACGTTCTGCGTGCACTGGGCAACAGTGACGAGAGCGCTCACAGCAGTATCCGATTCGGTATTGGTCGCTTCACCACCGAGGAGGAGATTGACTATGTCCTCAAGGCGGTACAAGAGCGTGTCACATTCCTACGAGAGCTGAGCCCTCTGTGGGAGCTGGTGCAGGAAGGCATCGACTTGGACACTATCCAGTGGAGCCAGCACTAAGTTTGTGACTGTTGATGATGATGAATGCATGTAAGGGGGCGTATGGGGTTGTTTGAGGGGGATGGCCGGCTGGAGCGAGGCTCAGCCGTGTCTGTACAGCATACTGTAATATCAGAGATACCTCTTTCTTTTGGACTTGGAGAGGATGAAAACGGGAGGGGAGTCATGGAAATTCCAATCGGACTTGGGGGATGAGATCAAGGATAGGATTCATGCAGAATGAGACATGACCATTCATTCGTTAACATGAGCTCTGGCCGTGAGTCGGCGAACCTGGGTTAATATTATCCAAAGGATGTTAAAGCAGCCAAAGTTCTCTTGTCTTGTGATTGTTTGTTTCACTCGGGCATCATCCCAGTTGAGCGACTGGTTTCGAGTTGGTTCTACAAAGGAGCAAAATACCATGTGTTGTTTCACTTGACAACGCTTTCGATGCTAAAATGGTGCCATTCCTGACCCAATTGTCCACGTCCTTGCACATCAGGTTTGCGTCTTCTGTCCCTTCCATAACGTTGCGTCGTTTGTGTGCGGCTCTGCGCGCGCTCTGTCGGTGCTGCAAGCATGGGATATCACATGTCAACACCACTTGCGCACAACATCCCAAATCTCGATCTCGACGCATCAAGTGACAGGGGGGATCAGATGCCATTACGTTTTCTTCACCCCTCTACAGTAAAGGATTGCAGCCTGTAATTACGTACGCACAAAACATTTGCTGTCAGCGTCTGAGGCGCTTGTTTGCAGTCAAGGTCGCTCGCCGAATCTGGACTGCGCTGTGTGTCTCCCGTTGACGTCATGATGTCCCCGCCTCCTGCCCGCTATCCGCACCCTTTCAACGCCGCAACTGCGTCACCAACATCCCGATCGTTTGCAATGACATCACCGAAATCCCCTTTCACGGTTGCGATGGCCATGGAACTGGGACCTTCACCGCGCCTGCAGCTGCCTTGTTGCACCTGCCTGCCTTCGTGAACAACTTCCTCTGTTCAGCTATAAAGATCCTTCCTCTCCTCGTCTCCCTCCCATCTTCTCTTCTCCATTCCATCTACAAACCAAACCTCAAGACCAAAGACACCATCTCAAGCCTTTTCAGCCTCAACAATCCATCAACCCAACAACCAAACCATCTACACCTTCACACCAGTCAAAATGGCCGACAACAACTCTTCCACCCTCAAGTCCTACGTCGACTCCGCCACCGGCGCCGTCCAGAACGCCATTGGCAACCTCACCGGCAGCACTGGCGACCAGGCCCAGGGCGAGGCCAAGAAGCAGAAGGCTGAGGCCGAGCACGAGGCTTCCCACGCTACCGCCAAGCTCCCCGGTGCCACCCTCTCCGGCTCAGGTGCCGTCGCTAAGGACAGCTCTGACCGCACCGAGGGTTCTTGGAACCAGACCGCAGGCGCCACTAAGGAGGCTATCGGTGGACTCATCGGCAGCGAGGTGAGTTGATTCTGATATTGTTCAAACGTTCTCTTACTAACACACATGGTACAGTCCCTGAAGAACACCGGCCGTCAACAGAACCTCGAGGGCCAGCAGCAGGAGGCCAAGGGTCAACTCAGCGACCTTGGCTCTGGCATCGGTGATCGCGTCCAGGGCACCATCGGCAGCGCCGTCTCCAACATCACTGGCGACAAGTCGGGCGAGGCTCACTACGATCAGCTGCACGCCGAGGGCAAGACCCGACAGCGCGGTGTCGAGCATGACCTTCAGAAGAAGGCTGAGGCTGAGCAGAAGTAGAGCAATGACACGATTGGACGTTGCGATGAGCGGAGGACGTTGCTGAGTACGAGATGAGAACATGATACCCTAAGTTGCGACTTGGCATGACATAGGAGAGTAGCACTGGCACTCTCACCTAAATTCATTCACCTTTTACATCTTTTCCCCCTCCGAGTGATGAATGTTGTAACTCCCTCTTTCTTGACAGCGTGAACATCACCGCCTTGCATTAGAGCTGACACGGGGTTGAAAACCAGAGCTCTACAGAGAGGTTGTTGACGTGTAGAGCATAGTCCATGTCTGCAAGGTTACAGACATTGCAGACATGCCACATGTTGCCTCTTAGCCAATGCAATGTTAGAGGATTAAACAATATGATGTGAAGATGGACGAAGTAGCACAAGATAACGGCCTATTTCTTGGGAATATCTTCAATTCGTGTGCCCTGATCATACCATCTATCTCCCAGGCCAGCGATGTATCAAAGACAACAAGGCGGCCGCTCAACAGCGGCCCAAACAACATGACGCGCGGTTCCCAGTCCCTTAGACCAGGCTATTTAGCACAGCCAGATTTTGAATCCAAAAAAAAAACTAGGTATTAGAAGGTACATGAGCTCATGGGCGTATATCTCCTCGTCCAAAACATAGCTAAACATTCGCATGCAATAGATCACATCGTAAAGTGGACGCTCTCGTCCCTCAACTACTTTTTCCGACGCCCAAACATTTTTGATAAACTGCTGCCGCTGCTCTCTTCCTTGGGAGGGCCCGTGATGACGGGCTCGGGCGGCGGCTCCGAGGTTCGGAGGAATGCAGCGAGGTCAGACGTGCGGGACACGTTGGACACTGCATCTCGGGGCTCGAACTTCTTCATCGGCACGCGCCCTGAAGATGATGATGAGGCTGGCTGAGAAGGTCGAGATGAGCCCGAGTCGATAGGTCCGTACTTGTCGTAGCCCGGCGGGATGTTAACCTGGATAGGGATGTAACCCTTGAATCCGTTGCGACTGTTGAGGGACCGGGTATCGTTGCTGATAGCCGGCGGTGGTGCGGCACTAGACTGGCTGCCATCCCTTCTAGTGAACCGTCCAATGAGGCTCGGTGCGCTGGCCTTCTTCTTGGGCACCTTGCTCGAGATCGGTGGTGTAACGGGCTCCGGCGGAGGCTCGTAGTTCCTCAAGAAGTCTGCCAAGCTTTCCTCCTTCTTAGCGGGAGGCTTAGGGGTCGTGATGAAATCATCCTCCTCCTCCTCATCACTGAAATCGAGGGCATATGGATCCTTGACGCGACGGGTCTTGCGCTTGGGCATCATGTCCTCATTATCAAACATCTTGCTAGTCGGTGCTGGAGCTCCCTTGTTCTTCAGGAGGGCCGTATTTGAGTTCACCGAAGAGTGAATTGAAGGCATCGACGTGTCGGTGCCGTGAGTTGAAGCCTGGCTGTATCGGATATCGGGGATATTGGCGTCGATAGCCCGTCCACCAACAGCTCCAGACATCTCTTCAGAGTCACGGAAGGGCGCAATGTTATGCGGGATGCGGTTCCTGTTCGCACCAGGTGGTCCCTGTCGGATAAAGTCGATTAGATCCGAGTTGCCAGACCGGGCCTCCGTGACAGCATCCCGAGGCATGTAGCGGTTCCGGTTGCTTGCCGACGAAACACGACGCGTATCGAGGCTGGTTTTGGTGGGGGTAGGCGGGTTGCTCACATTTCGAAGGGGCGTCGGTCGGTTATCTCCCGTAGGGCCAGTCGACTTGATAAACTCTGCAAAGTCCGCAGTAGACTCACTAGGAACACGTGCGTCTCTGGGAGCAGCAGACATTCGAGACTTGCCAGAGTTGGGGGATGGCAATGGCTTCATCCTGTCATCGCTGAATCCAGCTGATCGCTGGTGCGGGGACGACTTCTTCATGTCTGTTGCAGCAGAGGATGACCGAGATCGGTTGTGAGCACGAGTATCCTCGCTCTTGCGTGCTCCCTTAGCACCTGAGCCGTCGAGGGAGTGCTTGGCCTGCGATTATTAGCCTCTATTTCCTCCCTGGAAGTAGTCAGTGACTCACGTCAATATCACGCATGTTCTCAGGCGTCAGCGTGTAGGTGATGGTCTGGTTGCTCTGAATCAGCTCCTCAAAGTTGCGCGCCACATTTGTGCGGTTCGAAGCGTTCTCTTCCGAAGTTCGAACAGCCTTGAGACGACTGGTACCAGATGAAGCCGATGAGCCAGAAGTGTGAATTGGTCGAGGAGGAACAGGAGCATCTTCGTCTGAATCCCTCGTCTTCGATCGCTCGATAGACACCATGCCGATGCTGTGCGTCGGGGAAGTTGGCACCTTGTCGCTTCGAGAAGCATGTCGGCTCGAGTGACCTGGGCCTTTTCGAGAAACATCCGTGGATCTTTCTTCGGGCACGGTTTCCGTCACGCCTGTCGAGCGAAGAACCGTCACCTTGGTTCCAGAGGATGACTGGTGGATAGTAGGCGAATGGTGAGGGGATGCAATGATGGGCTGAGGCCGTCTTCGTTCTGTCGGCGAAACAGCCTCTGGCACAGTAGGTGTCGAGGGTTGGTATGCGGAATATTTGGGGATCCTCTGTTCCCTATGTCGCTCTCGCTCCGGTTCTTCCTCAGACTCTGAGATCGTGGCAGCGTTGGAAATCAAACCTCGCTTGCCATCAACCGGTGATCGGCTCTTGGGCGCTGTGACGATGGGGCGAGAAATGTTGGCGGCAACCTTGGGAACCTGTGCGTCCTCTACGCTGACCTGGTTGGAAAGCCCACTGCTAGGGGTAGTCGTGAGACTGGCCCGGCGGATTCGATCTGCAGCCTCAGCTGAAGGCGAACGAGATCCGCTAGGGCTCTTGGGACCAGCAACGTCGATGAGGCGAGCCGAGTGCACGCTCGATGATCTCTTGATTGCGAAAGGACCGCCAGTGTCAGAAAGGGCAGGTGAAGAGCTTCCAGCGACAGACACCCGAGCCGAAGTCAAGATTTCGGCCTTTTCGTATGTCAGGTCATCGTCCGCGCCATGTTGCGATCGAGCTGCGTCCGGGGCAGTTGTGATAATCTTGGCCAACCTCTTGTTCTTCGAGTTCACAGGCTCCACGGTAGCCTCTTCCTTGGTCGTCGCCTCTTCCTCCACTTTGATCTGAACATCGTTGGTTTGTTCCTCCTTGGCGTCCTCAAATTCTTGCTTGTCTTCAGGCGTGCTCGTCTCGGTGGGACCAGTCTCCTTGGAGCGCTTGAGTGCAGCTCTATATGGCGATGTACCAGGAGTTGGGAGCGAATTGGATCGCTTTCGGCCGGCAAAGTCGGGCGTATTGGGTTGTGACAGAGTCGGCGTAGGAAGGCCATGGGTAATTCCCAAGGGCGAAATCAACAGACTCTTGGGTCGTCGCCCAGTAGGTTCCTCCGAGATCTCTTCTTCATCTTCGTCATCGCTATTGACTGCAAGACCAGGGACTTCGATCTCATCTACATCGTTGCTTCCCATAGGCAGCGCAATCTCAGACGGTGACAGCTCGTGGCCAGCGGTCTTGGTTTCGCTCTTCTTGGTCTCGGCTTCTGCGTCGCTGTGGGTTGCAACCCGGCTGAGGGCAGGTGAGTCAGATGCCCTTGAAAAGGGGCGGCCGTTCAAATCAATGACGGGCGATCGTATCCGCTTCTTCCATCCCCTCCAAAGCCGTCCTAGGGTCCGGTCAAGGGCGACCCTCTCCATGTCTTGCTCTTCGACAACAATGCGATCGGCGATATCGGTGGGGTTTCTGACACCCTCCTTGATCTCCTTCTGGAATCTTGTCCGCAACCTGTGGTATGCGGCCTGTCCCGCGACAGTCAGGGTGAGCTCACCCATGTATTCCATAACAGAAGTGAGGAAAATGGCAACGGCGGGGGATATAACGTCGGAAATCTGTTCATCGGCGCCGATTTCGAGGTTCTCCTGTTCCATATAGAGATCTTCATCTTCCTCCTCCATATCACCAAGAGACGAGTAGACCATACATCGAAGTCGTGTGCGCTTCCAGACCAGCTCGAGGTCCCAATCGCGTGACGAATTTGATCCTTGGGGTTGGACATAGTCTTCTTCGTCGCCTTCGCCGAGGTATTCGCGCAGCTCTTCGTCAGCGTTGTTAACAGCATCTTTAGCGAGCTTGGGTTTCAAAACTTCAGAAACAGCGGGTCGTAGGGAGGCGAGCGTAGTAGCGCGAGAGATGGACAGGAAATTGAAGAGGAGCTGATCGAGGAAGCTGTTGACAAGCGAAAGCGCCTCGGCTGACACCAGCGCAGTCTCGCCAGCTGGCTCAATACCATGCTGATCGTACCAGGTATCGGCATGGCTATCGTGATCGTTGGTGACAATCTGTGAGGCGGCCGAGGCAGCGATGAAGGCCGCCGCAGGTGAAACAGAGAGTGGTGGTGACATGAGACTGTGGGCGATGGTGGACGGTCGGTCGCTGGAAATACTCTGTGTCCTAGATCTCACACCACGGGGAGAAACGATGCCCGAGGTAGGCCGTGACATGGCTAGGTCGGGGCTTGGGGCTGCCATGATGGCGGTCTATATGGTATCGACGGGTAGACCTGCACAGGCCTCCCAAGGGTTATTATCGACCGAGCTCCGGTCGCTAACGGCAGGGCTTTCGTTTGTCCTGTGCGAGGCGAGCCCAGAGAGACCCGGACAGACGCAGGCTCAGATGGCAAAGTGTTGAGGGTCGCGATTCACGGTGGCTGGACGGCTGTAGGCTGCGTTTGCGGGTGAATGCTGATTTCTATTAGTGGAATTGTCGCAATCGAGATGGAAGGCTGGAGCAGCGAGATTAGGGTCGCAGTCGCATCCCTCGTAGGGTCTCAAGCGCGGAAGCAGAGCGGATAGCGGGAGCGGAGAGATGCTCATGTGTAACCACACTTGCAAGACTGTACAACACGACCACCATCTGGGAGACGACAGCTGATGACGACGGGAGCGCCAAACGTCACAGGCAAGACGGCTGCAGGGCGCCGATCGCACCAATGCGATTGCCGCAGGATGCCAACAGAAGCGCGAGGCCGAGGGGATGTTTGCACATTCAAGGTGGCTCGCCGTGCGTCTCGTCTTGAGGCTTGAGGGGGCAAGAGGAGGTAAACGGATGGAATAGGGATGACCAATGGACTCACCTCGAAAGCCAAGATTGGATAGTAAAGAAGCAGCCGAGATGGCGGCCGCAAAAGCAAACAAACTAATACCAGCGAGCGACGGATGGAGTTGGGAGAAAACAAGAGCTGAGAATGGAATAGAATACGACTAGGAAGTAAGTGCAGTAGAAGTCGAGGCGGAGGAGGCGTGAGCGTGTTGTCGTTTTCCTTTGTCTGCGCGGGCTGTGGTGGTGGTCTCGCTCAGGCGGCGGATCGTAGGTTGGTGTGCAGCCCCTGGACCTAGACCCGGACAAGGACCTGGAAAGCTTCTGGCGCCGACACACTCGGGGTTCTTCAGAGCGAGGGAGAGGGGATGGACCCTGCGGCGCGCGGAATCGACAGCAGGTTAATGGGCCACGCAGCTAATTGTATGTACGGCAGCAGGTAGCGTGGTACCAGAGTCGCTGGCCAGGCCGCAAAGTAAAGTCCCGTCGCAGCGCAACGCAACGCAGCGCAAAGCCAGGGACCCGGCCTGGTGAGGAATAGTCGACACAAGATAATGGGATTTGCGACGGATCCCCGACAAAGCCCTGAAAGGGTCTAGTCAGTCTAGTCCCTGACGGGGATGATGGGATGTTTCCACGGCGGCGGCCGGGGTGGGCTGGGATGGCAGGCCCGGCTGCGACTGGTTGAGACACAGAGACCTCGCTAGATGCAACTCCACAGAGAGGCCGTTCCTGGACAAGGGCCTAGGAGGATCGCAGGGTTCGAGTCAGGGACTGTGGGCGGCCACGGGCTTCGCTTTTGATTGGGATAGATGGAGATGGAGGGGCCGGGGGACCACTTGGAATCAGGAGTTTGGTGGTGTTGTGCATGGCTTTAATTGCGGATGGGATGTGTATCAACGGGGGGAAGGACTCTCGCAGATAGAGTGAGCTATGTCGGTACCCAGAAAGCCATGAGCACTGTACGAGTACTTTGATACTGACAATACATACAGAACAGAGGCTGGGAGATAAATGGCACGGCCGAGTGGCTACAATCTCGATGCCCATGTGTAATTTAGCATCTCCCTCCTCTAGCAGCACTTGCTCCGCGATATTCATTACTATCACGGCTAGCCTCGTGGACACTCGGCAAGGCCGCCTTTGCGGCTCCTCGTCATGACTAGGACGGTTAGTGAAAGGCAGCTTGGCGCGTCCTGCCACTGAATGCACCGTCGTGGTAAGTCTATTTAGGCATGGCCTCCTTTAGAGCTGAGGCTTGTCCAGCACCCCGGTGGTTGGTGTTGAAGACACTTCGATACCACAGTACCTTCAGTGCACGATGGGGGAGAAGTGTTTGTATACGGTGCAATTTCTCGTCATCACACACAGTCATTTCGATTTGCGCCTGCCCGGAGTGTGTGAAGTCCCCGTCTCGCTCACCACATTGAAGAAAAGAAGGAGCGATCCGTGCGGCTTCGTCTCCTTCCCCGTCCAGTTCCAGTTCGATTGTTCGTGCTCAGCCAGGGCGCTCTCTCTTCTGTGATCTTCTTCCGTGACTGTCAGACCACCTGGTGAATGGATGCACAACAGCCCGTATCCTCCTAGTATTGACCGAAGCCGTATGTATTCATTTCTCTCTGTGCGTCACAAAACTTTTTCTCCCTTGTTTTCCTTTTTCCCGTTGCGTTGAACATTCGATCGCCATAATGGCCCGTGTCAATCCCTGGTTCTCTGCGCTTCACGACTCCATTCTGCTGAGACGATATGCACATCCTAACACCTTCTATGTATGGCACGGTTACATGGTGGATTCTGTAGCCGGAGGCATGGCCAAGCAGGGTTCTTGACGACTCCACTACCTCTTGGGCCGTTCGTCCAAAGGGCGGCAGCTTTCATCTCATCTGCGCTCGCTCTCCATCAGCCCGTCTCTGCTCGATTTGATATCATCCACTCGCACAGACGGACGCCATAAGGCGCCCAGCTCTGTCCAGTCTCCATGGTCAATGAGCCAAGCCCACCCACGGCGTGGCAGCCCCTCTCAGCTTCGCAGATGGCCGGTGACCCCCCGCTAGCTTCAGTCCGTGTCTACTCCACAAGCCACGCGGGTCAATGGAATGCTGGGCCGCCACCCACCCAGCTCGACGCGGATGGAACACCTCAGGAGGCCGCGGCGAGCGGGAGGCGGCGAGACGGGATGAGGCCAAGTCACATCGCGCACCAACTTACACAAGCTGCAACGCATGGTCTGCAGTCTAGGCCGGCCAAACAAGTCCAGCCGGTACGCTCTGGAGCTCGAGGAGGATCCCCAGCATGGGTAGGCCATGCCTCTCCTGAATACTGCCGACTGAACCTCAGGCCTGGAATCAACGGCACTTCTCTCCGGCTTCATGCAGGCAGGGGGACGTTGCAGAGGCTCGCAGAGGCTCGCAGAGGTTGTCGATACCTACTCGCATCCAGGCATTGGATCGCTGCCCCCAGCCGTACATCCATCCCGCCAACGGTAAATCAGGGGTTAGGCTTGGGTACCACCACCACGTTGTCTTGTTCCCTGACAGAGAAGCGGTGTCTGTCTCGTCATTCTGTTTTGAAACCAGATGGTTTCCACAGCACAGGGCAGGGCAACCACCTGCCCGATTCTTCAAACCGTGCACTGACTTGTACGATTGCGTGTTTGCTCAGCCAGCCAGATGTGCTGTGCTCGTTCCCTTTGGCGGTACGTATCCGTGCAAAGCTGATCAACAACGGGCTCAGGCAGTGGGCGGCATGGGAGATTAGCCCACGGTCATCACCCACAGAGGCGCCGTTACACAATCATCTCAGAAGAGGCGATGACTCGGCCAGCTCCCGCTCGAGATGAAGATAGAAATGCGGCCACCCGCAGCTTGCCTCATGGGGCGGTCCCCAGTGTCCGCAGGCCCGGTTCCCGCTGCAAGAGACAGTCCAGAGCTTCTCGACGAGACATTGCGAAGGCGCCGGTGCAAAGTCAAATTCGTGTTCCAGCCCAATGGGGCTTTCTGGAAACGCCCTGAATATCTCGTCCCAAGAGCCATCCTGGCTGGTGATTGGCTCCGAACCGACCGCTTGAGGTTGCTCAATCTACGATCCTGCATACAAGCTGGGCTGGTGGCAGGTCGGATATTTTCCAGTGCCGGCCCAAGGACGGCTCGCACATGACGACACCCGGCCCCATGGGTCGGGGTACGACAAACGCCAGGCTGGCTGCTGGGTCTCCGACACGGGTGTGATCGTCACAGAGCAGTGTCTCAGACAGTTGCTGGGTCTCACCTCTAACATGGCTCAGATACCGCCGCGCTTGAGCCCATCGGCTTGTTAGTGATGACTACTGGCTCTCGTTTGTCGTCCATATCGTGTCGTCACCCCGATCGACATCTCAGCTCCCCACTGACCTCCTCCCCTGCGGCTTGTCAATCTGGCCAGCAGCCACATCTGGAACAAGTGGCGGCGCTATATCGGCTGGCACCAGTCGCAGCTCGAGATCTCTGGATCGTTTGGCTAGTGGAGATGATACCCAGAGCGCTAATTGGCGTCACTCTTGTCAGGCTCTCACCAACCGACCAGGATCCCCAACCACAGCTGCGCTGTCATGGAAGACGACATGCCTGACGGCTTGGGCACGACAAGCGAAGAGCTGATGCGGCTTTCTGCATCCTGCCTCGTCTGCTTGCCAGTCTGCTTGCCGACCACCTTGTTTGCCCTGCCCAACGCCTCTGTGCCCCCAAACTGTGATGGACTATTTTGAGACATGTCGCGGATCTCCCGCACCAGACAGGGCAGGGCTTCTTTGATACCGAGCATTTCACCGGTCCTCAGCATTGTCTTGGAGAGTTGGTCCACTGTTGAAAGGGATATGAGGCCAGAGATCAACCGATGAGCTCGTCTCAGGCCGTCTTTCCTCTATGGCTAGGCAATTCCCGTTCACATCAAGACGGGAAAGGCTGATCTCCCATCAGAGACAAAGCAATTTACCCTCGGAGCAGAGCCCGTGGGATTCTTGCCTACTCCGGAATCGTGGTGACGACCTGGCTCGGCCCGAAGTCTAGGCGTCCTCATCGGCGCCTCAACTAATATCCTACCCTGCCATCGGTACACGTCTTTACGGCACTGTTTGCTCAATTGTTTGGTCGATGGCGCTAAAACTAGAAACAACAGAGCCGGGTGGGCAGTGCATAACGCCTCTGATGCAGGTTGCCATGCCTGGAAGACAAGGAGGATCTGCACAATAGCGTTGAAGCCTGGTCGAGACTCGTGGTGAAAGGAATGCAAAGCTGCAGGCCAGTCACTACGTCGAAGACAACTGTCCCCGGCCTCCCGTCTTCTCCGTGAATCGATATATACAGAGGAACATACGATTTAGGACGATTTATATAATATAAAGTCTAGTTACTATCTCCTTGCTTGCGCGGGGACTACCAGAGCATACTCATCTCCACTATTAGAGAACTATCTAAGACTCTACAAAATTAATACAGGAATAGGTTAATCCCTTATCTCAATTTTGATGAGTATAGGAAGAGACTAATCATAAGTGGTCTAGAGGAGATACGGGTATCCGTTCAATACTTGCAAAAGTACATATTTTGTATAAGCGTAAGGAGTACATAAACACATTCAGAAAACAAGAACGAAGAAAGGATTGGGTGAATTAATATATTATATTTGCGGCTATATACACCCAGCCACGGTTTCTACAGTCTCGCTCAAGAAGGCTCTATAGCGGGGGAGCCTCTTGTCCCCTCCACTTGTAGACACTCTCTGGTTTCTCTACCAAAGTAAGTCATTGGCCTGTGACACTTTGTTGCGGCTTTCTTGCCGAGCTCTGTCGGCTTTCATAGGAGTCCTTGCCACTCCTCCACGCTCAAGGCTCTGGGTATGTTGCTTCCGTTCAGGCGCCTCGCAACGCCTATAGACTGATCTCGGTCCTTAGGGTGGGAACTCGTCTAGTCACTGGCATCTCTGACCGTGTTCTTCTCAGACGTGGCCGGGTGAGGCACATGGGACCGTGGTCGAAGAGTTTCGGCCTGCGTCGGTCTGGAGTGAACCTCTGCGGCCCTCTGCCACAGTTGTCAGTGGTTGTGCTTCTGAAAAGCTCTGCGGCGATCCTACCTCGTCCGCGGCCATAGCGACACGCTTTGCAAATGTGGTCCATACCGCATGGAAACCCTTCAATTTTGGGTTGGCAGTTGGCCTGGCCACACTTTTGCTCGATCCGAGGGACACGAGCTCCGCACACGGGGCAAGGAACCCATACGCCTTGGCACATGGTTTCTGTGTTTTGGGGGTTGTTCAAGAGGATGATGTTTTTTTTTCTCTCTTCGCTCTTGACTGATGGCCGGAAGGCAGTTTTGTTGTGGGTGAAAGCTGTCGAGTTGCTCGAGTTGTTGCTTTTGACTGCGAAGCCGATGGTGGTGAGGATCAGTTCCAAAGCCTAAATCAGCCGACCATTTATATATGGAAGACTTCGGTGAATGTCCTCTCGTCGATATTGCGTTTTCCGGTTTGTTCAGTTGTTCTGTGCTTGTTCAGTTTACTCGTCTAGTTAGTTTCACTCGGGGTGACGCGCCGCACAAAGGTCGAAAGCCATGATTTGAAGGTTATAAAAGGTTTGTTCGCTAGGTCCATTGTCTATAACAAGCGCTCTTAGGATTCGTTCAGCAATGTTCGAAGTTCCAGATAGAAAGTTGCTATTCTCGTCGTGTTTCGATATCAGGCTACGTCGTGTTGTTGAGCCGCAAATCCCCCTTGTTCTTTGTTCATTGAGACAAGATGAAACTAAACATTGTCGCGCCTTTCGGGCTTGGGCTAGTGTTTTTTCGTTTCTAGAACAACTTTAAGACAGGAGGAGAAGAGACAAAGAGTTAGCCGTCAAAACATGGCCAAGGAGTGTCGCCGGGGTATCGGGCCAAGGCAATTGAGGTCGCGGCCAGTTTCGACTGTTGTGAACATAGATGAGCCGCAGCCAAAGTCTTTCGGATAGAATTATATAAAGTCGTTATTTATATCGTTCATGCCGTTATGGATGTTTGATGTTTTGTGTTTTCTTTGCCGTCTTCAACCTGAGAGGACAACCATGGCCGTCAACTCCGGTGCGTGTTTCGACTATGGTGAACATAGATGGGCCGATGCCAAAGTCTGTTGGATAGAATAATATAGAGCCAATAGTGCGTTCTTGTCGTCATGTATGTTTGATGTTGTGTTCTTTAGTTGTCGTCGTCAGCTCTGGTGAGGGTTGCCATATCTAAGGGAGATCAACATCCAAGGCAGCAAGTCGGAAGACCAAAAGTTTTTCAAGAGAAACATCTCGCCTGGCAGACTCGAGCTCTTTTAATTCACAACTGGCATTACCCCTGCATAATTCTTTTGTCGTCTTGGTTCTTTGACCGCGGCCGTCGACTCCTGCTTGTGTCACAATTGTTCCAACCACCAACTCTGTCAGAACAAAGGCAGCTGCACGCTAAGTCGATAAAATAGGGGAGTTCTCAAATCAGAACGATCAAGTTGAAAGAAGTTTCTGGGGGGGATATGGTTTCTTTGAGTTCAGCCAGATCGATCGGTTCAGGGTCCTCATGGTGCCTTGCACACATATCAACTTGCCCATCGGATAATCTACCATAGGCCAGTATTATTAGATTCTTTCGGAGAATATTCTAAGCCTACCATGTCCGATGTTGCAGTTCTCCTCTAGTTGCCGGGAAGAAAATGGAGGAGCCAGGGGCACACCCATTACGTCCCCATAGGCATCATGCATACCAGACAAAAATTACCACGCTTGATACTCAAAGTAAAATTTCATCCTATTCAATATTTACAGAAAGGTCTGCTTCTCTACATAGGTATACCGGTGGCGCGCCGGTTTTGTCCTGGCACTGTCAATCAACTGCACATACCCACCCTAGACAACAGAGCCGATGTGTTCTATTGAGAGCATGGCCATCAATTGAACACACTCATGCGACCAAAAAGGAAAATTTATCATCATGGCGAAGGCCTAGAAACACCAGCGCATTCACCATCCGTTGTTTGGCATAATCTTCACCAACTTCATCCTCCAGTCACCATGTTGTCTCGCTCATGCAAGGTCCCGCGGAGCTGTTTGCTCCCCTTTCTAGGAGTCTTTCTCTTCATCATCCAGCTTGGCCTTTCTCTGGGCGACCTGCCTTCGATCAGGTTGATGCAGGACATCGTCTGCAGGCGCCATTACGAATTCACGAATGGTGGGTTACTCCCAGAGGAAGAGTGTCGGGGCGAGGAGGTACAGCAGGAGCTCAACACCATTGTGATGGGGATTCTCATCTCGGTGACTGTGCCAAGTAAGTCGTTCAAATTGAACTTTGAGCAGGATTCTAAGAGAGGAACAGGCGCTCTTGTGGCCTTTCCTCTTGGAATCCTCGCAGATCGAGTCGGTCGTGTCCCCATCCTCAGCTTGAGCATTCTCAGCATGCTACTTTCTCAAGCTTACTGTATGATCATATGCTGGCAATGGAAGAAGATACCAGTCGAAGCACTCTGGGGCCTCGGTGTTCCTCTGCTCTTGGGTGGTGGACGAAGCGTTGCGGAAGCCATGGTGTTTGCCATCATTGCAGACGTGGTCCCCGACAAGAAACGGTATATCCTATCACGTTTAGTCAATGATTGGCTGCTAATAGTTAGCCAGTGCAGTATGGTTTCAGTGGATAGCCGCGGCTGTACTTTCGGGACAACTTCTTGGGCCATTATTGGCGGGTGTTCTCGTCCAGCCTTCGATATGGCTACCGCTCTGGATATCACTCGGCTTGATCACATTCGGAGGCGTCATTCTCGCCGTCTTTACGCCAGAAACGCTAAGGAGGGGGCAAGCCCCGGAAATCTTCAACCTGGACTCAAACAATCTTGCTTCAAGCAATGCCTTCAACCCCAGGCTGCCGAAAGAGAATTGCTCTGCTTGGGCAACGCTCAAATTCATCTTCAAGAGGCCGATGGTTTGGCTCTTGCCCGGCGCTGTTTTGACAATTCCCCTCACGACTATCCAGTCCGATATTTCTATTCGTCTGATGCCTATCCAGTTCGACTGGCGTCTGGACCAGTCTATACTCCTCATCTCTCTACGGAGTCTGGCCACGCTCGTCACGCTCTGTGTGTTACTACCAGCCGCCTCCTACCTCTGGACCAAGCTGTCGACTATAACATTCCCTCACCAGCGAGACCGCGTCTTCGCTCGCGCAAGTTCACTCCTCTTCCTCGCTGGGAGTACTTGCATGATGATGGTGTCTGATGAGACCTTGGTCATGACAGGTCTTACCGTCTCAGCGCTGGGCTCGGGCCTGCCGACGCTATGCCGCGCGATGCTGGTCGGTGCGACGGGAGAGGAGCGGGCCGGAACCATGTTTGGTGTGCTGGCGGTCTGGGAGGTGCTGGGGTTCCTGGGATGCGAGATGGGCATGGGAGCGCTGTTTGGAGTTGGGTTGAAGACGTGGATTGGCATGCCTTTTTGCCTGGGGATGCTGGTCGCTTTCGTGATAACTACGGCGACGTGGATAGTCCCACAGAGGCTGCCAATGGCCAGGAATACGGGACGAGACGTGAATAGTTTGTAGGTAGTTAAGTGGCTGTGAATCAGAGGAGATGTTGCTTTCTCCCAAACGATCAGCTACCTACTTACCCTAGCAGGCAGGTCAAGGAATAAGAAAGACGCCAGAACTACAGAGCACGTCTAAAACTTCCCATAGATTATGAGGTTGATTATGAGAAAATTCATCTAAAATACATGTTTTAAATGTCTATTATTTACTCGCTCGGGTGCCTGGAGGATCTGGATGATGGACATACTGTGATCCACAACTCGGGTCGTCAATCTCCACGCCATCCGCATGAACAACGCCCAAGACAAGGTCCATCCCAGAAGGCGAATTCTCAATCTGAGGGAGTGATTCGCCCACGTCTCTGCGGACCAAGAATTGCACGACATGTCACAGACGCGCCTCAGAGGTGTACCTAGCTGGAGATCTAAAGCTCAGCTCAAAGCAGGTACCACGGCATCCGAGGTGTCACTGGGTAGTATCAGTCTGGCACTGGTGAATCAACAGGCACGGCTAACCCCCCTTGCAACTATCACATATGTTTTCGCCGAGTGCGGGCTTTTCATCCCGGTCCTCTCTCTATATGCCCATGTCTTAGAGCCGCTTGAGACACCAGAACGGCAAAGATCTAGACTAGCTCTTAGGAAAACATAGGACTAAATTTATATAAATACAGCAAAATAATACTATAATCTAGTTAAGATATTAGATTTTTTCTTTTTCTTCTCTTTTCTTTTTTTTTTTTTTTTCATTTTAATTTTTACCTACCCTTTGGGGATCTTAAGCCAAGGTACATATGCAGGTCAACCAGTGCCCCATTAACAACTGCAAGTCGCAAATTGCTTCTCTCCGCGCCTTCCATGTCTCAGTCCCTGCCAGGGCATACGCGGCAACGCCCGATGATGCAACTCGCCCTACCGTGTCGTGTCATCATTAGCGATCTGCCCGGGTGCTCTTTTTCCTCTTCGTCTCTCTAGCCCTTGATTCCGTTGCTGACCTTCAACCTGCTGGTCTATGCCGCTCCCAGGAGGTGAGATTATAGACTCGCGCTACTCCGTACTTCAAGTCGACTATCCACACCGGGCAGCGAGCACGTCAGCGCCCAACACATTCTCCCCCACCAGAAGTCTCTCAATTGCAGCTTGAGAAAGGGAAATCTCTTCCTGCACAAGCAAAAGATGGCGGTGGATCAGGTCAACACCGAAGAGGCACTTCGGCGGGTCATCCAGACCACTCCCATCATCGATCATCACGCACACCCGCTGCTCAAGCTCGGCGCGATAAGGAAGCATTCACTTCTATCTATCGCTACCGAGGCTAACGGCGATGCCCTCGATTCCTCGCGCACCAGTTTGGCTCACATGCGTGCCGTGAAGCATCTGTCCGGACTTCTCGGCACTGAACCAACCTGGGAAGCTGTTGAGGCAGCCATCGTGAAGAAGCAAGGAGGAAACTACCAGGAATGGATCCGGACATGTCTTTCGGGGATCGAGAACATCCTCGTCGACGACGGTCTGGGCAATTCGGCTGATGTCGAGCCTTACAACACGCTTGACGCCTATACGAGAAGCCCCAACAAGCGCATCCTCCGCATTGAAGAGGTCGCGGCTGATTGTATTGAACGGGCATGTGCCCAGTTCTCCCACCCCTCCGAGGCGTTCTCGGGAGCTGTCGAGAACTTTATGGATGCCATCTACGACGCCCTCGACGACCCCGAGGTTGTCGGCTTCAAGTCCGTCATCTGCTATCGGACCGGCCTTGACGTGGTCCAGATTACCGACCTGGAGCTCCTCATGTCAAAATTCCAGGTTGTCTTTGACGAAAGGAAGGCAGAAGGCGCTGAGAAGTTCACACGACTTGAGCATGAGCCCCTAAACGATTACTTCCTCCATATCCTGGCCGGCTTGATACAAAACAGCGAGGACGAGCACAAGAAGCCTCTTCAGTTCCATACGGGCCTTGGCGACAACGACATAACTCTGACCAAGTCATCGCCTGCCCATCTGCAGGAATTCATCAAGACATACCCCGAAGTGCCGATCGTACTTCTCCACGCCGGTTACCCTTTCACCCGCGAGCTAGGGTATCTGGCCACAGTCTACAGCAATGTGTACGCAGACATCGGCGAGGTGTTCCCCTTCCTGAGCCGTGACGGACAGGAAGGAGTCGTCCGCCAGATTCTGGAACTCTGCCCCGTGTCCAAGATCCTCTGGAGCACAGATGGCCACTGGTTCCCCGAGACGTACGTTCTGGCCGTTGACCAGCTCCGAGAAGTCCTGGACACCGTTCTCGTCGACTATGTCTATAAGGGGGACATGACGTGGTCGCAAGCTGGTCAGCTGGTCAAGGACGTTCTGTTCAACAACGCCAACACGCTCTACGACCTCAGATTGGCGTTCCGACCTCTGCAGCCAGACTCCAGCTATAGACTTGAGGGATCCGAGCACAAGAACATCGCAACCTTGGCCCGGTTCCTGAAGAACAAGGAGGAGCCGAGGTTCCTGCGGGTGTACTGGAACGACTTCACAGCGATGCCTCGGATGAGGGCTATCCCGATGCGCAGGGTATGGTCTATGCTTCGCAACGGCGAGGACTTTACTTTTGGCGTGACAAAGGCCGGCCTTGGTCTTCTCCAGGTTGATGTGCCAGCGCCCAATGTCACACCGACGGGAGAGTACAGACTGCATCCGGATCTCAACACTCTGCGCCTCGGTCCTCGGAAGGGGCATATCACCGTCATGGGAGACTTCAAGGAGAAGGACGGTTCGGCTGTTGCTCTTTGCCCTAGGACCCTATTGAAGCAGACTCTTGCCAAGGCAGCTGAACAAGGTCTGGCGTTCACCCTTGGGTTCGAGATCGAGCTCGTCCTTTTCCGTCGTGGAGAAGAGACTAAATACGAGACTCTCAACGGTGATGGACATGCATGGTCAGTGGGACGAGCTATGGAACACGAGGCGATCGAAGTCCTCGAGGACGCCATCGAACAGCTCGACGCTGCTGGTGCATACATCGAAATGGTACACCCTGAGAGCGCCAATGGGCAGTACGAGGTTATTATGCCCAAGGCGCCTGCGCTCGAGGCGGTAGATACTCTTCTTTACGCACGGGACGTCATCAACAGCTGTGCTACAGCTCGAGGATTCCGCATGACGCTCCACCCCAAGCCCTACGCCATGGCTTGTGGAACGGCGGCGCATGTACACATGTCCATCTCATCGGCCAAGGGCTCAGATAAGGAGGTGTATGAGCCATTCTACGCAGGTGTCCTGAAACACCTTCGGGCCATCACCGCCTTTACATACAGCAACATGGTTAGCTACGAACGAGTGCTGGACGGCTGCTGGGCTGGTGGTACTTGGGTGGCTTGGGGCACGCAGAACCGTGAGACGCCGCTGCGCAAGATCGAGGATAGCCACTGGGAGCTTAAGTGCATCGACGGCCTCGCGAACCCTTATCTGGCGCTGTCGGCAGTGCTGCTGGCGGGCACCAAGGGCGTGGCCAACGGGGAGAAGATGGCGTGGGGGGACTGCGTCGAAGACCCGTCGCAGCTGTCGCTTTCGGAGAGGGAGAGGCTTAATGTGAAGGTGAAGCTACCTAAGAGCATTAAGGAGGCCCTCGGGGCGCTGATGCAGGATACGGAGCTGTGCGAGCTGCTGGGGTCGGGGCTTGTACACAGGTATTTCGATGTCAAGAAGGCTGAGACGGACATGCTGGAGAAAATGGATGATGAGGAGCGGTCTCGATGGATCATGGAGCGGTATTGATGGAGCATGTAAGGGTAAGAGGTTAATAAAAGTGCACGGACTAGATAGGAGGAGATGCTATAATCAACCTCGTCACATTGGATTGATAATAAATGGATTGCGACTCGCACGCCAGAGGATTAAAAGAGTTACCTAACTCCTTACAAGTCTGGCAAGTAAATTTGTAAAGAGTATAAAATAATATAAAAATTAGAGTATTTTTATTTACTCTTATTGCATCTTGCTAACTATCTTTAGAGGGAAATAATCTAAAAAGTTTATTCTACTATCTTGTTTTGTCCTTGACTCTGGTGACAGGCTTTCACCGTAAGAATGTGCATGGTTGATGCAGCCTGGCAATTGGTTCCTTTTGGGGGCCGCGGAATGAGGCGTCTCCAAGATGGCTTTGAGCCGGTGCAACGGCCTGCAAGGAGCATTCCGGTATTGATATGTCTATTCTGGGTACTCAATGTACGTGGTAGACCAAGGACCTGTTGATTTCTTGCAATTGCGGCTTCCAAAATCCTCGTGAGGCTCTACTGCATCGCCATGTCAGGATATCCTCGCATCGCGCATGGAGTTGAAAATCACGGTGGACCCGAGCAGACGTCGATCCCCCGTCCAAAATCAGATCTGCAAGGAAAATGGGAGAAAGCTTGGCCCTGGCAGGACCCGCTATTCCACTCCGGAGCAGGGTCGTTTCTTGGACTCTTTGCTCCGTCGTCGAGATTAACGGAGCAGGTAACAAGCCCGAGCCCGGGTAGCAAATAGCTTGTTTCTAGATGTTGACTTGACACCGAGGGCGCCATCTTCCTTGGAACTACCCGTGTCCTTTTTTAATGCTCTTATTTATCTTGGTTTCAGGACCAGGGCCATCAAGAAAAAACCCCTGGCGTAGCGTGCCCCCGATCCATATGCGGCTAACCTTTCGAAGGACATTCGTCTCCATCCCCCGGACTGCCCGTATAAACTTCATGACTTTTGCCGTGGAGCTGAGTGGACCAGCGTAAAAGCATCACGGTAGTCTTTCACAGTTTAAAAGTAAATACCGAACCATCCGTCGTCGTCAGCTTTTCAGAGTAGAGCTGAAGACAATGGATCCGTCCATTGTGAGCTTCGCCAAGGCTCGGCCTCGTCGCCTCAGCTGGGCTTGGTCGCCCGGAAAGCATCGCCCATGGCTGCGCTAATCCATTCCATCCGAGAAAGAACCTGAACTTGAACTTACGGGTACCCATGTGCCTGTCCGCGACCTTTGATCTGGGCCTGTGCTTTTCTTACCTACCCTCTGGTCGAGATGACCCGGCCGATCATTTCCTCTTGCTGGGTAATGGACGCTCATCACCCGCAGACAAACTGAACCCAGATTTTGAGCTTGTTCGTCGGGCGTAGCATTCGCAGGTAATTACTGGAAATAAGCGACCTGACATTGGATCCATGGCTAGAGTTGCATGCGGAAGCTGCCAGACCGAGAGAACCTAGAAACCTCCCGCCCACGGTCAACCAGCTGCTTTCATAACATGAAACTGCCCTGGCAATGATATGGATCCATCCATGTTTCTTTTCCGCTGGTGGGCCGACGCCGTGTTGTCGCAATTGTCCACTGAGCAATTACCACCACCTCCACTGTAGGTCACTAAGAGTGCAGCGCTAGACTGCAACTGGCCCAGCACCGCGACTGCACCGTGTTCTAGGTCGGCCTCGATGCCCGCCCGCGCTGAATGCTTTGCCCACCTATTGACCATTCGTGGATGGATCGATCACTTGGATTCTGCATCTTACTCTGTGCAAACTCTTGCTTCTGTTGTTCTCCTCTGCTATTCATTCCCTTCTCTCCTTCATCGCCGTTTCTTTCCTTCTTAGACGTCGAGCTCAAGGTATTATCTCCTCATCCACCTTCCACGCGTTCTCCATAGCCCCAAAAGAGCCAAGCTTTACTGCCACGCCTCGATCCCACGCTGCCCCAGCCAGTACCAGAACCTCTGTCGATCGCTACCCTTTCGCTCTGTTCTCTCCCTCCCTTCCTCTCCATCCCCCAGCTCTCCCCGTCCCCCAGTCCCCCCCGTCTCCGCTCGCTGCAGCTGCTGCCAATTCTCCGGACTCAAACTCTGCTGGGAGACCCCGAATGCTCACGAGGCAAACATAGGCATAGGCATTAGAGTCGGCCAATCCGTCCCCCCTTTGCTAGAGAGATCCATCATCGTCGTTGTTGAGGACGGCCGACTCGGGACGACCGAGTCAGCACACCACGGGGCAGCCTTCGACTCTTCGCCTCCCTTGGCAGTCTTGCCGATCATCGATCCACAAACCGCAACGTTCCTCCGCGACCGCAGCTACCGACCAGATCGACGACCTAGACGTAGCCGAGAACCACCACGACCGAAGAGACTGTGGGTGTTGAGACGAGGACGCGAGACGAGCTTCATCGAAGCTTCCACTCCCCAGGAAAAGGTCGTCGTCTGCCTCCTACCTTGAAGCACGAATTCTCGTACCCGCCCTGTCCGCGCCTTCGACCGACCGATCTGAACGACACAACGATGCCGCGCCGTCGTGCTCGGCCCTCGATCTCTTCTCTCTAGCCTGCCTAACATGAGGATCGCTATTCGCGAGCAGCTCGCAGCCCTCGTCGTCTTTGCTGTTCTCGTCGGTCTCGCTGTTGTCTCTATCCCTACCTGGATCTATGTCAACCGTTTCGTCGTCGATGTTGAGCGCGAGGGCCTGACACTTACGGCCTCGCTCAAGGCCTCGCGCATTTCCGCAGAGCTGAACCTCGTCCAGACTAGCTGCATCACCATCGCCTCTCGCATCCTCCTCCAGGATGCCCTCATTGACTTTTACGACACTGGCCGTCGGGACTGGAATGCCGCCCAGGAGGATCTCCAGAGTGCTCTCGCCGTCAGCGCGTCTACGGGGTTGTTGCAGATAAGGTTGTACTCGAGGAATCAGACGGGTGCTTCGCAAGGTGGTCTGCTCAATGTCACGTCTCCTGTGGTCCCCAGGATCGTCTTGCCCTACAGGGACTCGTCTGGCAATGAGGTCCTCCTTGGTGATGATGGTCCGGGCTATCCCCCGAGCCTCTACCCCAACATCACTTACGTCGATCTCGGCCACCCAAATACCATCAGGAACAATACCACAGCTGTGTCTGCAGAGGCCTTCAAGGACGTGCGCATCTACCGCGATGGGGGCTTGCTACTGGGCCCGCTCGTTCTCAATGAGACGACGTCTCTCCTGTCCGTATCGGTACCCATTCGAGCCAACAACGATACCTTCATACTCGGTTACATGACCGTCGTCACACTGGCCAAGTCCCTCACCCTCGTACAAGAGTCTCGTGAAGGGTTAGGGAAAACAGGCTCGGTCCTGCTCATAGGACCTACCGATCGCTCAAATCGCTTCAATTCGTCGTTCCCTGCGAGCAACGCAACCTACCTCCCTAACCCAGAAGAGTTTGGCAACCTCATGGTCAAATTCATCCTCCCTCCCAAGACGCCCGAGGGCTATAGCGACCGCCATAGCGTTTACCAGTTTAACAAGGAGTACGACAACAGGGCATTCCCTGTTAAGAAATACCCAGCCGCCTTTGACTCGTTTGCTAAGCGGTACAATTCCGTTAACAACGCCAGCGCCATAATCAACACCCACAACGAACAGGGCGTCCCGGTCGCTGTTGGATTTGCGCGTACCCAGACCCCCCTGGTCAACTGGACTGTCATTGTTGAGAAGGCCAAGTGGGAAGCTTACAAGCCAATCGATACGCTGCGAAACATTCTCCTCGGCACTGTGTTCGGAACAGTCGGCTTCATCGTCATTCTAGTCGTCCCATGCGCTCACCTCAGCGTCCTGCCGATCCGGAAGCTCAAGGCCGCCACCGAGAAATCAGTCAACCCCCCTGGGTACGAGGAGTCCTTCATTGACTCTGAATATGAGGATGACGAGGAGCTGCCGAGTTCGGGCGGAATATCTCAGAGATCGAAGAAGAGGGGTTTCTGGTCCAAATTGAAGCGGCGGCTCCAGGGGAAGCGCACCAAACCGAGCTCCAATCGAGATGTTGCGCGTCGGATGTTCAAGATTCCTGGCAAGGTGGACGACCGGAAACACTTCATCACCGATGAGCTCACCGAACTGACACGGACATTTAACGACATGAGCGACGAGCTGGTGAAGCAGTATCTCTCACTTGAAGTCAAGGTAGCTGAGCGCACGAGGGAGCTCGAAGAGAGCAAAAAGGCGGCCGAGGCTGCCAACGAGAGCAAGACGCTCTTCATCGCCAACATCTCGCACGAGCTCAAGACCCCTCTCAACGGAATTCTTGGCATGTGTGCCGTCTGCATGGAAGAGAACGACATTGTCAGGATTAAGCAATCCCTGAAGACCCTCTACAAGTCGGGCGATCTGCTGCTGCATCTTCTCGAGGATCTCCTGAGCTTCTCCAAGAACCAGATAGGCCAGCAACTTAGCCTCGAGCTGAGAGAGTTCAGTCTGGCCGAGATCCGGTCACAGATCCTCACCATTTTTGACAAGCAGGTGCGAGAAGGAAAGATCAACTTTTCGGTCGAGTTCCTTAGTTCCGATAATGTCGAAATTGGTACGAGCCCGGATCGAGCCGGCGGGGAGACCAAGTTGCCAGCACTGGGACCTCAAGGCACGGGACGGCTCAAGGATATGTGGCTATGGGGCGACCAGCACCGAATACTTCAAGTCATCATCAACTTGGTGAGCAACAGCTTGAAGTTCACTCCCCACAATGGCAGCGTCTCGGTACGCATCAAGTGTCTCGGAGAAGCTGAAGTAATTGCCGAGAACGAGAGCCGCACATCATCGCTCTCAAGGAACTCGCGAAACAACTCGCGAACTGGACGCACTCGTCATCGTGGAGCGACCAGCCCGACACATTCTAGCAGCTCTGGTCGAAAGGACTCGGGGCAGCGCTTCAACGGCACCGGAACCGCACTATCCATCAACCCCATGGACCCCAAGGCGACTCCCCATGTGCAAGTCCGTGAGCGGTCTCCCACGCCTCCACCACCAGGAGCAAAGGCCTACATATTCCAGTTTGAAGTCCAGGATACAGGCCCCGGTATTCCCGAGCACATGCAACAAAAGGTATTTGAGCCGTTTGTTCAAGGAGATCTTGGCCTGAGCAAAAAGTTTGGCGGAACTGGCCTTGGATTGAGTATCTGCCATCAACTAGCTGGCCTCATGGGAGGATCGATAACGTTACGGAGCACCATGGGCGTTGGCACGACATTCACGATGGAGATTCCTCTTAAATACGTCAAGAACAGGTAGGTCCTCTTGGGCAGGTCTTGATGGGCGTGACTAACTGTTGAACCTAGGACTCCTAGCACTGCCTCGAGCAGCGTGAAATCTCGGCCAACAAGTGTTGATGCTACTGCCGATATGGAGCCACCGCGCAATCCCAACCCTCCGAAGCCCGCAACCGATACCAAGTCGTCCAGCGTCCTGAACCCTCAACCCCGACTGGTCGGTCTAAGCCAACCATACTTTGCTGCTGACCCTCCTGCTCCGAGGAGCACGACGCAAAAGATGGCTGAAATCGATCGAGCACTGGCCAATAAGAATGGTCAAGGAAAGCTGCGTGTCCTGGTCGCCGACGACAACTCGACCAACATTGAGGTCGTCAGCCGGATGCTCAAGCTCGAGGATGTCTACGACGTGACCATTGCCAAGGACGGCCAAGAAGCTTACGAGCTGGTGAAGGCGACCATGGAGAGGAACGAGGCGTTTGATGTCATCTTTATGGACGTCCAGATGCCCAACCTCGACGGTCTACAGAGTACCCGTCTTATCCGCGAGATGGGATACACTTCCCCTATCGTTGCGTTGACGGCCTTCTCCGAGGAGAGTAACGTCAAGGAGTGCATTGACTCTGGCATGGACGAGTTCCTCGCCAAGCCGATCCGACGGCCGGCTCTCAAGCAGGTCCTCAAGAAGTTTGCGACAATTCCGGAGGAGCCGGAGAATGAGAAGCACTCCCCTTCAGTCAAGCCGTCAACACGAACGAACGGGAATGCAGTCCAACCACACACTGAGGGACAGAATGGTACTCTCAAGGAAAAGGAGGGCTGAACTCCACCTCACACATATCATATACCAGAGTCTTTATCAAAGAACAGTCGCGAACAGGCCGCGACATGACAAATGAGCAACCTGCCATACTACTACAACACTTACATGTCCCACATTAGAGGACCTCGCACTGCATATACAGTCAACAACCCCTATCTCTGCCACCTACATCTAGAGACCTTACAAGGGGGCGACTGACATGGATTGGGGGATCAGGTCAGCAACACAGCCTTTGCTCCCCCTTCCTACTACCACTACCACCAGTACTACTACTACCAACTTGCATATCCTACCTCCTCATTCCAAGCTACAACAAAAGTTTCAAGCGGGAGGAAACCTCGTCTTTGGCGTTTGGTCGTCTTGTGTTTCTTGATTTGTTATTCTCTTGCAGGAGGGCGCGGGACAGGTGATAAAACAAAAAGCCCCTCGGGTGTTACGGGTTCGGTTCATTCTGGTTATGCCATCTTCTTTCTTCTCCCTTCACATCGCGGGTCTTTTGGTCCTTTTTTCCCACTCTTACAAGTCTTTACTACTACTTTGCTCTTGCTTCTCTTTCGCTTCTCTGGCCATTTGACACTCACACACAACACGAACGATGGGACCCGCGCGTATAGGTACATATGTCTTGTCATTGTTTTCTTTTTCTGCGACTGCGATACAGAGGCATGGTTGCCCTGAGGGGGGGATGGGTAGAAGATGAAGAGTGGGATTTGAGGGCGCAGAATTGAAAGAGAGATGAAGGGAAGGGATCAAGAGAAGAGGGTGGAAAGGAGCGTCTATATATATTCATGTAACTATATGTATGCGCATAATACTGAGATGAAGGATGAACAACTATTCAACGCTTTGCTTTCTTGACTTTTGATACACACTTGGGTCTATGATCCCCTGCGCCTTTGATAGATGATGCCTTAGTCTCTGGATATCAAATATATGACCTCGAACATTTTAGACTAACCTCTTCTATCTTCTTTACTTTAAACCCACAAGGCTTAGGTTAGAGAGTGAACATTTTAGACTTGGCCTCTTCTGTCCTCTTTACTTGAAGCCTACAAGGCTTAGGTTAGAGATAGGCGTCAAGGATACGAGTCGATCGTGTCACAATATTGAGTTGGAAGCGTTAGAACTTGAAATGGAGTGAATTTTTTGAGTCCATCCCCGTGTCAGAGCAAAGCATCAACCAGCCTGACCCCCTTACTCGACCCTGCCCATCAAGGGTCCCGTCCCTGCCTGTTTCATTGACTTCATCACTTTCATTTCACCCGCTCTCCCCTCACCGCGGGGCGCGTTTCCCAGACCAGAGAACTCCATCCTGTAGGAGCCTCCCATGATAACCCACCCACCCACACACATCCATTCCATGCATAGCCATCCCGGGTCGTGAACCAAAAAGATACAGACAGTCGAATCGAAACGAGAAGAAGAACCGGTAAGAACACAGCTGAGAAGAGAGAAAGAAACAATAGCCACAGACAAGTCAACAACACGGACGAAGGAGAATTAATAAAAGGAAAAAGAAAACACGCCAGAGACCAGAGCAACCAATAAAAGCACACATGTACCGCCGCGCGTTTGAAAGCGAGCACCCGAAAACGCCTCGTGTCGCGGAATCCCAGCCGCTCTCACCGACCAGAAGCCTGCCCAGGCGCCACGCCTTCATACATAGGAAATCAACATGTCCAAGGAAACAAAAACAAGTTGGGACGCAATCAAGGTCCGTGAACAGAGAAGTGGAGCAGGAAAATCGTGTACTGTTTGGCCTTCTCCGTGTCGTGTCGCGTCGGTTCGCAACCGGATGACCGTTGTTGAGATTAAGACGGCGTTTGGTGTTGAAATGTGGAAAAAGAAAGCAATCCAATGCGAATGTGGCCAGTAAAAGCCGCCCAGCTCAAGAGCTACAGCGCAACAGCCGTGTCGATGGAGCTGGCCTAAATCTCCATCCGGCCGGCGATGTCTTCACTCATGAACCTCTCGTTGCTTCTGTCGAGCATGTCCATATCGTCAATGTCGTCGTCAAACTCGTCATCTGAGTAGGCAACAAGATCGCCATCTTCCCCTCTGTTCCAGAACAGTCCATCGTCCATGTCATCGTCGTCTTCCGTATATGGCACCAGTTCAGCATCTCGATCACCAAGCCAGTAGTTGGCACGCTTCTGCGCACCGGCCGACTCGAGCTCTTGTCGGTTGCTGTGATTTCTTGCCAGGTTTGTAGGCCGGAGTGTCGGGCTGTGGGATGAGATGACAGGTACTACGCGCACGTAGAGGTATGCCACGCGCTTCAGGGATCGGTTGAAGAAGAAGTAGTGGGCGGCCCAGATGGCGCTCTCGTCCTCCTCAAACGGGTCGGTGTCGGGGTGATAACTGAAGATTGTACACTCGTTAAGGTGCATTTCCTTGTCGATCAATGACCAGCATTGGGGACCCCAGTTGGAACTTGTGTCGCTACCGAGAGAGGAGCCGAGTGACTTGGGCTCAAAGTTTGGCCTCACGTTTTGAAGAATTGAATCGAGGTTGACCATGACTCGGCGCAGGTTTCGCTCGCGCTTAAAGTCGTTGGGCCGAAGAACGTGGGAGAAATCGTAATGGGGATGACTGGCGTTTAGCGTCGCGATCAGGTACGCAAATGTCCGACGGCTTGAAAGTTCTGATAGAGGACCAAAGGCGCTCGAGTGTGAAAATAGTTGCATGCTCGGTGAGGTGGCCAACATCTGCGCACGCTCTGGTGGTGATAGGCTAGCGCCGAGCTTGAGGAGGGCTTCATGTTGCGAGTTGAGATCCTTATCGATATTCTTGTAGAGCTTCTTGTCGGATCCTGTTGACTTTGTCGTGTAAAGATCGCAACCGCCAGTAACGTTGCAGTCGGGGGTGTTGAAGTTGAGGGCGCCCGTCACCGCTTCGAAGTCTTGCACTGGTAGATACTGAAGTTCACATGTCAGCATGACACGAAGAGTCGCGAATGTCGGGATCGCTTACCTTCATATTGATGGAGGAGGAGCTATCTGGCTCCGATGTCGCGATAGAGATGCCGTGGTGTCGCTTTGCGTTGCTATGCGATGATTGTCGTGATGCGAGAGCGCGGTCGGGGGGGAACCAATTGCGTCAGCGTGGAGTAGCGGGCCACGGGGCGGCAGGAGACAGATGTCGCGATGCGGAAGGTGCAAATGGGGCGCAGAGGTGGAGGTGGAGATGGAGTCGGTGTCGAAGTCGGAATCGGAGTCGCGAAGTGTGGGATTGAAGTCGATCGCAAAAGGCGACAAGGGCGACGATGGTAACGGTTGGTGTTTGGGGGAGGAAGGGATGGGAATGGCTTGGCTGGATGGAAGTCGGGGTAGATAGATGATCGCCGGAGCCTGCTGCGGTTCGGAAGTATGAGGGAGGGGCGCGGTCGGTCGGCGTAGTAAAGAGACCCCGTGAATCAAGACCGGAGATAAAGAGACCAGCGGTTGGGTGGGGGTTAATGCTGTAGGTCAATTCACCGGTAGTTGCGGCGATTGCAATGGTCAGGTAGAGAGATAAGCGACCAAGATGGTGAAGCTGTCGAATGAGTACGTAAGTGTGTAAGCTGCAAGATGAATGGAATGCAACAAGAGGGAAGGAAAAGGAAGAGGGGCGGCAATGGCAATTGAAGTTGCGTGGATGGAAGGGAATGACCGGCTGCGGGACTGATGGATTGGATGCTTTTGTCTGAGGTCAGCGGGTTCACGCAGGCAAGACAGCTTGTGAACCAATATGGACGGCTTTGTGATCTGATGGTCGCGGCCACCCGGCCACGGGATCGCAGCAGCGGATGAGCCACGCTGGCACCCGCACCCGCAGCAGCAACAGCTCTCCTGGAGCTTTGCCGGTCCCGGCCATCGACACCGATGGGAGCTGGAGCCAAAGAGGGAATTCCGGGGACTGCGCCAGCTTGTCCCGTCGGTATTCGGGTCAAGCAAGCCAAGCCGGCGGAGCCCTCCCCCTGTCAGCCCATCTCATGCCTCATCTCGTGGCTCTCATGAGACCAGGGGTCCCGTCCCAAGAGGTCCAAATCCCTGATCTTGACCAATTGCCCAGCTCTACTTCCAATCCAATCGATTTGCCCATGCTCGCAGCTGGCAATCTGTAAGCTCAACAGAACACTTGTTCCGCAATCGCTAAGTTTAGGGCACCACAAATAGGGGGGCTCCTTTGGCGCGACATGGCAGCGAATCGGGCCCTGCTCTGAAACCACGGGCCGCTGTCGAGCGCCATCATGCCTCAGCTGGAGCATTCCAGGCGCACTAGATGAAGCTTTCAGTCATGGTCCAATGTCAGTTTGCAAGTAAAAAAGGCAAAAAAATGAGGTCAATCGTTTCTCTTGATTCTGGTTGCGAGGCGTCCCGACGGGGTGATGCGATTGAGCTCGCGCTCGGGTTTGTCGAGCGCCCAAGGGACACCAACGTGTCAAACTGGGACATGCCGAGTGGCATACGGCGTGTGAACTCGGTGCATCCATTGAATGCCGTCACTCTTCGCCATCCGAGGATCCGCTGTCCTTGAGTCGAATCTCTGCATGATCCCTCCGCAATGGGTCGACGTCAGATTGCCGTCCCTTGCGCCGTCAACCGCATCTTCCGCGCGGCGGACGCCTTCGCCCTTGGGCCTCATCTCTTGATATGAAAGAAGGTGGTTTTCCACCGTCAAAGATCTACAAAACAAGACCGTATCGGCCTAGGACTCCCCAAACACCGCCAGCGCCGGTTCCCACGATGCAAATAAACATGCGTGTCCTCTCTCCCCATTGAAGAGATGCTCAGCCGCCTGAGACTTGCCCCATTACACAAACCCCGCATCCTTGAGTGATTTCAATATTTCTTCTTCGACCTGTTGATCCAAAGTTAATCCGAGATCAACTAACGCGTTGTATTTCTTCGTATGAAACCGTATCATAGGGGACATCGCTCGATCGGTCTGGGGATTCGTAACGCAAGTCGAGTCGAGTTGGTGCCAGGCAGCTATTAAACGTCGTCGCCGAGGATGGTCTACATGATCTTTGTAACTTCGTCCTCAACCTTGTTGACATTCCGGCGTTAGCTGTCATCTGGCGATGCTTTTGCTGGGTGCAGGTTGCCGGGCCATCACGAGACTTCACTAGTCGCCAAGCTGGATATCACCCCTGATTACTCACCTCCATGTCCTCAAGAGAGTCTTGCTGGCCGATGCAGCGGAGTACGTTCTTCTTGCTGCTCTCCTGCAGCTCGCCGGCGAGGAGGAGTTCATCGAGGATGTAGTACGCCTTGGTGAAGGAGAAGATGATATCGAGCTCGCAAACGTTGCCGTAGTACTTGTCCATCTGCTCGACGTATCGGTGGATGATTTCGAGGGTGATCAACTCATTGTCCTCCGAGGAGCATCCCGCAATGAAGAAGAGCGAGGCATATCGGCGGTAGACGATCTTGGTGTCTGTTGCTGTCAGCATAGGCCGGCATCAAGATAGGAGCTAAGGGGGCTGACCCTTGTACTCCAGAAAGTTGCACATCCGCGTCCTACGGGCGAGCACGAGCTGGGACACGTCCTTGACGATCTTGGCCTTATCCTTGGGGGAGAGTGTTGTGAACCACTTGGCAAGGCGCTGGAGGCACTAGTCAGTGACGACATGTCTTGATGGGAGCTGGCAGACGGACCACTTTGCCCTGACGGGACAGGAGAATGAGGTATCTGGGGGGTTAACTCTAGGTCAGCGGCCGGGAACGGGCGAGCAGCTATGGAGGAGCATACTGGATCGCCATCGTGATGTTGGTTTCACGCTGCCGAGCCTGCTTTGAATCGTGCAGGAGGGAGCGAGGGAGATGTTTGGGGAGATGCGAGTTGATGGAGATAATTCTGGCTTCAAGGTGGACACGGAAGCAATTTGGCGGGTTGGTGACGAGTCGGGCCTCAGGCGGGCAGCCCAGTCATAGTGGTCCAGGCTCCAGCCAATGCGCCAGACTGATCCCCGCTGCGAGTCAGTGGGCAGCCAGGTGGCTTCAGTGGTTACAGCAAGTGACGGGCGATCAATTAGCGGCCGCTTACAGCGAGTCCACAGTAGGCCTGTCACCTGGGTCAAGGAAAAAACGATACACCAGTACAAGTATGTTAGCTTATTACTCTCTTAAGATGGTCAATAGAGTATACTAAGGGTAGATAAAAAGCACTCTAAAGTTTTCCTTTTATTATGATATCTTGATTAGTTTTATTATATTTTATGTAAATTTATTTATTATGATTGAGAGGACTCAAGTGATCCTTTGAGGAGCTCTGGCGTCTTATTTATTTCTTGACCGGCGTGCCTGTCTACCTAGGTACCTACCCAGCTTCCATCGATCCATCTGGTGTGGACGATCTCAGACAAGAACAGCCATGATTCAACGGCTCAAGACATGGATCAAGTCTTGCCTGGGCAAAACACTCCAAACCCCGCGTCAGTGATGGAGCCATGAACATCCGGATCGCGAGATTCCAAAGGTCGTCATCGTATTGCCCATCCCCGTCCTCAAGCACGCGACTATGCGCTCCCTCCCTCTGATGTCAGTCGCGATGGAGGTCCTTGGCCGTTCAGGAATCAACCTTCTCCCACCATCTCCCACCTCTTCATCACATCTCATCCTCGTCCATCATTCGACTCCCCTGCAACCGTGACAAACGCAAAACCTCCACGCTTATCATACTGCGCACCGCTGTGATTCCAAAGCTCCCGTCTGCGTCTACGGCCAGGCAATATTACTAATCCCACCTCCGCTCTCCCCCACGTTTCCCTGGGGACTTAATGGTCTCGAAAAGCCCGCTTCCGAGCAATCGGAGTGTGGGCAGCTGGGAGGAGCTAGCAAGTTTCGTTGTCTAGCCCAGGGCGCGCAGAGTTGATAAAGACGGGACTATCTGAGCCTGCCGCTGGCGTCTCCGAGTTTAAGCCTTGAAGACGCCGACGCCGAAATTTTTCCTCCCATTCTTCAAACCTTGGCTCAGCCTTTCTCTACTTTAGCTGTTGATATTTCTTTCTTCTTTGATCATTTGATACCTGTCTATTCTCTATTTTACTCTCATATACCCATCATGACGAAACTCATTCTCTCTACGGCGTTTGTACTCCCTGATTCCTGTGAGGCGCTTTCGTGCTGACAAACCCCTCTTTAGCAATGTCATGTCGGCAGGCCCTTCGGTGATTCGCAAGCCCGGAAACAACAGATCCAACCTCGAACTCGTCAATTCCCTTCGCGACAACTTCGCTGAGGCTCGGCGCGACTATGCGACACATGCTCCTGGCACCAACGGCTTCACGAACGGTGATGCGCCCAACGGCAAGGCGACGGCTGTCGAGCTCTGGACGGAGCGGCAGGGCAGTGCGCTCTACGTTCCCCGCATCAATTGGCACGCCGCCGGGTTGCGGGAGGAGTCGAGTCAGTATGAGATCACCGTGAAACTGTTCCTCTTGCCCGGGACGCCTGTCGCCGAGCGGGAGCAATACGCCAAGGAGGCCTTGGACTTGGTCCGGAGGGAGCTCGGTATTCAGACCATCGATCTGCTAATAGTTTCCTTCCCCGGCATGTCGTTCGAGGGCAATTGCGAGTGGGAAGCGGACAAGGCCAACGCTAATCAGGGCAATCTGGAGGAGGAGCTTGCGACTTGGAAGGTATTCGAGGGTTTGCACAAGCAGGGTCTTGTCAAGCGACTGGCTGTGTCCGAGTTCGGCAGCGAAAAACTAGGCGCCTTCATCAAGCGCGCCACCATTCGGCCCGTCATTGACCAGATCAACCTGCGCAACTGCTGCGATGTCCCCCCGCCGCTCAAGAAGCTGGCTGAGGAGGAGGGTGTCGAGTTGCATGTCCATACCGACTGCACTGATATTCTCCCCCACGGAACTCTGCGCGAGCTCCTCGGCCACGGCCCTCGAGGCGCTGGCCTGCTCGCCGATCCCGCCCACAACGGAACCGGGCTGGCTGGGGAGATCGTTCCTGAATGGGTCGTGCGTTACACAGCATTTGTTCAGGATCGAGGCGTCATCGAGAACAAGGGCTATTTTGCCGGAGCGGAACTGGTGGAGCCCTAATTCCGCAACTCTGCAACCGTTGAGGAGTGGGATGATGATGATGATGATAGGGAAGAGGTGTTTCCGAGCATATCTGACAGCACGATATCGGGCTGTGGATGGATTTCGTCCTTTGGTTTTTGCAAAACAGCGAGCATCAGACACACGGAGTTTAGACACTATGACAGGGAAATTGGCCGAGACGGCTTTTCTGTTTTTCTTTGGTTATCCCAGCATGCTTCTTTTGCGACCTCTCATCCGCACATCTTCTAGCTTCTTGAGTACGATCTTGGCCTGCTTGAAGGTTTGGCCATATGCATCGAGCAGCTCTGAGAAGATACACTCGGCACGGGGGTGCGTACTACCAAATGCCCTCTCTAGCACGTAGAGATCTACCGCTCGGTCTTCATCTGATACACTCCCACTTGCAAGACCGAGGTCGATGATGACTAGCTCACCATCGAGGGGACTCTGGTTCTTTGGATCGGTAGGAGGCGCCAACATCATGTTACTGGTGGTCAAGTCCCCGTGGACGATTCCAACCTTGTGCATATTGCCAATAGCAGTGCCGATGCGTCGCATCAGGCTCTTCAACTCGGCGTCATCCTCGATGCCCTCTGTGCGATTTCCAAGGCGCTCGTTGATGCTCTTGCGAACGGGCCCTCCATGTATCCATTCCAACATCAACCACCCAGCAGCCTCGTCGACAGCGTAGACGGCGGGCACGCGGACGCCATCGCGACGGCACTTTGCGAGGATGCGGGCCTCTGACAGGATCCGGTGTCGCGTGAGGCGCTGATCGAGAGTCGGGTGCCGCCAGGGCTTGGGAGGGCGGTACTTGAGGGCGCAGGGGATGTCGGGTAGCAGGTAGGTGCTCTTGTAGAGGCGGCCCTCGGCGCCTTGTGTGATGAGGGTTGGCGGGGTCGACGCGGGGTATTCGAGGATCTTGGGGAGGGGAAATTGATGCGCCTGCTGCGCCGCGGGGTCGGTGGCCGGCGCCATCGCTGTGGCCGTCATAGCTGCTGGAGTCGGCTGAGCTGAGCTGTGTGTTGATGATAGAATAAAATTCAAGGATTAGATCAGTCAGTGGGGAAAGATCTAGCGATTATGACGAGCTGCAAGACGAGCGCAGGTACGGGGCGGTCATGAAGTCAGTTGAAGACGCAGACAAAAAGGTTGATTGGCACCATGCATCGGACGGACACGCGCAGTCAGCAGCGGGCCGATGAAGGGACGGCAACGGCTAGGAACATTTTTTGGCGGGCACGAGAGAGAAACGTGACTGGCGGGTTCTTTGCACTAACAACCAGCCCGTGGTCAAATCACGTTTATTTCTACCAAGCTTGACGCCATCGACGTCTTGCTGCCCCTCAAGGTTTTGACAACACATGGGATTTTTCATGTCCAGAGATGCCTTCACTCGCTCATGTAATAACAGCCCCGAATGCACTCAGCGTCCATCGAAACCCTAGGATTGATCCACTGCGCCTCTCCAAACCCTAAGTCCAGGCCGAGGCGCATTTACAAGTCCCCTGAATAGCCGAGACACTACTGGAAGAGGCCTGGTAATAGTGCCGCTGGAAGAATCCCTCACGACCAACCGATGCCGGAATCAACTGCACAAGTCCACCCGGGACGCTGCCAATGCAATCGAGAACCCGCTAGACGGTTCGGCATCGCAGCATTAGCGCTGTGGGAGGGGGCGACTCCAGGGGCAAACAGCTTACGGCGCATCCTCTTTAACCACCACCCTCTTTAACCGTGAGTAATACAGTCTTTGTCAGGGTACGTACGAGAAACACCAACAGTCAGCATCACCATATCCTGACCGTTTCTTCTCGGATCTCGTATGCCCGGCACTCCCGCTCGCCACAACGGCTCTCTGCCGCGTCCGAGGCGAATGGCTGAGGGGCCGCCGTCAAACTAAATCAGTCACACACAACGCCATCCGCGCATCCCACATCCACCTGCCATGTGATGGGTTTCCCTGCCCTGGGTCGTAATGGATCTTTTAGCTGCAGCTACAGGGGCCCTTCTCCATTCCCAGCCATCCGCGCCAAGTGGCCGAACACGGCCGCTCCAGAACAAATCTGGCAGTTCGGCCTGTCCTGGCTACTGGACGGCGGACGGCGCTGCTTGAAGCCCCGGAGGCTAGAGCAGAGCGCACACACAAACTGCTTTCGCGCTTGTGCTGCCCCCCGTCGTCATTCACTCACTCACCCCTCTGTGCCCAGTTATCTTGTGCGCCGTCGATCCAGCCTCTCTCTCCTCTCCCTTTTCCCTCCCCTCAAAGAGAGAGACACCCCAAGGACCATGCGCGATAGCCTCACCCAACACCCTGACTTGCCATCCAGACGCTTCGCGCTCAACCATGGCAGAGTCCGACCTGCTCCAGTGGACCACCGTCCTCATTCTGACCGCTCTTTTACTTGCCGCCATCGTCCTCGCCCAGATCGTCTCCGTTTATACAGCCTACCAAGTGGCGCCGCAGGAGATCGCAACTTTCGTTGACACGGCCGACTTTTCCTCCCAGGAGAATGAGTCGTATGATCGCGACGTCTCCAAGGTGCAGCGTCTAGATGAGAAGCTACGCTTGACCCAACTCCTAAGGGAGATACAGAGGACGTGCGACGATTTGCGCGAGGACCTCAATGGCATGTTGCTCGAGGAGGACGCCACCCAGATGAGGACCGTCGCCAGGTTGCTCTGGGCGTCGAAGCGATCGAGGCTGGAGGGTCGTGTCCGGAGGCTTGACATGTTGCGCATGCGCTTTCTTGTTGTGTACATGGGTGTCGTCGCATTCAACACAAACACTACCAGCCATACTGAGAAACCACAACCATCTGCGCCCAGGGACCTCGAGAAGTCGCCCGTCTTCAAGACACCACCTCGTCCAGCTCTTCCCAAAGGCCTGATGGAGGGAATCATCAACCGTCCCCCCCTCCGCAGTCTGACCACGCAGGCACTCGTCGGCCACCAGGAGCACACTTCCAAACCCCATCGCAAAGGATGGGCAGGCGTTGTCGAGGAGCTTCAGACGTCTCCCAGGATGCAGCAGCGCCACGCCTCGATCGAGCGCGCAATGTCAAGGTCCTACTCAAAGTCGCCATGACCTGCTAGCATCGGTTTGGTCATCAAGACTTCCCCTGGTTTTCCTTGCGTATTGGCACACGGTTACAGCGACACGACATAAACTTTCTCACAGGTTGCCCATTGTATGCGACGGACAGAGCGCGGGCATGGCACGGCGTTTTCTGGTGCGGCCACCTTGGCCACCAAACATTTTTCACGATACAGCATGATCCGATACAGTACAGCACAGCATCGGCATTCTAGATCTTCTACAGGCATGGGGAGGCGCGGGTTATGAGCGATGATTAATGATGCGTTGGTCTGGCAAAGGTTGGAGGGCATTGAGGAGTTTGGTTTGTTTTCACTTCACTTCGCATAGATGGGACGATACCCCTTTTTTTCTTTTCCAAGGCCTTAAGTCTTGGTACATCTTGCTTTGTGCTTTTTTGCTATTGACTTTGATAGCATACCCCTATCATGTTTCGTTGCCGTTCTTGGGAGATATGGAGGATACAGCAGCCCCCCATCAATGACCAGAGACAGCTTCGGGGCCGGTGCCGTTTCTTTCCCCGACTATAACGTTGTTAGTCTTAGCTTTAGACGGATCTGATTTATGAGTTTTGACTTGCCATCGAGAGCCACCAAGAAACGGCTCACACAGTTGTAGCAAGCCACCTGGGTTTTGGGTTAGCTCAGACTCAATTTACTACGCTGGGCTCTATCTTACCGTTGCTGTGATCTCGACAATCTCCTGCTCATTAAAGAACTTCTTCAGGTGGTCAAACGTCTCGTCCTTGACGTGCACATTCCTCGTCATCTCATCTGTGTAGAGCAACACGGCCCATTGCTTCTCTGACAACTCGGCTGGACGCTCACCGAGCGTGTCCTGCTTGATGGCCTCGAGTCCCGCCTCAGAGACGCCGCCCTTGACAGCCAGCGGGGCGTGGTGCTTCCACTCATACCAGGCCTTGTTGCAGACGGCAACGCGCGAGATGGCGAGTTCGCGTAGGTCGTCGCTCAGCGAGGTCTTTGTACGGACGGCGCCGAGGAACGAGTTCCATCCATCAGCCACAGGCGGAGAATGAAGGAGCGCAAGGTCCAAAGACTGAAGAGGACGGGGGTTTCGTCGCTCCTCGATGCGCTTCACAATGGCAGCTTCTTCATCGTTCTTGGTCGGGGGAGGGGTGGGTACGTAAGGGATTCTCATGATGCCGATTTGGTGTTAGTTGACTCTGTGTGTCAATTGAGGATATCGTATGCGCAAGAGGTGCTAGATATATGAGGATTGAAGCAAGGGGATACTGTAAATAATATACAAGATGAGAGATAAACCCGACAGATGTCGAGACCCGAAAGCCGCTTCTTGGTTATATGTTCTCCCGGATGCGCGGGGTCGGTTTAGAATCGCAACTCCCGTCTCCACTTCCCGAAAGCGGCGCCGAGAGGCGGAGGTTTATCACGGCATCTGGACGGTTGCCAAGATGGGCTTGGAAAATGCATTTAAATGTGTGTTGAATAGAGTGCTGCTGGTAGAGCTAGGCCAGCTCTAGGTTTAATTACTTTACAGCGAATTGGCATTCAGGAATTTCGAGAGGAAGATGGGCATTCACTCCCTAGCCCAACATTCTCAAGGTGTTGATTGAAATGCCCATCTCCTGCACCATGGGGAAACGAGCATTTTGTTACTTTGCGGATTGTCCATTGAATAAGAGGCACAATAAAAGCTGACCTTTAAATATGCTAAGCTTTTTAGAACCACGTGCCGTTTGCTGCCAGGAGCGCTGAGGCAGTAATTGTTGCACTGCTATATCCCGAGTCTCGAGATTCTTTGTTGCTCCGTCAACTCTCCCCTCAACATCCACACCCAATTTCACCAACCGTTCAGCATTGAAGCGTCAAGATCCAACCAAGCAATCGTATTTTGCAAAAACTTGAGAAGCGATCCATCAAACCACATCGGATCATTTGACTTGAGCTATCCCAGTCTCACAGCGACAGTTGCGCGGGTGCGCTCCAATCCCTCCTGTCAGATCAATCCAGTTCATCCGCTTGGATCGCAGGGACGCGTTGCGCACCGTCACGTGACAGGGAGCTCCCAACCTGGATCATTAACGCGACCTCACTTTTTTCGCGTCGTCACGACTTCCTTCAAGCTCCTCCTCCTCCTCCCCGTTCGCTCTTCCGTCACTCTCGCTCGCGTGTTCATCAGCAACGATGGCCGAGATCAAGATTGACAGCAAGGTCTTCCAGGAGCGCATCTCGCACTTTGTGACTGCCTGGAAGAATGACCTCCGAAGCAAGGATGGCCTGTTCGGCGGCGCCCAGTCCATGATCGTGATGATGGGCAAGGTCGAGGAGATTCCCGAGTTCCACAAGAACAATGCGATTCACGTATGCGACCCCGATAATCCTCGATTCGAAGCGAAAGATGGAAATGCTGACGACTTTCACAGTTCTGGCTCCTAGGCTACGAGTTCCCGACCACGCTGATGCTGTTCACCTTGGACACGCTGTACATTCTCACGACGGCCAAGAAAGGTACTGTTGCTTATGCGCTCGTTGCGCGATTTATCAGGAGCTGACTGTTGCCTAGCAAAGCATCTCGAACAGCTCAAGGGCGGCCGATTCCCCATCGAAGTACTCGTGCGAGGCAAGGACGCTGCGGAGAACGAGAAGCTCTTCATCAAGGTTACCAACAAGATCAAGGAAGCAGGAGTAAGCGAATCAATCCCCATCGTCTCGAGCCCATCTTAACATGTTGCGATTGCAGAACAAGGTCGGCACCATCTCCAGGGACACCTCCCGAGGCCCCTTTGTCGAAGAGTGGAAGAAGCTCTTTGCGGAGCAATGCAAGGATGTCACCCAGGTCGATGTGTCAGCGGCGCTCTCGACTCACGCCTTTGCTGTCAAGGACGAGAGCGAGCTCCGAGCGATGCGAACCGCTTCCAAGGCCTGCGTGGCCCTGATGACCCCCTACTTCCTCGATGAAATGTCCAATATCCTCGACGCCGAGAAGAAGGTCAAGCATTCCGCGCTTGCCGAAAAGGTCGACAAGAAGCTCGACGACAACAAGTTCTGGCAGACAGTGCAACTTCCGAGCAAGGCGAAGCTCCCCTCCGACCTTGACCCGACCCAGCTGGACTGGATCCTGGGACCTTCGATCCAGAGCGGCGGCAAGTACGATCTCCGATTTGCGGGCGAGCCCAACGACGATAACCTCCATGCCGGCATCATCATTGCTGCCATGGGCCTCCGATACAAGTCGTACTGTTCAACGATCGCACGAACCTACCTGGTCGATCCCAACAAGTCCCAGGAGAGCAGCTACAAGCTCCTCACCCTCATTCACAACACCATCATCAAGGAGATCCGAGATGGTATGACGGCGAAGGATGTGTACGCCAAGGCTCTGAGCATCATCCGAAGCAAGAAGCCTGACATGGAGAAGCATTTCCTCAAGAACGTCGGCTGGGGTATTGGATTGGAGAATAAGGACCCAACCCTTGTGCTCAACGCCAAGAACCAGAGGACCCTGAAGGACGGCATGACTTTGATCATCAACACCGGATTCCAAGACATCGAGAACCCCCAGCCTCAGGACAAGCACAGCAAGGTGTATGCCCTTGTTCTTACCGACACCATCCGAGTCACATCCGCAGAGCCCGTTGTGTTCACAGCCGAGGCGCCCACTAGCGCTGACGCAAACTCGTTCTTCTTCAAGGACGATGAGGAGGCCGAGCCTGCGCCAAAGAAGGAGAAGAAGGACTCTCGTGTCGGTGCCGTTGCTACTAAGAACATCACAAACACAAGACTCCGCTCCGAGCGTACAACTCAAGTCGCCAACGACGATCTTGAAAAGAAGCGACGTGAGCACCAAAAGGAGCTCGCGGCCAAGAAGCAAAAGGAAGGTCTGGCGAGATTCTCAGAATCTACCAGCGGCCAGAACGGCGGCGAGGTCAAGAAGTTCAAGCGATTCGAATCATACAAGAGAGACAACCAGTTTCCCCCCAAGATCAAGAATCAGGAGATTATTGTTGACGTCAAGAACAACACCGTCGTCCTCCCCATCATGGGACGCCCTGTTCCGTTCCACATCAACACTATCAAGAACGCTAGCAAGAGCGATGAGAATGACTTCTCTTTCCTGCGTATCAACTTCCTGTCTCCTGGTCAGGGTGTGGGAAGAAAAGATGACCAGCCCTTCGAAGATGCCACAGCACACTTTGTGCGAAGTTTGACCTTCCGATCGTCTGATGGAGAGAGATACAATGAGATAGCGAATCAGATTTCCAACATGAAGCGTGACGCGGTCAAGAAGGAGCAGGAGAAGAAGGATATGGAGGATGTCGTTGAGCAGGACAAGCTGGTGGAGATCCGAAGTAAGTTGATGTCTTTACTGTGGGTGACCTGATGCTAACAGAGACCAGATCGGCGGCCGGCCGTATTGGACAATGTCTACATTCGACCTGCCATGGAGGGCAAGCGAGTGCCCGGAAAGGTTGAGATTCACCAGAACGGTATTCGATACATCTCACCCCTGAACGCACAGCATAGAGTGGATGTGTTGTTCTCCAACGTCAAGCATCTTTTCTTCCAGCCTTGCCAGCACGAGCTGATTGTCATCATCCACATTCACCTCAAGGACCCCATCATTGTGGGCAACAAGAAGAAGACCAAGGATGTGCAGTTCTACCGAGAAGCGACGGACATCCAGTTCGATGAGACGGGTAACCGCAAGCGCAAGTACCGGTACGGTGATGAGGATGAGTTTGAGGCAGAGCAGGAAGAGCGACGCCGGAGAGCAGACCTCGACCGACTCTTCCAGGGTTTCGCCCAGAAGATTGCTGAGGCTGGTCGCAACGAGGGTATCGAAGTTGATATGCCCATCCGCGACCTTGGATTCCATGGTGTGCCGTTCCGCAGCAATGTCTTCGTCCAGCCTACCACAGACTGCCTTATCCAGGTTGTTGAGCCCCCTTTCATGGTCATCACTATCGAGGAGGTTGAAATCGCGCACTTGGAACGTGTTCAGTTCGGCCTGAAGAACTTTGATATGGTCTTTGTCTTCAAGGACTTTACACGAGCACCTTACCACGTCAACACCATCCCTGTTGAGTTCCTCGACCAGGTCAAGGACTACCTGGACTCTTCCGACATTGCTTATACGGAAGGACCTCTCAACCTGAACTGGCCTACCATCATGAAGACAGTCACAGCAGACACTCACCAGTTCTTCGTCGATGGAGGTTGGTCCTTCCTCCAGGCCGACTCGGACGAGTCTGGCGGCGAGGACATGTCGGAAGAGGAGTCGGCGTTTGAGATCGATGACGATGAGCTTGACGAGGCGTCCGAATCTAGTGAGGAGGACTCCGACTTTGGCAGCAACGCCAGCGATGATGATGACGACGAGGATGCTGAACTCGACAGCGACGAGGAGGGTGAGGACTGGGATGAGTTGGAGCGCAAGGCAAAGAAGCGAGATCGTGAGAGCGCCATGGAGGACGAGGACCGTGGCAGCAAGAAGAAGCGCAAGCGCTAAAGGGGGTAACTTGACTGACGCCTTGCTTCCCCCGAGGCGGAGGGTGATTTTGGCGTGAACGGGAAGACGACGGGACTGGCCTTACTTGGTTTTTGGCTTGGTTTCTTCGATTGTACTAAAAAAATACTTGCCTCCTTTTGGTTTCTTTGTATGGCTGTCAGGCACTATGCTCCCAAAGGGGGAGAAAGGGGATATTCAACAGAGAGAAGGGGCAAGTGTCTGTCGAGCTCGGACGTACTTGGACGCTTCTCCCACGAGGCTTTTCATATCATATCGAGTTTTGGAATGATCAGGATCAGAGTAGGGCAGTTGTACCAGATAAGATAATTCACGATTTCAGCATAATGAACGAGCGGTTCGTGCGCAAACGAAGTGGACGCTGTTGAACAGGGGCAGTTTGCTCTTGGTGTTGAGCGAGCATAGCATAACATCAACTTCACATGGACAGGCAAGCGACAATGATATAAACCAGTTCATTCTATCCTTGAACCAAATTGCATCGCGCCCAAACTCCCTTACCCAATAACGATACCAAGGTCAAGATCCTTGCTCTTCCGTCTCATCCGTCTCTTTGATCCGTCAATAGGCTCAGGGGAGGAGGAAGAGACATCAACCCCTGAATTTCCCAGAATCGCATCCTTCAAACGCAAGAGAGCAGCAGCGCAGAAAATAGCTGACACACAGTCGGGCGCTGCGGCGAATAATGGTACAGAAAACAAGTAACCATGTGAGAAACGACGAAAAAAACACACCGAAGCAAGTTTGCACTTTTCCTCCCACAACCCTCGACCCAATCTCGCGCTTCAATGTCAGAAGCCCGAGCGCTCACGTCTGCCGATCAGAGGCGACATGGCAGTGCGGACAATGCTGTCCGTGGTGCTGGGAGGAGACCGGATGGACGCAAAGGAAGGGCTCGCGGGAGCTCGGAGGAGAGTGCGGGAGTCCTCGCGAGCCGCCTAAGCTTCGCCAGGACGAAGTTCACGGCCGGAAGCGACGGCTGTGCTAGGACCGGACTTGGCGCCAGGGGCATTGTTCCAGGAGAGATAGGTGTGGTCACCAAGTTTCCTAACAAGATGTTAGCATAAGAAATAAAGACTGGAGAATTAGGTGCATACCTGGGGCGGATCAGATGGGTCACTGTAAAGACAGCACCGAGCAAGATGCAGACACCGCCAACGACCACGTAGGCGATTCCAAGGAAGGGGTTGCGACCTCCCATGACGGTCTTGGTGGTGATAATGATGGACTTGGTACCTTCATACTTGCTGGCGGGGAAGTCTAGAAGGTCAGTCAGGGGTTCTACAGAGGCGTTCATCTTGGAAACTCACGATCATCAACCTGAAGCTCATATGTACCGGCCCACATGGCAAGGGTGTCGTTGCGCTGGTACAGCTTGCTAAAAGTGGGAAGGCCGGCAGTTCGCATCCACACGTGGAAAGCCTCCCACTCCTTCAGGTTCGGCGGAGGGTTCTTGGTGGTGTAGTTGTCGGGGTAGCGCTTGTGCCAGTTGGGAGGGGGGAGCACGTCGTCGGGCTTGTAGCTGGTGTTGCCGTACAGGTCCCTGTCGCTTCCCCAGGCAATATTGGTCGTCTTCATGTCGTAGGTCCAGGTATCATTCTCATTCTTGGGCCTGCTCGAGGCCGGAAGAGTCACAAGCTCGGGGCTGGAGAAGGTATCGTTGAACATGGAGTTGGCGATGAGTCCGCAGGGGTAATAGGGCTTCGAAAGCTTGGAGTCTCCGTACAGGGGGCCGCAGTCACCGTTCTTGATGTCGCCGTACGAGCGAGCCTTTCCCTTGAGCTGCTCGCTGTCAAACGAGAGCACGTAGCGACGATGGTTCTGGTAAAAGTTGGTGAGGTGGTAGTAGAAGAGAACGGGAGGGCCCATTTCCTCGGGCAGCGTGAACTTGAGATGGCACCGGTTTGTCTCGGGGACCTTGACGCCGTTGTCGAGGGTGACGGTGATGTCCATCTCGCGCGCCCACATTGCATTCACGGATCTATTAGAGCTCTTGAAGGCAGTCTGAACATTGTCGCTGGGCATGGACTTGTAGCCGCCGCCATCCTTTGAGAGAATGGGGGCTTCTTCTGTGCAGTTGGTGTAATCGAGTCGAAGTTCTTGGACCTAACCAGGCTGTCAGATGCGTCTTGTTGCAGCGGCAGCGTCGGAGCTTACCTGAGCGCTGGCATAGAGCAGCAATCCTCCGATAGGAGCGAATATGATTCCAATGGTGAAGAACAGGGGCAGGACGGTCTTAGGTGTGAGGATGGGCCTATCGCAATGAGCATCGAGAACGGGGAAAAGCAGGGAACGATGACAACGTACTGCCAGGCCTTCAAGCGCTGCTGTCGGAACGCGGTATCTATCGCGAATCAGTCAGCACAAATTTGTCGCGGTCCACGGCGGCGAGGCTCGAGGGATGCTCACTCGCTGGTCGACGACTCTTCTTCTTGTCCGGCTGCTTCGGGCCATCGTTGGAGTCGATGGAATCAGTGTGGTCGATGCCACGGGGATCGTCGGCCATTGTAGGCAAGTTCGGCGGTGGAATCTGCGCGGGCGCGCGATGAAAGATCCGTCGAGATCGATATGGCGCGAGGCGGTGGGTGGGAGATGCTTGATTGTGTTGTTCTGTTCGTATCCCAGGGGAGAGAGAGCTGATGGGATTCAGTGCAGGTGTGGCTTGGCCTGTGAAGCGTTACGTGTTGGACATTGCGGCGTGAGTGGGACGTGCTTGGCTGTCAGGGTGAGTGGCTGTGCAGTGACAGATTGCGGGCTGTGCGGCTCGGGGTTTCGGGTCTTTGTTTTATCCGGGCGCGTACTCAGCTCGTTGAAGGTGTGAGCAGGGAAAGGAATGTGATAAACAGACATATTTAGGAGTATCTCTCTCTTTCTTTTCCAGTTGTATTGTATCCTAGTTATTCTGTATGTAGGTTGTGGTTGCATATGCCTCAAAACACCTAACGTTAGTCTATCCACCAGGCGGCATTGGCAGCTACCGGACCGTTTCTCAACTCAATGGGACTGTCAACTCAACTAGATACAAGAGATTATTAGTCTCGGGCCTCGTATAACCCTCCTGTGGTACGGATCTATATTGTTTTCTATTGTTACTTGGGAAGGAAAAAAGTCCCACCTTGTGTAACCGAGCCATTTGCTTTGTTTAACCCAAAGTGGTCGGGGGCACAAAGTCAACTGTCATCGCATGAACTGTCGAGTGAACAGAAAACAACGTTCATCGAGAACTCGATTTATATTTAATGCATCCTACAGTTATTGCTTTCCTCTCCTTTTCTCCCCCATTCTTTGCCAACAATCAGCCCCATTTTCATCGACCCATTGTCTTATTCACCACCAGCCGTGAATCTAGGACTCACTCGTCCAGCCTCACCAACACATATTCACCTGCAACAACTAGGACTCGTTCATTCAGATCCACCAGTCCTACTTGAAAACATCCCAGCATCTGTAAAGTCCAGCATCATCATTCGCTGCCCCTTCTTCTCCATCCACCCCCAAAGCATTGGTCCCTTATGCACACCGTCAGTCACCAACAGGTTCTCCGTCTGCAAGTCCTTAGCATCAGCAGAGCCCGCTAAAAAGCTACTGGGCCGTAAGCCACCAAACCTCGACCTACACATACAAGTCAGCAGCCCAAGGCTGTTTGCGGTCAGGCACGAATCCAAGGAAACTGACTGATATAAACCGGGCTGTGTGCCTCACTTCACTGTCCCCTGTCTTGCGCCGCGTAATCTTCTCTTTCTTGATCTTGTTCGGCGCTTCAGAATCGATATACACGACATCCGTCTAAAAAAAAGGACAAGTAGAACCCATATCGGTCAGCACCCTCCGATAATACTTTTGCCAAGCCGACTATCAACGCTCTGAAGCTCTCGCTACATCTTCCCCTCCCCCACCACCCTTGACGTCAACCTCTCCGAACGTCAGGTCGCACCACCCAAAACAGAACAACCCCCCATCACCACCACAGCATTCCCCCATCGCCCGCCAAAACCCACCGTCGCGATGGCCTCACCCTCTGCAAAGGACCCCATCACCTGCCACGTCCTCGACACCCAGGCCGGTCGCCCCGCCCGTGGCGTCCGCGTCCGCCTCGAGGGCCCCGTCCCTGCCCCAGCGCCCGGAGCCAACCCGCACACCCAGCCCCAGCCCAAGACGTTCGAGTCCATCACCGACGACGACGGCCGCGTCCTCGTCTGGCTGCCCTACAGCTCCGCCGATTCGGCCGGCGAGGTCCCCGTCTACACCCTCCTCGACGTGCTCGACGAGCGCAAGGGCCAGGGACCCTCGCGCTGGACCCTGCGCTTCGACACGGCTGCCTACTTTGGCGAGGAAAAGACCTTTTTCCCAGAGGTGACCATCACATTTCGTGTCGAGGAGGGGCAGCACTACCATGTGCCACTGTTGTTGAGCCCATATAGCTACACTTCTTACCGTGGAAGCTAGAGGTAGACCTACACTGCCATTATGTGTGGAATATCTATAAAGGAGCATCAAGATATTGTCTTTCACATCACAATTCGCCGCCAGTATGACGAGTGCGCATAGCCAGTTGCGAACGATACATGGAGGATATACGAAAAGGGTCACCTGCGTCATGGAAACACCAGCATAAATAATGATAAAGATCATGAGAATAGCGATGATGCTAGTTATTAATTCTTTAACGAATGTCCTAATCGTTCATTGCTCCCTCGCTGACTGGCCGGACAAGTGACATTCCCGTCTCTCCCTACCAGAGGGGACCGTAATCTCAAGCTTTTGGCCCCTTGTCCTCGGCAACACCGATAAATCCTGAATCCAATCCATGCCCACACATGCCCATGCCAATGCCCTTGTGCCCATCAAACGCCACGCTATCCACAAAGAGAAGTAATTGAAGCAGTTCGTCTGAGTGATGTTGCCATCCTCGATCATCAGGTTCGGCCGTATACGTCGTAACAGCAGTCGTTATCGTGTCTAGATTTGCCTTGAACACCTAAGGCTTCACCAAGCCGCTTCTAGTTCTTTCGCCACTTCTTCATGAAGCCCTTCTTAGATCGATATGAGGGCACATCAGGAGATGTTGGTGGCGTTTCTTCGTCCCTCCTCGTGTTCCTTGATGCGAGACTCTCGGTTTCGTCCTTTGAAAGCCGGATGCTCGACATAGATGGGCGAATGCTAGACATGGATGGTCGGATGCTTGTCATGGATGGGTTGGCTTGCTTAATGCTGGCGTTGTCTCCAGTGTCGGTGCTAACAAGGGATAGCACGCTGTAGAGGGCTTCGGACGTGGGTGTGATGCGTCCGTGGTTGAGAGTCCGTCGCTTCTTCCTCAAAAAGGACCGGCGAGTTCGAGTGAGTGCCCGGTCAGGATCGATGTCTTCTTGACTGATACAGGCATTTGGTGAGAGGTCTGCATCGGGATGAGGTAGAGTAGTGTTGCGGACTGGACAATGGTTAGCAAGGCCACTGTTTACTGCACATCGGAAATCTAGACTCACCATCGTTGAAGGGCTCTGGGAACCCTGTGTCTCGGGGCTCCCGTCGAGACTTGGTGGTTGTTGTAGTAGTAGGAGAGGCGGCCATGATTTCGATCTGAGGGACAGATTTAGACTCTGCAATCATCGAATTGCTGCGAGTAAATGTTTGTTTTGAAGAATCCAGGGCAGATGAGGAATCGAGAAGCCGCTCAGCTTGACGAGGCACTCTCGACCCTGCCGAATCGGGCAAGTACAGAATGGAAGTGAGTTGTGTAAGCGCGATGCCGTTTTCGTATCAGTCAGTGAGCGGCAAGGCTCAATGAACAGTCGCGGAATCGATCGGGAGAGTCGAGATGACAATAGGGAAGACGAGAGAGAAAAAAGAAAGATCGGTCACTCGACGAAGAAAGAAGAAAAGGGGATTTGATTTGATTTCACTCGGAAGAGGCGTCAAGATTTGTGTGAAATTAAAATCCGACGCCAGGGGATAGGGAGGATACAGTTGAGTTGAACTGAACTTGCTGGGGGAGGAGATTTGACGAGACGATGGGATGGACGACGGGGCCCAGGGTCGCAAAGGGCCAGAACGACAGGGTTATATTGGGACGATGAGTTGCATCCGATCAGCAGGCCACGGAGCCGCTTGGCGAGGCGCTTGATCGGATCTTCGGAACTCGTCAAGTCTGTGTCGCGGCGACGAGGAATGGCGAGTCAAGGTGACGAGCCGATGAGCCAGTCAGTGAGGCTTGGCTCTCGCTGTTCGGCACAGCAGCCAAGAGAGAGTCTCTCGACGACGCCGTCGTTGCGTGGCTCCGCGCCCCAGAAAAGTCCAGAAAGCACTGGGACCGAGCAAGGGTGTAGGGGTGCAGCGTGGTGTAGGACAGGGGGTGGAGTGGTTCCAGAACAAGACAAAGTCCAAAACCCAAGAAGGACCCAAGAATGAGAAACTTGAACTCACTTTGTGCCAAGCTGGTGCCCACGTAGTTGACCGTGATAAACGCCCTGATCCCTACCAGAAGTGTCCTTGACTGCAGACGGCCGTGTCAAGCCCGGATCCTGACTGAGCTGAGGATTGACGAGGCGTCCGCCAGGCAAGATGGGAATCTACAGTAGAGTAGTCCAGTCCGTCGACTCCTGCAATTTACACCAACAAGCCGGCGTTGGAGGATGCCACGCTTCCTCTTCCAGATCCAAAGCGCGAGCTCTCGCTACTCGCTGTAAGGCTACGGCGGCGTCTGGGGTAGCACCTGGTGTAAGTGGCTGGTTGAGGCTCGGTCGGCCCTGAATGGAGCCGCTCTCGGATAGAACTCGCCGTGGAGCCTGGGCGACAAGACGGTGTCGTCAGCCCGGGGGGCGTCTGTCTGCTTGGCGACTGATTTGTTGGGCCAGAGACGGTGCGCGATTCTCTGCGCCTCTCGAAAGAAGCTGAGGATCCAATGTGTGTCGTAACGGTCAGCAAACAAACGGCGGCGACAAGAGTTGTCCAACGTCATCCATCCCACGCCCGAGGCAACAGATGTTTGAAGTGCCGCCTTGTCCGAGTGGGTTGCTGTGCGATATTTATACCGTCATGGTCGTCAGCATCACAAGGCCCCGGCAGCACACATCTTTGAGTTTGACTCCTCTTTGCTGCTCTGTATCTGCTGGTGCTGCGGGCTCAGACATGCAGATATTCAGTCAGCCATAGTCGATAATGAGGGCCGGCCAAGTGGTTCCCCAACAGTCTGGGAAAACCCCCGAACGGACCAACCCCATTTTTCTTCAGGCCGTCCCCTCCCGGACCAGATGATGATCATTTCCCGCCGGACCCCTGGACACATGACGACAAGGCCGGACCGTGCAGTAGGTGTCTCGCAGGCGAACGCGTTAGTGGCCGGCAAAGGAGCCCGCGTCCTGCCAGCGGGCGAAACCCCCCATGGCTAGGGTCCCAAGGTCTTGGATGTGATGTATGGGCGATACTGGCCTGTTCAGACGGCAAATCGGCCATGGCGTTTTCAGAATCTGGTCAGGAAATCAGTTCCAGTGGATGGCGGTGTCGCCGATGGAAGCGGGGACTCTAGGGAGTACTTCTTGGCCCGACATCACGTGAGTTACATCAACTTGTTCTCCTCTGCCCAAGGTCCCCAGTCTACGAATATCGAAATAATCGGGCATGAATCCATCCATATTACATCAGTCTTCCCCTAACATTCTGGAGAATATTGCAAACTCTTAAAGTTTTCCCGCCGCTAGGGCCATGATTCCACTTGTCTCCGGCAGTTTGGGCGTTGGCTACCTCCCAATTTCGTCTCTCAGCTCCTTCATTCCGACCCCTGATCAACCTTGATCTTCAGAGCCCACAAAAACAGATCTACAAGAAGCACGCAAAGCTCGACGACGAGTTTATCCAGAGCTACAGTACAGAGCGCAATACCTACGTATTCGGCTTTTTGGAAATTATCCGCTGTTGACCTCGGCTGGCTGAACATGTCTGAAACCCACTCTTGGCTGCATGAGCGGTCAAGACCTTGGTCACCGAATCGACGTGCCTATTCAAGAAGGTCGAGCAGACATGTCGAACCTGTACCATACCGTGATTGGCTGTTCAGGTGATGCATTGTCGTGACCAATGTTTCTCAAACTCTGCCGATGGCTTGGTTGAGGGGTAGGCTAGGCAGTGTGTTGCTGACCAAATGGGCGGTTGGAAGAATACGATAGCTTGCCATCCAAGGTCTCCCATGCTCCGTCAACTTCAAGATTTCTCGCCATGAAAGCTGCCTCTTGATAGGCCAGTCCGTACCGGCTATTGTGGCGGAGGCCACCTGGAGCATGCAACTTGTACAGTAGACGGAACACACGGAATCGCCCAGCCATCGAGCGCTTATGCGGCACGTTTGCCGTCTTGCTAAGTTCAAGGGCGGTTCAGAACGACCCGTTGAGCAAATCTTTACCTTTGGGCTGAAGAGTAAAAGCCCGTCATTGTACAGGTTGACATCGGCATTCCCGCCCCTAGTAGATCTCTGTGGAGAAGGATCCAGCAGACCACGCAGCTTGCCCGTCTGCCGTCAAGACGATCATGCCCTATCGGCACTCGCTAGCTCTTTAGCTCAAGTTTCACGTTGGCTTTGATCAGCGAAACCAAACACTTTGTGCTGTGCTTGTTTGGATGGTAAAGTTTGCATCGTTGCCTTTTACAGGTTGTCTTGGATGATCACCAGATCACGTGTGTCAATCCCAGCCATTGAACTCGCTTCATGCATGTGAGTCTCAGAAGTGTCGATGTAATCGAATGCGCCCAAACTCTTGACTTGAGCAAATTTTGAGAGATTCTTCTATTATGCGGAGCTCTCACGCGAACAAATATGGTAACCAGAGCGACATGGCGTCCAGGGAGGCGCCTATTGGTAACACTTACATGTATGTGAACAACATCCAGGGTATGTAATCAGAGACCATGGTGGACGACCAACCTGGTATACCATGTCACACACCGTCCTGGACAAGACATCCATCTCCCTAAACTCGCGGGACTTCAAGTCTAGTGAGATTTCAGCCCAAACCCCCAGAGATACAAATGAGTACACTCCCCGTGAATCCCTGTCATCAGGATCCAGAGGATCGAATGCAGCATGGCTTCGTGGATAATGATGATCCGGATAGGAAAATGCATTACTTAACGTCGGTATCCCGTACTATTCTACCCGTCACCGCGAAAACAGTGCAAGACTGGTGAATTTCCATCCCAAAGATACTTCATCCATCGGAAGGAAGAACGACGAATGGCATGCAAACATGCCAGGAAGCAGAAGTATTAGGTACAAAGGAAGGAACCTGGAAGTCAGGTTACCTATCTTGAGGACTCTTCTGCCACATACCCTAGACAAGGGTTCAAGAGTAAGTCGGTGATAGCCCAGGAGAATTACCCAGGAGAATTCAGAAATCACGAATATGAGGCAAAACAAAACACATACCTACACATTGTGGCCCAGGTATACTCGGCCTTCTGAATTCTGTGTGCCCGTGGTGGTTGTCTTCCCTGAGGCTGCGTCCAGCCATCAGGTCTCGACCCTTGTGGATCGCAATCTCAAGTCGCCCATCACCAACAAAAGGCGCGGTGGCAGAGTGGTCTAATGCGATAGACTAGAAATCTATTCTCTTCGGAGGCGTCTGTTCGAATCAGGCCCGCGTCGATTGGTTTTTTTTGCTTCTTTCTGCGGTTGTTGATGAGTTGGCTTCTTTTTTGGTGTGTTCTCAAGATAGTTGACCGATGAGATGAAGACAAATGGTGTTTATGCGGTTCAGATGAATAAGGAAATAGCAGCTATAAACATGATAAACTCTATATCAAAGAAGTCATGATTTTTGTTCTGTGTGAGAGTATCATGTGGCAACAGACTGGCCTTGACGTCCTTGCTTGACAAAATGAAACAGTCATGAGGCTACCCATACGTGGCCTTCCTATTCTGTCTAGATCTACCCCTCCAAACCGCCAACTCCACCATGAAGACGGGAGCTTCTAGAAGATGCCCAAATCTTGAACTCGACAACCTCTCAACAAAGCCACGTCTCCAGCCCGACTCGATCCCCATTATCGCAAACCCTCTACCGACCGTCCGAATCGCCATCTCATAATGGCCGCCGTAATCTCCGCTGACGACGCCCTCGAGCCGTCCCTCCAGTCCCTCCTCGACCAGCGCAGCCTCCGCTGGATCTTCGTGGGCGGCAAGGGCGGCGTCGGAAAGACCACCACCTCGTGCTCCCTCGCCATCCAGCTTGCTCGCGTTCGTCGCTCCGTCCTCCTCATCTCTACTGATCCCGCACACAACCTCTCCGATGCCTTTTCTCAGAAGTTTGGCAAGGAGGCTCGCCTCGTCAACGGCTTCGACAACCTCAGCGCCATGGAGATTGACCCCAACGGAAGCATACAGGACATGCTGGCTGGCCAGGGCGACGCTGACGATGTCAATGCCGCCGCCGGTGGCCTGGGAGGCATGATGCAGGACCTTGCATTTGCGGTGAGTTTGGAAACTTCACAGCTCTCTACCTATTGCTGACGTGACAGATCCCTGGTATCGACGAGGCCATGTCCTTTGCAGAGGTCCTCAAGCAGGTCAAGTCCCTCTCCTACGAAACCATCATCTTCGACACGGCCCCAACTGGCCACACCCTCCGCTTCCTCCAGTTCCCCACCGTCCTCGAAAAGGCCCTCGCAAAGGTGTCGCAGCTCTCGTCGCAGTACGGACCCCTGGTCAACAGCTTCCTTGGCTCGGGCGGCCAGCTCCCCAACGGCCAGAACCTCAACGACATGGTCGAGAAGCTCGAGTCGCTGCGCGAGACCATCTCCGAGGTCAACACGCAGTTCCAGGACGCCGAGCTCACCACCTTTGTCTGCGTCTGCATCGCAGAGTTCCTGAGCCTGTACGAGACGGAGCGCATGATCCAGGAGCTCGCCGGCTACGGCATCGACACCCACTCCATCGTCGTCAACCAGCTCCTGTTCCCCAAGAAGGCGAGCGACTGCGACCAGTGCAACGCCCGTCGCAAAATGCAGCGCAAGTACCTGGACCAGTACGAGGAGCTCTACGCCGAGGACTTCAACGTTGTCAAGATGCCCCTGCTCGTCGAGGAGGTTCGGGGCAAAGAGAAGCTCGAGAAGTTTAGCGAGATGCTCGTCACCCCTTACGTTCCCCCGGAGTAAGCAGGTCTATAGACTCAGGCGCAAGACGTGGACACTTTGAAAATTAACGCGCAAGATGGAATGGGCAAGACAAAAAGAAAGGTCATGTAGCACATACAGGAGCAAAGAGGGCGTGGAGTTGTCGTTAGGGGTTGATGGTTTATGACAATACACAATGCTATTTATCGGTTGTACGCACAGTCAGTCACGAGAGAAAATACCCAACATTGAATCAATTTCAGCAAGTTTGTTTATTATTTTATTTGTTTTCTGCTTCATGTTTGCCTCGTAGACTAGCGACGCCTCGCTGTCAAGTCATGCCTCCCTGCCGAGGCCAAAGTCTGATGAAGTAATTCCTGAACCCCCAACCGGTGGCATAAACTGCCGTGAAACCCTTCCAAGATCCATATCTACACCCCGAACGCCGTTCCGCTTGCTTAACGGAATCATGCAACATGTGAAAGCAACCCCAAACCCCTTAAACAATCCAGAATATGACAGCTCTGCAAAGCTCGCGTTGATGGCCTCATTGTATGTAGGGTGTTGTACCCTTGATGTCGAGATGGTGAGAAAACAAGAAACAGCCGCTGGTGGAAATCATAGTCGTGCGGGAGCTGAGCATCTGGCTCACAGCTCTCGATAGTCGCTGGGTCGAACTCTTCGCTGCTTGTTCTGGTGTCGGTGGGGGTTGACGGGCTTGCGGAAGTAGGCGTCTTCGTCGCCAGCGTTACCGCCCTGGGAAAAGTTGCCGTTCTGGAAGCCGTTCATGCCTCCATTCATGCCTCCGTTCATACCCATGTTTCCGTTCATAGGATTCATGCCGTTCATACCATTCATTCCCATATCCCAACCGTTCATGCCTCCAAAGCCGCCATTCATACCGGGGAACCCTGGCATGCCCATCATGTTGGGCATACCCATCATACCCATGTTCATGTTCATGTTGCCCATGTTTGGCATTGGCATCATGTTTGGCATCATGGGCATGCCGTTGAACATCATGTTATTCATTCCCATGTTCATACCCATGCCGTTCATCATGTTGGGCATCATATTCTGTTGGTTCTGCATTGCCTTGGGACCCTTGGGAATCCGGGGATTGTCGAGAATGTCGTCAGCGGGTCGCTTCTTGGAGTTGACATCCGTGGGCTTGGCGCCGTCGACCTGCTTGTCCGCGTCTTGTGAAGCGGGGACGAGGCTCTTGGGGCCAGTTGGAGGAGACTTAATAGTTGCCTTTTGAGAGGCGGGCGAATTTGTCTTCTCCTTTGGTGAATCCTTAGACTTGTCGGCAGCATCGCTCTCGGGCTTTTGCTCTGGCTTGTCAGCCTCCGCAGCAGGCTTGTCCTCCTCTCCATCGGCCTTGGCTTCACCTGATGCCTTGGGTGATGGAGGGGGAGGGCTTTTGGCAGCCTCCTTCTCCTTCAGATAATCCTGAATCTTCTTTGATGTCTCCTCATCTGGTAGGAGGTCATCAATCAGCACGCCTTCTGACTGGCAGGCAGGGCAGATGAAGTCGCTTTCGATGAGAGCATTGGTTATGCAATCATTGCAAAAGGTCTTCTGGCAGCATGGAGTCTTCATTGGCTCTATGAACATCTTCTTGTCGATCGAACACTCCAAGCCCCGTTCTTGAACCTCCTTGTCCTCGGCCAGGGGTGCCTTGGCAGCGGAGGAAGACTTGGCCTTGGCCTGGAACTGTTCCCAAGATGCCTTGTCTGGTTCGGCAATGACAAAATCTCCTTCAGCGTTAACCATGATGCCCGAGGGGCGCTTGGATTCGTCGCCGTCAGTCTGAGCTAGCACCACAGATTTGTCGACCTTTTGCAGGAACGAACGGGGGATTCCAGTAGTTCGTTTGACTCTCGGGCGATTGTCAAACTCAGGATCGTCGTTAGTAGGGCACAGCTGAATCCAGTGACCCTTGTTGCCACATCGGTAGCAAATGTAGCCATTCGGGGGGTCATGGTCTGGGACATTTGCTGGCCTCTTCGCACCGGGCTTGAAGACGGGTGTTTGGCTATGGCATGTTAATGATTGATTTACTTGCTACGGGTGGGCGATACTTACTGTGACATCTCTTCCTGCTGGGCTGACCACTGCTCGGTCTGCGCTGCAAACATGGCTGCCATCTTCTCCTCTTCGGTCATGGCATTGTTCATTTGGTTGATTGCGTCAGAACTAGGCTTTGATGCCGAGGCCTTTGCTGCTTGCTCTTTGCGACCAGCATTCTTGGCCGTTGAAGGCATCTTGCCAGATACATAACGGGCAGCACGCCCCGCGCCTTGCTTGACGGCTGGCTGACGCCGAGCGATCACCGTTGTTGATCTGGGAATAATGGTGGTGTCGTCATCATATTCTGAGAAGTGATTAGCAGCGCTCATGTGTTGCGCTTGGGACATAGACTTACCCTCGCTGTTATCATCGGTGTAAATATGAAGGTCGAAATCACTACCGTCGCCAAGTCCGCTCTTGATGATGATCTCACGCTTGAGCTCAAAGACTGATATGCCGGTGCCGTCGAATTCGACTCTAGTGGGTTCCCTTTGGGACTTGAACTTGAAGAAGACGGAAGACGTCATGGTGACTGATGTGTGCTGTGTGTTTTCCTACAAGGAATCAAGACACCACAGCACAGAGGGACAAGAAGTGGTGTTATAGCGGAGGTCGAGTAGTTTTCCAAGTCGAAGTGGCCGGGCGCACAGAGCACTATGTGAGTATTGATTGCCTCTTTTGTGTTTGCAGAGGGAACTCTGATTGTTCTCTTTGTTTGTTCGTTTCTTTCTTGCACTGCCGTGCCTCTTTCAACTCTCGAAATGAACGGAAATAATCAATTTTGATTGTACTTGGAGGGAACAATAGTGGCAAAAGGGTCAAAAAAAGGTGCAATGAATAAAGGAGTACAGCTGGCCAAAGAAAACAGCCAGAAGAGAGACAGCCCTGAAACTCCACCTCAATTTCCAGTCACCACGTTTGTTAAACCACTGAACCAGAGACCTTGAGAGTTAGCAAGTTGTCCTAGGATCTACGCCCTTTCGAGAGAAGGCTAGCGACGGAGCACGATGGTGTCTCGAGCAACGAGGATGCGAACGGTCGGGCTCGCGCGAGGTCGGCGAGATCGCGTCAGGAAGCCGCGCGTTGCCAGCTGGACCAAACGGCGCTCGGAAATCGTTGAGCAAGAGTGAAGAGAAGAAAAGGTCGCGCGCAGGCGAAAAAAGACGGCAGCCAAGCGACTGCTCCGGTGTCGCGAACTGAATACTCGATGGGCGGAATGAACAGCGACGATGGATGAGTATCGAGACGGGTGGGGAGAGGAAGAGTCTGCGAGGGAGGAAAAGCACTGCCCCTGGGGTTAGTAAGCACCTAGAAGTGAGGAGGCCGGATGCCTGGGAGGGGGAATGCGCTCGAGAATTCCGGAGTCGGGTGACCGCAAAAAGGATTTTCCTCCCGATGACTCAGCCACTTGCTGGCTGGCATGTGACGTAAAGGCTGGCTGCATCTTGTGCTCTTTTGTTCAACGCAAACGTTGCCCATTTCCCCTTACTAATCACTACTCGGTCTAATCATTATTGGTTGCCGTTACTAGCCGGCCTCATTCATTGCTTGCGTTCAAGCTGCCCCGCCATAAGGTGAGCACGGCGCTGTCTTGCATCACTATCAGCCCGATAGAGCAGGTCCGGCGTAATGCCCCGCACCTTCCTCCTCAATAGGGCAGCTCTGTGTTGTTTTCGAGTAACAGCACTCCCCAAAAGGCCCTGTATATCATCTCGTGTCTCCCGGATCTCCTCACAATTCCCCAAATTTCTTTCCCGCCCATACCTGACCGACTCTATACGCGCCCACCAAGCAAAGAAGATGGCCCCTCAACTTGACGGTTTCTTCAAGCAGGTCGACAGCTCTGCTGACGACTTCATTGAGCGCCTGCGCAAGGCTGTGGCTATTCCTTCCATCTCCGCCGAGGATGCTCGCCGCCCCGATGTCGTCCGCATGGGAGAGTTTCTCGCCGAGGAGCTCAAGAACCTGGGAGCTTCGGTAGAGCTTCGACCGCTGGGAAAGCAGCCCCACAAGGAGTACCTCGAGCTCCCTCCCGTCGTCCTCGCTCGATACGGAAACGACAGCAACAAGCGAACCATTCTCGTCTATGGTCACTACGACGTTCAGCCTGCCGAGAAGAGCGACGGCTGGGCCACCGAGCCCTTCGATCTCACCGTTGACGAGAAGGGTCGTATGTTCGGACGTGGATCTACGGACGATAAGGGCCCTGTCCTGGGTTGGTTGAATGCCATCGAGGCCCACCAGAAGGCGGGTGTCGATTTCCCCGTCAACCTGCTCATGTGCTTCGAGGGTATGGAGGAATATGGTTCTGAGGGATTGGACGACCTCATCAAGGAGGAGGCCAATAAGTACTTTGCTGATGCCGAGGCTGTCTGCATTTCTGACAACTACTGGCTCGGTACCGAGAAGCCTTGCTTGACCTATGGTCTCCGAGGCTGCAACTACTACTCGGTTGAGATCTCCGGCCCTGGTGCTGATCTTCACAGTGGTGTCTTTGGTGGCACGGCCCAGGAGCCCATGACTGATCTCGTCAGGGTTCTGGGATCGCTGGTCAACACTGATGGTCAGATCCAGATTCCTGGTATCATGGAGCAGGTGGCCCCTGTCACTGCCGACGAGGAGGGTCTCTATGATGGCATCTCCTTCACTATGGACAACATCTACGAGTCGCTCGGTAGCACGACGACTATTTTCGAGGACAAGAAGAGCACTCTTATGGGCCGCTGGCGATACCCCTCTCTGTCTCTCCACGGCATCGAGGGTGCCTTTTCCGCTCCCGGAGCCAAGACAGTCATCCCTGCCAAGGTCATTGGAAAGTTCTCGATCCGAACGGTCCCCGATATGGACATTGACACAACCAACGAGTGTGTGTACAAGTACGTGAAGGAGCAGTTCGCCAAGCTCAAGAGCAAGAACACCCTGAATGTGTACGCACAGCACACTGGCAAGTGGTGGGTGGCGTCGCCCAAGCACTGGAACTTTTCGGCCGCTGCCAAGGCTGTTGAGCGTGTGTGGGGTGTTCAGCCCGACTTTACTCGCGAGGGTGGAAGGTAAGAATCCCTGATGTAAAAGAATATGTGTTGAGTGCTAACGACCCTTGCCAGTATCCCCGTTACTCTGACCTTTGAGGAGGCCACTGGCAAGAACGTTCTGTTGCTTCCCATGGGTAGCTCGACCGATGGTGCGCATTCCATCAACGAGAAGCTGGACAAGCGCAACTACATTGAGGGCATCAAGCTGCTAGGAGCCTACCTGCACTACGTTGCCGAGGAGCCCAAGGCCTAAGCTAAGATTACATCCATAATACTGAAGATGATTGAACGTGGTATGACATCCTAGCTTGGAGTTCTGTGACATGTTTGGTGTGTTTGTGGACAGGGCTCCAATGAGTGAGGATTTGAAAGTGATCTCAACTCCCTTGATGCTCCTTGTGAGCATGAGTATGATGTCGAACCCTTGTCACCAACGTGCTCTTGGCATTGTTACGCCATCCATAAGGTAAGACAACGGCCCCCACTTCCTTGGGAAAGTTAATGATGGCCATGAAATCATTGTGGTTGTAAGCTGAGTAACAGGAACTCACTTCCATCCGATAGCATTATACACTATTCTCTGACTGGCAAAAGATCCAACTGATAAGGGATTGTTGATTAATACCAGTTGGTGATAGTCGTGATGATGGGCTTCGGAACGAGGGTTTCCCATCTGCACGTTCCCGCGTGCTGCCCCACACTATACGTACCTTGAACCCCTCCCTTCGAGTTCTGGCACCAGTCCGCTCCAACCGCCATCCATTCTTGCCCCTCCACCGCCCTTCCATCCACCCATCCAATCCGTCCATCCATGTTAGTTGACTGATGAGACAGGTCCGGTGATCGCTGCCCGGCTGAGCCGTCGCCGACATGGCCAAGTGACCGCTGCATTGCTTTTATCGCCGGAGGTCGCGGGCGATACTCGTCTTTTCCTCACCTGCAGCCTCACATACTCGACTGTAACACCTCTTGTCTCGCCTGCGCATCCCTTGTTGAGCTCCTCAACGTTCAAGACTCACCAGGCCTTACAAGGACCTGACTGTACGCCACTGGTGGAGTGCCTGACTCTGGCAGTGGAACTCAACCGCTCTAACCACACCTTATCGGACCCTTGAATCTACCACTGGAAAAGTTCTAAGAAACGGTCACACTTGAAGATATTTATTTCACTGCGAAATATCAGATCTGGGATCGTACAAGGACGTCAGCCTTGACCGCCGAGATGGTTCGCGAGAGTGGCATCTCGGCTACCAAGCCCATCTTTCCCACCTACCTGCTGTCTAGCATCAGACTACCTTTCTCTCGTCGCCACTCTGCGTCTTCGAGTTCTGCCACCGACTCGACCGCTTCTTCTGCTGTCACAACACCGGCAAGCTCACCTCCGAACCATGGACCCTTGACAAATGCCGAAAAGGGTTCTCGGCTAACCAAAACCGCGCCGAACACTCTACGCTGCGCTGGGTGCTCGACCGATCTTGCCTTTGCCTCCCAGATTATATCCAAGGGCTTTACTGGCCGATACGGTCGCGCGTTCCTTGTTGCTCCGCCTGCGCTACCGGCGCCTCAAACACTGAATAATATTCGAGTTGGCAAAAGCGAGAACCGGCAACTTGTGACGGGCTGGCATATAGTGGCAGATATCACCTGTGGGATCTGCTCAACCAAGCTGGGTTGGAAATACGTCGACGCCAAAGAAGAAGGGCAAAAATATAAAGTTGGCAAATTCATCTTGGAGGTAGAGCGAGTCGTCACACATCGAAGCTGGGAGGATACCGCCGATGACGATGTCACCTATATGCCCGAACTGGATAAGCACGATGAAGATGAGATTGTGTTTGATTCGGACGATGAGGATGAATGCGAGGACATATTCGCGGGGACCTGGGATCCCGAAGTAGTGGGAAGGAGGCGGAGCCGAATGGTTGCACGAACAAGTCGTGCTGGGAACGAATAAGTCGCCGTTGCTGTGGTGCTTCGAGGCGAATGCCCCTTGATCTGGGGTTAGTTGAAACATTGGAATGGCGTCAAGGGATGGATGAATACTGAGACCGAGATGGCTCACGGACAGGACAAATACCCAAGAGGAGGAAACATGACGGAATGAAATTGCTAGTAATTATCAACCACTCAAGTCATTGAGCTGTCTACCCCATACTCGGGGGAGTCAAAATATGTTTCTTGTGTTGATGGAAATGACAGAGCCAATGTGACCGTGGCGTTTGTGGCTATGGTTAACTCAACGTCTAGACTATCCGGGCCGTGGAGTTGCTCGTGTCGATACTGGGGTAACAGGCAAGAATGGTTCTGGAATTATTTCCACCTCGTGTCATTCATCAACCTGGCATGCCTGCACGTTGTCTGGCGGAGCAACATGTCTTGGGACGTCCCCCCTTCAATCTTGACCGCTGCCGAGCCGGTGCCGGTTGGGTGTTGAGGAATCTGAACATACTGACGTCGACCTGTTGTCATGTAGACTATTCAATGTGAAAAGAACGAGTCTTGATATGATGACTTTGAGCATCGTGAACAAGAGTTTCCACATATCGCTTGAGGTGACTTCACTCGGAGCTGCCTCTGCTGGACAACACGCAACATGTCGTTCAGACTGGGAGCGGAGTTGCCTGTTGGGGTATCCCATATGCTTCAAAATCATGCCCAAACGTCCAAGCCAACCTGACCGTTTGGCCATGTCAGGTCATCTAAGATCCCCAGTTTACATCTCTTGTCAAAGCACAAGCGTAAGCACAGGGGCCCGGTATGCGAGACACCGCGGTTCAGGGGGGGATTGCATCCAAGTGTCCGGCAGTCGAGTGACCTTGAAATGGTCTGATGGTATCGGCCGAATATCCCAGGCCTGAATATGCGTGTCCAGCATCCTGGGATTGGTAAAGGGCTGAGGTGGATGGGTGGATGGATGGGCGGGATGGGTGTGCTGGGCACGCGGGATGTCATGGTGGGGGGAAGCCGTTTGCATGGGGGGCCAGCTCGGCTGGGCGAGGTGCGTCCTGGGGGTAACACAGCAGTGGGTTACAGCGGGCAACGCGCAGCAACAGCGCTGCCGGGGAGGTCAGGTATGGGGTGGTTCTTGATGTTTGTGCCCCTGTAGTGGAGCACCCCTGCTGCTACTGCTGCGTGATATCGTCACATCAAACACCAAAAAAGCAGAGGCGGATCTGGGAGAGAGGTGAAACAGAAGAAGCCCGCGAACCAAAGGCTGCGCAACTGCTTCTTCGCCCTGCTCTTTGCGCCCTCACCGAACGACTCTGCATCAATTGACCCCCGCCGCGGCCCCTGTAGCCTCTTCACCGCTTCCCCGGTTAGGAAGTTCGGTCAACGAGACCGAGGCCGTTTGCTAACAACCTACCTGGATCTCTCTCCTGCTCCAGCTGGCTTCGTCACCGTCACCGGGGGACAGGCCTGGCTCCATTCCATCCTCCCTCCATCCCACCTCATCCAAAAGAAAAAGGCCCAAGCTCTCCGCCACTTTCTCTGCTCCTCCCGCCCTCTCCTCCTCTCAAAAAGCCCCCTCCATACCCTGCCGTCATCCCCTACAATTCCTTCACGACCGGACCTCCACAGCTACTTGTTTTGTTTTCCTGCATCCTCTCCTCGTGACTTGTCCCTATTTACGTCTGACTGCCTGGTGCCCCTTTCTTCTGACCTCGCAACCTTGTCAGCTCAATTCGTCTGTGCCATATAATCTGCGAAGCTTCACACTTGCCTCCCGTCCCTCCATCCATCCATCCACCATCTACCCACCTGGCCAACCCCGCTCTGTCCCATTGACAACGACAGCTTCAATCTTGCTATCGCCATGGCCGCGCCCAGCCACCGCTCGCGCGGTTCTGATGATGGCGTCTTTGACGATGCCAGAACGTATTATACCGAGGAGCGCCACACCAACCGTGCTGGCCCTCGCACCCGAACATACTCGCAGGTGAGCAGTGAGGTGTCCCTGGTGCAGGTGCAGCAACCTTATCTGACACGGTGCATGTAGAACAGTTTGATGCGCCAATTCGAAAGAGTTGGCCTTCGTGAGCCCTTCCGACGAGGTAGTCATGGTAAGCAGCTAAAGACGTCATTGGACAGCGAGGCTTTGAAGCTGACGTTTCGCCCCCAGATGAGAACACCCAGCAGAGCCGCCGCTTCCTCATCCAGGTCGACTCGACCCTGGAGAGCCTGCAGCTGCAGGAAGATACCGATGGAAATATGCAAATCACAATTGAGGACAACGGTCCCAAGGTCATTTCGCTGCGGACCGCTGCCTCGGCTGGCCACAACCGGTTCGACGTTCGAGGAACATACATGCTGTCCAATCTTCTCCAGGAGTTGACTCTGGCCAAAGAGTACGGACGTAAGCAGATCGTGCTCGACGAGGGACGACTCAATGAGAACCCTGTTGATCGCTTGTCTCGCATGATTCGAGATCACTTTTGGGAGGGCTTGACCAGACGCATCGATGCATCCACCATTGACATTGCCGCTCGAGACCCCAAGGACTGGACCGATGATCCCCGCCCGCGTATCTACATCCCACACGGATGCCCCAAGCAGTACGAGTTTTACAAGAGAGTGGCTGAGGAGAGACCCGACATGCGACTGGATGTTCAGCTTCTGCCTGAGAAGATTACCCCAGAGCTGGTCCGTGATATGAACGATGCACCTGGTCTGCTGGCTGTGGATGTTGAGGAGGTGGAAGACCCCAACCACAGCAGTGGGTGGTCTCTCAAGGGCTTGCCGTTTGTCGTCCCTGGTGGTCGCTTCAACGAGCTTTACGGATGGGACAGCTACATGGCGTCTCTGGGTCTTCTTATCAACGACCGAGTTGATCTGGCCAAGTCTATGGTCACCAACTTCTGCTTCTGCATCGAGCACTATGGCAAGATCCTCAATGCCACTCGATCATACTACCTGTGCCGATCGCAGCCTCCATTCCTGACCGACATGGCTCTTCGAGTCTACGAAAAGATCAAGCATGAGCCAGATGCCAAGGAATTCCTCCGACGCTCAATCTTGGCGGCCATCAAGGAGTACCACAGCGTGTGGATGTCAGAGCCTCGACTTGACCCTACCACTGGTCTCTCGAGATACCGACCAGAGGGTATGGGTGTGCCTCCTGAGACTGAGGCTACTCACTTTGTGCATATTCTTGACCCATACGTCAAGAAGCACAACATGACCTTCGAGCAGTTTGTGCGCGCTTACAACCATGGCGAGGTCAAGGAGCCTGAGCTCGATGAGTATTTCATGCACGATCGCGCTGTGCGAGAGTCTGGCCACGACACCTCGTACCGCCTCGAGGGAGTGTGCGCCAACTTGGCCACCATCGACCTCAACTCTCTACTTTTCAAATATGAGACCGATATTGCGCGTACTATTCGCAGTGTCTTCAACGACAAGCTTGCCATGCCCGAAGAGTTCTGCGCTGGAACACCATACCAGCCCGGGGAGATCCTTTCGTCGGCAGCCTGGGACCGACGAGCCAAGCGACGCAAGCTGACAGTTGACAAGCTGATGTGGAACGAGGAGGAGGGTATGTTCTTTGACTACGACACGGTGAAGCGCGAGCGTTGCACATACGAGACTTGTACGACCTTCTGGGCCCTCTGGGCTGGCATTGCGACACCCAAGCAGGCCGCCGAGATGGTGCGCAAGGGTCTTCCCAAGTTTGAGGTATACGGCGGTCTCGTCTCAGGAACAGAGGAGTCGCGCGGAGCGGTCGGCCTCAACCGACCTAACCGGCAGTGGGACTTCCCGTACGGCTGGCCGCCACAGCAGATGCTGGCGTGGACTGGATTGATCCGCTACAGCTTCACCGAGGAGGCGGAGCGGATTGCTTACAAGTGGCTCTTTATGGTGACCAAGGCGTTTGTCGACTTCCACGGCGTGGTTGTCGAGAAGTATGATGTGACGCAGCCAGTTGATCCCCACCGAGTGGACGCCGAATATGGCAACCAAGGTCTGGGCTTCAAGGGCGTCAACAAAGAAGGGTATGTTTGCTGATGTCAAGACGAGGCATGGACGGCTTGCTAACTATCACCGCAGATTCGCATGGGTTAACGCGAGTTACGTCTACGGATTGCAGATTGTCAACGCGCATATGAGGAGAGCTTTGGGAGCGCTCACACCTTACCCAACTCTGATCAAGGCTATCGAGCAGAACAACGAAAAGGCGCTTGCTGGCCTGCTGGCGCCTTGAATAATGCGCTGAGAGTTGGAATGCTTGAGTGGGCTGAAGGCAACACCAGGTGACGCCGTGAGAGGAGTGACATTTTGCCATGATATGCCATCTTGGTTTTTGTCTTTTGTTCTGTCGCGTCAAGGTCTTTGTTCGGAGTTGAACTTAAGGTACGAATTGCATGTCGGCAGTACGTGGTGATATTGGATCGGTTTGGCAGGCTGAGGACATCCCGACGAGTTGAAAAGCGTGTAATAGGGGAGATCGATACTAGAGGCAGCAGCACCATCGAACGGGAGAAGGGGTGAGAGGCTGTGGTAGTAGTTGATGAGACAGGATGAAATCAGTACAAGTCAGGGCACAGGTTGCTCACAAGACTGAGTCCACCTGCCTATCCCAAGTCCAGTCTGTGTCGGTGTCGAGCTGACGAGATCTGAATGAGATGAGCTGAGCTTGATAGAATGCAGTACTCTATTGAGTCAGGAATTGAATAGCCGGTGCAAGTGAGTGACAGTGGATAGATTTCCATGTGATGCATGCAATGCATGACTTGTGTAAGTATAACGATGTGGTCGATATGACGAGGGCCGTCGGTTGGTAGTGTCAAGCTCGGGAAGTGACCGAAGAGAAATGACGGCTGATAGGGCACGTGAGATCATGAAACAAAGGAATCTGCCGTCAGAGGAAGTTTACCAAGGTAGGCAAGGAGGTAAGCTCGAAGTGTATCAGAGGTTTGGGGTTCTCGGTAGAATGAAAACGGATGGCCGAGGTAGTTTTGTGCTTCGAGACGTGAGGCGTGGGGTTCGATGGAAGCCATTGGTCTCTCATAGGTATCTGGAAACGCAAGGATAGGGGACAGCTTCTAAAAGCAGGGGAAAAGAGATGCAGGAAATAGGTGCTGTAGGTGGTAGAAGGGTGTGGGAGGGGTGGACTTCAATTCCCGGACAAGTCAGCTCCGAGGGAGTATCAAGGCCGTGAGATTCGGAGAAGCATGCTCGGAGAAGCATGCTCGGAGAACCGATGAAACTGTCAAAAAAAGGCGGTTGCTGTTCTCGGTGACTGAGCGAGAGTGCGGCGGGTTGCTTCACATGCCAGAGACCTCCGCTGCTCCGGTGAGGGCGGGACTCGGCCTCGGCCAAGTTCCGGGGACGGGGAGAGGCAAGGCAGGGACGGAGGAAGGCCGAGAAGGGCAGATTGCGTGCGTGCAAGAGCAATTGTGCCGGTGTAGAGAAGGAAAAAGATTGAAGTCTGGTTGTTTTACTGATATGCTGATTGGAATTGCATAGCTATGCAGCGTGAGCTGTATCGTCGTGATGTTAGTGGTGATGGTTGATCCTCTGAGCCGTAATCTAGTTCAACTAGAAGAACTTAGATCCGGCCTAGAGGGATGAGGTCACAGCCGGTGAAGAGGGACAGTCGAGGTGAGTAAAGGTGAGAGGGAGAGACGTGTGTACCCCAGGTTTCGAGGAGGATTACTTCATCTAGCATGGATCAGGTTAGATGCGGTACGGTAGATGGTCAAGTACCGTATCTGAGATTTTGGGGTATGGGATCTCGGTTTGGCGTTCGTCGGGGAAAAGGCACATGGCGGACCCGAATTTTACACAGGGCTTTGTACATTCTCTTTTAGAGCCGTTGTTGGCCGAAGTTTACTGTCTCGTCGGCGACTCGGAAAGGGTCATGAGACTTGTTTATTGTGAAGCAGCTAAAGAATTGGCTTTGGCATTCAGTCAGATCAGGCCTGAAATGGGGTATCATAGCCGGTATAGCATCTGGTCAAGAGGCCTCAGATCAAGCACACCTACCTAGGTATTGAGAGGACGGCGTTCGGCATCTCGGTCAATGGGCGGCAAAAAAGAAGCCCTGGCCAGCGGACCCCCGGATCCGCCATGTGCGGCAAGGTGTGAGCTGCCAGGCTGTGCCAGCCTTTGAGCCGAAGATACGCAAGATTGACTCTTGTGTAGAGAAGAAACAGAGAAGAAGGAAAGACGTCATGCAGGTTCATTCTCCCCAGGGGCGCACATTCTGACGGCTCTGCAAGGCCAGGGGATGGACATGTACCGAGCTCCGTTTTTTTTTTTACTTCTGCTCTGCAGGCGGTATGTACAAGCTGTGTAATAAATGCACAATACGGAGTGTGTACATACGTCTCTGCAAGCCCAATTGCCCGTCGCGATCACGCTGCGGCCGTTGATTCGACAGAGGATCCATCATCGTCGACGGAGGATTACCGTTCACTGTCTCTGCTCGCCCGTGATGGCCTCGACGTTTCTCCCTCGGTGACTGTCCGGAGGTACGTACCCGCACCGTCCGGCTCGTCTACCCCAGTTTGTTGGCCACGGATCATGCCCGCGCGCCGGCCGGTTGGACGGGGTTAGACGCCCCCCCTGCTTTTGCGGCTGCTCGTGACGACAGGATGGCGGCTCTGACATCCCATCCATTGATTTCCTTCTCCAGGGCCGAGGTGCAAAAAATTGTTGTTCAAGGGCTGGCGGGTTTAGATTTGGTTCCTGCTCGGTGGGATTCCGAGCGAGGGCCACTATTCTTGAGCCGCAGTTGAAGCGCCAGTACCTGGCTACGTACCTGGGTTACGTAGGTGATGCTATACAGAGCATCCAGATGCTCTTGAGTGTCGAGTTGCAATGAATGAACCACTGTAAACTACCCGTTCGTCCGGCTCGTCAAGACACATGCAAAAGTCAATGGCAAAAAAATACACAGAAAAAAAAAGAGACAATCTGGCTAGGCTGACGGATCTGTTCTGGCCTTGTGATTCTGGACCAGGCCCTGTTTGCCGCTCTCGTGGCTGGCTCTTTCCTCGTGGAGGGCGGGTCCACTATTTCGTTACGGTACCTCCATCTCCACCTCCACTTCCACCCTCCACTTACAACTTCCACTCCCCCAGCTCTTGTTTGCCTTTCAACCACGGCTAACCAGAGGCCAGGCCAGACCAGACCAAAACCGACTCTCGACCCCAATCATTGCCTCTCTCCAATCACTGTGGATACCCTGGGCGTGCATCCTGCCCGTCCTGACTCGGTGGGGCACCCGCTGAACGCCGGGTGCGGAGAACAATGACCACCATGGGGAATGGGACCGACGGGGGGACGGGGCACAGGAGAAAGAGATCCAAGGTCGAGTGACTCAAGCTGTTGGAATTCCCGGCCGTGATTCTACTTAATATATCCTCCTCCCTCGTCCTTTGACTCGAAAAAAGTCTCCAATTCCTTCGCCATTCTCATTCATCTTCACTCCTGTCTTGTGATACCCTCCTCCGCTCCGACCCTTCAACTTACACACGCGACCACCTCAACTCAACCCAATTCACCTCCAAACCTCATCACAAACAGTCACAATGGCGGCCAACAACATGGCAAACCCCTCTGTGAACCCGGATCACGAGGACGAGCTCTTCCAGAAGGAGGTTGAGGCTGTCAAGGCCTGGTGGTCCGACTCGCGATGGCGACACACCAAGCGACCTTTCACCGCCGAGCAGATCGTCTCCAAGCGAGGATACCTGCCCATCAACTACGCCAGCAACGCCCAGTCCAAGAAGTTGTGGAAGATTCTTGAGCAGCGCTTCGAGGTGAGCAACTGCACGACCCGGGATGCTTGATCAACGCCAGACCACTAACACGCATTGCTTAGTCCCGAGATGCCAGCTACACCTATGGCTGCTTGGAGCCTACCATGGTCACCCAGATGGCCAAGTACCTCGATACCGTCTACGTCTCTGGATGGCAATCATCTTCTACCGCCTCTGCTTCTGACGAGCCCGGTCCCGATCTGGCTGACTACCCCTACGTGAGTCTTGCGCCCAACGCCGTTGCCATCTACTGAGCATAGCTTTCACTCAATTACACTCGCGACTCAGTTTACTGACTCGGAATTCAGACTACCGTCCCTAACAAGGTCGGCCACCTCTTCATGGCCCAGCTCTTCCACGACCGCAAGCAGCGCCAGGAGCGCCTGAGCGTCCCCAAGGCTCAGCGTGCCAACCTCCTTAACATTGACTACCTCCGCCCCATCGTCGCCGATGCTGACACCGGTCACGGTGGTCTCACTGCCGTCATGAAGCTCACCAAGCTCTTCATCGAGAAGGGTGCTGCTGGTATCCACATTGAGGATCAGGCCCCCGGAACCAAGAAGTGCGGCCACATGGCTGGCAAGGTCCTTGTCCCCATCCAGGAGCACATCAACCGCCTGGTTGCCATTCGCGCGCAGGCTGACATCATGGGTGAGTTTATTTACCCCAGATTCTCCAAATCTCACATGTGAACGTTGAACGCTGACATGTGATACCAACAGGCTCCGATCTCCTCGCCATCGCCCGTACCGACGCCGAGGCCGCCACCCTCATCACCACCACCATCGACCCCCGCGACCATGCCTTCATCCTCGGCTCCACCAACCCCTCCCTCAAGCCCCTCAACGATCTTATGATCGCCGCTGAGCAGGCTGGCAAGAGCGGTGCCGACCTTCAGCGCATCGAGGACGACTGGTTGGCCCAGGCCAAGCTCAGCCGCTTCGACGACGCCGTCGCTGCCGCCATTGACGCCGGCTCCTACTCTGACAAGGCCGGCCTCAAGCGCGATTACGCCGCTAAGGCTAAGGGCAAGAGCAACACTGAGGCTCGCGCCATCGCCAGCCAGATTCTCGGCCGAGACATCTTCTTCGACTGGGACGCCCCCCGAACCCGTGAGGGTTACTACCGCCTCAAGGGTGGCTGCGACTGCGCCGTTAACCGCGCCATCGCCTACGCCCCTTACTGCGACGCCATCTGGATGGAGTCCAAGCTGCCCGACTACGCCCAGGCCAAGGAGTTCGCCGACGGTGTCCACGCTGTCTGGCCCGAGAAGAAGCTCGCCTACAACCTGTCTCCCTCTTTCAACTGGAAGACTGCCATGCCCCGCGACGAGCAGGAGACCTACATCCGCCGCCTCGCCAAGCTCGGCTACTGCTGGCAGTTCATCACCCTCGCCGGTCTGCACACCACTGCCCTCATCAGCGACCAGTTCGCCAAGGCCTACAGCACCGTCGGTATGCGCGCTTACGGCGAGCTCGTCCAGGAGCCTGAGATGGACACCAAGGTTGACGTCGTCAAGCACCAGAAGTGGAGTGGTGCTACCTACGTCGATGAGCTCCAAAAGATGGTCACCGGTGGTATCAGCTCTACCGCTGCCATGGGTGCTGGTGTGACCGAGGACCAGTTCAAATAAACTGGAAGACGCCTAATGAAAACGACGAAAAGAAAAAAGTACGACTTTCAACGACGCATTGGCGAGGAAGAGTACAGTACAGTAGACTAAAAAGGACCCAAGGGTTGTTGGCCCACAGAAGGGAAGCGGCGACAATGTGCTTTTAGCCATCATGTTTTGGACGTTTGATATCATACCGCGGAAATGGTGTTTGTTTCTGTTTTCATTAACGTCGCCTGCTTTCTTATTACCATACAAGTCATATACAAACTAGGACGTCTGGTCACTAGAATTAAAAGATTTCCATCTTCAATCTTGACGGTTCATCTGTTGAACATGTGTGAAATCATTCAGGCTCGCTGGCACCTCTCGCCCAAGTCTATCTAGGTGGTGTAATCCGTGCCATTACCTTTCCTGCGCCCTATTCCCTTCCGCCTTGAACCCATCATACTGCGTATAGGCATTGTAATTTCGTATCAACATCATCTCTCGAGTGATTGGACCCAGCCCGTGGTAATGAAAAAAAAAAGACGTCGCTAACACAATCTGTGCAAGATGGCTATAAATCCTACCCCCCTCTTGCGCTTCCGGTTCCGATCCCACTCCGAGGCTCGGCATTTCCGAGTCCGTCCGCCCGGTCACGGCGCCGGCTGCCAAGACCTATCGATCCCAAGAGCATCCGCTCCGTAATCGCCTCCTCGAAACGACCCTTTGGAATTGGAACGTCTTCCTCCAAACGTGCAGTAGTAGCGCGCGACTCCGGGTGGTGAGTGCGTCTCAGCAAGGTGCTGTGTACGCAACATGGTGCGATTCGGCATGTCCGACGAACGTGAATGATCGTGGTACCAATATCAAAAGATTCTCCTCCCCTAGTCCGCCTCCGCCAGCTGCATAATCAACTTGGCAGCCATGTCCAAGAAGGGGAAGGGACTGGTGACGTCCTTTTCCTCGAGCAGCCGGCCTTGGGCTGTCTCGTATCCAGAGCACTTGAAATCGACCAGGTAGACGCCGTGCTCCATTTCGTAGATCTGAATATCCAGGTGCAGGGCGACGAATGGCTCGTGGGCGTGTCGTCCATCAGTGGTGCCGGCTTTTTCCTCTAGCTTTTTCTTGAGGGCTGATGCTGTTGTTAGTGATAAAGAAGCCGAGAGGAATGCACCGGACTTACTTGACGTATCCCAACGGACATTAATGTGCCATGGGTCGGCTGGTAGCCTGTATCGCTTCATCGGATCAATGCTTGAGCTGGAGCCTCGGCTGCCATCATAGGAATCGGCAAAGCTGCCGTCACCTGATGCCTCAGCACGCTCCTCTGCGTGTCGTGACTCGTATTCCTCGTCAGGGATATAGGTCGCCCCCAACTTGTGCAGAGCCTTGTGGATACACAGAAGGGCTTCCCATGGCGAGTTGCGTGATCGAATACCAAACTGCCACCGCACCGGCTTCGTCTTCTTAGGAGGGTTGATGGGTGTCATGCCTTGGGGTCTTGTGTTGGCTTCGTCAAGGCGCAGCTGGCTTCGTGAATGCGGCCTGAGGCGGCGTGATGTCTCTTCCTTCTCAGCATCTGTCCTGGCGACTGGTAGCTCGTCGTTGATCAAGACTTGAGGAGGTGAGTTGTTGATGGCGCCGGCCTTTTCTCGCTCGACGTAATCCTTGTGGTAGGCTGGAAGACTTGAAGGCAGAATGCCAACCTTGCTCACATAAGGACGAGGGGTAGTCGTGGTCGTGGTCGAAGTCGCCGACCGGGCTGAAGACATGCTGAGCATGGGGCTTGACCCTTCAGGCTCTAGCAGTGCTTCAGGGTGTTCTATATCAGTTTCAATACACAATGGGGCCAGGCCAACTGGAGGGGGACTCACGATTCACTTGCATCATCTTGTTCTCTCTCACGATCATGTAAGCATCCTTGATGGCTGAAGGCTCGGATGCCTGCAGTGCCTCCTCGACATCGTTCTTGCCGTAACCCATGGTCTTGCTGATCTTTTCCGTGACCTCATTGTGAAGTCTCTCTTGAACCTTTTCGGGAGCATTAGGCGCGATGTCGTTCTTTCGGATGGCCTTGTTCGGATCCACGCCCGTGTTGAAAAACTCTTCGACGGGAAGCTGGAGATAGACGGGAAGATCGGTGGTGAACCAGGGATCTGCCCGGATGTCCTCGATCGTGGCTCGGTGCACGGGGTTGACCACCAGCATCTTCTTAATCAAGTTGGCGGCGCCAAGAGGCATCCACTGGGGTATGCTGTAGGTACCCTTTGCGATCTTGGCAAACAGGCTGGGGATGTGCTCGTCGTCAAAGGGAAGACGGCCGACCAGGAGGACGTAGAGAATGACGCCGCAACTCCACACATCTACTTCAGGGCCAGCATACAGCTTTCCGCCGATAACCTCGGGGGCTGCATAGTTGGGACTACCGCAACTCGTCTTGAGGAAGTTGCCGTCCGTCATGATATTGCTGAGACCGAAATCTGCAATCTTGACGTTGAGGTTCTCGTCAAGGAGCAAGTTCTCGGGCTTCAAGTCACGGTGGACAATCTTGTGGCGATGGCAGTATTCTACTGCGCAAAGCATCTGCTGGAAGAAGCGACGGGCCTCAGCCTCCTTCATACGGCCGTGCTGGACGATGTAGTCGAAGAGCTCTCCACCAGCGTATTCGAGAACCATGATGATCTCATTGGGAGTCTTGATGACGGTGTAACTAGAGAACCGAGGTCAGTCATGGCCTGGAGGTTACATGCTCGCAAGTGTAACGTACAGCTTAATGATATGGGGATGACGCAGCAGCTGGAGGTATTCGATCTCGCGCTCCACGCGTCCAGCCATGTCACGGCTGATGAGCTTTTTCCTGGCGATGATCTTGAGGGCGACCTGCTGGCCGGTGCCGTTGTGAATAGCAAGCTTCACCTTGCCAAAGGAGCCCTCTCCTAGGGTGCGGAGGACCTTGTAGGCGCCGATGCGCTGCTCCGTCTTGATCCTCTCCTTGAGCGGCGCATCGGCGGGGCGGGAGCCAGGCTGAGGAGCATGTTGCTGTGGCTGCGGTTGCTGCTGCTGCTGAGGTCGACGGACGTGTGATGAGGACAAGGAGATGGTCAGCTCCTCGTCCTCGAAGCCTCGGGGAGCCATGGTAATGTCGGAGGAGGGGTGTCGAGAGCCTTGACCAAGGCCAGGAACGAGAGAAGACGACGGCGGGGTTGGAGGGATCTCGATGGGTACCTAGCGGCGGTGGACGTTGGTGCCCGCTGGGTATCGGGTGCTAACAGCGAATATCAGGACAATGGGCGAGGGAAGCACAATCCTGATATGTGCGATATGGTCGGTCTGAAGATGAAGGAGGGAGGGGACGTTCACAAGGACGAGACGACAGGATGCGAGAGTTGGTGGTGGTGGTGGGCGCCCAAATTATTAGTGCTGTAGCACATGGGAAGTGGTGCGCTCTAAAAGCTCCAGTCTCTCTCGCTGTCGGAGTCACTGACGATGGGTGGATGGGTACCCCGGCAGCCCGGGGAGGGGCCCCTCCTACCAGGTGAGGTCGGGTTTTAGTGGAACCCCAGCCAAGGTCGTTCATGGATGGATGGATTGGATTGGATATGGATGGCTGGAAGCAAACGAGACGTGAAATGTGGACCATTGATACTGTATCTATCTATCTACCTGGATTGATTCCAAGCTCAAAAACACAATGCTTGCTATCATCACAATCTTGACTGACAAGATCCCATCCGAATACGCTCTTTAACCGAAAACGTCCCCTTTCAGCTCGAATTTGTTGGGCTTCCTCTATCCTACCTCGCCTCCCTGGAAAATTCTTGGTGAAACCATTCGTTCGTTCGTGCCTTGTTGGTCGTCGTGTTAATCAGCCCATGATTCATATGCACCTCTGGCCTCATACAATCCATCAGTTGAGATTGCTCGTGGCTGGCTTCCCACCAACTTTTTTTTTGCTTACCGTCTGATTCATTCATTAGTAACCCGAATACCCTCCCAACAACTCAGAATGAAAACTAGGTAGGGAAGAAACCTGGCCGGGAAATCTGATGTCACTTATTATGTAACCATTAAAGAGTTTCGAAACATACGCTCCTGGATATCTATCGCACAAACGCTCGTCACTTGACTCATCCCGGCCAACAAATGCAATGATATTCGTACAATAGTCGTTACAGCTATGATACATTGTCTTCAAGAGCGGTTCCAACCCCAAGCCACTCATTTTTCCGTTTTCCGTACTCCATCTCTCAATACGTACACAGACACGTCACTCCCTCAACCAGCTCAACCGCTACGTTGCTTGGCTTCCTCCTGCTTCAGCCTCTCAATCAACTTCCCCTGCAAAAATGGACTGAGTCCCAAGCTGTTCCCCTGATTAGCCACGCCCCCGTAGATCAGTTGTAAAGCTCACTCACATTCCAGCATTAGTCAGGATGCGGTATGTCCCACTGGGCTGCACCTTGCCGATGATGGTCCCAGCGTCGTCCACCTCGACACTCCCCAGGATATCCTCCGGCCAGGCTATCCGTCCAAAGTCTGGGGGGTTCCGTCGGTCGCTAAGGTGCACCCATCCTCCCCGTCCTGCCCCGCCGGCGCCTCCCTGAGCGCTTGCGCCGCCAGCACCGGAACCTCCGGCGCCACCTCCGGCACCTTGCTTCCGTGACCTGCCTCGATTAGGCCGCTTCGCGGAGAAGAAGGAGCCTCCTGAACCGAGGTTGAATCCTCCAGGGCTGGCGAATGCCCGCGCTTGGCTGATCAGATCCTCATCCTCGTGGCCGTACTCGGACACCACCTCGTTGAGGATCTTGACAAAGTCGTGGTTCTCGTTGAAGGACTGGGGCGTGGGAGGCACTTCGGTGGTTGTTCCGATCGCTAGGCGCTCAGACGGAGGTTCGGTCTCGAGGTAGCTGAGAATGTGCGTGAAGGGGGAAGTGGGATTGTTCAGGACTTTCTTGATTCCGGTCAGTGTCTGGTACGCTTAGGGTATGGGTGAGGGCGGTGGTGTATACTGACGATTTTGGGGTTGCTCGAGAGACTTGAGATTGCCCGGAATGGCACCGCCCGTTGGCGAGCCACAAAACGAAACGTTGTCCCCAGCATTGCGTTACCAATTGGAGATTCAAGACTTGATGTTCTCTCTGGACTCGTCGCATTCGAGCTCCGAGCTCTGAGAACCAGCCCCACGTTGGATGAGGTCACTGGCTCAACGCGGGACATGTCTTTAGGCGTGTTATGCACTAATGCGAATTCAATTAAACGCGTCAACGCGGTCTCGGACGCGACCCCTCGACAGCCCCAGACAATTTCATGGGGAGCACATGTAAAATCGTCGACATTGATGAATTGATCAACATCAACCTTGACGATTATAATGCCGAATTCATAACCTGAAAATGGACAAAACGCCAGCTCCCATATTTCGTAAACAGCGACCAGGCGCTCCGCCTTCTTCTGCGATACCCTCATCCTCTCCCGCCTTTGGCACTCCTGTTCATCCTCTCAAGCCCTTTGCCGTCAACGCCCCCAAGGCCGCCATCCTACCGATCATCCTTCCCCCGCCTACGCTACGACCTCTTGCCTTTCGCACGTTTACAAAGAAGCACTCCCTTACCCTCACATCATCCGCTCTTCAAGAACTTGCGTCCTTCATCGGAAGGCATTGCGGTTCAGGATGGCGAGAAGAGGGTCTGGCTGAGAGGGTGCTGGAGGAGGTGGCGCGAAGCTGGAAGAACCGAAATGGAGGTGTCATTGTTGAAGGGACGAGCAAGGAGCTGCAGGAGATCCTCAAGGCGCTCGAGGGGAATATGAGTGGTGGCAGAATTACAGGCCCGGCGAGGGGACTCCCACGGGGTGACAGCATGCTCGATATTAAGGATAACGAGGCGCTCAACACGAGATTGGGATTACGGCCGGCAGAGCTCACGACGGATGATAGCAACAAGAGTTTTGGAATGTCGGGGTTGGGCGTGGAGGAAGAGCCTGAAGAAGAGAATACCAAGGACCCCAGGGCATGGCTCAAGATCATCAACGCCTATGAGCAGCCGAGACTGATATACAACGTCAGCAAGAAACACTTTGAAAGGTTTGTACACCGTTATACTGAAACCATGCTTGTTGCTAATTCTTCTTCAGAGACACTTCGTCGCCTTCATTATTACCAGCAGCATCACACAAAACTACAGTCTTCCGCAACCGGTACAATGTCATACACCAGCGTCTCCTCCGAAACGAATCCTTCCAGACCTCGGCCGTCTCCTCCTCCCGCAAGCGCACTATCCAGCGTTCTCTATCCAACCAACAGTCCCTCAAGCTCACGCCAATCGCCAACCTGCTGGGTCGTCATGGTAGCAGTCACATGTTGCTTGGCCTGCTGGTCATCCTCCCTACTGGTGATCTTGCTATTAGCGACTTGACGGGTACTATTGCCCTGGACCTCTCTCAAGCTGTGGCTATCCCCGAGGACTCGGCCTGGTTCTGCCCCGGCATGATCGTCCTAGTGGATGGTGTCTACGAAGAGGAAGATGAATCTGTAGGCAAGGGTCTCAGCGGCAGCAGCGGCGTTGGAGGTACACTAGGCGGCCGATTTCAAGGCTTCTTCATCGGCCAGCCTCCGTGTGAGAGGCGCAAGGCGACCCTTGGAATCAGCGGTCCTGATGGCGGCCAGGAGCAGACCATAGGAGGCGGCTTCGGCTGGATCGACTTCCTCGGCGTGGGCAGCGAGCGAGCTTGCGGTACCAAGATGAGGAGGCTTGAGCAGCGTCTCCTTCGTGCCAGAGATGAAGAGGATGATGCGCCACCTCGTGGCCGCGTGGTCATCATCGGTGAGCTCAACCTCGACCAGCCTCGGACTCTCCAAGCTCTGCGCAAGATCCTCTCCACGTACGCATCTGAGCCTGAGGGCTCCGCACCCCTTACCTTTGTCCTGATGGGCAACTTCACACAGCATTCTGTTCTAGCGCGTGGTGGCAGTGGCGGAAGTATCGAATACAAGGAATACTTTGACGCTCTCGCCTCGGCCCTCTCCGACTACCCTACCCTCCTCCAGTCATCCACCTTTGTCTTTGTCCCCGGCGACAACGACGGCTGGGTCTCTGCTTTTACCGCCGGTGCCTCCGTGCCCATACCCCGGAAGCCCGTCCCAGACATGTTCACATCCCGCATCCGCCGCGCCTTTGCAACGGCCAACGCCGAGGCAGGGGGCAAGTCTGACGGCTCTGCCGTCTGGACGTCCAATCCCAGCAGGCTCAGCTTGTTTGGTCCTAACCACGAGCTCGTCCTATTCAGAGACGACGTGTCGGCTCGCCTGCGTCGAACATCCGTGCGGCTCAAGCCCAAGACACACGATGCCAATGCCGACGACTCGCAGCAGCCCCCTGAAGCATCTCGAGATGAGAGACAACCCTCCGAACCTATGGATCTTGATGCAGCTCATCATGATGACCCAACTACCACTGACACTGCATCCCCGGCTACTCCCCTCATCCCCCATGATGTCCACGCCGCACAGAAACTCGTCAAGACCCTCCTTGATCAAGGCTACCTCGCGCCCTTCCGCCAAACCATCCGTCCTATCCACTGGGACTACGCCTCGGCGCTGCACCTGTACCCGCTACCCACGGCCATGGTCCTCCTTGATACAACGGCACCACCTTTCTGTGTCACATATGAAGGGTGCCATGTCATGAACCCTGGCAGTGTACTCGTACCGGGCCGCAAGGGCGTTGGACGATGGGTGGAATATGAAGTTGGTCGGCTGGGTCGATTAAGGGAGTGCGCTTTCTAAGCCACATGTAATTCATGGATATTTGCAAAGGAGTTGGCGTCAAGGATAGGGCTGCGATCTGGGTCATGACTATAGGGACGAGATAGATAGATAATCCATGTGACTTGAGAATCACCAACAAGGACAAGTTGAAAACACAAAGGCTTATAATCGTATATACCCTGCCTGTATCTTTCCTGTATACGTATCGTGATAATATCCTTGAACACGCCGAATGCCTCTCCTAACAAGATATAACCAGTTGTTGTCCAGAGATAGCTATGCAAAACGACCGATAAACACGCCATGAATCTCCTTTCCCATCACTGCAACAGCAAAGACTCCTCGTGCAAAACACCATACAAACCCTCAATCTCGGCCCTCACCTTGTTCAGCTCGGCCGCCACCTGCAGCGTCACTAGGGTGTACGCATACAACAGCGCATAGTCACTCTCCTCGAGTACGACCGGTGACTCGTTGCCCAAGAGATCCACCCCCATGTGCTCCTTTCGGAACTGGTAGATCTTCCCCAAGAGCCGATCCTTATTATTTTCGACAGTTGGGATGGCGTCGGTCAGCGGATACTCCAGCATCAGGCACGAGGCGATGACCTGGAAGACGTGGCAGATGCGCTCGCAGAGCAGCATTCTCTCCGAGGCTGTGAACTCGAGCAGAGCTCTTTCACCGTCGGAAAGACTACTCCGCTTTGACGTGATAAGACGCATCGCGTAGAAACCATTGAGCATGTTTCTCGTGGATCGCATAATGCGGCCATAAGCTGCATCCGGGAATGGTCCCCGGAGTTCAAATTCAGACTTGGCAGAGGAACGCAGGCTTTCCAGCTTGAAAGCTACCACAGAGTCAGCGCCAATGTCAAGGGGTGGGAGGGAAAAATGTACTTACCATACCGCTGAAGAGCGGCCTGCTCACCCTCGCGCATGTAGTCGAGCGTGTTGTTACTGTGGAGCGACACGGTGAGAGGGCCACGCTTCCAGATGAGACCCATCTGTAGATACAGAACAGAAAGACCTTCTCGGAACTTCTTTCGCCCAGAAATGGGCCAAAAGAGTCGGCAGAAGATGATACCCCAGAGGATACCCAGAGTAACTGAGATGACTCGATGAAAGGCAATGTCCCAGATCAAGGGGTCGGCGCCTCCTTCGTCGTCATCGTCATCATCAACACTCTGGGATATGCTGTACGCATACAGAGTGCTCACATTGTACGCCAGCAGGGCGATCCTACCCAGGGGAGCCTTCTTGACCACCAAAATCACATAGAAATTGAATAAGGCCACAAGGCCACCCAGGATCACTAGGGCAATGGCATCCCCTCGACTGACGGTCCAAGCAGTCACAGCAAACGCTGCACCAATGAGCGTTCCCTTGAATCTGGCGGTTCCGGTCGTGTTTGCCGCGCCAGTCGTCATGGCCGCGACGATCATGAAGGACAGGAGACCCCATTCACCTCGCCATCGTTGATAGATGGGCCGCGTCGAGGGGATGAAGGCAAGCATGGCCCAGAGCAGTGCTCCAATCCCAACCTTGAGGCCAAACAGAATGTCCTCTCTCACGAGGAATCGTGAAATCGTGAGAATTCTCTGGGCGAACCTCCTCTTGATCTTACTAGACTGAGGAGCAGCATCCCAGTTGAAAGTATCACGTCGCTTCACCATTGTGTCGGGAATACCCTTTGGCAGCTGAGATTTGCGAAGCCTCCTGACCGGTGGCTTGGGAATCAGGCTCTCTCGCTCAGGGTCGTCAGCAGGGGCTTTATCCGAGGCTCTAGCCCACTTGAAGTACCTCCAGACCTTGAGCCAATTCCAAGACCGTGAGCCGGTCTCAGTAGAGTACTTCAAGTCTTCGAGGACATCCAGGTAGGCGTCAGTCTCTTCAGCAACAGCCTGCAAGTTGAATGAGAAGTGCCCGCAAGCCGCGGCTACCTCCTCGATATCGGCTTGGATCTTTTCCGATCGAGTTCGCCCCATCTCAATGGCGCGGTAGAGCTCCTGCAGGGATTCCGCCCTAGCATTATTGTAGAGGTTGAGGGCATCTCGCAGACTCTCTCTCAACTGCTCGTTGACAGCAATATCCGTGCTAGGGTCCTTGCCAAAGGCAGGTTCGCGGAGGATCTCGGACAGAGTATGAGCCAGAGACTTGATCGAAGGCCCAAGCATGTCGATGAAGAGGGCAAAGATGTCTGAGGGCACTTGGAAGGTAGTCGTAGTATCAAGGGCACTGTCTGACTTGTTTCTGTTGTTAGTCTGACGCTCCTCTTCACTCTCGCCAGACTCATCGATGACAGCCAATCGCTCCCTGGCTTCATCCATGAAGTCAGATATCGCACGGGTCAGAGTAGGCGAGAAGCCAGCCTGTGTTGGGGACGCAAGAGGTTGGTTTTCCAGAATCGGAGCCTCTCTAAGCAAGGCGAACTGGGTTTCCAATGCACTCCGCAATCCTCCAATCGCCTGCGACAAGGTGTCAATGGATCTGCTCAAACGTCTATCAAGTGGATAAACAGATTCGCGGCCCAAAAAGTAGTGCTCAAACTTGGCCTCGCGGAGTGTCGAGTTCATCTTTGCGTAGGCAGTGTTATACCTGGCTGAGACACGACTATACTCTGCTGACCAGAGCTCATCTTCGGTGCCACTAAGGAAGCCCTTTGTGATGGTCGAGAGCTTATCGCCCAGAGCCGTAGTGGCGGACATGATGGACTTTCGAAGCACCCGTCTCGCCGAGACCTTCCAGACTAATACATTGACTGCCAAGGTGCAGGATATGCCAATGACAAGCATCTTCAGGACTTGAACAATCTTGTCGTCGTCAAAATAACCGCCGTGGACACCTTCTTCTTTGGTGATGACGGAGATGATGGCAATCGAGGTCAAGGTGCAGCCGACGTTGACCAAGGGGTTGTTAAGCTTTTGCTTGACCCAACCGACGAAGCCCAGACCTCCTCCAATGCAAATAATTAGGATGAGAGCGTGGGCAGTAGCAGTCAAGCCGAACTGGGTCTTCATGGCAATGGCTATGCCCATCGACAACAACGATATCACTTCTGCGTAGAAGACGGCGACAAAGGCTATCACGGTAGCCTCGAGCATGGACCCAAAGGTTCGAGCAGGGTGGAAGTAGACGGTGATGGTAGCTGTAACATGCTTTCCGTCTCTGTTCCCCAGAAAGTTGGAGAGAGGCGACAGAAAGGTGCCCATGCTACCGAGCACATAGGCGAGTACACACTTGAGGACTCCATGGCCCTCGTCTGTGTTTAGCCATGCCCATAGTAGGACAAAGGCGACCTTGATGTTGTGAAATATGATGCGCAGACGGTCTTTGCTCGATTCGGCCGTGTCGAATGAGCGGTAACCAGAGGCATCGTTGGAGTTGTCGCTATTGGACGTCGCGTTGGTCGAGGTGCGCAGCGAGAATTCTTGTCGCGAGCGTTCGCCGGTTCGAGGGATGATGAAGGTGCCGTTTCTCAGTTTCTACCCAATGCATTAGACAAAATCAATGGCGTTGACATGATGTGCAGCTGTATACGTACCATTCGCTGAGAAGGGCGCTTGGGTGGCCATGCGGCGGTGGAAGAGCTCGTGGCTGAGCTCATGGTCGGTTCGCGTCGACGTCGTCGTCTTTAGAGTCGTGGGTAGCTATTCCGAGGCGCTTCATTCTCTCAAATCTTTAAAACTCGATGGACGAAGCGGCGGCCATCACGAATAGTCTAGAAGTGGTGTTGAAGCTCGAAGAGGATGGCAAGCTGACGTTGCCGTGGTTGTATTGGATGGATTGGAGCAAACAATGGATGGAAGGATGGAATCGGATTGGATAAAAAGCCAAGCATGACGATGATGAAAAACCCTGGACCTGAGCTCGAGTGGGGATTGGGCTGGCAGGTGGACCGCCTAGCGCCGTCTAGTGCGAAGCCACCTTGATGGGACGGGCGGGAGCCTATTGCTTGCTGTTGATAGGTGCCAAAGTAGGTATTTACATACATACTTCTTGGCTCCTATTAAACTCCATCTATAAATATGTAAGTGATTCATAGTCATTTTCTAGCAAATTAGGTAGTGAATAGTACTGCTTTATCCCTTGTAGAGTGAAAACCAGCTGAGATAGGCGCCAGTCCAGATGTTGTTAGTTTCATGTGATTCGACCGCCCTATTGTTGAATAGGCCTAGGCCCTACGAACTTCCTTGTCCACAGTATTTCTGTCACCCTACCTTCAGCGGCAGCATTTCTTGTTTTAATACGAAACCCATTCAAGGCTTCAGTGTAACAGACTTCACTCATCTCTTGTGGGAGAACAAAGCACGTAATTGAGAATTTACCCCAATGTTTAATTTTTATAACGCCTTTTCACCATCCTCCTATTTTACGTGGGACCTGTGTCCATCACTTCTTTGTCTGAGTAATTCCAAACGACGTCAGGTGTGGCCAATCTATTATCCAGCGTTAGTATCGGCCAGTTGTATAAAACCAAGGCGAGGAAACCTACCAAACGTTGTCCGGTCTTTGTTGATATACGTCACCTTTGCCTTTTGTCCAACACGAATCTTCTTACCCAGCGAAGAGCCAAAACAGTACCCGTAGCGTCCAAACACGGGGCTATACTTTGCTCCCTTGTCCACCCTCCGGTCCTTGTTAAGCTTCTTCCATGCCATGCCCCTATCGTCGGTCGCCGTCTTTCCCGTGTCGTAGTCAACAGTGATGCTCTGACATCGGTAGCAATTGGCTGTCAAAGGCATCTGAATGTCCCCGTCGAATGTCAGCTCGCCCCAATAGTCCTCAACAAAGGCACCCGATGCGCCTCGTACGACAATGTTGGGCCGGAACTTGGTCACGTCCATGCTATACCCCTCATCTAGTCTCGATGTGACTTGGTCATTTGACTCTTCTGTTACGACCAAGTAGTGAGCAATGTCGTTGAACACGAGAGATTCTGGCGGATGGGCCAATCCTGGGAGCAGCGATTGTATACGGCGTGTGAGGCGGCTTCTCGTGAGACCTGATTTACTGTTGGGTGCCATGGAACCAAGAACAGGCCTAGATCCGTCTCCGATATAGACGAGGAGGACTTCGAACCCGAGACGGTCCGAGAACCAACTTGACAGGTTGCTTTCCATCTCAAAGGCCATCGCCGTGCTTGCATGCAGGCTTGTCTCAAACTCTTTGCGTCCTTTTGTTGCAGGATGGAGCGGAAATCGAATCTCGTCGGCCGTCTTTACATCCTTAACCTTGTCAAACTCGGTGCCTCGGCCACGCCAAGTCACTACCACTTCCGGGCCCTGGTCTTGGTTATAGTCAATTGAGGCCTGGAACAGCATCAATTGCAAGTAGTAGCCCGCCAGCATAGTCTCGTATTTTGTCTCGCCCGTTTTTTCATCACGGTGGACCTTTTGCAGGCTAAAGGTGCGATCTCCGACAACTCCGTACTTGCCAATACGGACTTCTTTCATCGGCGAGCCTCGAAGCGCCTTGACTGGGTAGACATAGAGCTTGATCAAGAGTCAGTTGTGGATTTGGCCGAGATGTATGGTTCTTGGATTACCTGTGTGACCTCCAACTTGTCCCCATCATGTGGTCGGGAGGACAGGAGCAGAGCAAGTGTGGTGAGCGCCACTAGAAGCAGTATGATGACGATGATGCCATCGCCAGCTACCCCCAAGTTGCCCATAGCCATCTATCAAAGATTTCGGGCTGCGTAACAAGATGGCGTTGTTTTTAGAACTAGGAAAAGATATGACAGAAAACGTTCAGCCCCGAGTCGATCAAGACTCGGGGCATGGGTTTATGTAGGAGTCCGCCATAGTTAAGCTTCGGCTCTTATCACTGCAAGTGGGTTGAGTTACTTAGACTATCACTGGCGTAATGCAAGCGCCAAGAACCGCCCCAAGGATTCCTTTTCCTATTCCAGTAATTTCATCGACCACATCCTTAGCGTTCAAGACGCACCGCTGATCCTGGTGCAACAGGCGGGGTGACATATGACGCCCTGGATCGAGTGCCCGGGCAAGTATCTCACTGACTCGGGGCCTTCCTATCCACGAACCAGATACTTTTTTCTATTTCCCGGTTGGCTTGGATTCGGACTGGAGACTCCGGGTATCGTCCACAGCGGATGTCTCGGTTGGTAAGCGATCCATACGTACGTAAACTCCACCGCGGGGCCATTGCCATCCATCGTGGAGATACCGTTGATACTCGGTGGTAACGACTAAGATAGTACACAACAGGGCACTTATCACAACGATAGCTTGATATTCACGAGCTACATTTTGCAACTTGACGAGAAACATTCATTTCGCCCTCTTGGACGACCGTGACATTATCATACCGAGGCAATGTTCACATAAAAAAAGGCCAAGATGGACAACAATCCAACTCCAAAGACCGACGCGAGCCACATGTACAGACCAGAAAGCCGCTTCACCGTTGCTGTATTCTCCTTCTTGGAAACTTGCAGCTCACCAGCAAGTAGTGGCTTTAGTTGCTCCATCGCCTCCTCGCTGTGTCCCACCTCGTGGAAAGCCTGTGTAGCGTCCGTCCCAAGCACTTCAGCTAGGATATCATCGCCGCCTCTGACAATGTTTTGTCAGCCGGACTTGGTATGCAGAGAGAGCGAGTTACTGACGGATGTTTTGACATGTAATCGGTGATCTCGTACACCTTGTTGTCGATGGCGATGTATCCAGATGATTGTGTCGACTTGCTAGCGACATCTTGCAATGTGAATGTTGCCATGGTAGTATTTCTGTGTAATGATAAACTTCTTGGGGATGGTTGTTCCTCTAAGGTGCAACGAGAGGGCTTCTTTCATATATGCCACGAAAGGGGCTAGAAGAGAAGCCATACGGGGAAGCGTGATTGTCCAAACAGCCCATCAACAGGCCTTGATTTGGAATCAATAATTCCACAACTAGTTATTTGGCTAGTCAATTGCCCTATGGATCCTTCGCTTCTGCGACCATCTTGCTGCTCGTGCCTGGTTGCCAAATCTGTTGCCAGATATGGCAACTTATGCGCCCAACTGCCAAGATAACGATGGATACTCCAGTCACTCATAGCCAGGACGAGAACTGCAATGAAACGAATCCCATGTTTTTGTCCTTTTGTGTCGTGTGGATCTGCTATGGATTTTCTCTCAGTCGAAATAGAGTGAAGCCCCTGTCTTCTTCAAATGGACTTCCCCAAGTCAACACCGCCTTATCTTCAGACGAAATCTCAGAACATCCCTACTCAACCAATTCCTCGAATCGTCCATTAGTCTTTTTCACCTTTCCCGGTAGCCTGTCTTTAAGCAACATTCAACAACATGCCCGTATCTTGGCAGCTTGATCACGGCCTACCTAAAGGTCTGGCGCTCTGCTTAATCCTGCCAGGGGTTGTCGCCATCGGCTTCTCGTTCTCGACACAAGTCGACAAGTCTCTCTCCTTGTTAACTGCAATTATTTTCCTTGGAGGTGCATTATATCTCGGTCTTGGTGAGTACCTTGAATTTCGACCCCTATCTGCATTGAGCTGCTGACATCCATCGTTGTCAGGCCCAAGACACAGAACCGTTCTCAAACCCGACGTTTCCCAAGAGTTCAAACTCGCCGAAAAGACTATAGTCAGCCACAATGTAGCCATGTACGGCATAATCCCCCCATCATGTGACTCTTTCCTTACTCACCATCGAATTCAGCTATCGCTTCAAGCTACCATCTCCCGAGTCGATCCTTGGCCTCCCTATCGGCCAGCATATATCCATCGGAGCAGCCATCAAGCAGCCCGACGGCAGCGTCAAGGAAATTATACGGTCCTACACCCCTATCTCGGGCGATCACCAGCCTGGCTACTTTGATCTCCTCATCAAGGCGTACCCAAAAGGGAACATCTCCCAATTCGTGGCTTCACTTTCCATCGGTCAATCCATCCGGGTACGGGGTCCTAAGGGAGCCTTCACATACACCCCAAACATGGTGCGCCGGTTTGGAATTATCGCCGGGGGTACAGGCATCACGCCAATGCTCCAGATCATGACAGCTATCGTCCGAGGCCGGTCTAGTGGGGATAGAACGAAGGTAGACTTTATCTTTGCCAATGTTACGGAGCAAGACATCCTTCTAAAGGATGAGCTTCACAGCCTCGCAAAGGACGCGGGCATTCGCATCCGACACGTGCTTGACAAACCTCCCCAGGGCTGGAAAGGGGGAGTTGGCTACATCACGGCCGACATGATCACTGTAAGAAACCGAACAAGGTCTCACTTTCTCAGGGGCTTCCGCTAATGGTGAACAGAAATGGCTTCCTGCCCCTGCTCCGGATGTAAAGATATTGCTTTGCGGCCCACCTCCAATGGTTGGTTCTCTGAAGAAGGTGACTGAGAGCTTAGGATATCAGAAAGCTCGACCCGTGAGCAAGTTGGAGGATCAGGTTTTCTCGTTTTAGAAAAGGTGGTCTACTCACCTGTATTTCTTCTCGGTTGTCACGTATCTCGAGCCAGATGTCATTTCCATCTCGTATCAGTAGTCAGTAGCAGTAGTGCTAGGATATGCAGATGAGGAAAGAATTAGACCGCCATAACGGATGACCCAAAGGACTCAGATTTACGGCTTGGCAGTGGCTTAAACAGGCATTGTGATCCCTCTCGATTATCAGTAGGTAGTTCAAATAAGGCCATGCATGTTCCACGCGTCATGGTCGCAATCGCAATGCCAAACTAGGTAGTCAAATCCAGAGTCTAGATCCCCGCGATAACATTAATCAAGATCGATCAGCCCAAGTAGTTTAATCCTTCGGACCCATCATCCATAGCCTCCCGCACCACAAGACATGTGCCATGTTCCAACGCCTAGTCAGGCCCATTTGGCCCCGGATAGACAAGAGGCCCATCTTGTTGCCTTTAGTGGTATAGCCCTGGTTGGCCCCCTAGTCCTCGTGTCGGCGGCTAGTCTATCGACTTTCTCGATCGTCTCTATCTTGGCTTTTCGCAAGGTTTAGTCGCTTCGGCCGCTAGATATGGCACGTCCATAAGAACCAGCTCAACCTACGACAACTCGTCGATCTTTTCGACATCAGCCATTCATCGCAAGGATCATCTTCAACTCAACTTTATTTTATCTCCATCTTCTTGTTTCTACAACAAGATGAGTTCCACTCCCATTCCGGGCACCGTCCAGCTCGTCGACATACAGGGCGTGGTCCACGCCAAGCACGGCGAGGGCCACAAAGACATCGTCCTCATCCCTCAACCCAGTGATCATCCGGATGACCCCCTTTCTTGGACTCCTCGACGAAAGTTGTTCAACATCTTTTGGGCAATGACTTGGTGCTTCCTGGCTGCCGCAATTATCTCGGGCCTATCTCCTGCGTACCTCATGATCGAGGCCGATACGGGTATCTCTGTCGCAGACCTCAGTACTGGCAACGGCCTCCTATATCTCTTCCTGGGATGGGGAACTCTCATCACTCAAAACGTCGCCCTCACCTATGGCCGCCGCATCACCTTGGTCGCCTCGATCCTGCTCACCACATTTGTTACTCTATGGTCCGCCTACGTCGAATCACGAGCCGAGCTGTTTGTTAACCGTATAATTCTCGGCATTGTTTCGTCTCCCATGGAAACTCTGATCGAGGTCATCATCGGCGACGTCTTCTTCATCCACGAGCGAGGCCTGTATATGGGAATATACTCCTGGAATCTCTGGTGCAGCGCCTTTCTCTGCCCTGTTGCCTCTGGCTTTGTGGCAGAAGCCCATGGCTGGCGTTGGATTCAGTACATCCTTTCTATTATCGGCGGAGTTCTTACTGTCCTCACATTTCTCTTCTTTGAGGAGACCATGTTCAGTCGTCCAGAAACAGTGCCTGCTGAAGCTCTTGAGATCACCACCAAGGGCGAAGATGCCCCCGGCTTGATGGAAGCAGCGTCTCAACAGCCTTCAGAAAAGCCAGAGTCCAGGGATGAAGAGCAGAAACCGGCCTCAATCTCTGCTGGGCGCCAAGCTGAATACCCGGCTGAGCCAAAGACTTTTGTGCAAAGGCTAGCTCTATGGGGATTCCAGTCGCCACGACCAGCGACCAAGCGCGCCATCCTCCTCCCCTTCCAGCTTTTGCGATATCCGACCATCGTCTTCAGCGGCTTCCTTGTCGGTGGTATCCTTTCATGGTATAACGTGGTCGGAGGTTCCTTGGCTCTCATCCTCGGCAACGAGCCATACAACTTTGGGACCAACACGATTGGTCTCTTCTATCTTGCAGCTGTTGTTGGCGTTTCCATTGGCTGTGTCCTCTGCAGCACAACAAGCGACAGGATGGCCGTGTGGTTTGCCAGGAGAAACGGGGGCATCATGGAGCCAGAGCAACGCTTGTGGCTCTGCCTTGTGTGCATTGTCGCGCATCCAGCTGGTTGTCTGCTCTACGGGATTGGCGCCGCATACAATTTGCACTGGGTAGGAATCGCCTTCGGGCTTGGCCTCATCAGCGTGACTCTGCCCATTGGATCGGCTTTGGCTTTCAACTACATCTTGGACAGTTACAAAGAGGTGGCAGGTGAGGGTCTCGTCACCTCTATTTTGATCCGTAACCTCATGGGTAAGTACAAAGATTCACCTCATATTCCAAGGATTTCTTCTCACATTATCCAGGTTTTGCCTTCTCCTACTCAGTCGTACCAATGATTGAAAACCTGGGACTCAAGAATGCCTTCATCTTGATTGCAGTTCTCGGTCTTGTGCTATGGTGCATGTGTCTGGTCATGATTCTCATTGGCAAGTCTGTGAGGCAAGGTTCGGCAGAGAGCTACTGGAGGCTCGTTGACAAGTTGGGTGCTACAGCGCACTAATAGCATCCATGTTATGGATATCGGTCTATAGTGGCTGTGTGGTAGTTATATAGTAATTACGGGCTTTATTTGCTCCAAGTGTTTTTGATTGCTTTATGTGATCAGTCTCAGCAGATCCACTTCAAAACCCAATGCGCACTAACTCAACCCTCTACAATCTTCTCTTCTCTTACATCCATCACAACTTATCATGAATCCAACACTGGAGCTTCCCAGCCTACAAGATGCCCCTATCCGCCACCCAAACTGCTGTCTAAGCTTTTCATCCAAACTTATTGAAATCTTGACCCGGATATTCTCCAGCACCGCCAATCCGGATGGAACATCAACTGTGCTCTCTATCGGAAGCGGCTCAGGGCTACTCGAGGCCCTCTTGCTCGCCCATGTTGAGGCCAAAGACGGCTCAGGGGCTCCCAGCTTCAATGTGGAAGGTGTCGAAGTCCAGCAGTTGAGTGGGAAGCCCCCGGTCAACAGATACCTCCCAGAGCAAGCCATCTACACAGTTCGCGGTACTTGGGATGTCGTTTCAAGACTGCAAGATCCCGGTGTAACAGCCTTGATGTTTGTCTACCCACGACAGCCTGCTCTAGTCACCGAATACATCAAAGCCATTGCCGAGCAGGATCTACGCATACAGACAATCGTCTGGCTGGGGCCTATGGCCGACTGGGATGTCTTTGAGCCTTGCTTTTTAGCCAACAACGAGCACCAAACAGAGTTGGAGAAGATACAGGGGGAAGAAGCTGGGCTTGACGGATATGAGATGATGGCAGTGTTGAGAAGAACAGGCCAAGTTGAGAGGCAAAGCATCAGGCAAAGTTAAGATTCTGATATCAGCATTTCGAGAGGCCACCAAGGATTGCTCCAATCGACACCATTCAAAAATAAACCCTCTCATCGATCCGGGGTTCCCAGTTGGGTGAACACCATCAACACTGCCGCGTACCTGTAAAATGTCAGAGCAACTCATCTAAAATGTCATGGTTTTCTTACGCCGCAGTCGCCCCCAGAGCCTCAAATGGCTTCGAAGCCATTGCAAACGACAATACCAGAAGGAATATGAGCACAAACATTGTGATGACTACGAGCTTGGCCCGCAATCCGCTCATGGCCTGGAGGACCCAGATGGGCGTGATGAGCATGACGACACCAATGATAACAATCACGGCAGAGGCAAACGTGTCTATGCGGCTATCCGAATAGTAAGAGACGTGCTCGGCGTCATAGTTTGGCACTGTCTTGTCCTTGTGCCTCCAGATTGGCAAGGTCCGGATGGTTAACGAACAGTCAATGAGACGGCGCAACGGCGTCTTGTCTTTCTGGGCCACACATATGAGGTCTTTGTCGTGTCCCAGGTATTCTTGTTCTTCGGGTGCTATAGCCGCATAGTCATGGTTGTAGTGCCAGTTTCTGATGCTGCTTATGTCCCGGTTGGGTGCTCCAGAATAGCTTCGGAGCTTAGACTGCTGAAGTATAAAGGCATCTGGTTCGCCGAGACTCATTAGTTTCACGTTCACTGCTTATATTTCAATATACTCACTATACTTGTAGAGCTTGTCCGCTATCCTTTCGATCAAGTCTCTTCGGTCTATCACATCCCCTCGAAATCTCCCATTATGTCGGTCTGGTGATCCACGTTGGCTATAGGTTTCATCCAGTTCCCTCAGCTTCTTCTCCAGGACCGATATCTCGTCTTGTAATGCAAGAGCGACTCGGACATTGAGTGCACCGAAGCGTCGAAGAACAAACCAGTCATCATCGGATGATAGAAACTCGGTGTATCCGTTGTAGCCGATGAACTTCCACGGCTTCTGCTGAATTTCTTCTTCTGTAGGGGGTGTATCTTGACTGTGACCAGACTGAGTCTGGATTGTCGAACCCGGTTGTGTTTCTGAAGAATCACGGGTATGTATTGATGCTCTTTGCGACATTTCAGAGACTCTGAAACATTTAGCATCAAATGCATTACAGAACAGGCTTCAAAGTAGGTAGCCAGACGCAGTTTGAGTACAGTCGAATGGTTGGGTTGTGTCATGCTACCGATGCAGCCCAGAGAGCCTTGCAGGTGTAAAGCCTCACAAGGCGAACAAGGCAGCCAAGCAGGCCTACCAAAGTAACTAAGCTACCTGAGATGGAATTGTAATTTCATCACTGTTCAAGGTCGTGGCGGTCTCTTATTGGACATTTTATTGGCAGCAGAGCTTATATCTACCCAAATCAATTCAGGCTAGATCTGGCTTAATCCACGCCAAGTCCAGTTCAATCGTAGTTTAGAGAGCTGCAGTGATATGAGAGATAGCCTAGGGGGAACGCCATGTCGAAGGGCGCCTGCACACCCTACCACCGCTGTTGATTTTCCTTTTCGTTGGATTTTGGGTTATAGCTTTCTGCCCCGAAGTACGACACATGGCTAACCGATCTTGAGCCGCCCTGTGTGAAGATGATCTTCTTATGAATCCCTCAGTGATCATGCCAGCTGAACTCGGCTCCAGTAATTATTTCAAAGTGGTCCTTAATAGTCCCCAAGCCTTTAGTGCCAGCTTTCAAGCCGACTTACCCAACCATGTCATGTTTTGTGACACAGGTTTGGGTTTCGAGCTATTGGGCTGGCTCACCACCGAGCTCACAGCCCCAGCTAAGGCAGAATCCACGGGGTGGTTTTATGAGCTACCCGTCAATATGCACTTTCTGTTTATTTAAGCCCACAGTAAGCGCACCTGAGCGCTGATCTCAGCATCTCCAGATAATTGTGCGACTAGCCCTTGTGACCCATCTCGAACACCGGCACGCCTTGCGAATTATTTTACTATGTTTGAGGACATCAGAGAGAACGCCGCCGGGCACGTCAAGAAAAAGGGCGGAACGTCTGGGAAACCAATTACTCTTGCACCACCTCCACCTACGATCGAGCCAAACCAAAGAAATGAAAAGCAACAATGATTTCAGTAGCGATTCTACAGGTTCGGCCGGAGCGTCATCAACCTTGAAGACGATGGTCTCGGAATAGTGATGAACCATGGCGAGTTTGCGAGTCATCTTGGGTCCATGCTCTGTCGTTCAATGGGGGAGAAGAGCTGAGCAAGCAACTGAAAGGCGAATTTTAGTCCATAGACTTCACGTCCAAGGACAATAAAGCAGTCACTCCGAGATGTCCGAAATCGACAGCTTTTTGCACATTCGGGGTCTTTCCGTCGAACGCAGCAATCAGGCAGTAGCCAGTGTTGGTACGAACGGCAGTGCTTTTTGATTCGGGATTGAGGTGGCCGATAGGGTTGGCTGGGAAGAGGACTAGAGAGCTCAAACAAATTTCAATTCGTTTGAGACTTGATTCAGGTGAAGTCTTTCTGAGCCTGGAACAAGTATTTTCTTCCATCACAATCGTTAGGCTTCATTAATCAAACCGGTTGCATCATAATAATAAGCTTGCTCGTGGCGGTCTTTTCAGTCCATTTTCACAATAGTTGGTCCAACCGTTCCAGGTCAACATTCAACTACATATTCAAGAAGTGTTGCAGTATTCATTCATTTATAACATACCCCAGTACTTTCCTCTTAACTATGCTTAGGGCCTAAGCATTTAATAAGAGTATGAGGTTATTCAGGTCGTCAAATTAACGACAGAGCGTGGCTCATTAGCTAGCAACTAACCTTAGTAGCCCGCGGGTTATCCTCGTCCCCCCACTCCTAAATTAGTAGGTTAAAGCGTCATCTCTCAGTCAATGCCCTCATCGCCCGAATCAACAACAGCATTCATTTCCTAGAGAAGCAGACCTCACAAGCTTGGTCAGCGACGGGAGGAAACAGCCTAGTTTCTGTGCCACCTTACACCTTTCAACCCTTCCCTTGAAATTCCTTCTCCCCCGCACATACTCAACCCTCTCGGCATGCTACGCCGAGCCTTTTCCATCATGGCATCGTCACCCCCCAAGCGTTTTGTCCCGTTGAAGAAGGGCCCCCATGACGTCCCCAGTGACACTCCCGCTCTCCGGGGCGTCGTCTTTGACATGGACGGCACGCTTTGGTAAGATCGGCGCTTCCCCTTGCTTCGTTTATCTAGTTATGCGCCTCGGAGGTTTTTTACCCCAGCCAGTTCCCCCGGCTCGGCTCGTTACCCTACACCGAGGCGTCGGATCTGGTTCAAGAGGCCATGAAGGTGGAATATTGAGACAATGGCTTACAGCGTTTGAATTGGGATGGTTCATCGCCGGTGTTGTGTCACTTTGCTTCAGACTACCATTTAATCGGGTTGTCATACACTGAATATGCCTGCTAACCACCTCGCAGCCAACCTCAGACTTACATGTTTAGAGAGATGAGGCAAGTCCTTGGAATCCCAAAGACAACAGACATCCTCGAGCACATCGACACCCTCCCAGATCACGAGCAAAAGACGGCCCTTGAGTCCATCCGCGCCATCGAGCGCGAGGCCATGAAGTCGCAGACCCCGCAGCCGGGCCTCATGACCCTCATGGCCTACCTCGACGCCAACTCCATCCCCAAGGCCATCTGCACCCGCAACTTTGAGGTCCCCGTCCAGAACCTCCTGGAAAAGTTCCTCGAGGGTTCTCGTTTTCACCCCGTCATCACCCGCGACTTTCGGCCACCCAAGCCTGACCCCGCTGGTATCTTGCACATTGCCAAGGATTGGGGCCTGCAGGACGGAACCGGCGAGGGAGACGCCAGCGGACTTATCATGGTGGGCGACTCCATCGATGACATGACGGCTGGGAGGAAGGCTGGTGCTGCTACGGTGCTGCTGGTCAATGACGTGAATCGAGAGTTGGCCGAACACGTCCACACGGACCTGGTCATCAGCACGCTGGATGAGCTGGTTGATATTCTCGAGCACGGCTTTGTTGGACGAGTAATGGATGATGAATGAACTAGGGAAAAGTAGGACAACAACCCAGGGTTCTGTAGGACATGTATCACCTAACCGCTGAACAAGAACGATACCAATTTTTTTCTTCACCAAGCAAAAGAAAGATCCCTACTCAAACGCTGATTTCATTTCATCTGGCTTTCCTACGTGGTCCTAATTCCTGTACGAGGGCCCTCCTCCTACACGGCTAGATACAGAAGAAAAAACCCCCAGAACCGAGATTAAACCAGATCCGCTGCCTCCTCAAGAGATAGATGTGATCAGGCCCCTGGTTCTAGACGAGCTATGTAGTGATTTGAGTGTGATGATGGTCTGTCTAGAGACCACGATAAACATGTTCAAAACAGTGCGCCGAGGTATGCTAAACGAGTATCAGGGGGGCTGGGCCGCTGTTTTCAATATGTGCGGGAAGGGGGGGTGTAACAGTGTACAGCTTTTGGGCATCACACGGTCTGAGGCGCTCTATACGCCATAGCCCGGGTTTGGCGGCAGTCCAAATCTTCGGTTCTCCCTTCGGAGCTCGTCAGGAGTCTCCTTTCGAGGTGGGGGAGGGGGAAGAGGGCCACCAGGGGGAGCTGGTCGGACAGGCAGGCTGAATGTCGTAGCATTTGCGCTCATAGGGCCAGCGCTCTCAGGGTAGCCCGACACCTTGGGGATCGAGTTTGTCGTGGCGACACGGGGCAGTCCAGGATGTGCCGAACCCGGCGTGCGGGCAGAGCCATAGCCGTTGCGAGGCGGCGATCGGCTGTAGCTCGAACCGTACTGATCCCGAGGAGAGATGATTCCGGCCCCAGCAATGGGGATCTCGCCAGAGGTGGGAGTATGGCTTCGGTCTTCGGGTTGCGGCTGGCTCTGAGTAGGGGAATCGCTCGACCGGAGGAGCTCCTGAGTCGCGGGGGAGAGTTGAGGGGCAAGATGGGATTTCCGGTTGTCACGCTCAATCAGTCCAATAGCCCACTCTCGAAGATCGACTGGTGTTCTCTTGGCGGCTTGAACAAAGGGATCACGTTCCTGGTTCCGTTAGTAAATGTCAGACAGGCTGGGCTGCATCTCTTACAAAAAGTTCCTGGGGAGTTGGTCGAAGTTCAGGCTCCTTGTAGAGACACTTCTGGATCATGTCCTCGAGGATGCTGGGGAATGCATCACTCTTGGGGAGCTTGGGCGCCGGCTCATGGACAATCTGCTGGAGCAGGTCCAGGATACCAGCAGGGGCGCAGTCACCATCCGACAGCTGTTCGCTCGCCGCAAAGGGGAACTTGCCAATGGCAAGCTCCATAATGCTGAGACCGAAACTCCAGACATCCGACTTGACCGTGTACTTTTCTCCCTGGATTCGCTCGGGGGCCATGTAGGTAGAGGTTCCAACAAAGGTGTCGGCGATGGAGTTGACGAGCTCGCCCGAAACACCAAAATCGCAGAGTTTGATATGACCTCTCGAGTTGACAAGAATATTAGATGGCTTGATATCACGATGCATGATGTGATGCTTCGTGTAGAGATATGTCAAGCCGCCGAGAGTGGCTTCGGCAATCTTTCCCAGCACATCGACGCGGACAGGACCAAACACCTTCGAGACTCGGTCAAGGGCACTGAAAAAGGAGTCAGCCATCGCATCAACTGTAACTAGTCCAAACCATACTCACCCAACGTCCATGTATTCCATGCACATAATAACATCATTGTTAGGATTCAAAAAGGCACCGTAGAATGTAACGATGTAGTCGGAGTGGCATCCATGCATAATCTGGAGTTCTCGAACGATTCGCTTCCGTATCTCTCGCTTGGCTTCGACGTGAATGACCTGAAACCATTAGTGTCTTGCTAAGTTGGGGCCGTGGTGGTGAGCCTACCTTGCGGGCCATGACAGTTCCTGTTGTGAGGTGCCTGACTTTGCTAACGGTGCCGCCGTTGCCAGAACCCAGCTCCTTGACGATCTCGAGGTCTTCGGGTCTCAGGTCTAGCTTGTACTCGATTCCAATCTCCAACTGCTCGTCCCTGCCCGCATCTTGGCTCCCCGAGTTGAAGTCGTGTCGGTTGGTTTCGGCGGTTGGTGGGGGTCGAGGGGCGGCGGCTTTAAGGGCAAGGCCTTTGACATTTTTGCGCTTCATGGAGCGCGGAGCAAAGGGATCGGCCATTATCACGCCGGGTGAGCGATCGCGCTCGTCTAGTGAGGGTAGAGGAGAGGTAGAGGTTGGGCGTAGCGAGGCCTGAAGTCGAGTTCAGTCAGACACAGCCAGTGTCTGGCTGGTGCTCCCCGCGACGTAAGATCGGAGATGAGGACGGAGGAAGACGACAGCTCTCGGGAGCCTGTGAAGATGACAAGTGCTGAGATGCACGAGTATCGATCAAAGCAGCGACCAGAACAAGAGCCGCGTCGATCGAGGGGTCGAGGGCCGCGTTGAGATTCTCGCCTGGAATTGCTGTTCGGTGAAGTGATCTAGAGTCCAGATGGCGTCGGAGCACGCTGTGACTAGGTCGCAGCAGAAGATGACTGGATGCCGTCGCCGAGGACAAGAAAGAGTTCTTTGACAGAATGTGAAGCAAAGAACCAAGAGTATCCGTCGACCGTGGACTTATTAAGAGGTCTGGTCAAAGCGTCGCTGAAGATTGCACGGGGTGTCGTCTATCACGGCTCCTGGTTAGGCGCGGACAGGCAGGACAGTGGCCAGTGGAGGGCGGGGTTCGACCAACGATAACGTGACGGGAGTGGCTGGAGGTGCGCTGAGCGAGCTGGAGGCGCAGGCGCAGGCGCAACAAAGGACGTCGAGAGGACCAAGGCGGCAAACAAATCACATTAAGGAAAAGGGGGCCAAGACGGGTTTGCGATACAATCACCGTCTCTACAAACCAGCAGCGGCGGTCATCCAAATTATGTACCTCTGATCTGGTGGGCCACTCGCTGTAAGGGGAGAGACGACGACGGGACGGAGTAAAGGCTTATAACACGGAGTAATTATAGCGGCTGATTGAGGCCCAAGCCCAAGCCCAGGAGGTGATGCCCCTGGTTGGCGATTGGGGATGGAGACTGGCCAGGTAGGGATTTGAGACACTCCACGCCTCGAGCTAGGTGCACGCATCGACTCAGGATTGCGACGAGGTAACATGGGAGCTGTGTGATAATTTAGGTCCTACATTAGATTCATACGACAGGTCAACCAACCCCCCATCTCCGGCCACGTCTAGAGCACATCCGTGGCTGCCGTAAATCACGACACTGGTAGAATAAGAATACGCGGCATCCATTCAGATAGGAGGTTCAGGCGAGGCTTGACAGGCATGATTTCGTCCCGCGGTTGAGCATGAAAAAAGGGATGATAGACCAGACGCTCCTGCAACCGCCGGTCGATTCGGCACTATCACGAAGTCGGCACTTGGACCAGGTTTGAGTGAGATTTTGGAGACTTTGACGAATTGAATCCGGCTCCGTTTGCAAGAGAGTGAGGTTGCATTAAGAAATCCACCATCGGTGTCGCGCATGGAGCCAAACGCCTTGTCCTTGTGTAGGTACAGTAGGTTATTAGGTATCCAGACCAGCATCAATGAGGAGGCTCAACTTTCATCACTGGATGAATGATTATGTCAGTATTCCTCCTCGGCCCCCAAATTCTCTGCATAGCACCATGCCTAATACGAAAGGGGAAGTTCCAGCCACAACGCCACACTCTTTGTCTTGTGTGCTCTCATGGCTGGTCCTAAGATATTTGAACGAATATTGTAGTTAAAGTCAAGATTAGAATAAAGAACTCGGGTTAGATATTGAAAGGATGGATTTTAGAAACTTCGAGAGATCCCTCTCGATGTACTCCTATCTGAGTAACTGTCAGGGCGCTGAAGAGCTTGCAGACGCCAAAGCTGAGGCAGGCTGCACTCCTTCGGCTCGGAATATCACTGCTTCCGTGCACCCCTGCCAGTCGCGACAAGGCTGCACGCTGCACGTGTGTTGCTCTTCCAGCGCATGTCCAAAAAAATACCAAATACCAGAAGCTTTCCAGGAAAGCTCATCATCAAACTTCTCCCACCTTTATTTCCTCTTCTCTGCAAACGCGAGTCCAGTGAGCCTGGGAACAAGCTCGCGACCGACTTTCTCGCTCAACTCTCGAGCAATCGACCCCCGAAGCCGACCAAGAAAGCTTTGTTGCCTGCGCGGCAGCATCGCAAATCGTCAACATGAGCAACAGCATGCGCGATTTAATCTCTGGGGAGGCCGAGTTGGACGAGGAGGAGGAGGACGAGTCTTTTGACGAGGATGATGGTGGCGACCGTAGACGGAGACCTGCCGTCGAAGACTCGAGCGAGGAGGAGGAAGACGATGACGATGAAGAGGAAGCTCGCAAGGTTTGTTTTGGCCTCGAGCCTCTAAAATAAGGCACTGTGGCTTATGCGCCGATTCTACAGGTTCGCGAAGGTTTCATCGTCGACGAAGATGAGGACGAAGACGACGTTGACGAGGATGACGCTGATGTGCGACCCGTGGTCAAAAGAAAGCGAGAGCATCGCGACCGCGAAGAGGAGGAGCAACTAGATGAAGATGATCTAGAGCTGATCGGCGAACAATTTGGCGAGCGACCCAAGCCTCAAAGTCAGGTGAGTTTTCATGTCGGCAGCCTGCGCGACCTCGACCCCTTGACACCTCTAACCTTGACCACAGTCCCAGTACAAGCGTCTCAAGCGCGGCCACCGCGGCGAAGATCGCGCATCCGAACGTCGTGGCCTAGAAGAAATCTTTTCCGACGACGAAGATGACGCGGGCGAGCAACGAAACTATGGCAGGTCATACCGAGGACAGGTCGACGAGTTTGAAGACTTCATCGAAGAGGACTTCCCCGACGACCCTGATGTCAAAGCACGGGAGATGGAAGATGCCGAAGTCGCTCGACCCAGAGATCGCGGTGTTGGTCATGTCATTGACACCACCAATCTGGACAAGGACGCGTTGGACGACATGGAGGCTATCTTCGGCAATGGCGAGGACTACGACTGGGCACTCCAGATGGAAGAGGAGGAAGAAGACCGTGAAAGAGAGGAGCAGGCCATCGAACTCAAGGATGTGTTCGAACCGTCCCAGCTGAAGGAGAAGCTCCTAACCGATGAGGATAACGAGATCCGTTTCACCGACGAGCCTGAACGATTCCAACTCGACCGAAAGAACTTCAAGAACCTGCAGCTCACCGCCGAGCAGTTCAGAGAGGAGGCACGATGGATTACCAACCAGCTGTGGCCAAAGAAGGGCCTGGCTCCCGATCTGCAGAGCCCATTCGGCAAAGCTGTTGGCAAAGTCCTCGAGTTCTTCATTGTCGATGAGGTGGAAGTGCCCTACGTCTTCCAACACCGCAAAGACTACCTGCTTCATACTCGAAAGACGCGCAATCCCAACCGCGACGATCCCGATGCCCCTGAATATGTCATCAGTGCCGAGAAGCTACTGAACCAAGATGACCTCTGGAAGATTTTGGAGTTGGATATTAAGTTCCGATCTTTCGTGGACAAGAGAAACTCTCTCGAAAAGACCTTTGAGAACCTTCGAGGCTTGGATATCAACGACTCAATTGTGGAGGAGATGATTCCCGAGGCTACAACCATGGAGGAACTCCAGGATCTGCAGGACTACTTGCACTTCCAGTATGGACCCCAGCTCAAGGACCTTGCCGCCATGGCTGGCAACCTTTCCCTTACGAAGCGGCCGGGTTCCAAGTCGAATCTCCTGGAGCGAGTCCGTCAGGGCAAGGCATACAACTTTGTTCGTGCCTATGGTATTACCGCGGACCAGCTCGCCAAGAATGCTTTGCGACAGGGAAAGAAGGTGTCTCCTGATGATGACGCTCAATATCCTATGGACTTGGCCGACAGCTTGATTGATGATAACTTCAGCACAGGCGATCAGGTCATGAACGCAGCACGACAGATGTATGCAGAGGAGCTATTTGCCAGCCCAAGAATGCGCAAGCATTTCCGAAACTCGTACTACCAGGCTGCTGAGATCAGCTGTCGACGAACCGACAAGGGACTGCGCAGGATTGACGAGACCCATCCTTACTATGAGGTGAAGTACCTGCAGAACCAGGCCATCGCCGACCTTGTTCATCAGCCTGAGCTCTTCCTCAAGATGATGAAGGCCGAGGAGGAAGGACTGGTCAGCATCAAGCTTGATATGCCCGCCAGATACGACTTCCGCAGGCAACTTTATCAGGAGTTCGAGTCGGAGAACTTCAGTGATCGAGCGGAACAATGGCGGGAAGAACGCAAGAAGGTCCTCGACCTCGCATACCCCAAACTGGAGAAGATCATTGCCAAGAACGTCAAGGAAGTCATCCGAACGTTCTGTCAGGATGAGGTGCTCAAGATGTGCCGAGAAGAGTACGCCAAGCGACTCGACCAGGCGCCTTACAAGCCCAAGGGCATGATTTTGGGTACCACTCCTCGTGTGCTGGTTCTCTCCAATGGTATGAGCGACCCTGCTCGCGACCCCGTCTGCTGGGCTTGGGTCGAGGAAGATGGACGAGTGATTGAGCAAGGAAAGTTTGGCAATCTTGCTCGAGACGAGCGCCAGCGAGAGGACTTTGTTGAAGTTGTCAACCGCCGTCGACCCGATGTGATTGGTGTCAGTGGTTGGTCTGCCGATACCAACAAGCTCGTGCGTGACCTGGAGACTCTAGTTACCGAGAAGGGCCTCATGGGTCCCGAGTTTGAGGACCCCGACACAAACGACTACCGCACGGAGCCTTTGGAAGTTGTGGTGGTGAACGACGAGGTGGCCCGCCTGTACAAGGACAGCCCCCGAGCGCTTGCCGAGCACCCAAGCCTCAACCCTGTCACAAGGTACTGCGTTGCCCTGGCACGCTACATGCAGAACCCCATGAAGGAGTACGCCGCCCTCGGCAGGGATGTTACCTCCCTCTCTTACCACCCGTGCCAGAACCTCCTCCCCCCGGAGAAGCTGGCCAAGTACCTCGACTCGGCCATGGTTGACATGGTCAATCTGTGTGGTGTCGACATTAATGAAGCCATGACCGACAGTTACACTGCCAACCTCTTGCCGTACGTCTCGGGTCTGGGACCACGAAAAGCCTCGAGCGTGATAAAGGCGATCAATGCCAACGGCGGCGCTGTTAACACCAGAGATGAACTCGTTGGCGATCCCGATAGCGGCAAGTTGCCAGTCGTGGGTCCCAGGGTGTGGAACAACTGCGCGAGTTTCCTCTTCATCGAATACGAGGCCACTAACCCGTCTTCTGATCCCTTGGATAACACGCGTGTGCACCCTGAAGACTACGAACTTGGCCGCAAGATGGCGGCCGACGCTCTGGAGCTTGATGAGGAAGACGTCAAGGCTGAGACAGACGAGAATGGCCCGGGTGCAATCGTGCGGAAGCTCTTTAAGCAAGATGAGCAGGACAAAGTCAACGAGCTTGTCCTGGAGGAGTATGCAGAGCAGCTTGAGAGGAACTACAGTCAACGCAAGCGAGCCACTCTGGAGACGATTCGTGCCGAACTCCAGGCTCCTTACGAGGAGCTGCGAAGGAACTTTGGCCTGCTGACGGCCTCAGAGATCTTTACCATGTTCACTGGCGAAACCAAGTTGACACTTTGCGACGGCATGATTGTGCCCGTCAACGTGCGAATTGTCAAGGATGACTTTGCCATTGTCAAGCTTGATTGTGGTATCGAGGGCAGAGTCGAGGCTCATGAAGCCAGCCACCGCGCGTCCATCAAGGAGGTGCTCAGTGTTGGACAGACAGCGCAGGCCAAGATCCTGGACATCAACTACAAGGATTTCATGGCCAAGTTGTCAATGCGGGAAGACTCGCTACGGATTCCGTACAAGCGACCAATCAACTTTGGACGTGATGGGTGGGATTACGCCCTTGAAGCTGCGGACAAGGAGGAGCTGCGGGAGAAGGACAAGACCACGGGCCGAACGCAGCGTGTGGTCAAGCATCCCAACTTCAAGCCGTTCAACGGTATCCAGGCCGAGGAGTACCTCGGATCGCAACCCAACGGCGAGGTGATTATCCGTCCCTCGTCCAAGGGTAACGATCATCTGGCGGTCACGTGGAAGGTTGCGGATGGTGTCTACCAGCACATCGACGTGCTGGAGATGCAGAAGGAGACGGAGTTCTCGGTGGGCAAGCTGCTGCGCGTTGGCGGCAAGTACACGTACAGTGATCTGGACGAGCTGATCGTGGAGCACGTCAAGGCCATGGTGCGTAAGGTGGAGGAGATGATGCGGCACGACAAGTTCCAGAGCCGATCTCGGGGAGAGACGGGTAAGTGTCACAAGATGGATTGGATCAGACAGGGGACATGATGCTAACAAGGGGCTGCAGAGAACTGGCTAACGACATACATCAACGCCAACCCGAACCAGTCAACGTACGCATTCTGCATCGACACCAAGCACCCTGGGTACTTCTGGCTGTGCTTCAAGGCCAGCCGGACAGCCAAGGTGATAGGGCTGCCGGTGCGAACGATCCCGCAGGGCTTTGAGCTCAAGGGTTACCAGTACCCCGACATGCGAGCACTGTGCAACGGTTTCAAGCTGCGATACCAGAACGAGTTTTCCAAGATGGGACGTCGGTAGGTTGCAGCCACATAGGCAGGCTGAAGGGACTACTAAGGGGGGAGTGGGAAACACATGTTTGATTAGACTTGGAATGAGGATGAAGCTGCAAGTGTACTTTAGGCGTAAGTTAATGAGTTTTCTTTTGCGAAACGAGGAGATAGAGGCGAGCTATGGCAGCAGGGAAAAAATGAGAACCAAAACCAAGCTTAATCGACATGATTTGACGCATAGCGAGCGGTTTATCGTGAGCTCACACAAAGAGGAAGCCGAAATTGCAAGATCAAGGTCGACGATGAGCATCCATTCGCCCTATCTCAAACTGACCTTTGACTCGCTGTGCCTAGTTGACAATCTCATGGATGAGCATGATTGCGTATCATGTTGCGCCATAGACTGATAACGTTTGAAGAGTGATATCACAACTCAAACCTCGGAAGGCAACCGAGTTAAACTTGATAGGAGATGATACGATCAAGATAGAGTATCGCGATATCTATAAGCGTATGCAGGTAGTCATGACCATGAGGTGAACCATGATTACGGTTACGCCATGGCTGAGATGGGTTGATAAGGTGCTTTTCGAGGGGAGTCAAGGAAAGTCACGAAGCCAGCCACGCGCTAATGTTACCAACTCTGAGCATAATGACCCATCTGGAGATATCACAAGCACTCGGCCCCGAGTTGCGTAATTCCCAAACAGCTTTGAACACTTGTCCACTGTATCAAGCAGAGAGTCGGTGATTGCGATAAGAATGGGGCATGGGGACGATCATGGGACCTTTCTTGGAGTCTACTGGTTCTTGTTGCTTCTGGAACGAAGCGGATACCTCGGGCGTGGACATCGCGAGAGGCGCCATGAGTGGCGAGCTGTGACGTGTGGCTCATGCATGAGCGATCGCGGAGGAGGGGGGAAGCTGAAGTCGCGGTTTGATCTCAGGGGGGTTTGTTTGTTCCATGAGGCTCAAAAATAGGGGATCAAGAACTAGCTAGAAAGAGCTCGAGATCAATTGAAGCTTGCAATTGGGCAATTGGAGCCCAACTTGGCTCAAACCCCTGAGAAGTTGCTCGAGTGCTTTCCGTTGTTCGAGGTGTCGTTCGGGAATGGGTCGATGAGGTCATGTGCACCGCTGCGCCTGACGAACAGGAGCGCGTGGCCCGCTGAGTCAGTTCCAGTTTCGGGGGACCCACCCCAATGTCGATGCTGGCCAGGCAAGTGCTCGAACTCCGAGAACGGCATCGGACTTGGCGGGAGTTTGTAACTTGTCTATCCTATCATGATGGGGAAACGCTGAGATCGGGTTCTTGTTACGTTGGAAGAATGGCGACCCACACTTTGGTTTTGGGAAGGAGGCTCGTCGGTAGGTAAAGGTAGATTTGGCGGGTGGTTCCCCGGCAGATGCGGCTCGTTGGAATTGGTCAATGTGACGCTGGGAGTAGTAAGAATCAGCCAATATCCGCGACAAGTTCCTCTGTTTTGCATCTCAAGACGAAACAAGACGATGCAGGCACGTCTGGACTTCAATTGAGTCTCTAGACTCTCGATTACATGCTTGCACTCCCTCGTATCTGTTGACGACCTTTTGCTCAGCTATCGCTATCAGCGGCACTCTCCTAGGGCGTACGCCGGTACCTGCGTACCCCGGATCCCCGCAATTTAGCGGATCCTCCTCTCTTGTGGCCAGGCGGACCGCCCGCCGCCGACCGCCGAAGAGAGAAAGGGAAGGAGGCAGGGAACAGGAGACCCCTGCTGCAGCTTGAGAGACACACCGACGTCAGTTGCTCTGCTCACCACGAGGTCACCTGGTCCTATACGCGCGCGCCGCCGCCGCCGAAGGAAGAGGAGCTTTTGCTCACGCGTAACATGTTACAGCTGCTGGCTACTGCGAACGCACGCACCGCCTTGGTCAAGACAAGAGACGGATGGCGTGTAGGTGCCGCCAGTCAGAGAGGACAGCACAGCAAACTTGACCATGGATGGGATAGCTAATCTGTCGTTTAAGCGCCGGGGAAGGGGCGGCCAAGGAAACCCTGCTAAAGAATCTACAGTACAGTACTAGATTTGGGAGGGTTAAGGGGAGGCGAGATTCAATTGAGGCCATTGACCACGGGCAATGGCACGAGCATCGTCATGGGATTTGAATTGCACAATCTGCATCACGGCCTGTGCTCAAATCACCTCAATTGTCTCTGCAATTGCTCGCAATCTCTCTCCGTCTCCTTTGTCCCGGGGGCTGGAATGTTTGTGACTCTTCCCCCGCAGTGGTAACGTGCTTGTAGAGCTTCGGTCGTGAGAGGCATAGAGTTGGGGCGGCGGCTGCTTGCGTCAGGTCACGCGATAACGGACGGGATGGGGACGAGACCCGCCCGCTACTGTACCAAGACAAGATCCCCTCCCCACTGAGTTGAGAAGGTGGAGCCAGAGTGAGGCGCTGCTTGCACCGAGACCCATGATGGACCATCATCATCATGAATGATGGGGAAAGAAACTGGGCCCTTGGTTGCAATGACTCTTCCGTATGCGTTGGTCAATTGATCCATCCCAGTCTCCGGGGCCGGCACTCGCTCGCTTCCATCTTGTTGGGGGGAGATGCGAAGCTCACCTGGTAATCTGCCTACCTACACAGGTACCTACCTAGGTATCCATACAGGGGAGGAGCTTTGGGAGCTTCCCCTCGTCGACGTCCTGCCTAGGGAACATCGGCCGGGCCATGACCTGATTGGGCACGAGGTGATGCCATCACCCAGCGTCCCTCGCGTGACTCTCGGGATATAAAGCTTCGGAGCTGTCCCTGGATTGCATCTCGCTTTATCCCATCCAGCATCTGTCTGCCCATCAACAACCATCAACGCCAACCAATTGCGAACCAACAACAACATCTCTTTTTGAGATCCAACACCTTCATCCGTCTCAAGCACACCTCTCTCCAACAAGACTCCAACACACACACATAATACAGGGATCCAACGTTGATTCACTGTCTACATCCGCTGCCTACACAATCAATCAACGCTCAATCGCCATCACCCAACACGTGCCCGTCTGCCTTGAATAAGAGCATCTGAGCAACAGCTACACAAGAACTTGACTTGTTCCTCACATCACATCGCAACACTTTACTCTCGCACACTCATCAGCATAACATCGCCTCCCAACTAGTCCCTCACACCTCTTTCATCAAAAGTAAGTTTATAGTCTCCTTTTCCCTGCCGCCTCCCGCCACTTCCTCGTCCCCCTGCTCCCTCGTCCCTCCTCCGTCTCCCGGAGTCGAGGTATACACGGAGTACCTGCCTCGCCGCCCAGTACAGACTCCGGCACCCCGCACCCGCATGGAGCACCCAAACTCGCTCGCCCGGGGAAGGGGCTCCCTGGCGATTGCCGTTCGGGTCTGCGTCTGTCTGGTGACGTTTGGCCGGGCCTCCATTTAAAAGCCATCCAAACCCCCTTCGTTCTCGAGCATCTTAACCCCTCTTTCCCATCCTTCATCATCCTGATCATCCATCACTTGTCATCTACAACTACATCTTCGCATCAACACGACTCTCCATCTGTACCACCAAGCGTCTTCCCCTCTACACCTCTCACAAGTTAGCTCACTGCCCACCTCTGTCCTCAACCTCATGCTGACTCCATCTCTCGTAGTGACTCGCTCTCACAAGGCCAACGACCGTGACCACAAGGGTCTCGCTGAGGGCACCGCCCTCCCCACTGAGCATCTTCCTCGCTTCTTTGCCAAGCACGGCTATGCCGATGTCGACCCCAAGAAGGTGAAGAAGGACGGCTCTGGTCGAGGTAACTGGTATGTGACTCGGAAACCTCTTGACTATACGACAGCGCACTAACACGGCTACTAGGGGAACCGTCAACGACGACATCGCTGACGAAGACTTCACCTTTACCAACGCTCGTCGCCGCTCCAACAGCAGCAGCTTCTCACACCACGTCTCAGACTTGAAGACCAAGTTCGAAGTCAACGAGCCCGAGCCCGTCTTTGAGGAGTCGGTCCATGGCCCTGAGGAGGAGGACCATGATGACCTCACCAAGACCGACTCTTCCGAGAGCGGCCGATCCTCCTCCTAATCGGCATATCGCATCCTCCTCGAGAGGCCGATAGTCATACGCTCGCTGCCATGTTTGGCAGCAGCAACTTTTTGAGGGTCCAACTGTACAAGGAACAAGGGGGCAAGGTTTGATCTTTTTTCTTAATGCAAGCATGAAACGACATGGAATGAAACGAATGAAACAACAGAATTATCAGGGGATGAATACTTGATCAAACGGATGGGGGAATCGGAACGGCAATTTTGGACGGAGTTGACGGACCCTCGTGGCTATTCACTGATCTCGACGTGGATCATGGTTATGGACCGCCTGTGAAGACTTCTTTTTCCACACGGCCAGATGTATTACTGTATCATTAGCTTAGCTTATCAACAAAGCGACGACAAGGCTGGAAAGATGCTCATATGAGCCCAGCCGAAACTACTGTTCCTTGCATGAGTTCCATGTCTTGTCATGACTATTTGTCTCATTGACATCAAATGCCCCTCTTACAACATGCATATCCGATGAAGATGCGGTCTTTCAAATCCGGGAACCCACTAACTCAGCTGGGCTGCCGGGCCTCAAGACCCGAGACCATCACGAGTTCACCTGCAGCAAATGAGAGACGGATAGGGACATGCCCAGAAACCCATTGAGCGAATAACCAAAGAGGGTTGCCCTGTCTATCCTCGACAAAAAAGCCCCCTTCATCTCTCTCTTTCTCTACCCCGCTCCCTCAAACTCCCCTCCAGCACAGTATCAGGAGCAGCAGCCACGGCGGCGCTGCCGATCCCTCGCTTGCGCCCATCCCCAGGTTGCTAGCGCTGGGAAGGGGTAAGCATCACAGTGCTCCTGTGTGATACTGTGTGTGCTCTTTCGGCACTCAGCCGTGATGGAATGTACGCAGGGGGGTTGTCTCATTTGCTGTGATGGGAATGTATGGATGGCCGTGGATGGTGGTTGGTGGGTGTCGGCATGGTGATGCTGAAGCTGGGTCCTGCTGGAACTTGTGTTTTGAAAGTTGCTTTTTTTTTAAAGCATTTCTGTATTTTGACCTCTCTGGATAATGTACCGTAGATTACAATACCAATTCATCACCAGCATCTCTCCATCACTCTCTACCCATCTAAAGTCATCGTCCATGTCGTCGTCCTTATCGCTATCGCCATACATGACCGCAGTGGAGATTGACCCTCCTGCGGATGTGACCTGCATCGCGATGGCCCGCTGTAACACCCCTAAACTTACAGGGGGGGTTAGCAAGAACCCCGCGATACCCGGATGGGGTGGCGGGTTCCTCGTGGTTGGCCTGGGCGTTGGGTCAAGCCACCAAGGCTGGGGGCGAGGCTGAGGTGTGGTCTGTGCGTTTTAGCACGTCGAAATTTCCAAGGAGAGCTTGCGAGGCTGTGATGCTTGAGCTTCAAGCTTGCGACGCGACCAAGAATCAACGACGACTCGAGACGATACAAGGCAACAATTGAGATATCACGCTGAAATAGAGTGATCGCGCGATACATTTGGATCAAGCACTACACAATATCTGGCTTCCACGGCCACCACGAGCAGAGTCTCACCAAAACACCAAGCCAACCATCACCATGGCCGTCCCCCCAGCATATCACGAGTCACTCCCCTGTAAGACTCTCACCCGTCACTCATCCAAACAAGGCTAACAAATATACTCCCAGATGTCGACCCCGAACCCTCCCCCGAAGCTCTCGCCGCGGCCCGCGCTCTCATAACCGCCGAGGCAGCTACACAACCCCCCAAACCCTCCTCCCACCCAGAGCCCTCCTTCTCCCCCGCTATAGCCGCCGAGCTCACCCGCGTATCCAACTCGACACCCCTCGCTCCCCTTGATCTCTCCCGCTACGAGGCGCCCTCCCCGAGTGCACCCCCTGCCGAGGCCCTCCCCTCAGCTGCCGTTGCCCACAGCTACCTCTCGTCGCGTCTCACCAACCTCGAACTGCTCGACCGATGGGGTAAGAATGCCTGGCTTCTCGGCAACCACGCCCTCGAGGCCGAACTACAGGCTCTTGAGCGCGAACTCGCCGCCACCAAGCGAGAGGTCGACATTGTCAACCTCGAGAGACAGAAGCGCCAAGGCGCCGTGGGAGCAGAGATCAAGGCCCTCGACGATACCTGGCGCGCCGGCGTCGGTAGGGTGCTCGAGACCGAGGTCGCCGTCGAAGAGTTGAGGGGCAGGATCCGGGAGGAGCTGGCACGGAGGGCGGCGCAGGGCGATGAGCAGGTCCAAGGCCAGGAGCAGTAGAATGGGAGGGTTTCAAGTTGGGGTTGATATTACACGACACATCACGGGGTACATCATGGGAATGCTCAGAGATCGGCATTGACCCTTCACTTCGTAGGCGTTTTGATACCAAGGGGTTTCTTTTCTGTTTTGAACATGGCCATATTAGACACAATTGAAGAGCCAAACAATATCACAGGCACTACCTCAAGGAGTCAAACACTTCCTTTGAGGCAAACACATATGCACACTCATCGTTGTCCCAGTCATAGTACCATATACTTTTATCATGCAATTGAGCGGCGAGTCATGCATAATCATAATGCTGATATCGACCAAGGTATCTGATCACTACCTACCTAGCCATGCTGTCTCAGGAAAGCGAAGGTGGGAGAAGAACCTCACAAAACGCCAACCACAGGTCCATTTCCTCCATGCGTCACGTCACATCACGTCAACCCCTCAACTCGGATACAATCGTATCCAGACCGTCCACTCGAGGCAAATTGGGGTTACACTTGCTTGATCCAAACACCACCCTCATACACCGAGGTTCTTCTGCTCATCCACCCTCCTGCCATAAACATACACACATCCGTACCAATCTTGTTGTTTGCCCATCTACCCAGCATGCAGAGGATCCATCTCCTCGACGCCGGACTTGACGCCCTCGTACTTGGTCCGTCGAAGAATACCCTCCACAGGTCCCAACAATCGCTGGAACGCGTTCTTGCCCAGGCTCGCCACCTTGACGTCCGACGTGGCCACGACACTAGCTGCCCGTGGTGCATCATTGAGCAGTGCGAGCTCACCAAAGAAATCGCCTTTGACGTAATGGCGCACCGTGTTCTCCGGGGTGCCCTTGTAGGCATCTGCCTCACCGTTCTCCAGTAGGTAGAACGAATGGCCGGGGTCTCCCTCGTTGATGATGATCTGTCCTGGCGCAAACTTCTTGGTCTCCAGAGCATCTGCAATCTTGGACCTCTCGTACGGCGTCAGACTCGCCAGCAGCGGTACCTCTTCGAGGAAGCTCTCGTACATCCGTCTTCGAGCAAACGTCGACTCCATAAGAATGCGTCGGAACGTCACACGGTCAAGAGCCCATAGAGTGCACCCGGGTTCGGCAGAGATAACGGTTGCGGCTCGGGGCGCGTTATACATGAGGGCAAGCTCACCGAACGAGCCGCCAGCCTGGATGTTACCAACCTGGTTACCCATGCCGTCTGGACCGGGCTGGAGAGCGCCGGCAGGGTTGACATAAACATCAAAGGATCCCTTCTCGACGACATAGAAGTAGTCGCCGGCATCACCCTGGCTGATCACCTGTACGATGGTCAATAAGACATCTTTCATCTTCGGCTAAGCACAACTTACCTTGATTCCCTTAGCAGGTATCGGTTTCTCAACCAGAGCGCCCAGGATTTGAGCACTCTGCTCATCCTCCAGATGGCTAAAGAGAAAGTTGCCCTCAATGGCATGCTTGAGACGCTCAAGCTGGTCGGCCGACTTCTCGTGGTAGGGGGGAGACCAATTATCATTAGAATCAGCGCCAGGCTTCAGAGATTCGGCAGACACTGAAGTCCGGCGCCCAAAGTTGTACTGAGCAGGATAACTATCTGGATTCGGGGGTGTTCGAGAGCTGGGAGGTACATCGCCCGGGGCATCGCCGCCGAAGCCGCCGCCAAAGGGACCTGAGAACAGCGATCCAGAGTTTTGCGCGCCAAAGCTGCGGTTTGTGGGTGATGTGATGTTGTCCGTCTCATCCTCTTCGATAACACGATGCATCAAGTTGTTCGAAGCTTGCCCTCTGTCTGTTCCAAAGGGGTTGCTATTCTCCCCAAAAGGGCTAGAAAAGGGACCGGCCATGATTTGAAGGTGGTTGAGGCTGAAAGTATTTATATAGATATCGTCGAGTGTTGTGCGAGACGACGCCTGTCGACTTTCCAGCCGAGAAAAGAAGAGGCCGGCGCCAATTTGGAGGGATCGAAGGAAAGGGGAACAGCTGTTGTTCAGGCTCCTATGACCTCTTGGTAAGCTTCCGGGAAAACGGAGAGTTTGGTAGTCCGAGTGGTCGCAGATGGGGCGTGAAGCTGTGATAATTCGCGAGACGGCGGCAGGTGAAGCGAGGCGAGGGGTAGAAGTGTGATGGAGGTCAACCTACAGCTATCCAAGCACCCTCGTAGACGGTCTTCAGAGCAGACAAGCTAGGCCAAGGTCAGCACAAGCTGCAGGTGAAGCTGGGATAAGATCAATGGCGATTTGGAAGCAACAAGGGGGTGGGTGCCGTGCAGGAAAGGGAGCTCCGGGGTCTGGGCGCTAAAGATGAAGCTGGACGCGGGCTGCAATCCGCGCTTGAAAGTGACGTGTTGTGGCGGGGCCTAGATCAGGACCCAGTTGCAAAGTCTATGCGTAGCTCAAAGGGTGAAGTGATGAATCAAGTGCAAGACAAGATACTCTTGGCATGCAGCATCAACGACAAAGGAAGTGGAGGGGGGGCAGATGGTGGCTGTAGCGCTTGAAAACGAGTCCTTCAAGGTCTGAGGCTGAGGGGAGAAGCATCCAAATGGTGATGATGAGATGACCCAAGAGGGGTGGCGTAGCGAGATGCGTTCGAAGCTGGATGGCGGGACGGCGCAGGGAAGCAGGAAAACAGGGTTAACTCACGCTCAATCCTAGCAAGGTAGACCCCAGGAATTCGGATTTGACCGAAGGATGAAGGTATTCCGTGAGTGTTCTAGAAATCAGGTACCGACGAGGGCTGGACCGGGGTCGGGTCAGGACGGCGGGGGAAGGATCAAAGCTGTAGGCGACAGCGGGCTGAGGCCGAGAGGTCCTAGAGCTGGAGGCGAAGATGAAGAGGCGAGATGTAAGAGAGAGGAGGGGTCATGACATGGGCCTGGAGCGGCCAAACCGAGGAGGAGGAGAAGGAGAGCAAGTCGCAAGGCGAGTGGGGTTGAGCTTGGGTTGCTTTGCTTGACGTCCGTTCTTTTGCGCTTGCTTCCCCGCCTTGCCGTGGTCGTCAAAGGAACAAGGGAGTCGAGGAGAAAGGCTGCAGGTTATAGAGATGGAGTTTGATGTGTTGAAAGAGAGAGAGTCAAAGGAGAAGCCGATGAAGAAGGAAGAGATGAGCGAGCAGAGAGTCAAAAGGCAAGAGAAGACCTGACTGACTGACGGAATGGGGAGAAGTGGGGGAAGTGAAGGGGAAGGTGAGAGGGGAATCTTGTTAGTTAAAGCGAGAGACTTTCCCAAGATGGTTGCCGCCCAGGGAAGCTTTCTAGAACGAGTGCGCACGGGCCAGTCGACGGCACGGGCTCCTCGGGCACTTGTTCCACAGGCCGTTCCGCTGCTCTTCGATGCAGCTCCCGGACTGGGAAGCTGCTATTGACCTTTAATGCGCCGTGATGCCAACCGCAGAGATGGACGCCTAGACTAGGTACAGTAGGTGATTGCTCCATCACCAAGACTTTTACCCTTTCAGCAAAACGTCCGGAAGCAGAATCAACGCATGTTTCGGGCCCCCGTCGGTGGAGCCGCCCTCTGCGGATGAACCCAAACGATGCCTCTGGTATGTGGTAAGGCGCTGGCTCCAAGCTAGCTCCTTGCCACCTTTCTCCCCTTGACCAGAGCTGCATGCCATTTCCCTAGAGATGATGTTATACCCGTGCCTCGCTCGTCTCACGCTCGATCCTCTGGGAGCGGCTACCTGATCAGACTCGGATGGCTCCACGGCGCCGGGCTGCTAGATCAGCCCTGGGACCGTCCATGTCGCCCCCGCGTAAGCTCCCCGGGAGCTCCTAGCTCCCATTCCGGATGGTGGCGGCCAACTACACCACTTTGAACAAGAACAATGAATGAATCGAGTGGACCGCCTCCGTCTATAGATGCATTGCAGCCTGCTACCTAGTTATTTGCATGACTCTCCTCGTCATGTTTGCTACACCATATCTTCGGCACTTGTCCCTCCAGCTCGCAGCTTGCTCTGCTGCTGCTACTGCAGCTATCCCGATATGCACCATTCTCCAACCTGCACAGCAAGAAGCTGCCGTGTCACTCTTCTCCTTGCCGTATCCCCCGCATCATGCCACACGTCTTCACCTCTGCAAACATTATACCCTTTTTGAACTGATTTCTCTTGAGCCAACGATGCGCTACATACGTAATACATGGTTGGCCTCTGTGAACCCTCCACCCATCATTGGACGCAGCAGCTCCTGTCCCTCAAAAAGCTGCTCGGGTATCGTTCCTGACTGGCAATGATAAAGTACAAAAGTCCTCCTCCTGCTCATCTTCTCAATCACGCATCCCCAAGTCTTTCTCCCCCGTCATCCAGCTCCGCTGCTCGGCGTCCATCATCATCCCCTGCTCGGTAGCAAGTACAAGTATACAACAAAAGATAACAAAACAAGGTTGCCGCAATCACAACCATAAACAAAACCCCCCAAGAAACCCCTGCGCCAAAGAATAAAGCCGTCCGGTGCAAATGCAGTCGTTTGATCCCCCCAAATCCAAGCTTGGCGCCAGCAACGCGGCCTCACGCTTGTGCCCGTGCCCGTGTGCCTGTCAAACGCCGGCTCCTTGCACGCCTTGCCTTTCCATCCTTCTTCCTAAATCCCATATCCAGTGTCCACCTTGGGACGCGACCCGGGGCTTGAACTCCTTGTCTCGTACCCTTTAGTGTGTTTGCAGTAACATCAAATAATCCATCGGACATGCCTTTCAACAGGCTGAAATCTCCAGCTGATGGTTGGCAGCTGCGCATAATTGGCCCTGCATCATAGGACCCCACCACTAGGCACGAGTCCAGGAGTGTGTCCAGCATGTCCATGTCATGGCTCTCCGTGCCCTCCCAATGGCTCTTTACGCCAATTTCCACGGCGTGGAGGTGTTTATCCCGACTCTGGAGAGCCGGCTTCATATCTGGTGACCCAGTCGCAAGACATAAGTCCAAGACTGTGTCTAGCATCTCCAGATCCTGACTCCCCGCACCCTCCCACCATGTTTTTATATCGATATCAGGGCGGCCATTCGGGCTCTGTGAAGTGGGTTTCATGTCCTAAGACCCAACCGCAAGGCATGAGTCCAAGACTGCATCCAGCATATCCATATCCTGGTTCTCTGCGCCCTCCCACCATGTTTCTGTGTCAATGTCCATGGCGTCGGGGTGGCCGTTCGGGAGCTCGTACACTCTTCCGCCGTTGATCCCTGCCACATGGTTCTCTTCCACGTAGCCTTCTGGACCCAGATCGTGAATCCAGGTGTAGTCGTCCCAGTTCTCCAACTCGCCTTCTCGGTACCCATACAGAACTTGTGTCATGAGCACCGGGAACTGTGCCATTCCTGTATCGGCCATTTCCAAAGACAGGCGCAGGTCTGCCATGCCCAGAGGACCCCTCTCGCTCGCCGACTTGGACTCGATCGGGAGAAGCCCGCTCTTGTCCCGGGATATCTCGCCTCGCATAGCCGCGTCTTCTTCGTACTCGAGTTGTTGCTTATACTTGTGCGTCTGTATCCACGTCGTTCCAACGCCAAATCCGGCACTGCCAGAGTCGCCAGGTCCGTTGCTCCGTGTGCGACTGAACACTTGCGTCAAGACTTCCTTAATGAATGTCTCTACAGCAACCGACATAAACTGAGGAGCATCTCCAGCGTGGCCGCTGACTAGACCTGCCTCATAACAAAATGGTAACATCCGGCCTGAGATCATACCGATATCGGGGAACTCGCCGGATTCGACCGCCAAGGGTTGGGCATATCGTTTTCGAATCTCGAGGTCAAAGTCTTGCGCCATCGTTAGGACACTCGTAGAATGCGCGCACATGCCCGATACTTACTCATATTATTGATGACCCCTGCGCTAGGGGTAGCATCCATCACCATGGACGGCTTGCGATGGGTATCTGTAAAAACATGGGATATACTCTCGTGAGGATCCCACTTGGTACATGTTAGTGGATGTGACGAAGCGGGCTAGGAAGCACAAACATCATTGTGAACCAAGTCCTTGATGCGCCGTCGGTCTCGCGCGGGCAGTTGCATAACATCTCCCTTCAACCTGCGCTCGGCGGCATCGCCTGATACTGGTTTGCTCCCGGTGGTAGCTGCGGGCTTGTCGTTGGCGCTGACCCAGGGAGCCAGCCCTTGGTCGGGCATCTCACGAGTGACATTTCCGTAGATGGCCGCTATAAGGTTATTATGTAGATGTTCCTTGTCGCCGGGGCCTGCGAGGATGGGGTCGATTCGTTCCGAGTATTCGGCCTGGTTTAAGCGTCCTGGACGATGAGTTCAGTGTGCGCAACCGTAGATGCAATGCACACGACACCTACCGGTCAAGAACTCGCTGGTGGAGGCCTTGTAAATGGGCCATTGTTCGTTGCCGATGGCGGCCTTGAGGGCGGCATACGGGGCTTCGAGGTCAATTCGCGCAGGGATGATCTGGCTCGACTTTGCGATTTTGGGCGCCCCAGTGCCAGAGCCAGCGAGAGTCTTGTTGGAGAGGATAGGAGTCGAGAGGCTGATGGATGGGCGACTCAGAGCCGCGGGGTCGATGTCGGGCATCTTGACAGGAGACGAACAGGCGACGGCGGCGTCGCGTGCGGCAGTGTAGCGCGGCGCGACACGGAGAA